>NC_045775.1:80415305-81025305 GCF_008692025.1 Phocoena sinus
GTCTCGTGCCGGTGCCAGGCCCTTTCTTCTCCCTCATTTCATGGTGTCAGCCCTGCTTGCACACATCCCAAAGGTTCCCCCACCTCCTGGAGCTCCCTCCCTGTGACCCTTCTAGATGTTCCCCCAGTAAGTCGCTTGCACATCTAGTCCCATCTCCGTGTCTGTTTCTCAACTAACCTCGACTGACATAGGAGGGGAGGATCCATGCTGCCGCCTAAAGTGTTTAAACACAAAGCACAGCCAGAGTTGGGGGGAACCGCACTCAGGTTTGGATGCTGACCGTCACTAACTGCGTGACCAACATCAAGTGGGCTGCCATGGCTCCATCCTCCCATCTGTAAGGTGGGAATGAGAGTCACGCATAACTCAGAGGAGTATCATTTCAAATGCTTGGACTAGGGCGTGCATATAGATGGTAAGTGTTCGATAGTAGTAACTGCCATTCACGCTCTGAGTTACCCCATCTCCTCCTTCTCAAGGGCAGGCACTGCGTCAGACCCATTTTTACAGCCCCAGCACCCCTACAAGGCCTGGCCCACGTGAGGCCCCATTCAATGGTGGTTGAACTTAAACGTATTTGGGTCCTCAAGTTTCACGACCAGGTTGTGGAGGCAGTGTCCCCATGGATGCCCCCACAGACATGCTTACTACACATACTGTCCTCATGTCAAGTTTATTTCCACCCAGAATACAAACTGCATGCAGAGTCCACATCTTAAACTCCTGTGTAGCCCCTGAGGACCAGCAGAGCATCTCACATTTAAACATTTTCCCTAAATACCTGCTGGTCAATTGCCCCAGACCAAACAAGAACCATCTTGACTTTCTCTCTTCCATCCAGTCTGCAGGTAACTGAAAAATCCAAGAGGACCCACTGTGCATTCGGGAAAGTAAAAGATAACCCCCCCTCCAAAAAAAAAAAAAAGCCAAATGGTCACAGAAACTCCCTAACAAAAAAATCTTGAGACAGGACAGGCCCATTCTTACTTTTTTGTTTTTCTGAGTCAGAACCACTGGTGGGGATTTCAGTAGAAACATTACTGCATGCAGTCAGTATTTTCCCTAAGGAGAACAGAAAATTAAAATGCCAATTTCAATAAAATGGGAGACTGGAAAAATCTCCACATTTGAACATACAAGTAAGGCCTGCCCAAAGCATCTGAGTCAAGCAGGCTTTGGCAGGAGGAACTGAAAAGAACCACAGAAAGGGATCTCACAGCACAAGGGCCAAATGGTGACCGATCTCAGGAAACGCTAGTAAAAATTCACTTCCTAAATGGAAGATGTGTACACCGAGACGTAAAACCTATAGCTCTTATCTGGAAAGCGGGATAGGAACGGCAGTGAGCTAGCAGATAGCAGGAGGCCCGCTGGTCTCTGAGCTATAGGTTTAGGGTCAGGGTGACATGAAGAATCACATGCACAGGTCACATTTGAGAGAAGTGGTCTATCTAAGTGGCAGCGGGGAAGGAAAAAGTTTCCATGTGATGAAAAGGACCCACCCTGGATCACTATCCAAGTTTTTCCCAGCTCCCCAACTCTGAAATCCCTTAGAAAATCCAGGCTAGAAGTCATTCAGCTTCACTCACATCATTCAGTTATAAGTAATAAACAGAAATTAGCATAGAATTGAAACAATGACCCTACAAAGAGCAGCAAATCTATTAAAAAACTAAAAACGCTCATCAGGGGGAAAAAAGTCATCCTGTAGCAAATAAAAATTGTGACCAAATATTATCTACATATTATATAAAACCAGTGGTGTGGGACTTCCCTGGTGGCACATTGGATAAGAATCTGCCTGCCAATGCAGGGAACACAGGTTCGAGCCCTGGTCTGGGAAGATCCCACATGCCGCAGAGCAACTAAGCCCTTGTGCCACAATTACTGAGCCTACACTCTACAGCTTGTGAGCCACAACTACTGAGCCTGCGTGCCACAACTACTGAAGCCCACATGCCTAGAGCCCATGCTCCGCAACAAGAGAAGCCACCACAGTGAGAAGCCCATGCACTGCAACTAAGAGTAGCCCCCACTCACCGCAACCAGAGAAAGCCTGCACACAGCAACAAAGACCCAACACAGCCAAAAATAAATAAATTAAATCTTTAAAATAAATAAAATTCAATTAAATAAATAAATAAAACCAGTGGTGTGTTAGAGCCAGTTTAAATTAGCTCATGAGATACAATTGTTAAATGTTAAAGAATTTTTGTGAACTAGTTTTTAAACACACCCATTATCAAAAATTTATAGAAAGATGCACTGAAATAAATTCTATTTTAAAAATAAAAGTAATACTCAAGCTCATCCCTTCCTAATTATGTTATTACATTTTACTATTATCTATGTTCTTTGGGTTGTTTATGTGTATTGGTGGAAATACTATATAATGGAGGACTTCCAGTCCTGCCAAGGTGCAGTAGCCCCATTCCTCCCAGATCCTCCCTCTTACAACTAAAAATCCCTAGACACTGCACAATAAACAAGCATAGGATGACTCTGAAAAGTACAAAAAAGAAGGCAGACCACCTGGGGGAACTCAGAATTTGAGGAATGCCATGCCAGCAAATTCTCTGGGTTTCTTTATTGCCTCCCATGTACATATGCTGGACAAGATGCTACAGAATCTTCCAACCCAGAATCTCCAGCAGACACAGACAAAAAGTACTCCAAGAGAAGCCTGTTCTCCTTAGCCGAAGGACGCAAAAGGGTCTGAAGTTGCTGGGCAAACAATAGGCTGCCTTTGGGAGTGTGGGCAGGGAAGCAGACCATCAGAACTGGCAGTGTGGATGTGCAGCAGGATTCCCAGCATCAGTTGGGACAGGAGGCTTTCAGACTGCATGGGCTGCCAGGGAGCTTGCAGAGACGTGGGCTCAGCTAAAATCTAGCCTCAGAGTGGGGAGCTCTGAAGTATAAGTGGCACCACAGAGTTGTCCCACTCTGTCAGTCAGTAGCTGTGGGCATTCCCAGGGAGAAAGCATAACCTCAGGCATTTCCTGGGAAGGTCGCTCCCATTGGGCAAGGACAATTCCAAGGAGCTTTGCTGTGAGTTGATACCGGTCAACGTTGATAGCAGCTAGGAGATGAGTGTAGAGGCCTGGTAAAGGGATCAGGGTGGGGTATCAACAGCAACTGCTACAGCAGCTGACTACAGAAATCAGGAGAAGAAAATAACAAATTAAACGAAAGGAAAGGAGAAAAAATAAATTATTAAAAGAAAAGCAAAAAGTAATCAGTTAGAAAACAGAAAAGAATAACTAGTAAATCCGAAAGCTGGCTCTTTGAAAACAACCACCATAGAGGTTTTTGTTAAACACTGTACTGGGGGAGTCAGTCAATGCAATTAGACAAGAGAACAAAATTTAGAGAAATCGAAATTGGAAAGAAATGGGTAAAACTCTCACTATTTACCGATGATGCATGTGTTAGGTTGATTGTACTGATGGCCCCTCTGCTTGACCTTTCCTTGATCCCAGTCCTTTGACACTGAAGTTCTCATAAAGAGGCAGAGTCTGCTTCCCCAACCCTTGAGTCTGAGCTTGGCCATGTGACTTGCTTTGGCCATTAAGATATTGGTATCTTTGAGAGACGCAAAGGGCCGAAAAAGTATTTGTGCATTTCCTTGCTCTCTTACTCCTCTGAAATCCCCCCTGAGAATATGCTTGAGATAATCTAAGAACATGCCTGGACTAGCCTATGGGGTGGGGTGGGGTGTATAAAGTAAGAGATAAGTACGAAGAGCTCAGCTGTATCAGCCAAAGCCATCACAGACCAGCCTACCTCCAGGCAACCCCTAAACATGTGGAAGAAGCCAGTCAAGATCAGAAGAGCTGCCTATTCAACCTACAGCTGACTACGGATTCATGAATGAGCCCAGACAAGACTAGAAGAACCCCCCCAGCCACCCACAAACTCATGGTCCATAATATTGATCAATTATTGTTTTGAACTAAGTTTTGCATTATAGGTAACTGATACAATAGTCCTATATACCTGGAAGCCCGCAAGACAACTAAAATTACTACAAACAATAAGAGTTGGCAGGATACACAATTAATAGAAGTTAATGGCTTTCATATAGATACATAAACAATCAGTTAGAAAGTACATGAAAGAAAAGATCCCAGTTGCAAAAGTAATAAAACAAAAGAAAAATATACTTAAGAATAAACTTTTTATATGTACATAACTTACCTGAAGAAAACTTTAAAACACTCCTAAAGTACACAAGCAAAAACCTGAACAGATAGAAACATGGACCATTTGTTTTAATAGGAAGAAAGGCCACAAAGAAATCAATTCTCCCTAAGTTAATTTATGCAGTCAATATGATCTAAATAAAAACACCAATAAGGGATTTTGAAGTTCACATATGAAAGGAAACAAGCAAAAACAACCAGAAAAACTCTAAAAATGAGGAGCTATGATCTGTGTGATAAGGCCTCAGTAATTCAACCAGTGCAAAAATAGGCAGATAGACCAATGGAATAAAACAGAATGCCGAGAAACGGAATTAAATACATATGGAAAGTTAATATATTTCAGAGAAAGCTGGGATATCAAATCCAAAACATTGAGATGTTCTAATTGGGTAGCCAACTGGAAGAAAAAATTAAGTTGAATCCCTATCTCACACCATATACTAGAATAAATTCCAAATTGATCAGGATTTACATGGAGGAAAGCAAAACCACAAGGTATTAAGATAAAACATAAAGAACTCTTTCATGATCTCAATACAAAAGATATTTTCTAATATGATATAATATTTAAAAGCCATAAAGAAAAATTTGATAAATGTGACTATATAATAACAAAAACTTCTGCATGACAAAAACACCTTAAGAATAGTCAAAAGACAAATGACAAACAGGGACAAAATACTTGTTACTGATGTCATTGCAAAGGGATGAAGCTCCCTAATTACAGAGCTCCTATAATTCATTAAAAACATACCAGCAAGCACAACAAAGGAAACCATCAACAAAACGAAAAGACAATGTAGTGAATGGAAGAAAATATTTGCAAATATATGACCAACAAGGGGTTAATATCCAAAATATATAAACAACTCATACAACTCAATATCAAAAAAACAAACGACCCAGTTTAAAAGTGGGCAGAAGAAGACCTTAATAGACATTTTTCCAAAGAAGAAATACAGATGGCCAACAGGCACATGAAAAGATGCTCAACATTGCTGATTATTAGAGAAATGCAAATCTAAACAACGAGATATCACCTCACACATGTCAGAATGGCTATTATCAAAAAGACCACAAATAACAAATGTTGGCAAGGATGTGGAGAAAAGGGAACCCTTGTACACTGTTGGTGGGAATGTAAATTGGTGCAGCCACTATGGAAAACATTATGGAGGTTCCTCAAAAAAACTAAAAATAGAACTACTATATGATCCAGGAATTTCACTCCTGGGTACATATCTGGAAAAAACACTAATTGAAAAGATACATGCATCCTAATGTTCATAGCAGCACTATTTACAATAGCCAAGATATGGAAGCAACCCAAGTGTCCATCAACAGATGAATGGATAAAGAAGATGGTATGTATATATATATTATATATATATGTATGTATATATACACAATGAAATATTAGCCATAAAAAAGGATGAAATTCTGCCATTTGCAGCAACATGGTGAGAATATTATGCTTAGGGAAATAAATCAGACAGAGAAAGACAAATACTGTAAGCTACCACTTATTTGCAGAATCTAAAAAATAAAACAAACTAAGGTATCTAGCAAAACAGAAGGAGACTCACAAACATAGAAAACAAACTAGTTGTTACCAGTGGAGAGAGGGTGGGGGAGGAGCAAGATAAGGGCATGGGATTACGAGATACAAACTATTGTGCATAAAAGAGATATGCAACGAGGACATATTGTACAGCACAGGAAATTACAGCCATTACTCTGTAATAATTTTTAATGAAGTACGATCTATATAAATACTGAATCACTATGCTAGACACCTGAAACTAACATAAAATTGTAAATCAACTATACCTCAGTTGAAAAAAAAAAAAAAGACCAAATGGGGGCAAATGATTTGAACACATGGGCCACAGAATAAGAAATACAAGTGATACAAATATATTTTTAAATCTCTGCTCTCATACGAAGTAAGAGAAGCACAAATTAAAACTACACTGAAATACTGATTTTCACCTATTACATGAACAAAATCCAGACAGTCTGATAACACACTACGCTGGCAACGTTTTGAGGAGCTGATGCTCTCACACACTAGCCTGAGGGACGGAGGGTACAAATTGGTACAGTCTGCACGTGCAACAATTAAACAATATCTATCAAAATTACAAAGGAACCTACCTTTTGACCCAGCAATTCCACTTCTAGAAACTTATCCTTTGGACATCCTCACACATGTGAGGAGATATAAGCTACAGAATAATATGAGGTATGGATCCTCTTTTTTAATATAAACTGTAGTATTCATCAATTACAAATTTTGTAATCAAAAAAGAAAAATGTGGATCAAGAGAAACATCAAACTAAAAAGACCAGACAGCAAAGCCTATGGAAATGCCATTTGGTGTGTTTTACAGACAAGATTCTAAAACGTAAGTAACTATTGATAGCTCTCTCTTTACACTTCCATTCCACTAACGTTTTGATTAAATGGTTGTTATTCATCTGTTTTAAAATCCCAAATTCAGAGCGAATTCCCTGGCGGTCCAGTGGTTAAGACTCTGAGCTTCCACTGCAGAAGGCACCGGTTCATCCCTGGTCGGGGAACTAAGATCCCGCATGCTGCGTGGCGCGGCCCAAATTCACATTAATTTCACATTACTTTCACATTAAACTAAGTTTCTTACTCATACAGATACTAAGCATCTCACTGGAGTCAAATTTTAGTAACGGTTTATGTCAGTCTACAAAGAAAAATAGGACACAGGACAAGATCAGGTGAGGACTATTAATGCACAGATAATATATACACTGGCCAGAGGAACTGAGAAATTATTATAACCAGTAAAATAAACATACCTCAAGAAAATTGGGTTACTACTAAACAGCTCTCAACTATTAATACCCAACCTCCTTACATTAAAGAAATTTCTCAATAGGGACAAGTTAGACATTTTAATTATAGGTCTGTCACATTCCCCACCCCGACTCCCAAAATGCACTATTAGGGGTAAGCATAATGTTCCATGGGCATAAGCTACTCACTATAGTGTTGTAACAGCGCAACATTGCAAACATCTAAAACACCATCAGTAGAAAAGTGATTAAGATATGGTACAGCCATACAATGGGATATTACACAAAAAGAAAATTTTCTTTCTATGGCAATATGGAGAAATTGCCAAGATATGTTTTAAATGAAAAAAATCAAGGTGCAAACAAGTGAATATGTTCCTTTTACTGCTGCTCTATATGTTTTTTAAAAATGGGGTGGAGAAGACTGCATGTTTGCTTGGTAGATGTTGTTTTTTTAAAACCAGAAACTAATAACAGTTTTTAACTTTTGTGTGAGTGGGGTGGAGGTGGGGGGAATTGGGCAGAGAGGGGACAGCACTGTACCTTTATATGCTTTCTGACTTTTGAACCGTGTTAAACTAATACCTATTCCAAAAACAGATGTTTTAAAACATGTTAAATTGTACACTTAAACATAACCACTAGATGGCGCTTGATCTTCATTCCAACTGCCACCCCCAAGGAATTCATTCCTATTTAACAAAGTAAAGCTGGATGAAGAAGTTTTAGAAACTGTCTCCCTGAAAGCTTGAACATCTGCTTATCATAATATGAATATTTAAATCCCTAACACTTTTCAAGCAAAAAGGTAACCATCTCTGTGATGGAAAAGTCAGGGTTTCAGGAACATCTCAAGCTCTCCCAACTCCTATGCAACATGCATATTTGTTTGTGCATTTTCTGTCTTTAAATATCAACCTCCACGTTTAGCAATCTTAATGGGACACCTTAAATACTATGTGTATAACGATACGGTATAAATCATAAATAACGATGGTTTGGGGTATTTTATAATAACAGATATAATTTCTCTTTTCTGGTTTCTTGGGTCTGTAAGATATAAAGATTTGGCAAATATTATTATCTCTGTGCCTCAAATGGCAGAGAGAGGCCCTATAGAATTAAGAGACTCGGCAGGTCCTGGGTGGATGGCGTTAGTGTAGAGATTAAGAGACACATCTGCCGGGGTGTGTCTGTATGGGGTACAGAGAGGGCCCTGCTCTACCCTCAGCAGCTCCACCATCATCTGACTTATCAGTGGTCTGTGTAGGATTTAGCTTGAGAAAAAATGGTTCTTTTACTAAGAACAAGGTTGAAAAACTCTGAACCAGGATACGCTACCAGCAAGAACTAAAGCAAAATATACGAATCTCACCTTCCGTCAGAGAGTTGAAGGGTGTGGGCATCCAGCGTGAGTAAGACGAAGCCTTACTGGGAAGTTTCACATGCGGAATTAGGACCAAACCACAAGATACTAAGTTTCAAAATCGGATCATAAATACCTACTAGAGAGGCGAAAATCAAAAATACTGACAATACCAAGTGTTAAGAAGGTGCAGAGCAACTGGATCCCTCATTCACTGCTGGTGGGAAATATTTAAAAAATGGTACAGGCACTCTGGAAGAGTTTGACAATGTCTTATGAAGCTAAATACACACTTATGTTTATAACTCAGCAATTCCACTCCTGGGTATTTACCCAAGAGAAATGAAACCCTTTGTTTACACAAACACTTATACATGAATGTTTATAGCAACTTTATTTGCAATCACCAAAAACTATAAACAACCCAAATGTTCCTTGAGTGGGGCATAGATTGAACTGTGGTACATCCATACAATAGGGTACCACTCAGCAATAAAAAGGAATGAACCACTGATACACGTGACAACTGGGATGGATCTCCAAGGCATTGTGTTGAGTGGAAAAAAGCCAATCTCAAAAAGTTACAAACGATAGGATTCCAATTTTATAACATTCTCAACACGACTAAATTACAGTAATGAGGTGCAGATCAGTGGCTGCCAGGAGTTAGGGTTAGGGGGAGAATCTGACTCTAAAGGGGAAACACAGGAGGTTTCTCTGTGGTGATGGAATAGTTCTGTATTCTGATTGTCGTGGTGGTTGGTTACACAAAACTATACGTGTGAACTACACACACACACACACACACACACACACATAGATGTCCTCCAAAAGATTTGAACAGACACTTCACAAAAGAATGACCAATATAAAAATGACAGATAAGCATGAGAGATTGCTCAACGTCATTAAGTCACCATGGAAAATCAAATTAAAATCACAATGAGATACCATTACACACCCACCTGAATGGCTAAAAAAAAGTTTTTAATGAGAAACCTAAATATTAACAAGGATGTGGAGCAACTAAAACTCTCATGTTTTGTTGTGATAATGTAAAAGAATACAGTCACCTTGGGGAAAGGTTCTGTCAATTTCTCATAACACTAAACATATACCTACTCTATGACCTAACAATGACACTCTTAGTATTTACCTAAGAAAAGCAAACTGTTCATAAAAATTCTTGACGAAGAATGTTCATACCAGCTTTATTAATGATAGCTCCAAACTGGAAACAGCCAAGGCATCCATCACTAACAGAGCAGATAAATAAACCATGGTCTAGTCGTAAAATGGAATACTACTTAGCAATTAAAAGGAATGTACTATTGATACACATAAATGGTATGTATTAATTTAGAAAACATTATACTGGGCTCTCTGGGATCACTTGCTCTGGAGGAAGCCAGCTGCCATGATGTGAGGACACTCAAGCAGCTTCGTGGAGAGGTCCACATGGGAGAAACACTGAGGCTTCCTGCCAACAGCCATGTGAGTACAGCTCCTTGGGGGTGGATCTGCCAGACCCAGTCAAGCCTTTATATGACTTAAGCCCCAACCAACATCTTATGTACAACCTCATGAAAGACCTAGAGCCGCCCAGCTAAGATGCTGTGAAACTCATGACCCACAGAAACCGGTTGTTAAGTTTTGAGGTAATCTGCTACACATCAATAGATAAGGAGTACACATGGCACTGTCATACACACAAACAACTGATGGGCATGAACTAGTATCTTATTTTAAAACACTTTAATAATATGTAACACACCAAGAACAAAGCAAGAATCATAAAAGCATAGCCTAATGAATTATCACGAAGGTTACACACACCTGTATAATCTCTACCCAAGTGCAGGGAAATCACATTACATGACCAGACTCTCCCCTTGGTCTCCCTCTCAATCACTCCCTCCCTCCTGCCCATACTAGCTGCCGTCCTGACCTGTAACTCCATAAATTATTTTTGACTGCTTTTAAATATTAAAGAAATGGTATTAGACACTATGTATTCTTTTCAGTCCGGCTTCTCTCACTCAACATGGCTAATAAGATTCATCTTAGTGTCCACTGTAGCTGTGTTTCATGCATTTTCATGGCTGCGTGGGATTAAATTGAATTAATATACCACCAAAAATATGCTGTGTGAACATACTGTGTAATTCCATTTGTATTAAATTCTAAAACAGACAAAACTAAAACACAGTAGGAACAAAAGCAGAATAGTGGTTACCTCTGGGAGGGGAAGGGCAGGGCCTGGGAAGGGCATGAGGGACCTTTCTGGGGTGATAGTAATGTTCTCTATTTTGATAGGGGTTTGGGTTACATAGGTGAATGCCTCTGCCAAAATTCTGAGAGTGTACACTTAATAGTTTTGTATTTCATTGTACTTTACAGCAAAAGAAAAAAATCTGAGCCATGTTGACAGGATGTACGCCATGGAATGATATGATGTGATATGACGTGACAGGACAGGATAGGATAAGATAGGATATATGGTATGATATATGATATGATATGATATGATATGATATGGTGTGATGTGATGTGATAGGATAAATGGGATGGTATGACATGATATGATATGATATAACGTGATGTGATGTGATATGATGTGACGAGAAGGGCATCTCCCCTCATACACTTCCCCAGAACCCATAACCTCAGCCTAAACATGAGAAAAACATCAGACAGACCTGAATTGAGGGTCATTCAACAAAATACCTGACCGATACTTTTCAAAAGTGCCAAGGTCATGAAAAACAGGGAAAGACTAAGGAATTGTCACAGCCCAGAGGAGGCCAAGGAGCTATGACAATGAAACATGTGGTGTCCTGGATGGGGTCCTGGAAGAGAAAGAAGCCATCTCGGGGAAAACTGAGGAAACCTAAGTAAAGTCTAGAGTTTAATTCATAGCAACGTACCGATGCCGCTGCCTTCGTTTTCACAAATGTACCGTGGTTCTGTAAGATGTTAACAACAGGGGAAACTTGGTGAGAAGGAGATGAGAAAACTCCGTTATCTCTGCAACTTTTCTATAAATTGAAAATTATTCCAAAATTAAAAATCCATTTTAAAAAGAGACAACAAAGCAGAAACTAACACACCATTGTAAAGCAATTATACTCCAATAAAGATGTTAAAAATAAATAAAATAAATAAAATTTAAAAGAGACAACAAGCAAGGCAACAACAAAATCAAAAAGGCCATTGTGTATTAAAACACACACACACACACACACACACACACACACCACTGGACAGGAATAAAGACGCAGACGTAGAGAATAGACTTGAGGACACGGGGAGGGGGAAGGGTAAGCTGGGACGAAGTGAGAGAGTGGCATGGACATACATACACTACCAAATGTAAGGTAGATAGCTAATGGGAAGCAGCCGTATAGCACAGGGAGATCAGCTCAATGCTTTGTGACCACCCAGAGGGGTGGGATAGGGAGGGTGGGAGGGAGACGCAAGAGGGAGGGGATATGGGGATATATGTATATGTATAACTGATTCACTTTGTTATAAAGCAGAAACTAATACACCATTGTAAAGCAATTATACTCCAATAAATACCCTAAAAAATAAATAAATTAATTAAAAAAAAAAAAAAGCAGCTGTGTGTGGGACTTCCCTGGTGATCCAGTGGTTAAGACTTTGCCTTCCAATGCTAGGGGTGCGGGTTCGATCCCTGGTCGGGGAGCTAAGATCCCACATGCCTTGTGGCAAAAAACTAAAACATAAGACAGAAGCAATACAGTAACAAATTCAATATAGACTTTTAAAAAAAAAAAGCAGTGGCGCGTGTTTTTCTCCAACTCTAAGTCAAAATGAGTTTTGGTCTAGGGGAAAGAACATCTTCAGATACCAATGCGAATGCCCTCATGACAAGGAACATCCTTGGCACCTAAGCTTTTGACCACCATGTGACTCCTGGCAGCACAGATGTTCTGGAATAAAATACCAACAAAAACTTGAAAACCAACCCTGGTTTCCCAGTAGGGCTCTGCTTCAATAACCCGCACCTTGGTCCTGGTCTCTTTGGTAACTTCCTTCTGGAGACACGTCCAGCTCAGCCCAAGATAAACTCCCTCTTCTCTTTGAAATCAGCAAGAATCAAAAATGCTCCAACTCCATTAAAAAGTGAGGTGCACCCCGCTACAAGCATTCATGGCTCCCCAGAGGCAGTGAGCACAGGGCCCATCTGCCTTCTAGCAAACACTGCGATCACAACTCGACCTCCGATGCCCCAAACCTTGACACCACCCTGAGAACACCACGCACAACCTGGATGAGTAGACGGTGAATGAAAGAGAAACTGTTGAGTCATCTTGCGGTAACTGTCAAAGGCTGCAGGCCCTGAGCCAGCGGGCACCTGAGAAGATGCAAAGGGGGTCGTTTCTAAGCGCTGAGGTTTAATTCTAGCTGTGACGTTCCCTCAACTGGCGAGAGGTATCTTGGCTGATGGGCAAAGTCTACAAAGTTCTCAGGAAGAAAGGCTCTGAAGACGGAGAGAAAAGGAAAGAAGGGGAAGGAAAGATCCCTCCCCAGAGACAAAAACCTCACAGGAATCCCTGAAGGAGGTAGTTCCAGACCCCACCCCTGCATCCTGGGCCTCCACTGAGTGACCGAGTGACCATGGGAAGGGAGTTTCCCTCTCCATCCTTTTTCTCCCCTTCCTTCCTTGAGCTTTCATTAAGCGCCTACACCAGCTAAACACTGGGAATTCAAAACAAGCCGGGCTTGCTCCTACCTTCAAAGGGCTTGGAGTCCAGCCTGGAAGACAGAGCAGGAGGAAGAGGGGTCCCGTACAAAGTGCACATGTCATCATTAGGCCTCAAGTGGCTGGATGGGTGCCACCTCCCAGGGGTGGCCTGGTTGTTTTCTGGAATGCAGAGCCTTTGGTCTAGCAATTACCTTTGCCTGACTCCGTCAGGAGGACCCGAGAGAAGGCAGAGCAGTGAGAACCTAGTCGCTCTGCAGGATCCGCTGAGGAGTGGGGTGTCTGTGGGCAGAGAGAGGAAGTCCCAGGAGGGAGGGAGGGAGGCAGTGGGGCGGGGAGGGCAGGAGGAAAGGGGTGGAAGGGTGAGCAGGAAGGAAGCAAAGGGGGAAATGGGGCCAAGTGAGCGGGCGATAGGAGCCGATACAATCTCCCGAGACAAAAACACGAACTGTCACCAAACGCAGGCATGTCTCTCACTAGGTAAAGGCACATGCGGCAGCTACTGCTGGGGCTCTTCCTCCCCCGCCCAGGATCCTGGGGATGCTGCACCAGCTCAGCCCGAGGGGGCAGCTCCTGATTGGTCCAGGTCCCCACGGGGATCTCAGCCTCCAGGACAGTGACTGGTTTAGAAATGAGACTTGAAGCTTCAAACAAGGGGGGTTACTTTTTAGGGTGCATGTGGGAGGTGCTGAGATGGGAGTGGCACCTGAGGGCTTAGCTAAGAAAGCAGTACTGGGTTTGCAGCTGACAGCTCAGGGTCTTGGAGGATGCCCAGCCCTGTAGTCTACAGGTACAACCAGGCCTTAACTAGCTCCTCAGACCATGCTCCGACCACGGGATGGTGGAGTCTGCTGGCTTATTGGGGCTCCTTGTTTCCAATTGTAGTGACACCTTTGGTAACCCAAAGGATGTCTTTGGTGGAACATTATGGTACACAAATTCTGCAGGAGAAGATCTAGAGGGCAAATCCATCATCTTCAACAACAAATCCTTTCACTGGGTGTGTAGGAGGCACCCTCGGTGAGCCTACCATGCACAGGAGCCAGGGTTCCCTCCTAGACCTTGACAGCCACCTGTCCACTTATAGGTAAATGGGAAGATGGCCATGGAGATTCCCTCAGGGGCCCATGATGACCTGGACTTCAAGGCCTGGGGTCCCTGAAGGGCAAAGAGGAGGTCAACACTCTCCCACGGCTGCCAGGAGGGCATGGGGAGAGACCCTGGGGGTCTGAGGGGTCTCCCGTAATGTCTGAGTTCCCACAATAAGTCCATAAATAGTGTCAAAAGAAACAGAGGTTTGCACATGGTCCATAGAGCCGTCCCTGTGAGGAGAAGGGCAAGTAATCAGGGGCCCTGCAGTCACTTTTTGTCACGGTCATAACCACGTAAGAACCAATCTCAGCTCCTGGAATCAACCCACCTGCAAAGCCTTATTCACGGAGGGAGAACAGGGTATAAATGTTGTAGCCTGGATGTGATTGTAAGGTAGATGATGGACAGAAGGGAACTTAGAAAGAAAAGAGATGCTATCGAAGCTCGGCGCAGCGAAGTAAATAAAAACATATCCACACTAACAGGAGGTCACAGGAGAACCTCAGCTCCCTGGCAGGGAGAGAAGGGGGCAGAGGACTGCGGGACGGCACCCCAAAAACAGCGCCGGTTCTGAGATATCATGACACAGTCAGAATGGCTTCCGTTAGAAAGTAGGCCTGGGCTTCCCTGGTGGCGCAGTGGTTGGGAGTCCGCCTGCTGATGCAGGGGACACGGGTTCGTGCCCCGGTCCAGGAAGATCCCACATGCCGCGGAGCGGCTGGGCCCGTGAGCCATGGCCGCTGAGCCTGCGCGTCCGGAGCCTGTGCTCCGCAACGGGA
The DNA here is from genome assembly GCF_008692025.1 of Phocoena sinus. Classification (NCBI taxonomy): domain Eukaryota; kingdom Metazoa; phylum Chordata; class Mammalia; order Artiodactyla; family Phocoenidae; genus Phocoena; species Phocoena sinus. The sequence goes on from NC_045775.1 coordinate 80,430,309, forward strand.
GAGAGGCCGCGATGATGAAAGGCCCGTGTACCGCAAGGGAAAAGGAAAAAAAAAAAAAAAAAGAAAGTAGGCCTGACTTCCCCCGAAACCGCAGTCCCTCTGAGGCCGAGACGAATGAGCACCCATGACCCCTGGTCTCTCCGCACAGACACTGGTACCTTGCATGCATAACATTGCCTTTTGGAATCAATCAGCAAGTCTCTGCCCCAAAAGCCAAGCTATTGCCCAGCTTCAGATCAAAGTCACGGCCAGAGGAAGGAGGAGGGAACTTAACAGGCAGTGTTTAAGTGCCCCCATTCAAGGCAGAAATGCCTGACCTGGCTTCCCAGGTGCTCTTCTGAGACATCCTTCACTCACTGCAGTGACCCAGAGACTCAGGAAGAAGCCAATGATGGGTGCCCAGTGCTCTGTCAGTCTGGCACGCATTTCCCCTTTTCTGGGCCACATCACCTCCTTTTGTCTTTAGCAGCCTCCCACTCCCTCCCCCACCCACGTGGTTCTGGTTGGTGACCCGCCCCAGGGGCCACTTCAAGGAAAGGCAATGGCAATGGCCCGCTGGGCCAATGAGGGTGACCTGCGCCAGGCTGGAAGCCAAGAAGAGGCTCTCTCTTCCAGCCTGGCTGCTGAGCTGTGAGACATGCACCCAAAGCTCCAAAGGCCACGAGGTGGCCAGGGTCTGTCTGGACGTGAGGAGAGCAGAGCTGAGGACTCCTGGCTGTGTCACCCTAGCAACCTGAACTCCAGCCTCTGTGCCTGAAGCCAAGGTGAGCTGTGCTTCTGTCTCTGCAAGTGAAACAAAAGTGAAAAAAAAGCAAACTAATTGGGGTGCTTCTGGTTGAAAACCAAAAGTTTGGTTGAAACCCAACTCACAGTGGCCTGAACAGTAAAGGGAACTTGCTACTTCACGGAACTGCAGAGACAGGACAAGGGGCAGGGTTCAGGGCACGTCTGACTCCCTGGCTCAGTCATGCCCTGCCTCTGTGAGTCACTTCCTCCTAGGGCTGGCTTCCCTCTTGGTGACAAAATGGCTGCATGCCTAGCTGGCCTCACATCCAGACTCCACCACACCCAAAATGAGAAGGCGTGCCCATCCAGCAGATCTCTCAGATAAGCAAGGAAGCATCTTTCTCAGGAGCCCTCAGAAACCTCCCTTCCTATTTCATTGGCCAAAACTGGATCACGGGACTATTCCTGTACCAACTGGAGTAGCACTGGCTTCCTCAGGGTTACGGGTCAATCCCTTTGTCAAGGTGGGGGGTCGATGAGGTGACTGGGCTACTTTCTCTGAATTATACAACCTACGGGAGAGGGTCACGTGCCCAAATAAAAACCTAGGAAGTTCTGGGAAGAGGCATCATGTGAAGACAAACGCTTACTTCATTAACACTGTGGCAAACAAGGAAGAAAAGAAATTAATATTCAGTTGGCCAACAAGTTCGCTTGGGTTTTTCCGTAAGATGTTACAGAAAAACCCGACCAAACATTTTGGCCAGCCAATAAATGTTAGGTGTTATTATTGTTGTTTTCATTGACCTGTAATTACCCAAACATTTTGCCTTAAGTAGTACTACTATATTAGGTTTGTATCTTCCTTATGGTTTTTTTCCCTTTGCCCTAATTTTTTATTATTTATTTATTTCCCAATCATTTTTTTAAATTGACGTATAGCTGGTTTACAATATTGTATTAGCTTCAGGTATACAACATAGTGATTCAAAAATTGTATAGATTAGGGGCTTCCCTGGGGGCGCAGTGGTTGAGAGTCCACCTGCCGATGCAGGGGACAGGGGTTCGTGCCCCGGTCCGGGAAGATCCCACATGCCGCGGAGCGGCTGGGCCCGTGAGCCATGGCCGCTGAGCCTGCGCGTCCGGAGCCTGTGTTCTGCAACGGGAGAGGCCACAACAGTGAGAGGCCCACACACCTCAAAAAAAAAAAAAAGGCCTTGTCTTTAGCAAGTTTGATGTTTATAATTCAATATTATTTTCTGTACTCACTATACTATGCCTTGGCTCTCCAGGCCTTTTTTATCTACTGGTTGCAAGTTTGTACCTTTAAACAACATCTGTCTTATTCTTCCTACCACCCAGCCCCTGGTAACCACGATTCCACTCTGTTTTTATGAGTTCACAGCTTTTTTAGATTTCACGCATAAGAGGAGCATCATTTTCTAATGAGCTTAAAGTCATACATGGAGATCCCTGCTCACCATCCTTTCAGGCGCCTGGGCTTATGACCTGTCATTCATTCTCCACGCACCCATCCCTCAGGGACTAAAAGATTCATCTCTGGAGAAATTAACCCTGACCAAAACAAAACACTAATACTGGTCTGCCACTGAAAGGTTGGTTCTCTCTGATCAAGAAAGCCTGTGGCCAAGGACCCTGCCTGATTACAATCAGCATTTTGCTCGTATTACTCACTTCACTCCTATTCTGAACAAACACCCAAGACTGACTAGACATTTAACAAAAGTCTCCGACATGAAAGCCAGAGGTCAAAAGTACAAACAGGAAAAGAAAAAGGAACTCAAAGGAAATAGAGACAAAGCATAGAAGGAAACATCTCAAAAATTACCATCAACTATTCCCAAGAAATAAGAGACTTTGCAACCAGAAAACAAGAAGAGGTGCTATAAAAAAGGAATAAAGAACTCAAAGAACTTTTGAAAATTAAAAATACAATAGTAGATATTTAAAATCACTCAACAACAGTTGGAAGATAAAGTTCAGAAAATCTCCCAGGAATTAGAATGAAAAGGTAAAGAGATGAAAAGGATTAGGAAACTAGAAGACAAGCCCAGGAGGTCCAACATGTGAACAAAAGGAGTCCAGATAAGAGAGCAGTGCAAATAGTTGAAGAACATGAGTTTCCAAAGAGCCCATCGTATGCCCTCCATAATGAAAGAAATGAAAGAAAAAGAGTCCCACATCAAGCCACAACATGGTGAAATTCCATAAAACCAGTGCTAAAAAGAAAGTTCTAGAAACTTCTGGGAGGGAGGAAGAAAAACAAGTCATATATTTATATATTAAAATGCCAGGGTGCAGAAGCGATCAGATTCATTAATAACAATGTTGGATACTTGAAAGCAATGGCATAATGTCTTTAAAATTCTGGGGGAAATTTTACTTCCAGCCTAGAATTCTACACCTGTACAAATATTCAGCCGATTTTGATAGTAAATATTTTCAGACATGAAGATCTCAAAAATCTCAAAAAGTTAACTCTCTGGTATCCTTTCTCAAGAAGCTATTAGATGACAGACTGTCCTGGTTATCTATGGCTATGGTAACAATGTACCCCAAAACTCAGTGGTTTAAAACAACAATTCATTATCATTATATCTCACTACTCTTTCTAACAGGAATTTGGACACACAGGATCAAGTAGAGATGGCGTGTCTCTGCTTCTCAGTGTCTGGGGCCCCAGCTTAGATGACTTAGATGGCTGGAGGCTGGAGCGGTCGGGAATGGTCAGCATCTCTCTATGGGGCATCTCTACATGGACCAGCTCGGGCTTCCTCATAGCGTGGCAGCCTTAGGCTGGTAGAACTTTTCACACGGAAGCTTGGGGCCTCAAGAGACAGGAAGTGGAAGGTACCGGTCACTTTAGGCCTGAGCCTGGACACTGTCACTTCAGCCATATCCTGTGGGTCAAAGCAGTCATAAGCCACCCAGATTCAAGGGGAGGGTTCACAAACCACACCTCTCAACAGGAGCAGTGTTAAAGAACTCGTGGCCATCTCTAATCCTCCACAAAGGGTAACCAAAAAAGAGAAGGCCTGGGGAAACAGTGACTTGACTATAGAGGAAATGCAAAGGAAATTCCCAAGATAATGGTGAAGACGATGGTAAAGCCAGTCCAGACTAAAGCCCCAGAAGGAGGCCTCCTGGATGGATGTGTCCGTGGCGGGCCAGGAGGAACAGAACTGCCAGTTAATTGACAGGTTTGACCAAATTGAGAGGAGTGCAACTGTTGTATCCAAAAGTGTGGAGGCCAGTGAGTGATGAGTTTATACAAAACTAAGCAAATGAATAAAAGGGGCAATTGTTAGCCCAAGAGAACACCAGACGTTGTGAAAGAAAGGAAATGAAATATGGTACACTAAGGGGCATGGCTGAGAATAATACTTATGTAGTCACAGCGATGTGAACACTGGATAGTGATATAAGTAAAAATGGGGATGCACGGATTTGGGGGAATAAGGAAAGAAAGTGGGCATTAGTGGGAATCTTCATTTTTTATATGAGTAAGTCATTATATAATCAAGAAGTAGCTGCTTACGCATGCTTTTAAGGAAATAGAGGTAAATAACATAAGAATCCAATGAAAGACTTGGAAGTGTTTGGCAGTGAGGAAAGGGGATGAGGGATGAAGGGGGTGGAACAGGGGTGGATGCTTCTCACTCCAAACCACTAGTATTTTTTGTATTAAGTAGGTTCATACATTATATCATGAACATAAAAATTAAACTGTAAAAGAGCAAGCTATAGGACAAAACACATAGCATGATCTTGTTTATATAAGAAAATGTTCGCATGTATATGTGAACTCATAGGAAAATAGAAAAAGTAGGAAAAAACCCTACAACACACTGAAGTATTCAAAGTGGTCGGAGGACCAAAAGTCCATCAACAAGTGAACGAGTAAACAAAATGTGGTCTATCCATGCAGTGGAGTGTTATCCAGCCTTAAAAAGGAAGGAGATTCTGTCATGTGTCACAATATGGACGAACCTTCAGGACACTCTGCTAAGTGCAAAAGCCAGACTCCAAAGGACAAATATTGGATGATTCCACTTATGTGAAGTAACTACAGTAGTCAAATTCGTAGAGACAGAAAGTAGAATGGTGCTTGCCAGGGGCTGTGGGGAGGAAGGAAGGGGGAGTTAGTGTTTAATGAGCAGAGTGTCCAACTGTGAGGATGCTGAAGTTCGTGGGTGATGGTCGCACAACACTGTAATGGGCTTAATGCCACTGCACACTTAAAAATGGTTAAAATGGTAAATTTTATTTTCTGTCTTTCACCACAATCAAAAAAGAAAAAATGGTTGGGGGAGGGGACAGTTTAAGAAACTTTCACGTTTTCCATATTATTTGACTCTTTGCAATGACACGTTTTTCATGAAATACTTGCATGTATATAGAAGACTGAGGGGAAAAATTAAACCTTTGCAAAAGTTAAGGAAGAGAAATGTGCACTGCTCCAGGGAAGGAAAGAAAAGGCAGTGAAGAGAAACAAGGGGGAGGGGGCAACAGGCAGGCCCAGCACAGCCAGGTCAGGGAGGGGAGCCCTGAGGAAGCGTGGTGAGGGGGTCTTGGGGGCCCAGAAATGTCTAGTGGGGCCTATAAGCCTTGCATTGTGCACACCCACTCGCCCACCAGGCCCTCAAGAGAGAGCTCCGGTTTGCCAAGATACAAACTCAAAAACATTTAAAAATCTTATCTCATTTCAGATGTTGCTTTTAAATATTCCCTGCAAACCCCAGGGAGGAGCCTCAAGTGGCCCAGAATCCTCTGGGGTCCCAGTCAAGGACATGCTGTCCTATGCACCACAGGGCAGGTGTGACCCTCAGCAGCCGGGGCATGTGCGGAGCCTGGGGGACCCTCCACCAGAGTAGGGACAGGAAGGACTCGGCCTGGCAAGCTGGTCTTGGGGAGAGATGGGGGAACTTGGCTGTGCCCACACCACACCTGGGGAGGCGGACTAGTGGATGAATCCCTGCACTGAGGGCAGCTATGATGTGCACAGAAAACTGCACAACCAGGTTTTTGTTATTTTGGAAGCAAACTGTCTCCTGGGCTCTTATGTCCTGGGAGTGCCGGACCCTGTACAAGCTTCCCACTATACACACAGCACTCTCACTAATGAACCCCACCCCCTCCCATACCTACTTGAACTTCAAAGGCCTGGGGAGGGGAGACCGGCCACAGAAGGCCTCACCTTGCCTCAGTGAATCTGTAGCTAGAGAAGCTTTATTTCTGGCCTCCCATGGAGCATTTTACTGCAGCAGAATGTTAAAAAAAAACATCGAGAAATCAGGATCACTGTCTTCTAAGCCCCCGTAAGATCAAATCTGATACAATGTGAACTTTCAAGCAGATAGCACAATCTTTAATCACTGGGAAAAAACAATATGAAATTTAGGCTCTTATTTCAACTGTGAAATTATGAAGTCAATAAGCAAGAACTGGAGAGAATGGAAAAGTGTTTGTTAGGGTAATTTGTACCTTTTTCTTTTTCTCCTTTTTTTTTTTTCCTTTTTGGTGTCACACCACAGCCAGCAATACTAAATAGCTACTCAACAGTTTATAAGTGTCCCAACAATCCAGCAGCACAGATATTATCCCCATTCTTTTGAATCAGCAAATGTAAGCTCAGGAAGGTAAAATCACACTTGATGACAATCACACAGGCAATAAGCTGCCGGCTGGCTTTCCAGCCCCGGCCTGCCTTTCCCTCTGTCCCTAAGTAGACCGTTTAATTCACAGCAAAGACAAGACCCAAATCAGTAGTTTGGATATTAGCATTCTTTCCCATCATTTAAACTGCAGTTACCTAAACTGAAAAGACAGAGATGACAGCCCATGAACGAAACTGAAAAGATGGAGGAAGATAGGAAAAGGGATGTGACAGAACTAAATACGACTTAAAGCAGTAGGACCTCCTTGCCCTCTGAAAAATTATTGAGGCCTCCACACAAAAAACTGCACATAGATGTTTATAGCAGTTTTATTCATAATTGCCAAAACTTGGAATCAACCGAGATGGCCTTCAGTAGATGAATGGATAAATAAACTGTGGTTCATCCAGACAATGGAATACTATTCAGCAAGAAAAAGAAATGAGCTATCAGGCCATGAAAAGATATGGATGAAGCTTAAATACATATCACTAAGTGAAGTAAGGCAATCTGAAAAGGCTACATACTATATGATTCCAACTGTATGACTGTAGAAAAGGCAAAACTATGGAAACAGTGAAAAGATCAGTGGTTGCCAGGGGTGGGTGGTAGGGAGAGAAAAATAGAGCACAGAGAATTTTTAAGGCCGTGAAAATACTCTGTATGATACCAAACGATGGGTACATGTCATTATACTTTTGTCCAAACCCACAGAAAGTACAACACCAAGAGTGAACTGTAATGTAAACTGTGGACTCAGTGATTATGATAAATCAATAGATTCATTTCTGGTTAAAAAAATACACACACACAAACAAAAAAACACAAAAAAACAAAAAACAAGTACCATTCTGGTGAGTGATGTTAATAATGGAGGGGGGGCTATGTCTGTGTGGGGACAGCAGGTATATGGGATATCTCTGTACCTCCCTCTCAATTTTGTTGTAAACCTAAAACTGCTCTTTAAAATTGTCTTTAAAAAAATTATTGGGGGCCCCAAATATCTATTGGTATTTATCATCTTAGAAATTATAACAGAAAAATTGTTCAAGTATTTATTAAATCATTTGAAAATAACAGTATTAAAATTTAATTAGAAAAGTGGCATTGTTCTGCATTTTTACAAATCTCTTTCATATCTGCCTTAAAACTGCTGGATTCTCATATCTGCTTCTGCAGACATGTTGGAAAATTATACATCATGTAGTCTCTGGGAACTACCACTACACTTGTGAGAAAATGAGAATGAAAAGGCCAATAACTGCTTCATATTATCACTAAAATAATTCCTAAGTTGTGAAGCTCCTGGGACAGAGTCCCTGGACCATGCTTTGAGAATCATGACATAAAGAACTAGGTGTGAGAGAGAAGGAAAAAGAAAGTAGGGAGACACTCAAGGGCACACCCACCATCTCACACCTGTCAGCTTTCACCTTCCCTAAGCTCCCCTCTCCCCACTGGGTACCACCAGGGCAGAAACCGCAGCTTCCTGGCCAAGGACAGGCTGCTTTTACTCCAAGCATCTCCTTCCCTCTCAGCCCAGCTCAACCTTGAGACATAAACTAAACGTGGGCTAAGTGGTTAATCTTCCTTCAGAACATACTGGTGTTCTTAACTGGAGTTTTCTTAAACTAAAACTCCAAAGCCTGATTCTAAAAGTGGGCTTATCAGTCGGCCTGAGATGGGGTCAGCCGCCCAACATAGCACAGGAGAAACAGTCCCCATTGAGACACAAGGGTTGAGTTCTGGTCCTGACTGGCCGGTCCCTGGGTTATTCTCTCCCTCTGCAAACTTAGGCTGCACCAAGCCCTCTGCCCCTTCTCAGGGCTGTCCTGGCAACAAATGACCTCGTGGACCTGAGCCCACCTTACAACCCAAGCACCCCAGCTGCTCTTAGGCTGCCCCTCTGCACACCTGGACTCCGCGGGGTCCCTGGGAGCCTGCCCCACGCCGACGAACAGATATACCCTGGGCAGAGCCAGTCCACCCCTGTGCCGGGAAAATGCCCTCACTTCCCGGCAGGCACGACCCGAGATGACGCTGTTCTGCCCCCGTTTCCGCGCTCCTGGTGCGGACAGGGTTGCACAGTGGCCCTGGGTGCGCTCCACTCCCGCCTCATCCTGGGTTTTCTGCTCCTTATTCCCTACAGGGGTGGGACACGCGGAGGTGGGGAGTCAAGAAACAGGTTTAGAAGCAAGGCCGATCCTTCCAGCCACCACTCTCGGCCTAGCACCCCGCCCGCCGCTGCAGGGGCCCAGCCGTGCACCCCGACTCCCAGTGTAGGAGGGAGCTCGGCAGGCGGAGGACACCTCCGGGGGCAGATGAAGTCGCCGGCTCTGCTGCGCCCACAGGGCTGGGGAGGGCAGTCCCTCATCTGCCAAGTCGGGAGGGACCTGCTTCTCGGGCACAGCACCCACACCCCCAGCTCGCCCTCGCCCGGGGCGCATCAGGAGGGCGCTGCCCGCAGGGACGCGCGGGGACCGAGGGGATGCGGCCGGCAGCGGGACGCACGGGGTGGGGTGGCGACGAGGCCGGTACCTGTGCCGGAAGAGCGGGCAGCCGCCCAGAAGCCAGCGCAGCTCGTTCTTGAGGCTCCAGAACTCGCAGTCCAGATAGCGGTGCAAGGACAAGTCCTCTAGCCCCAGGTCCGGCGCCGGTTCCATCACGCTGCCCGTCCTCTGGCGCGTCCGCGGGGCCACTTCCCTGCACGCCTCCTCCAGCTGCTGGCACTTGGGGCCGAGAAGCGCACGCCCTCTTATCCGCACGCCACCGCCAGCCAGTCTCCTCCCTCTTCAACTGCTCGTGCTCTCCCTCCCCCGCGCTGGCCCTGCCCCGACAGCCTCCCTGGGCACCAAGTGAAGAAAGAACAGTCCAGGGAGTCTGGGCTCTTACAATGGTCTCCCCTGGTACAAACTCTACTGCCTGGCCCTGGGGCTTTAGTTTCTGCCGCCCGTGCCCACGGCTCAGTTGTCCCTCCAGTCGCTGGCCCACAAGAAGTATTAGAACCCTAGAGGGGGAGTTGGTGAGGTAGACACAGGGTACGCTGTGGGCACGGGGGTCCTGGTTGCTCAGAGCTGTCCTTACTCAGAGGACCTCCCGTGCCAGCCTCTCTGCCACCGAGATCCAAGATGCCCCAGGCCATGCTCTGGTTTTACGGAGTCCAAGCTCGCTCTGCTCTCTGGGGTCAGGCCAATGAATGGAAGATGAGGTGCTGAGGCAAGGAATATGACTTTATTATGAAAGCGAGCAGGCCAAAAAGATGGCAAAGCCTCAAAACAACCATCTTATGGGGGTTTGGATGCCAGTTTCTTTTATAGCACAGAGAGGGGGAGGAGACAAGGAAGTAAAAAGGCATAAGTTTTGCAAATATCACCTGGAATGGCCAGCCTCAGGGAGGGGATGCGTTAATTTCTGCTTTCTTGTAACCAGCCACAGGTGGACAGGGTCCAGATATTTCCCTGAACAAAGGCACTTTGGTTTAACATTCAGGCAGAGGGGCAGGGTTCCCCGAGTCAGGCCACTGTGTATAGACAGTATCCTTTTAGTGAACGAAAGCAGCGGAAAGCAAAGGTTAAAGTAAAAGAAACAGATCCAACACGCAGTCTAATTTGGCTCTTCCTTGTTACAGTCCCAACTCAGCTGCAGCTCAGCTCAAATCCTTGCCACCCCCAAACTGGGCATTCCAATGAACTTTAATATTACTGTAATCTGGGGGTGGCCCGGGCCTGCAGAGTAGCTGGGAGATGCAAACAGAACAAGGCAATGAATGAACACTAACTCATCTCCCAGCACCCTCCTTCTGCTGTTTTAACAAGTGACCAATGTTCATTCCTTTCCTCTCTCTAAGTCTCATATACTTTATTGATTCTCCTTTTAAGTATAAAGGAAATGTTAGCTTCCAAAGACCACCCTGCTGGGGAGATGACTCTTGGGGGTGTAGTGTAGCTGGCAGTTGGGTCGCTGTCTGCTGTCACTGGGTTAATGGACATCACTTGTATCAGTTTCCTATGGCTTGTGTAACAAACATTTATTGTTAAAGTTCTGGAGGTCAGAAGTCTAAAATGGATCTTACAGGACTAAAAATCAAGGTGTTGGCAGAGCTGGACCCCTCCTGGAGGCTCCAGGAGAAAAATCCCTTTCCTCATCTTTTGCAGCTTCTAGAAGTTGCCTGCATTTGTAGGGTCCCAGCCCCTTCGTCCATCTTCAAAGTGCATCCCAACAACCTCTGCTTCCTTGCTGGTCTCCTGACTTTGACCTTCTTGTCTCCCTCTTAGAAGGACTCTGGTGATTACATTGGGCCCACCCAGATAATTCAGGATAATCTCCTTGTTTCCATATCTGTAATTTAATCACACCAGCAACATCTCCTTCCCCAGGTGAGATAACATAACAGGTTCTGGGGATTAGGCTATGAACGTCTTTGGTGGGCCATTGTTCTGTCCACCATACCACCTGTGCAGCTGCAAGTAACAATACCTACCGGAGGCCATGAATAAGGACTTTGGCTTCTCATATAACAGGGAGGTTGGGGGTAGGAAAGCCCAAGGGCTAATTCAGCGGCTGTACCCCAGGGACCCAGGTTCCCTTTCCATCTTTCTTCTCCAGCATCCTTTCTCAGTGTATTATCTTTATCTCTCAGTCATCAGATGGATGCTGCAACTCCAAGCACCACTGGGTGCCAAGCAGAAGAGGGGCATTTCCTTCCATATCAGTCAGGATAATATAGTAGTAAGAAACAACCTCAAAACGACACACACTGTGGTCACAAATACCCCAAACCTTAGCGCTTAAAAATATAAGACTTTAATTCTCACCACGCCACCTGGGGACTCTGCCCCATGTCCTCTTTCTCCAGGTCCCAGCTGAGAGAACAGCCACTGTGCGGCCACACAGGCTCTTCAAGCTTCCAGCTGGAAAGGACCTGTGTAACTTCCACACACAATCCATTGTCCAAAGCAGTTCACTCCTGACCCTATGCGGGAAGGGAAGTACCATCCAGGACATGCCCAGAAGGCCAACACCCCAAATAATCTGGGAGCAGCACTTGTGGCTACAAAATCTTGCCAAACATCTGGCTCACTGTCTGTCCCATAGGCAATATGCACTCTCCACTCCCCAAAGGAGACAACCAAAGTCCCAGACTATCACAATGTCAAGTCCAAGGCCCCTGGGGGGTGCACAGTAGTCTCTGCATCAAGTCAGGATGCCGTACCTTTCGATTCAGAGACCTAAAAGCTAAAAAGATAAGTTACTAAGTAAGCTTCCAAGTCTATGTAACTTTACTGAGAAAAAAATCCTTTGTAGTTATAAGTCACTAAGATTTTGTTGGAGCTTTGTTTGCTACCCAACCATAACCTAACCTATCCTAGAAGATCCTGGAAGAATTTTGATGCTGAAATAAAACACCAAAGTATGTGCAACTGGCTTAGAGACAGTGAAGGGAGAGGGCAGTGAAGACGATATTAAACAAAGCTGGATGGAAGGAGGTTCATGTTATGAAGTGGCAAACATTTGACAGCACTGTCACCAACAGATGACACAGCCTAATGAACTTACCACTTCAGAAGAAGATGCCGAAAACAATGTTAGCACTGCATGTCGGCTGCTATGCGTTGTGTTGGACAAGTTATTATAAGAGATGAACTTAGAAAAGAAGGGGTTTCTACACTGGCTGCACATTAGATTAATTTAGGGTGGTTTGTTTGTCTTTTACTGCTCAGTGGCGCACTCAGTGATCACTTAGCCCTTGGATAAGCCCCATCCTTCCCATCTTGCCACCGCTGCTAGGCGCCCTGAGAGGTTTCTCCCGTGTGATCACGAGCAGCTCCGCTGCCTCTCCCACTGGACACAGTCTGACTCCATGTGGAGCCCTGGGCTGCGACCAGAAGGTGAATGTGGGGAAGGGAGCCTGGAGACACAGCTCCCTTTATTATCATGTCACTTTGTGAACAGGGCCCTCCAGCAGAGTTTGCAATGAGAAAACTCAGCAGCCTTTGCTGACTGCCTCTCTTATCCCAGGAGCTAGACAGGTGTCCAGGGATAGGGAAGGGGAAGATTCCAGAAACAGCTGTCCTCAGGAATACCCACCCCTCCAAACAGCCACAGCTTCATTACAGGATCACCCCCGATGTGCCTGCCTCCTTTTCTCCCCAGGATGGAGTCTTTGACAAATGGACTCCAACGGGCACACTCCAGCCCCACCAGGCACAAGTGGCACATGCTGTGAATGCCCAGTGTGAACATGGACCAACGACACACTAAGGATTATCTCTGTATGTTGCATGCAGGGATCTCCATGACGAACTGTTTAAAAAGCAAGGGAAGAATGGTGTGTAAAATCTGCTACCTCTTGTGTAACAGGAGGAGTATGTGTGTGTGCACATTTACTTATGTTTTCAAAAAGAAACAAGGATAAACCAAAAGCTAATGAACTGTATGAGCTGTTTGTATATTTTGGAGATTAATCCTTTGCCAGTTGCTTCATTTGCAAATATTTTCTCCCATTCTGAGGGTTATCTTTTCGTTCTGTTTATGGTTTCCTTTGCTGTGCAAAAGCTTTTAAGTTTAATTAGGTCCCATTTGTTTATTTTTGTTTTTATCTTCATTACTCTAGGAATTACGAGGAATTGAAAAAGATCTTGCTGCAATTTATGTCAGAGTGTTTTGCCTATGCTTTCCTCTGAGAGTTTTATAGTATCCGGCCTTACATATAGGTCTTTAGTCCATTTATTTTTGTGTATGGTGTTAGGGAGTGTTATAATTTCATTCTTTTACATGTAGCTGTCCATGCTGAACAGCAGAAACTAACCCAACAATGTAAAGCAACTATACTCCAATAAAAATTAATTTTAAAAAAAGCCAATGAAAATTATTACCTATAAGAGGAGAGAGGGAATGAGGATGGAAGGTAAACTCTCTGAATACAACTTGTTTTATTTTTACTTTGGAGCTAGGTAAATGTTTTACATAACTTTAAAAAATTAAACCTAATGGGAAAATAAAGTGGCCCCTAAAAATGCAAACTGAAACAAATTTTCTCAATTCTATTTCAAGTTGACATGATCACAAGAGAAAAACTATTCAACTAACTTTAAATTCATTACTTTGAACAGCCCACTAGGAATATAGCCCAAGAAGGGTAAAAAGAAATATAGAGAAATTTTATACTACATTTAATAGTCCTAGTAGTAGTAGTAATATTGGTGTTAGTTTGAAACTGTTTTGTGTATGCTGTAATATAAAACAAATAATTAACTAGATAAATGGCATTGGAATCCAAGATCATTAACATAAAAAAGTGACAAATACAAAATCAAAGAAATTAAGGCAAAATCCTTAAGTTAAATCCTTACCTTAAATTTGAATTGGAGGGACTTCCCTGGTGGCACAGTGGTTAAGAATCTGCCTGCCAATGCAGGGGACACAGGTTTAAGCCCTGGTCTGGGAAGATCCCACATGCCACAGAGCAACTAAGCCCGTGTGCCACAACTACTGAGGCTGTGCTCTAGAGCCCACGAGCCACAACTACTGAGCCCGTGTGCCACAACTACTGAAGCCCGTGCACCTAGAGCCCGTGCTCCACAAGAGAAGCCACCGCAATGAGAAGTAAGCGCACGGCAACGAAGAGTAGCCCCCGCTCGCCACAACTAGAGAAAAGCCCACACGCAGCAACAAAGACACAACGCAGACAAAAATTAATTAATTAATTTTTAAAAATAATGATCTCAACAACAGAAAAAATTTGAATTGGAAACAGTATGACTTTACAATTTGTTTAACTTCTATTTCTGGGGCGTTTTATCCTATATGGAGTAGCAGCCAGTCTGTATATGAATGCATGAGGGTTGAACCCCCAATCCCAACTTGGGGACACTGATACATGAAAGCTAAGAACTTAACCAAACAAAAAGTGGGCAAGAGAACGTTCCCAGCAGTGGGACAGCAGAATCAAAGACCAAAAGGAAACAGGGCAAGGCTACCACATACAGTTGCTTAGGTTGTACACTGTACAAGGGCGCCGCATCCAGGAATTACACATACTTAAGTAATTTATGAGGAAGTACATAGGTGGGTTATGAGACCTTATTCCTCCCACCTAACACCTCCCAACACATAAATCCAAACTGTCAAATATGGCATGCACACACTAGGAGAGCACGCACATACACACATATGATCAATGAGACACACAGGCACTCAGCTGCAGCCTGTCCTGACTGGGCTTGGGCTTCCTGAACTCACCTTTCTCCCTCACTTGCCACAATTAGAGACCAATTTTCACACCCTGTTATACAAACCTGACACAGTCATCTCCTCTGGGAGGGGGCAGGGGACAGGTGGAGTGTGCTTCCCTGTGTTAAGAAGCAGAGGTGTGTGTGTGTGTCTGTGTGTGTGTGTGTGTGTGTGTGTGTGTGTGTGTGTGTGTTAGACCTTAGGGACTGAGAATTGGAGAGGGGTCGCTCTCTCCGCTAAAGTACTTGAAGATTATTGCCAGAATATAGAGAATGGAAACTAGAGGGGCAAATAGCAAATGTCACTGTGTCACATAACAGGGTTTGGCACAGTGCCTAGTGCATGGCACTCACTCAACTAATGGACATCGCCGCTCTAGCCAGAGCAATTAAACAATAAAAAGAAATAAAAGGCATCCAAATTGGAAAGAGAAAAGTAAAACTATCACTTTTTGCAGTCTGCACTTTTGAAGACATTATCTTACGTATGGGAAATATAAAAGAATCCACCACAAAACCACTAGAACTGATAAAATAATTTAGCAAATTTGCAAGATACAAGATCAATATACAAAAAGCAGTGGTATTTCTACACAGTAGCAATAACCAATCAAGAAATGAAATTAAGGGCTTCCCTGGTGGCACAGTGGTTAAGAATCTACCTGCTAATGCAGGGGACATGGGTTTGAGCTCTGGTCTGGGAAGATCCCACATGCTGCGGAGCAACTAAGCCTTTCCGCCACAACTATTAAACCTGCGTTCTAGAGCCTGAGAGCCACACTACTGAACCTATGTGCCACAAGTACTGAAGCCCACACACCTAGAGCCTGTGCTCCGCAACAAGAGAAGCCACCACAATGAGAAGCGCAGGCACTGCAATGAAGAGTAGCCCCTGCTCGCCACAACTAGAGAAAGCCTGCACACAGCAATGAAGACCCTACGCAGCCAAAAATAAATAAATGAAATAAATAATTTTTTAAAAAAAGAAGCAATGAAATTAAGAAACTATTTTTCATTTACAATAGCATCAAAAATAATAAAACACTTAGGAATAAATTTAATCAAGGTGGTGCAAGACTTGTACACTGAAAACTACAAAACATGGTTGAAAGAAATTAAAGACCTAAATAAATGAAAAGAGAACCAACGTTGCTGAGTGGAAGGCTATCACCACTGTGCCTCTAGCTGCCTAGGGTTAGTTAGAAATTTTTGTCATTCCCTGGGGAAAAGAAATCGTCTACACATGAAGCATGCCCATGTAATATATATGATAATTAACTATTGTTGAAATCTTTATTTAACCTAACAATGATCTTTCCTCAGCAAACCAATTAATATTGATTCACGATCACATCAGCAAACCAAAACCTAATATTTAAAGTTTCATGTTCTTGTAAGGATTCCATCTGCCCAGAAGTTACACCATCCATGAGACTAATCCCCGATCACCAAATAACTCGAATGTTTTCCTTGTCTTTTGTTCATTTTTTATTTTTCTCTACCTTGTTCATTTTCTACAAAAATTTGCCACTTTCTCCCCTGCTTCACAATTCTCTCGACTCTTGAGAACAGAGACCACCTGCTTCATGAAGTATTAAATGAAGTTTGTTTGTATCACCTCAACTGTCTTCATTTTTTTTTTTAACACCATATATATGCCTAGACTAAGCATCTGGTAAACTAGGCTCCAGGTAACTCATGGTACCCTCACATCACTCCTTTGTTTCCTAAAAGACAAACAAAAGGACCTCATTCAGACTTTGATACACAGACAAGAATTATATTAGTGCTCAGCTACACAGACATTGGTCAGGACTATTCCGGAAGTTGATGTTTTTAAATAAACAAGTTTGAAACTTGATTTTAGCTCTTTTCTCTAGATTGGGAAGTGTCCAGCTCTTTGAAGGGACAGAAGCAATCCAATCTGATCAAGAATACTAAAGACTTAGCAACTTGACGAGAGGAAAGGACTGCCATCCTGAAAGCATAGATAATGTTATAAGGTAGAGAGGCTATTAATGCTGATGAAATCTCGAGCTTATGCTCAGAGATGCAGATCACCTCTATGGTATAATAAAAAGAAATCTGTCTGGTCTTTGGCCAGGGTTCCTGGCACAGAGCTTCAAACACACTGGGAATTTCTTAAGTGATCAAGTGTCTCTGTTATACTAATGAGATGACACCTGGTGGGTCCCTATATAGCCTCAGGATGGGAACTGGTCAGCAGAAAGGTTGGGGCTTTGAGTCCTAACGTCAGTCAGACCTCCTGACATCAAGAGGGAGGGAGGGTCAGAGACTGAGTTCACTCATGTGCCCAATGATTTAATCAGTCATTTTTACATAATGAAACACCAGTAAAAACTCTGGACACTGAAGCTCAGTGGAGATTCCTGACTGATGAACACACTGACTTGCCAGGGAAATAACACACGCTGACTCCACGGAGAGAGGGTCCACATTGAGGACACTCCCACACCTTGCCCTATGTGTATCCTTTATAATAAAGCTGTAATCATCCACATAGTACTTTCCTGAGTTCTGTGAGTCATTACAGTAAATTGTCAAACCTGGACGGGATTGTGGGAACCCCTGAAATTGTAGCCAGTGGATCGGAAGGGTGGCTAGCTGGGAACCCCTGGAACTTGTGGCTGGTGTCTGAACTAAGGATGATCTTGTTGGGGACCGTGCCCTTAAACCTGTCGATTCTGACTAACTCCCAGGTGGCTAGTGTCAAAGTTGAACTGCAGCACACCCAGTTGAGGTGGAAACAAAACACCTTCTATGAGAACCAGGAGAAGGGTTGGTCCATCATCACTCAACAGAGGTGTGGTCAGCTGTCACTGTCTATATGGCCAAACTGCTACCTTTAAGATAAAGCTGGCCAGGGCCTGGTGATGGTGTAGTTTTTCCTAAAAGCCTGACACTTTTTTGAGCAGTGATTTTCCCCAAGAAGCCAGAACTACTTTCTTCTAATTAAACTCAGGGTGGTATTTTAGCAACAAAACTTTTCTGTAGGCTATACCTACTCTACTTATAACCCTAATTCCTACAAGGCAATTCAAGTCCCCTTCACTCCAATCCTTGAAATGAAGACATCTTTTCAAATACACAACAGTTTTGCCCAACATTCTATTTTTCAATGTAAAACTTTCCAACTATTCATTTTTTCCAGTAAGGGTGATTTATTATACTTAGAACTAAATGTGAGTTAATCATTGTAAGCACTTTTTTTTTAATTAATTAATTTATTTTCGGCTGCATTGGGTCTTAATTGCTGCGCACAGGCTTTCTCTAATTGTGGTGAGCAGGGGTTATTCTTTGTTGCAGTGCGTGGGCGTCTCATTGCAGTGGCTTCTCTTGTTGCGGAGCATAGGCTCTAGGCACATGGGTTTCAGTAGTTGTGGCTCGCAGGCTCTAGAGCACAGGCTCAGTAGTTGTGGCACACGGGCTTAGTTGCTCCGCGGCATGTGGGATCTTCCTGGACCAGGGCTCGAACCCGTGTCCCCTGCATTGGCAGGTGGATTCTTAACCACTGTGCCACCAGGGAAGTCCCTGTAAGCACTTCTGAAATAAATTCTCAAATAAGAAAACAATATGTCTGGTCTAAGAATCTTTTGGTTCTGGGGCCTGTTATGTGATCTAATAGTTGTCCATCCTAACAGGTCATCTCTCTATTGAAAGTGAGATGGAAGAAATTCCCTGGCAGTCCAGGGGTTAGGACTCCACGCTTCCTCTCCAGGGAGCACAGGTTCAATCCCTGGTCAGGGAACTAAGATCCTGCAAGCCACGCGGTGCAGCCAAAAATAAAATAAATTAAATTCAGAAAAAAAATTTTTTAAAAAGAGAGATGAAAAGATTCTTTTGTGGAGGAAATGAATGAGGTTTGATTCACCATCAGTCAGCAAAAAGGAAAGAAAAGACTTATGAGAGCATGTAAAGGAAAAGGCAGAAAATACAGATCAGGCAACATCTCTGAACTCTACAAAATGTTTTTTAACATATCCATTTGGGTAAACTTTAAAATAAACAAAAGCCTCCATTTCTCAGGGATCCAAAGGAAAAATGGTGGGATCTGAAGTGACTGTTCTCATCCATCTTATTTTGTAAGTCATGAAAGACGGAATGGGTGACAGCAGCTGTGAAGAGAAAAGGAAGACAAGTTCTATCTTAGATGCTGGGGGACAGAGGGAAACTGGAGAACAGCCCTAAGTCCCTGACATTGATCACAGAAGTCATCCCACTCAGTTAGGGATGGAGAAGCCAACATCAAGGGGAGTGAGTCCTACAAATTTAGGAAAGTGCCTTTGATGAAGGGAAGTAATATGTTTCATATATGCTTTTGATTCCAAGACTAAAGTTTGCTGTATCTGGTTTCCTAAGTCTTAGGAGAACAACTTGCCCCAGAATTCAAGACAGCACAATTTACACAGCAATGGAAGGATACAACCAATGTTCGCATACAGAAGCTGAAGAAAGAACTCTGTAGCTGACAAGAGGGATGAATTCCGAAGAGATGCACAGAGCTAAGGTAGGCCAGTTTGGAGAGAATACAAGCAGTCATTTATCAGGATGCAAGACTAAGCTTATGAAGACCTGAGAGGCCTCTAATAAGGGAAGAATAGGATAGAGAAAGGAACAGGGTCTCTGGTCTCTAGAACCAGGCTCAAAATGTAAATAACATCTGGGTTTCACTTAGGTCCTTTAAACAAATACCAGCCTAGTACATAGGACTGAACATTCTATTAAAGATTCTTGGGGAGGCTGATGGGAGTGGGAAGCTGGGATTCCCATTCTTTCTCCTAGGCTGCAATGATACAAGAGTATATTCTGGGTTTTGACCACACAGGCATCTTCTGAAGTCACCAAACACTCTCAGATGAAAAACATTTCAGATGGGCTTTATTTTTTCCTTTCTTCATATCAACTTTATTCTTAATGTCAATACTCTATAACCCCTTAAATCACTTGTCAGCTTTCTGTAACTATTTTAATTATAAATCCCTAATCTTTTTTTTTTTTTTTTTTTTTGCGGTACGCGGGCCTCTCACTGTTGCAGCCTTTCCCGTTGCAGAGCACAGGCTCTGGATGCGCAGGCTCAGCGGCCATGGCTCACAGGCCCAGCCGCTCCGCGGCATGTGGGATCTTCCCGGACCAGGGCACGAACCCGTGTCTCCTGCATTAGCAAGCGGACTCTCAACCACTGCACCACCAGGGAAGCCCATAAATCTCTAATCTTACATGATGTTTCAGCAACATATCTAATACTGCTATTCTAAATTCTTTTAAATTTCCCAGTGGAAGGAAGATATATGTGTATCTGTGATTGTTTGCATCTGTCAAACAGGCAGTACCTAGAGAAAAATAATCACTTTTCTAAACAGAGCTCTAACTTTGATATCATGTGACAACCCAAGAAATTGAGTGGAGAACCTTCTGAGGCTACAGGAGAGTGGAATTCAGAGAAACATTATGAAGACAAGGAGGCAAATTTCTTTTTTCATTTTACAGATCAGGAAACTGACACCCAGATTAAGAGTTTAAGTCATTTGCCCATTATCTGCTTCTTGGGAAAGTCAAGGTTGGAGCTCATGTCCCCTGACGTGGCCTGGTTTTCCTTCTCCAATAAGTCTGGAAATTATGATTCTGGAATAACAAGTCACTGAAAGCCCAAATATGAATAAAAATACTCACTGGCCTTCCTATAACTTAGAGAATCTATTAGTCATTTGACAGAAATGGACATTTAATATTAAAATTAGCAAGCAGGTAAAGTAAATTAGAGTTTTAAAAGAAGAGAGACTTGTAACTGCACATTTCTGCCTCAGAAGCAGGAAAGGCAAACTTAGACACAGGTGGACCATTTACTCCCACCCAGATCAAAACAAGCCTCCCCCCTCACATTCTGGGGTGGGTTTGGGAAGATAACAGATTCACCAAGGCAACAGCAATGCCAAAAATTAAAGGGAGGGCTAGATCATTGAAGCAAGGATTATTATTTAACAGATTTTCAGATATTCCATGGCAATCACTACACTCTCAACACAAATCTGAGAAAAAAGGGTAGAGGGAGAAGATTAAAGAAGATAAGAGTCACAGCAGATGAAATGTGAAATGCTGTTGGTGGCACAAGCTTCCAATTAGTGATTTTTTTTTTTAATGGGCAACATATTTGCGAGCCTTTGGGTATTTTCTGCTTCGATTGATTTATGTAAACTGCCAGCATCGGGGGGTTTATAGATTTGCTTCATCAAAGTATCAAACTATTTCTTCAACAAACTATTTGGAAGTTCTTCCTTTATTCCTGACATGTAGAGGTAATGTGAAGCTCTTAGAAGAAAACAATCATTCTAGGCTTAGGAAACAGCACATGAAACTTCCCTCAGTAAGAAGCTCCTGAAGCCTTTCAACCTGACCTGTCTCTGCCTTCCTTCCCCGGTGCCCAGGAGGAAGGTCCAACACCTGGTTACCTCTCCAACTCAACACATCTGAAAACAAGCATCAGCCTTGCCAGCTTCAATGGCTGTTTCTGTCAATTCTTCTAGGCCACGAAATCATCTTTCTTTTCCTTACATACTGAAGACATCACTGTGTTCTGAGAACTCTCCCTCCTTGAGATCTGATTCCCTACTTTACCTTCTTCCATTCCCTCTGCCTCCAATACCAGTTTAAAGTCTGCAAATTACTGTTCTCTGCCTCTGCTACCCACCCCTCCCTTCCCCTGTGCCCAGTAAATCCCGATTTATTGGGAACAGAGTCCATTAACCTAATAGGGACATTACGAAGAACCCATTGTGTGGGAGGGTCATTGTAATTGCCCCTCAGAATAAGAATAATGGCAGAGAGGGGCGTCCATAATTAAGGACAAAGGGAAGGCATTGAGTAAGCCAGGAAATTATTCCTAGAAACACATCAGATTCTAATAACTGCTGACAACCCTAGTACTTACTTCTGTTACTCCTACATATACCCACAGTGATTGGCATCAGGGCTTTATAGGGGATCATTGTGACCTTTTCAAGGGGCAGTGTGGAAGAGGCATCCACAATACTTTACCCTACTCTACAAACAAGCCTGGTGGGAAAGAAGCTCCTAGCAGTAGAAAGGAAGGAGGGCAGACAATCTCTGCAGCTTCTGGAAAACAGGGTAGAGGTAAGTATAATTAATGTAAGGTCCTATAACCACGGTGCTATTTGTTCCCAAAAGGCCCATTTTATTATCAAGATCAAATACAAACTCCTTAATCTAACATTTAAGATTAGATATCAAACTATTAAACCAGTCTTTCAAAAAGAATCTCCACTGCTCATTAGCAGGAGTCCTCAAGGGTGAGTTTCTTCAGTAACCCTGATTTACATCAGGAATGTCCTCCCCAGGCTCTCCCCAATCCAGATCCACCAGCACCCCTGCACCCCCTGTTAAGGCCCAAGTCAAAAGTTAAGCCCCCCTTGCCCCATGAAGCTTTCTCTGACAGACAGCAGACAGGCCTCACATCCCCTCCCTCCTATGGACTACCCTAACAGATAGGCTAAATCATGTGTATTAATTTAGCACTTAATACACATTAATTTAGCAATTAATATTTTCTATGTCTGTATCTCCATCTCCCAGATAATACCACTAGTTTCTTAAGGACAGGATCTGTTTCAGTAAGATAAGGTTGTAATTAGGTATAAATCCAATAGCAGTGGATGCCCAATCAACGTTTCCTGATTGTTGACTGATTGAGGTGCTATCAGACAAGCTGAAGACCTAAAAATGTGTTAATTCCTACAATGGTTAGCAGAACCTAAACTTGCCTCAAGACCCCAGAGTGAGCACCCTCTGAGTTAACAACCCCACAAACTGGATACTTGTGTAGATCCAAATTAATTAATCAATGCCCTGAAAGAAATTCTGGACTCAGAGGGCATCAGGATTTCCAAAAGCAGCTAATTCTTTTTTTAGAAGGTATTTAACTTAAGGCCCCTAAGGGAGCAAAATATCCACACAGCTTCTCTAAAAGGAAGGTAATCACATGAATAGCTCTTTATATTTTACTTGCATTGTCAAGTGGCTCTTGAAAGAACCTTGAGAAGTAGAATGGGAAGTTACTAAAAGACCAAGGGGCAGAGAAGGTTAGGCTGACTGTTTTCCAACTCACTCTCAGGTAGGAAGCATCAGCGTATTACATATGTCTTCTTAGACATCTGGACTCCGTGACAAAGAGGTCTCTTCATTTTTGGTTTTCGAATCCGTAAGTCCTCGGTCTCCAGAGCTTCTAGTTCCGTGGAAGATGATGAAAACTTTCCGGTCGCCATTCTATACGCTATCCAAACTTCCGTTCTTTAATTACCAGTTGGATGCAGGAACAACTCCCAGTCCCTTGAGCCCTCATTTACTCTGTCCACACAGCCTTTCAGATCAGTTAAATCAAGCCTGGAGGTCTCCAAGGGTACCAACCCATCGCTTTCATTTGCCATGTATCAATATAATTTACATAACTAACCCTGAAGTGCCTACCGACGTGCCCTCACGCTATAGGCACTAAGCTAAAACCCACTTAGGCTCTTCCCTGGGCTTTTGATGACTCACTCCCTAGCTCTCTGCCACAGCATTTTAGGGTCTGGAACCAAAATTTCACGGGTTTCAGCATCTAGGTTCTTTCCTTACAGCAAGGACGCGGAACAGAAAACTGCGGGAAACCGGGAAGTGTGCCACTCGGCGGGGTTCCGTTTTCACCCCACCTGCCTACCTCTTAAGCCAGAAACAGGCATTTCCCCCAGGACTCTGCGACCTCAAACAAGTCTCGGCTCTACAAACGGGATTAATTTTCTTTTTTCCATAAACCAGACATAACGATTCTGGTTTAGTTATTTAAGTAAAGGATGGAAGAGACACGACTCTCCGGACCCAAGGGCCGAGGCACAATTTTTTCCACCTCAGGAACCTCAAGTTAGTTTTTTTTCTCCTACGATACCTTCCCTGGGATGATGCTTTAACCGTGAAACCATGTAAGCCAGTTGCAGCTTGGACAGCTAAGGAAAAAAAACCCATTCCCTACTCCTGAGCCAACCTAGGGCGCCCTCACCACGCCGTGCCCGGAATCCCAGCCCCCGCTCAAGACCCCGCGAGCTTTCGGTTCAACATGGCTGCGGGAAGTGAAAGGAGAGGCCGGCGCGCGGGATGGAGGCGGGGCTTGGTCTCCTGGCAACGGCCCCGGCGATTGGCCAGCCGATCTGCAGCTGAGGCCAATGGTCAGGCGCCTTGCAAACGCTCGGCGTGGTGACTGCGGCTGCGCGGGAGATTCGAATCGGCGGCGGCTCCTCGCTGGCGGCGCAGGTGGGGCTGCTGCTGGCTCGCGTCCTCTAGCCATGGATAACCCGGAAAATGTTTTTCAGTAAGTGTGGGTCTGTGGGTGGGGAGGGGCGGGGGCGTGATCCCCAGCTGCCGGCAGCCAGGGGGCTTGGGTATCTGGGTTCGGGCCTAGTGGTCTGCAGGTCCCCGGCCCGCCATCCCAGACCTGCCTCCCTTTGCCCTTCCCAACCCCTTTCCTTGGCTCCGGAGTTTGTCCCCTCCCACCGTCACGCCACCCACCCCTACTCCATCCCAGCTGGGCTGTGGGCCACTAGGGAGGCGTGGAAAGGACCGCGCACCGTGCAGCCGGGACTCTCTGCCGAGACCCGGGCCCTGAGGCCGAGCTGCGGCCGGAGTGGCAGTTTGGGGGGATTTGGACGGTTCCTGAGGCCCTCAGCGCTCCTTGATTCTTTGTAAGGAATCCGCTCTGGGCAGATTGCCGCTGTGGAAGTAAAACGTCTAACCCAACAAAAAACTAAAACTTACCTTTAGGTTTCATGAGAAACTTTCAAAGCCACTCATTTTAAAATCCTGCGAAAGAGAGAGAACTTAAAATTGCTTTAACCCCTAATCCCACAGTCAGTTTTTTAAAGTCTTTGAATAACGCTCACTTTAAGGGGAAAAATGTTCCCTTATGTTTATCATCATTTATGTCAACCTGCTAACAATTTTTAAAACTCCTACGCCTTTGCTTTTTATTTGTATGACTTAGGTGATTTATCCAGACTGTTTCAAAAGTATTTAAAACACTTAAACCATATGCGACAGGAAGTAAAACTGGTTAGTTTTATCAGCACCAAGGTAATCTTAACTCTCTGGGGATCCGAAGACTCAGGTGGTTAAGTGCTGTCAAAACAAAAATTTGTTTGCCTTAAGACTTTTTCTTTAGCCCAGCCTGCAAAGGATTTTGATATTAGAGGCTCGTTTTCCCCCATTTTAAAAAAGAAATCAGGTATTTCCGACCTGATTATGACTTTTTAGCTTTTAAAAATAAGTACTACATTTACATGGTTAAAAAAAGATTTAGAAAACTGTTCACTGCGCTCTATACTTGACTCCTCTCCCACTCCCTCATATGTAACCATGTTTCTAGTTTATTTTTATATTTATTTTGCAAATATAAATATTTATATTATAATAACATATGAACATATCTATATTCATATATGTACACGTGTGTACAATTCCTGCCTTTATTGCACATAAAATGTAACAGAGTGTACACACTGCTTTTTTTGCTTAACACTATCCTTGGAGATTTCACTCTATCAATCCAGAGATTCTTTTCTCCTTCTTTTTTTACAACTACATGATATTTCATGTACCACAATTGATCTAAAAAGTCCCCCGTGGATGGAGACTTGGGTTGTGGACAATATTTTGCTATTACAAATAGTGCCGCAGTGAAAAATCTTGTACACGTGACATTTTGCATATATCTGTCCTCTAGATTCCCAGAAGTGGGTTTGCTAGATCAAAAGTAAATCCATGTGGAATTTTGGTAGATCTTATTACCAATTGTGGTGGCAGGGACTGTGTACACTCCCACCTGCAAGCAAATTGTAAGAGTGCCTGTTTCCTTTGCTTCTCCTCTACACCTGTCACATTGTTGCAATCTGGTGGGTGAGAAGTTGTATCTCAATGAGGTGAATTTCTCTTATGAGAGAGGTTGAGTATTTTTCTGTGGAATACCTTTTGTTCATTTCTTAAATTGGGTTGGGTTTGGTTTTTCCCCCCAACTTCTAGAAGCTCTGTTTGGTTATCCCAGTTTATCATTTCTCTTTTGACTCTGCTTCGTGTTTTGTTTTATTTGACATATAGAAGCTTTTAATTTATATATAGTTGACTTCATCTAGCTTTTCTTTTGTGGCTTATGGATTTTGAGTCATAAGAAACATTGATTTCATCTGTATCTTGAGGTACAAGAGCTAGAAGAAAGTTTTACTTTCAACCCTTTTTTCCCTACCCCCGAAAAAAGTCATGTAACAAATGTCATGTAGCGTCTCTGATAGAAACCTAGGAGTGTTCCTTAGCTTGACTGTCCCTTACCCAGTGTGCAATCCCATCAGCAAGTCTCATTGTTTCTTTCTCCAAAACACCCAAATTCCACACTGTTCCCACCATGGTCCACCCTGTCACTGGGGCTCTGCAGTAGCTTCCTAACTGGTTTCTGGCTTCTGTTCTCATCCCCCACCCGCTTCTTCACTTGGAGAGACAGATGCACATTTTAAAATGCAAATTAGATCTTGTCATCCCCACCCTTCTCCTAGCTCCGCGTACTTACATAGCTGCTTGGATCCCTGGCACCGATCAAGTGTCACCCCCTCAGAGAGGCAGGCTTTCTTTCCCTGACCACTCTACCTAAAAACAGTAAGTCCCGTCACATTCTTACCCCTTCTCCCATCTTTTGAGGGTTTTTTCCTATGTGCTTCACGTCACCTGACAATACTTTACAGTTTTGGTTTGTTTGTTTACCGCACTAGCACCTGGGGGCCCCTGGAGAACTTTGCTGTGCTTGGTTGTGTTTTTTTTAAGCTGTGGTTGGGTACACGGAGATCGGGCCAAGCAGAGTTCTCAGGGAGCCATAGCCACTGACTTCTGAGCATTGCCATTGTGTGTTCTTCCTCAGGGACGTTGTGTTCCACTGAGGCCCAGAAAGCAAACTGGATCTGGAAGCCCTGATCGGTGGGACCCTGGGCTGTCGCACACCCTTCCCAAGCCCTCTTCATGTCTTCCAGCCAAGCTCCTGAGCAGCAAGGGGAGGGGTCTGAGGCAGTGCCATGCCTGGGTCCCAACATTAGGAGGAGGGGCAGCAAACTTCTGGGTGCTGCCCCTCATGGTGGTGGTAGTGACATCGGGAATCAGTGAGAGGAGAAGGAGACTCCTGGGGACAGACCTGGGGACCTTCTTTTAGCTGCTTCTTTATAAGGCTACCTCAGGGGCCTTGCATCTTACTTTCTTCTGAAGAAACACTGACTGCTTCTGAGTGTTCTGACTTCTGAGGGAATGCTGTTTTCGTTTTTATTATAGCATTTGAATTGATATTTAAGATTTCTATTTTAAGGTGTATAAGTGATAAATATAAAATATATCTTTTAGGAGGTATTCCTAATAATCCCATTTACATGTTTTTCTCTGCTCTAGAATGTTTGAAGCCCATATGCAGAGCTACAAGGGCGATGACCCACTTGGTGAATGGGAAAGGTTAGCATTTCGTTTATTTATTTTTTCTGTAAACAAACTATGTGTGCTGCCCTGAAAAATTAATGTTATCCGTATTTTTTCTAGTTACATGCGATGGGTAGAAGAGAATTTTCCTGAGAATAAAGAATATTTGACAACTTTATTAGAGCATCTAATGAAGGAATTTTTAGATAAGAAGAGATACCACAATGACCCAAGGTTCATCAATTATTGTTTAAAATTTGTAAGTATACTTTCAGATGTATAATCACATCTCTAGTCGTGTTGTCCTTTTGTTTTTTACCCCAGATTTGAAGATCATTTTAGACTGTCTTTTATTCTGATACCTTACGTTTCATAAATTTTTTTTAAGTTGTATGGCCAGAGACATGTATTTTACAACCTTTTGGCTTCTGTACTGTGGAATCAGTGATTTAATTTTAAAATCCTTCTTCTCCGTGTATCAAGTCTGAAATGTGACAACACGAGGTAGAAACCATTAGATTAAAAGAAGGTTCATTGGATGAGAAGCATGCTTGGGGAAGGGGAGATAAGCAGGAACTCCCAGTGGGTTCCTGGGAGTAAATTAAATTCATTGTGAATAATTAAGAAAATATTAACTCTCAGAAATGAAATTTAGTACTAAAAGGAGAAGGCCGCCTCAGGTTAGGCTGGGTCTCTTCAATCTTGAAATAAAGGCTTGGGGGCGTGATTTCTAGTAATAAAATCATGAATGGAATAGATAAAGTAAACAGGGACTTGTTCACTAAGTTTCAAAATATGAGGATTAGAGGAAGCCTGTGGAGCTTGAGCAAGTATAACTTTATATGCTACGTTACAGAACCTGCTGTCTTGTGAAATAATGTGGGTTATCTGGGGACATTGAATGTCAAGGAAAGGAACGAGCTTAACTTTGAGGCTTGCCATCAGAGGACCACACAGGCCTTCCCCTGCACAGTACATCCTGAAGCCTCCAGGAAGACGAACGGTGAGGGCTGGCTGGACTCGGCCACACTGAGACTGGCAGTGCCTTCGTTCTCATGTCTGTCTGCTTTGGATTTCTGCAGGCTGAGTACAACAGTGACCTTCCTCAGTTTTTTGAGTTTCTGTACAACCATGGGATTGGGACCCTGTCAGCTCCTCTATACGTAGCCTGGGCTGGGCATCTGGAAGGCCAGGGGGAGCGGCAGCACGCCAGTGCCGTTTTTCGGAGAGGAATTCAGAACGAGGCCGAACCTAGAGAGCTGCTGCAGCAACAGTACAGGTAGTTTGAAAATAAAACTCCATGCAGTGTCTCCTACCTTGAAATGCAATGTTTGCTCTTAAAAGATTTTTATTGTTATCTGTTTGTACAGGGAAATCCTTCTCATTGGGGAAAATGTGGATGTATAGAATAGTAGAAAAGCTGCCCAGAAATATTACTGTTAACATTTTTGTGCACTTCCTTCCAATATCTTTTCCGATGCCTATGTGTGTGCCTTAGTGTCTGTGTATTTTTACAGTAGACCGTACTGTATGTCTGATTGTATGTACTGAGCTTTATACTGCTCTTAAGAAATTATGCACTTTTATACTACTTATAAAGTGGTTGTGAAGTCTGTCGCAGAGCTATGTCATAATTTAATTGTTCTCCAATGGAACATTAAAGTTGTTTCCAACATTTTGATTTTTATAAATAACAACATAATGAATAGTTTAATGAATAACTTTGTTTTTCACAATTTTTGACTTTTTCAGTGATTAAATATACCTCATTTAGAGTGTTATTTATATATACCCTAATACAGAAAACTAAAGAAGCAGAGGAAACCCATCAATTTTAATTCGCATTTTTTTCTCCACTTGTAATAGGATTGCAGGTGTTTTTTATGTACATATGCAGCCCTGTGTCAAGGTCTTTTTTCTTCATCATAAAAGTATTTCCTAATGTATTTCCTATTATTATCTAGTTCCTTCTGATAGATTCTCAGAATTGAGACTGTGGAGTCAAAGGGTGTATGAAGAGTGTTCAGGCTTGTGGTACATGTAACCAAATTCCCTTCTCAAAAGGTGGTACAGGTTTCTGCTGTCTCTGTCTAGCAGCATAGAGACAGCTTGTCTCTCTGCACCCCTTGCTGGCTCTTAATACACTCATTGTTTTCAACTTTGCTCCAGTGCGCATGCTCTTTTTAAACTTTATCATGAGAATTTTCAAGTATGCGTTAAAAAAAGAAAAGTTAATATAATGAACCTGCATTTACGTATCACTTGCTTTTAATTATTATTAATATTTGATCACACTGTGCTGAAGGATTTTTTTTAATTAATTTATTTATTTATATACTTTTTGCTGCGTTGGGTCTTTGTTGCTGCACGCCAGCTTTCTATTTGTTGCGGTGTGCAGGCTTCTCATTGCGGTAGCTTCTCTTGTTGCGGAACACAGGCTCTAGGCACGCAGGCTCTAGAGCGCAGGCTCAGTAGTTGTGGCGCATGGGCTTAGTTGCTCCGTGGCATGTGGAATCTTCCCGGACCAGGGCTCGAACCTGCATCACCTGCTAACCACTGCGCCACCAGAGAAGTCCCTGTGCTGAAGGATTTAAAGCAGATCCAAAACAGCAAAATTTTTTACCCTAAACACTTCCATAAACATCTCAAAAAGGTGATTTCTTACAGAACCTCACATCATTTTCATACCTAACAAAATGAATAGTAATTCCTTAATATCATCTAATTTTCAGGTATTCTTCATTATGTAAAATGTTTTTGTTTTTTGCCTTTTTTTTAAACCATTGGTTTGTTTGAATTGAGTCAAACAACATTGGCATTTGTCTGCATTTGGTTGTACATCTCTCAGTCTCTTCATACTATACACCCCTCCTCATATCACCCAAAAATGTCAAGCTTGGAGGTTGCATATTACTTGATAGGTTGATTAACATGCAAAGATGCATGAAATGACATGTTTAAGAAGTCCTCACAGCATGAACAGTAATATATCTGCTTTTTAAAATAGTTTTGTACTTTAACATCTTTCTTCAAACCATTATACTTTTCATATGTTCCAGATGTAGAGAATGCCTAAAATAGAGAGTTCAAACACCCCATGTTGTAACATGTACATACTTGATACCCTCAGAAGGAGGGTATGTTTGTTATATGAATTTAAGAAATACTAATATAAACAAGGCAAAAAGAGGAATTTTTCTAATATTAAGTGTATTGGGTATGAAGACAATCCCAGAATTTTTTTTTTTTAATTTTGAAGCAACTCTAAAATTGAGCTTTACATTCTCTCTTAACCTCAGTCTTTACTAGCTTATAGTAAGCTGTCTATCATGTTTAGTTTTCACTTTTTTTTTTAATTAATTATTTTTTTTCGGCTGCTTTGGGTCTTCATTGCTGTGCGCAGGCTTTCTCTAGTTGCGGCGAGCAGGGGCTACTCTTCGTTGCGGTGGCTTCTCTTGTTGTGGAACACAGGCTCTAGGCGCACGAGCTTCGTAGTTGTGGCACGTGGGCTCAGTAGTTGTGGCGCACGGGCTTAGTTGCTCCATGGCATGTGGGATCTTCCCGGACCAGGGCTCGAACCCATGTCCCCTGCATTGGTAGGCAGATTCTTAACCACTGTACCACCAGGGAAGTCCCTAGTTTTCACTTTAATATAATATATATTGAACTGTAATTTATAATCTATACTGATGCCTTTATTGTTGTCTTTTAGGTTGTTTCAGACACGCCTCACCGAAACCCATTTGCCAACTCAAGGTAAATAATGCTTTCTAAAATGTCCAAGACGTTGGTAATTTAGTCTGATTTTCACTAGCTTTTTTTTGTTTTCCTTAAAAAACAAATCCATCCACTATTTCTTGATTGTATTATCTTAGATAACAGGGGTGGTGCTATGATAATAATAATGCCTGATAAATAGCAGAGCAGGGGCTCTGTCATAGCACTTTAAAAGAAACCCCCCTCCAACACACACACACACACACACACACACACAGACACACACACACACACACAAAGCTTGGTGATTTCATTGTATTTTTAGGATTTTTAAAAAATAAAAATAAAAATTGCCCCACATAGAGGACAATACCTACTCTGAAGTGAATCTGTTCTGAATTGAATCAAATGTGTTTAATGCAACTTTTAAAGAAATGTAGTTTGTTTTTTTTTTTTTTTTTAGAAATAATAGATTACGTTCTAGCATTAAGCATTGACTATACTATTGTTTAAAATAACTAGAGTTTACATGTCTCTCAGGGACTTTCTTGGGCATTTTGAATTGATTAGAAAGCTATCTCTACCATATTTCTCTTATTTATAAAGTATTTTAGTTGCATTTTCTGAGACAGTGTAAATGAGTTTATTTTTTAATGCTACTTATTGAAAGATCAAGGGAATGTATTTGTAATAATTTTATTTAATATGGTTTTACCCTTATTTCTTTTTATTTCATCTTTTTCACCTCATAGCAAGAACCTCAGAACCTCTGAATAATGCTCAGATTTTAAACCAACTGGTAACATTAAAATCCAATCCAGGATATAACTCAGCCTGCATTTCTAAGAATCAGGTAATAATAATGATTGTAGTTCGTGTGGGAACTGGGAAGGGTACGGAACGGTCATCCAGCTGCCTTCCTTGGGCATCTCATTTCTTTGACCTTGTCTCCCAAGACTCTAACCTCCATGTCAGCCACCTGTGCCTGTGGCACATTTCCGGGCCTGTCATCATCCACCACGGCTCACCTCAAATATTAAATGTAAAATAACTCACTGATCATAACTTCCTGCATTGTCTGACCTAGGGAACCAGGCTCCACGACCTCCTGTCTTCGCCTCCTCCCAGCAGCCTCTCCTCCTTTGTTCTGCGGGGCTCCCTTGCACAGGCCCAGGATTCCCTACCGTGGGTCACACCCACGTGGAGGCACCTGAGTCCACCTAAAACACTCCTGGCTTCGAACTATAACCTCAGCCAGGGCTTTACTACTCCCCAGCAATTATGCTTCCAATTTCCCAGTTCACTTTTTATGTTTTACATATCACTTATATTTCCCATTTTGCTCTCTAATGCCAAATTATAATGATTTTACACTTCTTTTTACTCTCCTCAAACTTGGGACCTGACTACCTCCAACCCCTTCCTCAGGAACTGGCAAAAATACTATTTCAGTGAAACAACAGACGCCATCAGATGATGTCTGTCCATTTCTGCCACCAACCAATAAATAACTTCACCTTTCCCTGCCATTGCAGTGGGGCAAGGTGGCTCTTCTGCCCTGATGGCTTATTAGCGTGTGAAAACGCTCTTTCCTTGCTTCCCAGCATCTTTCCTCTTCATAGTACTGTTGCTCTTTCAAAGTTTGCTAAGGACCTCCTTTAAGCTAAATCCCATGGAAATGCCTCTGTTCATAGTACACATGTGCAGGTTTTATTAATGTAGCACATTCCTGATGTAGAATATGAATTTCCAACTTCAACAGATACTCAGATGATCCCAATTTACATCCTACTCATGTTTGCCAGTCTCATTGCTTCCTGTTGTCCCGACTGTAACTTTCTAGGCAGCAGAGTTGGGTCTTGCTTACAGTCACTTCCCAGGACCTAGCTCAGGACATGTCACGTATGAGATGTTCAGTAAATACTTGTCTAGTGAATGAATGCTAGCATTGGAGACTCCTCAACATAGAATAGTACCAGGAGAAAATTTTAATGATTTTTTTTTTTTTAATGTAGCTATTTGGAATGTTAAACTCATTACACGTAGGTGATGTAGCTCAGCTCCTGGACTATGTATCAAAGGGAAGTAAGTGCCCTTCTCGACTACCAAGCAGATATTTTAAAATCGCTTTCTTATCGGACTCTAGTTGCAAAAGTTATCATAAAAGTAATAATGCAAACCTAGGCTTCAGATATTAATTGTAACTTGAAAGAACATATACAAATCTACTCGATGATTCAGAGACCCCCCTCAAGTGTTTTCATATTGTTTTGTGAAGTAATTTGGATGATAGATTCTTTCCAGATAAGTGAGTGCTTGTGTTTCTTTTCTGTCTTTCTAGGGTTCAGAACTTTCTGGAGTAACATCTTCAGCTTGTGATAAAGAGTCGAATATGCAAGTACAATCAGTGCATTCATCTATTACTTAGTTTCCTTCAAGAGCTGCTTCAGTACACTGTTGTAAATAATGTATTTTCCCCATTTTAGGGAACAAAGGGTGATCATGATTTCTAAATCAGGATATTCTGCACACCCACCTGTGGCAGCCAAAGCTGATGTGCAGCAGGTTGTCATGTATTGCAAGGAGAAGCTTATTCGTGGAGAGTCAGAGTTTTCCTTTGAAGAGCTGAGAGCCCAGAAATACAATCAACGGAGAAAGCATGAACAATGGGGTACTTGCAGTCTTACAGTCTGAGCTATCTTAGGTCACTTAATATAATTCTCATCTCTGAGTAATTACATTTTAGCAGATAATTGACTATACTGAAAGAATCTGCAAGAAAAACGTCTCTAGGTCATTCTGTCAGGAGCCTAAAAATCTTTAATACTAGTGTAGCAACCACATTTGTCCAAAGGCTAAATTGGTGTCTTTTGACAGCAAAACTCAGGGTTGAAACAGCAGTAAAGGAGATAGATATCCACACCAGTGTTGCCTTAGCTTTTAGTGAAGTAGATTTTTTTTTTTTTGCGGTATGCGGGCCTCTCACCGTTGTGGCCTATCCCGTTGCGGAGCACAGGCTCCGGACGCGCAGGCTCAGCGGCCATGGCTCACGGGCCCAGCTGCTCCGCGGCATGTGGGATCCTCCCGGACCTGGGCACGAACCCGTGTCCCCTGCATCGGCAGGCGGACTCTCAACCACTGCGCCACCAGGGAAGCCCCGAAGTAGATATTTTTAACCTTTCAAATAATATCTGTACGGATTTGAATTTCTTTATCTAGCTATTCTAAACCTCTGGGTCTGTTATTTGGACTGTGAAAGGATTAGGTTAGGAACTGGAGTTGAGATTTTTCAAGATCTGCAACTACTGTAAATAAGACATTCAGGAGTCCTCTGATGAAAGTGCCATGTTATTCATGGCTGTGCTGTACAGTGGATCAAGCTTTGTTCCCCAGGGAAAACTGAATGTTAACACCAGTGTTGGCACTTGGCTTTGCTGTAACAATGTGGACCTCAGAGGAAAATGAACCTCTGTCCTACTCAGGGCTTTTACCCCATCTAAGTATTTGTGCTGTGCCCACTCTGTAGGCCACTTTTTGTTCATTCATTATTTCTCTTTTGGTTGACAACTGAGAGGACAGTCAGTTGACGATCGTGGAGGACTCTTTTGTGCCTTGCACAGATGCTAAAGTCTGAGCTGGACGGTTAGATTTGTACGTGATGTGGTTATGTTAACCAGTTACTGGAAATGGGACCAAGAGCAGTGTACTTGAGACACTGACCATTCGGTGCACTTTACTCTTATTCCTTCTTAGAAAGCACCTAGAGGTTTAAATCTTTTAAAAACTGTTCCATTTTCAGTTGATTTGCACAGTCGTGATGGTTCTACAAGTGGTGCTTAGTATCATACCGTGCTATTACCAAGTATTTTTGTTGCTCATCATGTAAATTTTTATAACTTACATGCCCTGAACTTAAAAATAACTGTGCTACAGAAAGGTAAAAATTATGACTGAAAAGTAATACATATTTCAGTTCTCATAATCTAATACACATGGAAAAGACTAGTAAAAACTTTGCTGTCTTAAAAATAACCTTTTACTGATTTTGCATGGATTCCTCTGATGACCTGAATTTAAATTTCACATGCAAACCATATTTTCTCTTTCCTAAAGTTAATGAAGACAGGCATTATATGAAAAGGAAAGAAGCAAATGCTTTTGAAGAACAACTATTAAAACAGAAAATGGATGAGCTTCATAAGAAGTTGCACCAAGTGGTGGAGACATCACATGAGAACCTGCCCTCTTCCCAGGGGAGGTCTGAGGTGTGTGTGCTCCTTGCTGATGCTTCCCACGCCCAGTACAGGGATTTCTGTTTCTATTTGTCCTCTGTGTGCTCTATTTTTAGAGTTAATTCTGATGTTAATTTAGTTACTAGCTTTCTGAATTATTTTCCCCCCAACAATGAGGGAAAAGGCAATCCAACACACTTCCAGTGACGAAGAGGTCACACTTAAAGAGCCAAGAATCAGAATAACGCTGGGCTTCTCAGCACCAACCCAGAAAGATCTTCAAAATGTAGAATGAGAAAGGAAGTTACAGGACAGAACGTGTAGTGTGTGTGTGTGTGTGTGTGTGTGTGTGTGTGTGTGTGTGTGTGTGCGCACGCATGCACGTGTGTGTGCGTGTGTGTGTGTGTGTAGGCACATACTTATATACTTAATTATTAGCGTATATAATCCTTTTTCTGATTTTGGGGGGTGTACAATGACTTATTTAATGAAAATTCAAATATAATGATTTCTTTAGTTTGTGTTGAGAAGCCAGCGCACACCTGCAAGAATGGGTCTCAGGACCTGTTTTTTCTACAGACTTACTGTGGCCACATTCCTGTTTTCAGCTCCACCTTCACGTCCATCCTGAGATGTGTTCAAATTTCTGAACAACTCTGGAGATCAGCCTCCTCCAGCTGCTGTTTTAGGGGTTAGGATTCCTTTACTGTCATTTTGGTGAGGTTTCGGGAGGACGTGGATGATAAAGCACATTTTTAAGCTACTGTCTTTAACCAGAAGCCTCTGTTTATGAACTTATTTCTGTATATGAGTGGTATAAGGATATATTTGCCAAATGGATCTCCATTTGTCCCTAAATCGTTTATTTACCAGCTCAGCCTTTCCCTATTGGTTTAAAATATCTTACCATATACTAAATTTTTTTTTTTTTAAACATCTTTATTGGGGTATAATTGCTTTACAATGGTGTGTTAGTTTCTGCTTTATAACAAAGTGAATCAGCTATACATATACATATGTTCCCATATGTCTTCCCTCTTGCGTCTCCCTCCCTCCCACTCTCCCCATCCCACCCTTCCAGGCTGTCACAAAGCACCGAGCTAATATCCCTGTGCCTTGCAGCTGCTTCCCCCCAGCTATCTACCTTACTATGTTTGTTAGTGTGTATATGTCCATGACTCTCTCTCGCCCTGTCAAAACTCACCCTTCCCCCTCCCCATATCCTCAAGTCCGTTCTCCAGTAGGTCTGCGTCTTTATTCCTGTCTTACCCCTAGGTTCTTCATGACATTTTTTCCCCTTAAATTCCATATATATGTGTTAGCATACGGTATTTGTCTTTTTCTTTCTGACTTACTTCACTCTGTATGACAGACTCTAGGTCTATCCATCTCATTACAAATAGCTCAATTTCATTTCTTTTTAAGGCTGAGTAATATTCTATTGTGTATATGTGCCACATCTTCTTTATCCATTCATCCGATGATGGGCGCTTAGGTTCTTCCCATCTCCGGGCTATTGTAAATAGAGCTGCAATGAACATTTTGGTACATGACTCTTTTTGAATTTTGGTTTTCTCAGGGTATATGCCCAGTAGTGGGATTGCTGGGTCATATGGTAATTCTATTTGTAGTTTTTTAAAGAACCTCCATACTGTTCTCCATAGTGGCTGAACCAATTCACATTCCCACCAGCAGTGCAAGAGTGTCCCCTTTTCTCCACACCCTCTCCAGCATTTATTGTTTATAGATTTTTTGATGATGGCCATTCTGACTGGTGTGAGATGATATCTCATTGTAGTTTTGATTTGCATTTCTCTAATGATTAATGATGTTGAGCATTCTTTCATGTGTTTGTTGGCATTCTGTATATCTTCTTTGGAGAAATGTCTATTTAGGTCTTCTGCCCATTTTTGGATGGGGTTGTTTGTTTTTTTGTTATTGAGCTGCATGAGCTGCTTGTAAATTTTGGAGATTAATCCTTTGTCAGTTGCTTCATTTGCAAATGTTTTCTCCCATTCTGAGGGTTGTCTTTTGGTCTTGGTTATGGTTTCCTTTGCTGTGCAAAAGCTTTGAAGTTTCATTAGGTCCCATTTGTTTATTTTTGTTTTTATTTCCATTTCTCTAGGAGGTGGGTCAGAAAGGATCTTGCTGTGATTTATGTCATAGAGTGTTCTTCCTATGTTTTCTTCTAAGAGTTTGATAGTTTCTGGCCTTACATTTAGGTCTTTAATCCATTTTGAGCTTATTTTTGTGTATGGTGTTAGGGAGTGATCTAATCTCATACTTTTACATGTACCTGTCCAGTTTTCCCAGCACCATTTATTGAAGAGGCTGTCCTTTCTCCACTGTACATTCCTGCCTCCTTTATCAAAGATAAGGTGTCCATATGTGCGTGGGTTTATCTCTGGGCTTTCTATCCTGTTCCACTGATCTATCTTTCTGTTTTTGTGCCAGTACCATACTGTCTAGATTACTGTTGCTTTGTAATCATATACTAAATTTTTAAGGTATAAGATCCATTTCTAAAATAGCTGTCTCTTTGTTTTAGTCAATAGGTTTCTTCTTGATCATTCCATATTGTGTGTTTACTATAGCATTGTTGTATGTTTTGATATCTGGTGGAGAAAGTCTGATTATTATTTTTTTAATGTATTTCTTCAGAAATGAATATTATGTTTATTTTTAATCTTTACTAATTTGGTAGGTGAGAAAATGTTATAGGTCATTTTTAATTATCTTTTTTGATGACCAGTGAGAATAAACTTTTTATATTTTGTCCATTTGTCTGTGAAATAACTATTCTTGCCCTAGATATTTGGTGCAGTACGCGGGCCTCTCACTGTTGTGGCCTCTCCCGTTGCGGAGCACAGGCTCCGGACGCGCAGGCTCAGCGGCCATGGCTCACGGGCCCAGCCGCTCCGCAGCACGTGGGATCTTACCAGACTGGGGCACATCCCCTGAATCGGCAGGTGGACTCTCAACCACTGCGCCACCAGGGAAGCCCTTGGTGCTTTTCTTAACAATTTGTGAGAATACTTTTCTATGGTGGGAAATTAACTGTCTTTTTTTTTAAGATTTATTTATTATTTATTTTATTTATTTTGGGCTGCGTTGGGTCTTAGTCGCGGCACGCGGGATCTTTCCTTGTGGCGCATGGGCTTCTCCCTAGTTGTGGTGTGCTGGTTTTTCTCCTCTCTAGTTGCGGCTCGCAAGCTCCAGGGCACCTGGGCTCTAGTTTGTGGCACGCAGGCTCTAGTTGAGGTGTGCAAGCTCAGTAGTTGTGGCGCACGGGCTTAGTTGCCCCGCAGCATGTGGGATCTTAGTTCCCTGACCAGGGATCGAACCCACATCCCCTGCTTGCAAGGTAGATTCTTTACCACTGGACCCCCAGGGAAATCCCGCTCTTTGTCTTTTAACTTGGTAACATAGGAGTGTACATGTACAGTCTAAGTACGTGTGAGTAGAAAAGCAAAGACTTTAAGTTAAGGGCCCGTGTCCTTCCCACTGTGAGCCGTGCTTTTGTGGCAGTCAGTGCAGTTTATATTCATGTTTCCTACTCATTAAAGAGAAGATGGTTGCTAAGGGTATTTTAATAGAAGGAACACCATTATGAGCATTTGGTAACATTGACTGTTAGTCTTTTCCCAAAATTAAGTAAGCAGAAATGTGCCAGTTCTTAAATACTAATGAATGGTCAGGGCTGGTATTTTATTTTATTTTATTTTATTTTATTTTATTTTAAAAATTTTTTTTTAATTTTTTAAAATTTTATTTATTTATTTTTGGCTGCACTGGGTCTTTGGTGTCACGCCCGTGCTTTCTCTAGTTGTGGCAAGCGGGGGCTACTCTTCGCTGCAGTGCGAGGGCTTCGTGGGCTTCTCATTGCAGTGGCTTCTCTTGTTGCAGAGCACAGGCTCTAGTTGTGCAGGCTTCAGTAGTTGTGGCACGTGAGCTCTAGGTGCGCAGGCTTCAGTAGTTGTGGCACATGGGCTTTGTTGCTCCGTGGCATGTGGGATCCTCCCGGACCACGGCTCAAACCCGCATCCCCTGCACTGGCAGGTGGATTCTTAACCACTGTGCCACCAAGGAAGCCCCAGGGCTGGTATTTTAGTGGTTAGAAGTATGAGCTGCCAGTTGAGTGTGTGGTTAAGAAGCTACGGAAGCATCCACCGCGTAGAGTGGCCTTTGTTGTTGACTGTTCATTTCAGAATACCTGGAGGGGTAAGGAGCTGGCTCAGGAGGAAAGGAATCTACTGAAGAAGACAGGTGCCATTCTTTGAAAAGCTGTAATACCTAATTAGCAGTCTGGACCTCATGGCTTTGTTTTTGTTTGTTTGCTTACCATGAAAGGTCAGCCCAGCATGTATGGGGCCACACACAGGCTCCCCGCAGGAACTGAGAGCTCCGAGTCTTCCAGCTGTCCATCAGCAGACCTCAAAGAATGCAGGAGAGACACCCGAAGAGGCATCTGTTGTTCCACTTATGGCAAATACTGTCACCGCTGCTTTGGTGTCCCCAGCCGTCACCCAGAGTATAACTCCCCAGCTTCCTTTGACAGCCCAGCCAGTGACAGATGCCATGTTTACGGTGGCCAGCAAAGATGCCAGGTAAGCCAAAGGTAGCCCTAGAGATGATAGTGATGTGAATGGTGTCTTTACGTGACCTGCAATATCAAGAGCAATGTGTAAATATGATGGATGAGTCTTGTTTTTCAAAATAATTTTTAGATGGGCATGTAGTGGAAGAAACAAGTTACCAAAACATTAGCCCCAAATCTTCAGCCTCACTTATTGTTTCTTTTAGAGTATTTGTTTTACTTCATACTTCCCTCTTGAATTATAATTTTTCGATACACTCAAACTTAACAATCTTTTTGTAACTGAAGAATATACAGCTGTTAAACTGAAATTGCCTTTGCTTACTGGCTTTGACTGAACATATGTAGGCGTTCATTACAATCCAGATAGTTCCTTGACATATATTCTTCTCATATTCCTTCTGTCTTTGCACCGGGAGCAGTTTGGGATTAATGTCTGTTACACAATATGCCAAAATATGTCTATACACTGCTGTGGAGGTTTTTTCTCCAATTTTGAGGGATTTTCCTAGATTATAGAAATTACAATTATTGTCGCATCGCTTGTTTATATTTTCCTCTTCAGTCACTTTGGTGCTCTCTCTTTTTTAAACATAAAAATTTTATTGATCTATTGGAAAAGATAAAAGCTACAATGT
This sequence comes from Phocoena sinus, assembly GCF_008692025.1. Classification (NCBI taxonomy): domain Eukaryota; kingdom Metazoa; phylum Chordata; class Mammalia; order Artiodactyla; family Phocoenidae; genus Phocoena; species Phocoena sinus. The sequence goes on from NC_045775.1 coordinate 80,470,629, forward strand.
AACTCACACCCTCCCCTTGGGCTAAACCCCTTGGCACAGATTATGGTTCTTAAGTACTGGTTCTCCTCAATGTCCAAGGTTAACTTTTACCAATGATTTCTCCTGGAAATAAGATTTAAAGTGATCATGCTTTTTCAGCCACATTAGGACAATAATTCAGACCTGTGTCCTGTATCAAACCATGTATGTAAAAAGAGGACTGTTGTGTGGGGCTGTGACTTCATTAGTTCTTAGTAGTTAATTTACACAACAATAAGATGGTCACAACAGCAGCAATGACAGGCCCCCGGAGACACAGTTCAGCGTGTCCAGCTGAACCTTATAAAATTATGAAACTCTCTAACCTAATGAACATTCAGATCATTCAGAAGCCTTTCAAACTGACCCTGACCTTAGCCTAGGCAAGGGACTGAAAGTACCCCCCTCACGCTCTCAGTGGCCTAGACGGCTGACCACGACAGAGAAAGGGCACCTTTCTCTGGTATCTCTATAAAACTCATGTTTTTATGACAGTTTAATGGGGATTTGTAAGATTAAAAGTGCTTTGCACTTTTTACTTTATACCCTCACAGGGTCCATTAAGGGAAGCAGTGTTAAATAGACAGATGAGGTCCACTATCACAACTGTACTTAAAATAAACTGTGATGTAAGTGTCTCACGTACCATTTTTTCCCCTCTTGATAACTGCTGAAGTCTAAAGGACAATGCACTGTGGCTACCTGCCCATCACGAGAGAGGTGGCCCCTGTGGTGAAGGCGCCAGCGCTTCCCCACGTCACAGAGCAGGAGGGTGGTGCCGGACAGCAGGCCCGGAGCTGGGGGTTAGCCCTTTAGCCTGTGTAATAAATGGGATCGTTCGAACCTCGTGTATGAATGATTATCGGGTGTTAAAGTACAGAATCACTATGTCAAGCAAACGTGCATACCTGGCCTTTATCTGTAAGAATTATTGTCCTCAAAAGGAAATGAAAGAAAACATAAAACATCTTATTCACTTACACTGTAGACCTAGGCAGTCCCATCTGTGTTTTAACAACAGGCTCGTAATTGCTGACATTTTTTACTGTTCTTTCTTGAGAGTGATTGTGTCTCAAGAGTTTTCTCTTCCAGGTGTATGAATAAAAGTACTCATGAATTCAAGCCACAGAGTGGAGCAGAGATAAAAGAAGGTAATGTTTAACTATTGATATAATACATTGCTGTCTAAGCTGTTTGCCCAGACTCGTCCAGGTCGCTCAAGGGTCTGTTTGGTGGCTGCAGTTCATGAAGGCTTCAGGCCTTAATGAACCTGGGTGTCAGCTTTCCCGTTCTTAGAAGGCAGGGGTTAGTTAAACCCCAGACCATTTCAAATAAAGGTAGAAATTCACTTGACAGTCACATCTTAGTTGGAATCCTTTGGAAACTTGATTTGTGAAAACTTTCCTATTAAATTTCTCAGCAGATTTAATCTAAAACCAGAGTCATCTTTAATATGTTGTGAAGACGGAAAGGTGATTAAAAGTTTAATTAGGAGTGTTATACTTCCGTTTGGTACTACTTTGTTAGAGGTGTTTGCATAAAAGTAAGTTTTATAAATAAAATAAGACACCTGGATTGGGTCTTCATTCCCCCCACTCCTTCATGTACTGTGCCATCCTTTCCAATGACAGTTTAGTGGGAGCAGAGCTACTTGAAAAAAGCAGTGACACCTACATTTGACCAGCACCTAACTGAGCACTAGTAGAAGCCAGGCACTGTCCTAGGTAGTGAGAGATGCAGTCGCGAACAGAAAGGACAGAAATCCCCACCCGCGAAGAGGGGGAAAGGAAGTGTGGCTGGGGCGTGGGGGGTGGGCAGGGGTTGAAATCTCAGGGGCAACTGGGAAAGACCCTCATAAAGAAGGTGATATCTGGGTAGAGACCTGACGGGGGAAGCATCCCACGCAGCCCTTGGAAACCTGGTTCAGGTGGAGGGAGCAGCAAGGGCAGAGCCCTCAGGCAGGAATATCCCTGAACTGTTTGGAGCACAGCAGAGCGGCCAGTGGCCACAGGCAGCAGGGGAGGAGGAGGAAGGTGAGGTGGGAGCCGAGAGGCTCAGGCTGTGCAGGGCCGTGTTCGCCATGGTTTGGGCCCGGCTGAGGGAGATGGAAAGTCAATCCTAAGATATACAATGTCACTATTAACTACTTCTGGGGTATAGTGGAGCAAAGAGGGCTATTTATGACCAGTCTGCTAATTTGATATGATCTTAGATCAAGCCACTTAATCTCTTTGAGCTTTTATTTCCTTTTCTGTAAACGGATACTTCTTGCCTTACCTACCTCGTGGGACTATTATAAAGAGAAAAATGAAAGATATGGAAGCATTATAGTAATGGAAGTCCTTAGTGAGGATTATCAAGAATAATAAAAATGTACAATAAGTATAATAAGTTTCTTAAATTGTGCCTTCTAAACTATTCTGGTTTCTCTACTGATGCTGCATTTTGTCCCCATTTCTTTAATAGGGTGTGAAACACAGAAGGTTGTTAACACAAGTTCTTTTCACACAACTCCTAACACATCACTGGGACTGGTTCAGGCAACGCCATCCAAAGTGCAGCCGTCACCCACCGTGCACACAAAAGAAGCATTAGGTATGTAAGGCCTTTTGTTTGAATGTGTAGCATCTGACGACAAATTAATGAAAGCTCTTTTGCAGCCATGTTTACCATTATTCTTTCTATTCTTTTAAGGTTTCATCATGAATATGTTTCAGGCTCCTACACTTCCTGATGTTTCTGATGACAAAGATGAATGGCCATCTCTAGGTCAAAATGAAGATGCATTTGAAGCCCAGTTTCAGAGTAATAACAGATTGTTTAATAGCTACTAAGTGGATAGCGTTGTGGGTGGTTGCCCACAGAAATAGCAGGGCTTATACAAGAAGTAGTCCTGGCCCTGGTTAGCTTGTCACATAAGGGCATGGAGTTTGTGAAATAAAAAAATACAATGTTGTTTGGCAAGGTATTCAGTATGTGCCCTAGACTTGGTTTGTTTCTTAAAAAATAATAAATAGTGCTAAAGAAGGACAAAATCTGCATGGGTAGGAATGGCCAGGAAGGGCTGAGTAGTTGAGGGATACTTGAGCTTTGCCCAGTAGAGGAATGTTCAGGCTGGAGTGTTGGGAGCCAGGACTAGCCCACCTTTGTCTAGAGTCAGGATTTATGCTGGAAGCCAGAGAGAGATCACGATGAAGATAAATATAGAGCTAAGAGCTTAGTTCCTCATTGTAGGAAAGCAAAGACATGGAGAGCTTTATTCAGTGTCAGTGACCATAGCAGTGTGTTAGGAGAACGGCGAACGCTGCTTTATGCGTGGCAGAAACTCGAGATCGGAGGCTCGCGTGCTAACCCTTGTGACCATAGTTAGTCCCTTCATGTCACTGCAGAGTGACTTACCTCATTGCTTAGTATTTCAAAAACTGACATCAGTTGTTTTCTGTAGCTCTTATTCCATTTTCTTATTTGTAGTTGAAGCTGCACCTAAAGGATAGTGTTTTGGGCCTATTTTAATAATTAACTCCAATTTTTTACCCTTGCAGAAAATGCAACGTCTTCTGGGGCGTGGGGAGTCAATAAGATTATCTCTTCTCTGTCCTCTGCTTTTCCTGTGTTCGAAGATGGAAACAAAGAAAATTATGGGTAAAGAAATATCTGGTTAAGATAACACTGGGGGAGATGCATGTTGCCATAGTGACAGGGACAGTGCCGAGAACCCCTCAGGAGTCCAGGTGGTGAGCTGGTGAGAGAACAGGACCTGCCGATCAAATGGCCTGGGCCCCAGCCCCAGCTCTGCCACAGATGAGCCTTTTGACCACATGGCTTGGAGATTGTTGCTGAAGTTCTTTTCCAGATCTGCAGAGTTCCGGGGGGGTTACAAGAAAGTAGTCCTTCCATAACAAAAGTATTTGTTACAAAAGGAAACCGTATGGTGATAAATCATCAGAGAACCAAGGAATCCTATAGGTTTGAAATTGTATTCGCTGTAAATGAATTCACCAGTACAGGTATCCATACGTGCTCTGTATATATTTGCAGGATTGATAAAGTAGAAAAGGAAGTGGCTTATATTGGGTCACACTGCAGAGAACATTTGTTTTAAGGCTGAGCCCCATCAGGGTAGAGTAGGGTAGCACGAGGAAGTTTCACCATTAATAATTTAAACCGTGAAAGAGAGGTGTGAACTAAAGGTATCATGGTGTAGAAGAGGTTCATGTTCTGTAGCTAGACCAAGCACTGGGAATAAGAAATAAAACGTATGGCATCCATGCCATTCTGTTGGCCACGGCCCTAACTATTTTTTTGTCCTTAAAACTTAAAACTCAAAAAAAATAAAAATAAAATAATAATAAAAAAAAAACTTAAAAGTGCAATAGAAAGTTCTGTATTTTCCACCCTCGCTTAAGTAACTGTAGATCTACTTTTATACACATCGTCAAGTTAATTCAACCTGCACTCAGTTTTGCTGTAAAAGTAAGAAATATGTGTATAAATATTAACTAAATAGGAAAAGGGGAGAATGTTTTTAACACTAACTTAAGTGGTAGAATTTATTTCCTTAGCATATTTTGCTGTTTGTAATTTTGCAAATCTTTCCTTAGATTACCACAGCCTAAAAATAAGCCCACGGGAGCCAGGACCTTTGGAGAACGCTCAATGTGGAGGTGCACTTCAAAACCAAATGTAAGTAAATCTCTGCTTCATCCATGAAATGGGTCCCGCAACCCTTTTCTTTTAATTTTACCAAATGCTTGTGCCAGTCAAATGAGGTGGTGTATTTAAAAAACTGTGCTGAAAAAATAAAGTATTATGTGAAAATTAAGTTTTATAGAACATTATTCTAGAATTATTTGCAAATCTATTATGCACCACACATTAAGAGAGATATAGAAACTGAAAAATAAGTTTGATAATGATCCTTACTCTCTGAGAGCCTCCCCTTTAGACAGGAGGAACCACTGGGGGCATATATATTTTTCCTAGACCTAAGAAGTTTAATACAGGCTATATGGGAACTCTGTATTATCTTTGTAATTCCTCTGTAAATCTAGACTTTTCAAATTAAAAAAAAAAAGAAGTAGGGACTTGCCTGGTGGTCCGTGGTAAAGAATCCACCTTACAAGGCAGGGGACACGGGTTCGATCCCTGGTCAGGGAACTAAGATCCCACATGCCACAGGGCAACTGAGCTCGCAGGCCTCAACTAGACAGCCTGCGTGCCGCAAACTACAGAGCGCACGTGCCCTGGAGCCTGCGCGCCACAACTAGAGAAGAGAAAACCCTTGTGCCACAACTAGAGAGAAGCCTGTGTGCCGCAATGAAGATCCCGTGTGCCGCAGCTAAGACCTGATGCAACCAAAAATAAATAATAAAATGAATGATAAATCTTTTAAAAAAAAAAAAAGTAAAAATTGGTAAACGAAACGTGACTCTTGCATGTGATATAACTCCGCTGGAGTGTGTTAAAGATGAAGTGTCCCAGTTCTGGGGAAAAGAACAGACCCACGATGTCCTTGGCTCTGTGTTAGCCAGGGGTTACATCCATTTCTTCGAAAAAATTAAAATTCCTCATTTTTTTGAATCTTAAAAAGTATTAATGTGTTAAATTTCATCTATGAAACAAGGAGATTGCTACTTTTTTTCCGTTCATCTTTCGTTGTAGGAAGTACCTCACACTGACGAGTTTTTGGATGATTCAACCGTGTGGGGTGTCCGCTGCAACAAAACCCTGGCTCCCAGTCCCAAGAGCCCGGGAGACTTTACGTCTGCTGCACAGCTGGCATCTACGCCCTTCCACAGGCTTCCAGTGGATTCAGTGCACCCTCTAGAAGATAAAGGTGTGCCTTACACTATCTTAGTGTCTTCTGCCAACTTCAGTTCTTTTACTATTGTAGTTTTCTTCTGGAAGATTTGAAAATCATAAAGAGGAAACTTAAAATCCATTCACTGTATTATTACATATACGGTTTTTGGTTTTGGCATAATGTCTTTCTAAAGTGTATGTGCATTTTAAAAGTTTGATAACTTAGATTTTAGGTAGAACGGGAGAAAAATCTATAGAAGCATTTAAAGGCAAAGATACAAAGTCCAACCCATTTGTATGGGATTATAGCTTTATTTCATGTTTTACAACAAACAAAATAGCCCCTACAGACAGACTTGAATGTTAAAAATATGAACATTTTATTTTCTAATTTGGTAAGAGTAACAAACAGCAAATTTTAATCCTTGATATGTATCTACAAATTTTATTACTTTAGAGATGTAGCCAAGTACTATACTCGGAAAATCATATTTAAAAATTTTTTAGTGATCTGATAAAACTCACAGATGGTCCTTATTTTCCCCAAACATAACATTCTCATATCAAAGATCTTTATACATATGAACTGAAGCTTAACAAATGACACAGTTATTGAATACAGATAATTATTACCTATTAAATACGATCCTGCAAAATAAATACAGGCATACCTTGTTTACTGCACTTCATTGCACTTTGCAGATACTGGATTTTTTTTTAACAAATTGAAGGTGTGTGGCAGCCCTGTGTCAAGCGGCCCACTGGCACCATTTTCCAGCAGCATTTACTCACTTTGTGTCTGAGTCACATTTTGGTAATTCTTGCAATATTTCAAACTTTTCCTTATTGTTATATTTGTTATGGTGATCTGTTGTCAGTGGTCTTTGATGTTACTATTGTGACTGTTTTGGGGTGCCACGAACCTCACCCACGGCAGATGGTGAACTTAGTGAATGGCTGTTGTGTGTGTTCCCTGATTGCTCCCCCCGCTGGTCATTCCCTGTCTTCCTCACTCTCCTCGGGCCTCTCCCCTGAGACACAAAAATAGTGAAATTTAGGCCAGTTAATAACCCTACAGTGGCCTCTAAGTGTTCAAGTGAAAGGAAGAGTTGCACGTCTCTCACTTCCAATCCAAAGCTAGAGATGATTAAGCTTAGTGAGGAAGGCGTGTCGAAAGCCCAGGTAGGCCTCTTTCACCATGTGGATGCAAAGGAAAAGTTCTTGAAGGAAATTAAATGTGCCACTCCAGTGAACATATAAATGATAAGAAAGCAAAACAGCCATATTGCTGATAGGGAGAAAGTTTGAGTGACCTGGATAGAAGATCAAAGCAGCCACAACATCCCCTGAAGCCAGAGCCTAATCCAGAGCAAGGCCCTAACTCTCTTCAGTTCTCTGAAGGCTGAGAGGTGAGGAAGCTGCGGAAGAAAAGTGTGAAGGTAGCAGAGGTTGGTTCGTGAGGTTTAAGGAAAGAAGGCATCTCCTTATCAAAAGCGCGAGGTGAAGCGGCAAGTGCTGACGCAGAAACTGCAGCAAGTTGTCCAGAAAAGCTAGCTAAGATCATTAATGAAGGTGGCTACACTAGACAGCAGGTTTTCAATGTAGATGAAACAGCCTTATATTGGAAGAAGATGCCATCTAGGACTTCCAGAGCCAGAGAGGAGAAGTCAAGGTCTGGCTTTAAAGCTCCAAAGGACAGGCTGACTCTCCTGTTGGGGCTAATGCAGCTGATGATTTTAAGTTGAAGCCAATGCTGTTTACCATTCCAGAAGTCCTAGGGCCTTTAAGAGCTATGCTTCATCTATTCTGGCTATTCTCTATAAATGGAGCAGCAAAACCAGATGGCAGCAAATCTGTTTACAACATGCTTTACTGAATATGTTAAGTCCACTGTTAAGGCATACTGCTCAGAAGATTCCTTCCAAAATAGTACTGCTCATTGACAATGGACCTGGTCATCCAAGAGCTCCGATGGTGATGTACAATGAGATTATTTTCATGCCTGCTAACACAACATCCATTCTGCAGCCCATGGATCAAGGAGTAATTTAGACTTTCAAGTTTTATTATTTAAGAAATACATTTCAGGGACTTTCCTGGTGGTCCAGTGGTAAAGAATCTGCCTTCCAATGCAGGGGACGCAGGTTCGATCCCTGGTCAGGGAACTAAGATACCACGTGCTGTGGGGCAACCAAGCCCACGCGCCTCAACTAGAGAGATGCCCATGTGCCACGGCAAAGATCCTGCCTGCCACAACGAAGACCTGATGCAGCCTAAATACAAAAAAAAAAAGGAAACACATTTCATAAGGCTATAGCTGCCATAGACAGTTCCTCTGATGAATCTGGGCAGTCAATTGAAAACCTTCTGGAAAGGATTCACCATTCTAGATGCCATTAAAAACATTTCTGATTCATAGGAAGAGGTCAAAACATTATCAGGAGTTTGGAAGAAGTTGATGCCAACCCTCATGGATGACTTTGAGGGGTTCAAGACTTCAGTGGAGGAAGTAACTGCAGATGTGGTGGAAATAGCAAGAGAACTAGAATTAGAAGTGGAGAGAAGGTGTGACTGAATTGCTGCAATTTCATGATAAGATTAATGGACGAGGAGTTGCTTCTCATGGATGAGCAAAGAAAGTGGTTTCCTGAGATGGAATCTACTCCTAGTGCAGATGCTGTGAAGATTATTTTGTTTTGTTTTTTATTTTTTTTTATTTTTTATTAGTTTTTGTTGGAGTATAGTTGCTTTACGTGAAAATTGTCGAAATGACAACAAAGGATATAAAATACTACATAAACTGAGTTGATAAAGCAGCGGCAGAGTTTGAGAGGATTGACTCCAATTTTGAAAGAAGTTCTACCGCGGGTAAAATGCTATCAAACAGCATTGCATGCTACAGAGAAATCGTTCATGAAAGGAAGAGTCAATCGATGTGGCAAACTTCACTGTTGTCTTATTTTAAGAAACTGCCACGATGACCCCAGCCTTCAGCAGCCACCAGCCTGATTAGTCAGCAGCCACCAACATCGAGGCAAGACCCTCCACCAGTTGTAAAAGATTACAACTCCCTAAAGGCTCAGATGATGGTTCGCATTTTTTAGCAATTAACTGTTTTTTAATTGAGGTATGCACACTGTTTTTTTTTAGACATAATGCTATTGCACACTTAAGACTTCAGTACAGTGTAAACATAACTTCTGGGCTTCCCCGGTGGCGCAGTGGTTGAGAGTCCGCCTGCTGATGCAAGGGACTTGGGTTCGTGCCCCTGTCCGGGAGGATCCCACATGCTGCGGAGCGGCTGGACCCGTGAGCCATGGCCGCTGAGCCTGCGCGTCCGGAGCCTGTGCTCCGCAACAGGAGAGGCCACAACAGTGAGAGGCCCGCGTACCGCAAAAACAAAAACAAAAAACATCTATATGTACTGGGAAACCAAAAAATTTGTGTGACTCGCTTTATTGTGATGTCCTCTTTATTGCAGTGGTCTGGATACAAACCCACAATATCTCTAAGTATGCCTGTGCTATGAGATCTGGGACCGCTTTACCTTTTTCTGCTAATTTACTAGCCAAGCACTATCACTGCTGGCATTTTTTTTTTTTTTTAATAGCAGTTGTTCACTGAAGGAATAGTGAAAGAACTGCAGAAGAATTTCATTCCCCTGGATGAAAGCTTATTGTAATGTGAAGTCTGAGCCTATAGGCCTAAAAGTTTTTAACTAAGGAGTAAACATTTTTTCTTACTGTACTAACCAAATATATTTCTTTCCTGAATTTTAAAGGAGGATTTAGTTGAAACTTGGACAATTGCCAAGTGCTATCACAGACTTGCTACATTAATTCTAAAAATTTAAAGCTATTTCAATTTGGAAAACCTAATCTGTTTAACAGTCAAGAGTCTTTCATAAAGTCAATATTGACCTTTCTTAGTGTATTTGCCACTTTGATTGTATAAATAGAAGCTAATGTTCTAGTACTAAAAAGTGGTAGCACCTGTTCAGTGAAGCAGTATCTGATAAAATTTCATCTAGTGTAATAGTTGGCTCTATATTATATTAGCATCACTTGGTAGAAGTATGCTCTGTATTTCTGCCCTATCTAGTTTGTCTCTCCATAGATAGATTTCTTTTTTTAATTAAAGGGAGTGATAGTAAGTATTGCCAGGTTGCTTTCTGGTGTGAACCTCTGAGTCAGTTCAGTCAACTAAACGCTGACTAAATAAGGCAAGTTAGACTGAAAGACACCAAAATCTCCGCCCTCCACAAGCATTTCAGCCTTTTATTCTCCATGGCCTTGGCATCGGCTTCTCCTCAAACAGGGTGTGCACACTGCCACCCGTAACTTCCCGTGGTCTGATCATCCTCCCACGGTGAACCTGCTGCCCTCTGGACTCTTTTCTCTTGAAGGATTGTATGGATTAGATGTATAAGGTTGAAACGCTCACATATAACGGTAGAATTTTTTAAGTGATTTTTTTCCCCATTTTTTAAACATAGTACATTTTACCATGGAATACTATTTTGAAATTATAATGAAAGTCAGTGTAAAAAGGAATCCTGGACTTTATAACCATATAAAATCATATGTGTGTGTATAATGCCCATCTCTACTTTTCTGTATATTTCAGAAAATGTGGTAGCAGAACAGTACACCCATGTGACTTTGAATTCTTGTGAAAGAAACAAGATGGAACCCTTGAAAGAGAGAAAGTTCAGGTATTGTGTGGGTGCATGTGGTCCTGTCTGTCTCCCTTTTCATTCTAGCTTGCTTCTTAAGCTGTAATAGAATACCTCATTCCAGCCCTTCTTTAAGGGCTGCCAGAGTTTTTATCAACTCAGAGCTTTAAGTCAGAAGGTACTGTCTGTACATATAAATACAATGACACTTGGTACGTCAGGGCAGTGAGAGAAGCAGCTGGGGTATCAGAGAATCCCTGGGGAGACTGTTCCTGTGACTGACTTCCACTGATTTGGGGAGCAGAACTGCAGATGCTCTTGCCAGCCAAAGACTGTGACATATAAAGACTATTGCAGAACTGAGCAAACACCTAACTGCTTCTGTATACCCATTATAATTGAGAAAATCAATAACTTTCTTTTTTTTTTCTTCTTTTTGGCTGTGTTGGGTCTTCATTGCTGCTCACAGGCTTTCTCTAGTTGTGACGAGCAGGGGCTACTCTTCGTTGTGGTGCGTGGGCTTCTCATTGCGGTGGCTTCTCTTATTGCGGAGCACGGGCTATAGGTGCGTCAGTAGTTGGAGCACACGGGCTCCAGTAGTTGCAGCACGTGGGCTCAGTAGTTGTGGTGCGCGGGCTCTAGGGCGAGGGGGCTTCAGTAGTTGTGGTGCTCGGGCTTAGTTGCTCCGCGGCATGTGAGATCTTCCCAGACCAGGGATCAAACGCGTGTCCCCTGAATTGGCAGGCGGATTCTTAACCACTGCACCACCAGGGAAGTCCTATAACTTTCTTTTAAGAGGAAGAAGATAGAATGTTTAAGCCTCTTAGGTTCTGATGCAAAATGCAGACTTCCCATACATACACTAATGCTTTGCAGAAGCAAAATTCTGCCACACTTGAATAGTCTGGTGAATGTCACAGACGCTAAAAGTAGCTACAGTCTTCTGAGTATTTATTATACTCCTGCACAGCACTTAATGCTTTTCATGTACTGCACCTTTAACTAACCCTTATAATAACTTTAATTGTAGGAACTTTTCTTTTCCAGCACTATAGATGAGGAAACCAGATCCAGAGGGCTAAATAAAGGACCCAAAGCCATACGGCTTCTACTTTGCAGCCCCGGGATTTGAACCCCTATCTCTGATTTCAGAATCCTCGCTCTCACCACTATGCTGTACTGCTGCTTATTATCAAAAACCTCTTCTTGAACTAAGACCCCTGTAAATAAATGATTGGATTAAAGGACATGAGCAGAACTTACAAAAGAAAAATTAATGAATAAACATGTAGAAAAGGGTTAACTCACTAGAAATAAAATTAATGCAAATTAAATAGATTTTGCCTTTTAATTTAAAATTTTACTCAGTGGGCATAGTCTATTACTGCCCACCAGGAATCTTCCTTTGTGCAGCTAAACTTTTGACTCATAAGACTACCATAAACCACACTTGGCACAAGATTAATTTAGATGTATATAGGACAAAAATCACTGTTGCCAGCAGGGTAATACTGTCCAAGAAACTATTGTCTTTGACTGCATGTGACAGTTAAGCTGCAAGGAAACAAGACTCATGTGGGGAGACACCCAGGGACAGAGGCTTCCTTAGCTTCGAAACCTTATTCCCAGGGAGTCAGTGGCTCTTGCAACACTCCATAGATTTAGTTTCCAGAGTCCCCGCCAGGGACAGGCCCATTACGAGAATCATTATACCTGAAGCCTGAATCTATGGATTCCCAGCACATGTTCATAATTCTCCCAGTCTAGATACAGCCATTTTTTATCATAAGCACTGATGACAGTGATACCTTACCTTTTCAGTTTTCAGTGGAGAAGGGGGAGAGCTAGAAAGTTAAACAAAATTCACAGTTTTGTGGAGAAGGGAAAGGGATTTTATTCATCGTTTATGCACCCACAGTAATTTGGTCACTCATGTTGCTAGTAGCAATGTACATGGGTTTGGAAACACATCTGTTTCGTTGTAATATAAAATATTGGAAATATGTTCAATATCTAAGAACAAGGGAATTGTTACACTTCATCACACATCCACTGGATTAAATGGTGTACAGCATTAAAACCCACAGTAGAACTGTGGAGAAACCCAGCAGACACCACCTTTCCCAAATAATCAGGCTAACGTCACCCGTGATGACACATGGTGATGTCATGGGAGGAGAAGGGCGCATCACCTCTGTGATATTCTCCCCAAACCAATACTCATAGTCTAGCCAGGAGGAAAGCAAGAGAAACCCAAATTGAGGGACGGTCTACAAAATAGCTGGCTAGTACTCCTCAAAACCGACAAGGTCTTAGGAAACTAGGAAAGACTAAGAAAGTGTCACAGAGGAGAAGAGAGTAAGGAAGGAGGCTGACAACTAATGCAGCATGGTGTCCCCGATTGGATCCTGGAGCAAACACGGGGCCTTGTGGAAAACCTGGCGAAATCCAAACAAGGTCTGGAGGTTAGTCAATAGTAATATGACAAAGGTTGGTTTACTGGTTTTGACAAGAGAGCCACTTTAATGTGACCTGGTAACACTAGAGGAAATTGGTGAGGAACATATGGGAATTCTCTTTTATTTCTGTGACATTTCTTTAAATCTAAATTCCAAAATTAGTTTATTATTTTAAAAATTCATGGTAGGAAAAATGCCTGTGTCAAGCAGTAAAAAATGCAACATGAAGTTGCATGAATTCATTTGTATAAAAATACATACTCGTGCATCTGTTTGTAGATATGTGAATCTAAAGGTGCAGAGAGAATATGTGTGTGGAGACGTATGTACAGTCCAAACTTGTTATTTGCATTGGTTCTTTTCTATAAAATCACTGCAAACACTGAATTAGCAAATACTGACCCATTGCTTCTAGGGGAAATACACAGTTAGGATCCTACAGGCCTGTGGTCACAGCACTTTGTTTAAAGACACTTATTTAGGGCTTCCCTGGTGGCTCAGTGGTTAAGAATCTGCCTGCCAATGCAGGGGACACGGGTTCGAGCCCTGGTCTGGGAAGATCCCACATGCCAGGGAGCAACTAAGCCTGTGCACCACAACTACTGAGCCTGCAATCTAGAGCCCGTGAGCCACAACTACTGAGCCCACGAGCCACAACTACTGAGCCCGCGTGTCACAACTACTGAAGTCCACGCGCCTAGAGCCCGTGCTCCGCAACAAGAGAAGCCACCGCAGTGAGAAGCCCGTGCACCGAAACGAAGAGTAGCCCCCGCTCACCACAACTGGAGAAAGCCCATGTGCAGCAACGAGACCCAACACAGCCAAAAAGAAATAAATAAAATAAATTTATATTTTAAAAAGACACTTATTTAATATATTACTATTGATTCATTAACATTGAACTTGTGGCCAACAGCACTGTAACCCATGCCTGAACGAAATTTATCCAACACATAATTTCTCCACGAGACACGTCACAGCCTTCTTGCACTTAGGAACGCTAGACAGCACTTGAGCACTGCACTTGGGGAACAGTTAAACAGCTAAATCACCAACTAAAAGCACAAAAATGCAAGAAAAAGCAACACCCCACATCGCTAACTATACTGTGAAAGGACACTGTTTACAGTATGAGCTGAAATGAAAAGGCAGAGCGTCACCTTGCTCGACCTCACCTGGGAACATAAATGTTGAGTGACTCAAATTTTTCATTGTTCTGCACGTCTTGAGATGACAGCAAAAGCCCCATGAGTGTTGTTTGGGGTAACAAATATTTTCATGTAGGTGAATTCACAGGTATGGAATCCTTGAGGAATGAGGATCGATTGTGTGTGTGTGTGTGTGTGTGTGTGTGTGTGTGTGTAGAAATATACTGATGTTAGGCTGTTGGACTACGGCTGACATTTTCTGTTTGTTTCAGTGTTATAAAAGAAGCCATTTTTGGAATAAAATATTCAGTCCCTATTACAGTAGTGATGCCTAGAAGACAACTTAAGAAAATAAACCCTTTCCTACCAACATCTCCTACTAAAGAATATCCAATGTGTCACCTCACCTATTTAATATATTACCACGTTTATTTTATTTCTATTCATATTGTATGAGCTGTGTATCTGCATATATTTGTTTGTATGAAGAAAATGCCTTAATAAGCTCTTTGTAAAGCAGTTTTGAAATCTCATTCCTAGAATGAAAAGGAAACTGTTTTGTGGGATTTTTATGTGTACAAACCCAATAAAGCTTGTAATCATATGTGTTTATCTTGTCCCTTTAACACATCCAGTCCGATTGAAGAGAAAAGCCCAGAACCAGCGTTCCCCACAGATGTCTCTTCAGCATCCTTGCTCCGTCTGAGCCAACCTGCTGCAGCTGTGCTGACCAGCGAGGCGGAGTGGGGCCTCAAGGCCTGTAAACTCACAGACCCTGACTTTGCCCCTGCAGAGGATCCAGCAGACGCCAATGCCAGGTTCCAGGCAGAACCCATGCAGACAGGCTTGCTTGGAAATATCGACGCTCCAGGTGTGAACAGATGCTCCTTCTTAATTGTTCCCTGAATAAGGACAATAACCTGTTAAAAGCTGTTCCATGAAAGAAGCTCAAAGAGCAGGGCCTTGAATGCCATTGAGAAGAACGCAAGTTCAGACAAACTTGCATGCCGTTTCACCGTGCACACAACAGTAACACACTTGAAGGACTAATTAATTTGTTTTAATTTTAAAAGGTATCAAAATAACTACTGTTGGAAAAGAGAACTGGAATTGGAGGGCCCATTATGCCAGGCGTTTAATTTAATACTGTTATCCCCATTTTACAGAAAAGTAAACAGGCTCAGGGTTAGAGGACCCCACCCCTACCCCAAGGTTACACAGAAACAATCTTAACAGTGGACAAGAGCACAGACTCTGGAGATAGACTAGCTAGATTCTAATCCTAGCTCCCCCTCTTAGGCTGTCTTGTGATCTTGGCAAAGATTATTTCAATTCTCCATGGCCCTGTTTTCTATAAAGTGGAGGGGTTGGCAGTACCTACTTTAGGGTCTTACTGTTAGGACCAAGTGAGTTAGTAAACATCAAGGGCTCAGAAAAGTGTCCCGCATCTGCTTAGCACTAGTAAATATCAGTCATGTTGGGTTAGTCTTTGATAACTACCACTAATAGAATTTTTTATAACATTCTAAATTGGGCAGAAACTTTTTTCTTCCCTTTAGAAACGGTTTCTCTTTGTGTCTTTGTGGACCCAAAGTATATCTCATACAGACAAATTGCACGTAGGTAGTATGCGTTAAAAGGCAGCCGTGTTTTATAAATAGAAGTGGAAAGCAATTTAAAGAATACATATATGATCATGTTAGAAGTAACTAATCTCCAAGTTTGCCATTAAGACATGTACCCATAATTGTGTTAAAGGCAAAATCTAGAATAGATGCCCTTGGTGTTAATTTCCTTTGTCCCAACTGAATATTGATTTAAATTTGTAGATCTAAAATGACAGATAATGAACTGTGCAGAAGTACCCATTTTGACTTTTGAAAATGGTTCTTTATTATTTGAATCAGTGCTCTTTAAAGATAAGGCTTTTGAAAGCTTATTTAATGAATGTCTCCACTTGCTTTGTCTATGATTTATTTGGTAAAAGTCTTGGATACTGAATTCCTTTTCTTTTTTGTTCCTGTTCCTTTAAGACTTCACTGTTGAGAATCCCTGGGATGATGAGTTGATTGTCAAACTTTTATCCGGGCTTTCTAAACCAGTGAGTTCCTATCCAAATACTTATGAATGGCAATGTAAACTTCCAGCCATCAAACCGAAGACTGAATTTCAACTGGGTAAGAACCATATGGGTAATAAAACTTTAAACTCTTCTTTTCTCTGTGGGAAGTTGATGTTTTTTCCTCCTGGCACCACCCTCACACCTAGCCCTCCACCCCCTCTCCCACTTCCAGTAAAAAGTTTTATCTGTAGTATTAAGATGATAACATTTTGTTAAGCCATGACTGTAGGATTTCGATTGCTGTTGGGACTATAACTTATAAAGGCAATTTGGCAATAGCTATCAAAATTTTAAATGCATATACTTTTAGACCCAGACATCCACTTTTAAGAATTTCCTGCAGATACACTTGGATATATTTAAAGTGAGGTGTGTGTAAAAGCAACAGATTGGAAACAACATAGGCATCTAAGGGGACTGCTTAAATAAATTATGGGACATCTCTACAGTAAACTACAGCTCACTCTGTACAGCTAGGGACTGATCTCCAAAACATGCTTCTACGTGAAAGGGCAGGCTAGTGTTATATGCTGCTCTTTATTTCTTAAAAAGGGGCAAGATAATATATCTTCATACTCGATAGTATTTCCAGAGAACACTTGAAGGGTACTCAAAACTAATAAAAATGGTTAGTTGTTAGTGGGAGGGGAAACAGGGTAGATGTGGATAACAATGGGAGCAAGACTTCTCATAATGTACTTTCCACACACATGCACACACAACACAGATTCCCCTATTATTAACATCTTGCATCGGTGTGGTACATTTGTTAAAGTTGATGAGCCAATATTGATACATTATTATTAACAACAGTTCATAGTTTACATTAGGATTCATTCTTTGTGTTGTACATTCTGTGGGGTTTGACAGATGTGTAATGACATGCATCTGTCATTACAGTAGATGTGTAATGACATGCATCTGTCATTACAGTATCATACAGAACAGTTTCAGTGCCCTAAACCCCTGCGCTTAATCTATTCATCCGTTCCTCCCTCTACCTGAAACCCTAGCAACCACTAATCTCCTACTGCCGTCCCCACATAGTTGTAATCATTACAGTATATAGACTTTTCAGATTGGCTTCTTTTGCTTAGCAATATGCATTTAAGTTTCCTCCATGACTTTTCACGACTTGATAGCTCTTTCTTTTTCATCTCTGAGGAGTATTCCATTGTGGGAAGGTACTATAGTTTATTTATCCATTCACCTATTGAAGGATATCTTGGTTGCTTCCAAGTTTTGGCAATGATGAATAAAGCTGCTGTAAACATTCCTGTACAGTTTTTGTGTGGATGTAAGTTTTCAGTTCATTTGGGTAAGTACTAAGGAGTGTGATTGCTGGATCATATAGTTAAGGCTATGTTTACTTTTGTAAGAAACTGCCAAACTGTCTTCCAACGGGGTTTGTACCATTTTGAATTCCCACAGTAATGAATGAGAATTCTGTTGCTCCACATTCTTGTCAACATGTGGTATTGTCAGTGTTTGGGGTTTTAGCCATTCTAGTAGATGTGCAGTGGTATTTCACTATAGTCTTTAATTTGCAATTCTTTAATTATGTATGATGTTGAACATTTTTTCATGTGTTTATTTGCCATCTGAATACCTTCTTTCCTGAGATTTATGTTCAGATCGTTTGCCCATTTTTCAATCAGGTTGTTTGTTTTCTTATTAAGAGTTCATTGTATATTTTGACTATACAGTGGTCCTTTATCAGTTGTTTTACAAAGATTTTCCCCCAGCCTCTGGCTTGTCTTTTCATTCTATTAGCTGTGTTTTTTGCAGAGTAGTTTTCAATTTTAATCAAGTCCAGTTTATCACTTTTTTCCTTTCACGGATCATGCTTTGGGTGTTGTATCCAAGAGGTCATCAGCAAACCCAAGGTCACCTAGATATTCTCCTATGTTATCTGATAGGAATTTTGTAGATTTGTGTTATATATTCAGATCTATGAACCATTTTGAATTAACTTCTGTCAAAGGTGTAAGATCTGTGTCTAGATTCATTTTGCATGTTGATGTTCAGTTGTTCCATCACCATTTGTTGAAAAGACTATCTTTCCTGCATTGAATAGCCTTTACTCTTTTGTCAGTGATCAATTGACTATATTTGTTTGGGTCTATTGCTGGGCTCTCTCCTCTGTTTCATTAATGTATTCGCCTATTCACCAATACCACACTGTCCTGATTTTGGTAGCTTTTATAGTAAGTCTTGATGTTGGGTAGTGTCGGTCCTCCAATTTGTTCTCCTTCAATACTGTGTTGGCTGTCTGATTCTTTTGCCTTTCCATATAAACTTTAGAATTAGTTTGTCATTATCCACAAAAATGACTTGGTGGAATTTTGCTTGGTATTGCATTGAATCTATAGATCAAGTTTGGAAGAACTTCACAATGCTGTGTCTTCCTATCTGTGTATATAGAATATCTCTCCATATATTTAGATTTTTAAATTTGCTTCATCAGAGTTTTATAGTTTTCCTCATGTAGACCTTGTACATTTTTTGTTACATTTATACTTAAATATTTCATTGGGGGGGAGTTGCTAATGTAAATTGTATTGTGTTTTTAATTTCAAATTCCACTTATTCATTTTTGGTACATGTGGCATAGAACTAACTGTTCATAGTATTCCTTTATTATCCTTTTAATGTCCATAGGATCTGTAGTGATGCCCCCTCTTTCATTTCTGGTATTAGTAATATGTGTCCTCCCTAATTTTTCTTAGTTGGCCTGGCAGAGGCTTATCAATTTCATTGATGTTTTCAAAGAACCAACTTTTTTTCCCACAGAACCAACTTTTGTTTTCATTGATTTCCTCTACTGATTTTCAGTTTTAAATTTTGTTGATTTCTACTCTGATTCTTCCTTTTCGTCTGCTTACTTTGGATTTAATTTGCTCTTCTTTTTCCAGTTTTCTAAGGTAGAAACTAAGATTATTGATTTTAGATCTTCTTTTCTAACATATGCATTGAATGCTATAAATTTCTAATACTGCATTTTCCACATCTCATAATTTCAATAAATTATGTTTTCAAAGTGTGTTATTTAATCTCCAAGTTTTGGGGGACTTACCAGCTATCCTTCTGTTATTGATTACCAGCTTAATTCCACTGTGATCTGAGTGCATACTTCATATGATTTCTTTTTTTTTTTTTTAATTTGGTGAAGTTGTGTTTTATGGCCTAGAATGTGGTCTTTCTTGGTTACTGTTCCACGTAAGCTTGAAAAGAATGTATATTCCACTGTTGTTAAATTAAGTATTTCATGAATGTCTATTAGATCCAGTTGATTGGTGGTGGTGCTGTTCGGTTCAACCATGCCCTTAAGGATTTTCTGCCTGTTGGATCTGTCAATTGCTGATAGAGGGATGTAGAAATCTCCAACTGTAATAGTGAATTGATTTATTCTCCCTGCAAGTCTGTCAATTTTTGCCTATTTTGATGCTCTGTTCTTAGGCTCATACACATTAAGGATTGTTATGTCTTGGAGAACTGAGCCCTATATCATTATGTAATGCCTTTCTTTATCCTTGATAACTTTCCTTACTCTTAAGTCTGTTCTGTGTAAAATTAATATAGCTACACCAGCTTTCTGTTGATTAATGTTAGCGTGACATATCTTTCTCCATGCCTTTACTTTTATTATTTCTGTGTCTTTATATTTAGGGTGTGTTTCTTATAGACAACATATAGTTGGGTCTTGTATTTTTATCTATTGTGATATAGTTGAATTAATATCTACTATATTTGTTACTGTTTTCTATTTATTGCCCTTGTTCTTCATTTCCTTTTTGTCTTTCACTCTCTTTCTGCCTTCTCTGGTTTTAATTATTTATGTGATTCTATTTTCTCTCTTCTCTTAGCATATCAATTATACTTCTTTCTTTACTTTTTTTAGTGGTTGCCCTGGAGTTTGCAATGTACATTTACAAGTAGTCCATGTCCACCTTCCAATAACACTATACTGCTTCACAAATAGCACAAGTCCCTTATAACAATGTTACCAATTCCTCCCTCCTCCCCCTTATGGCATTACTCTCACTCATTTCACTTATCCACAGGCTGTGCTTACTGAACACATTGTTGCTATTATTATTTTGAACAGCTATCTGTTAGATGAATTAAGAATAAAAAATAAATAAATAAAAGATTTTACTTTATCTTCATTTATTCCTTTTCCTATACTTTTCTGATCTGAGTTTCTGACCTGTACCATCTTCCTTCCCTCTGAAGAACTTCTTTTTTCTCTTTTATTATTTTTATTGGAGTATAGTTGCTTTACAATGTTGTGTTAGTTTCTGCTGTACAGCAAAGTGAATCAGCTATACGTATACATATTGGATTGGCCAAAAAGTTCGTTCGGGATTTTCCATACGATGTTACAGAACGAATGAACTTTTGGGCCAACCCAATATATCCCCTCTCTTTTGGATTTCCTTCCCATTTAGGTCACCACAGAGCATTGAGTAGAATTCCCTGTGCTATATGTTAAGTTCTCATTAGTTATCTATTTTATGCATAGTATCAATAGTGTATATATGTCAATCCCAATCTCCCAATTCATCCCACCCCCCAGAACTTCTTTTACCATTTCTTTCAAGGCAGGTTTACTGGTGACAGATTGCCTTAATTTTTGTTTGTCTAATGAAGTCTTTATTTCTTCTTCACTTTTGAAAGGGAAGAATTCTTGGTTTGTGGTTTTTTGGCTTTTTTTTTTTTTTTTTTTCTTTCAACACTTACTCCGCTCTCTTCTTGCTTGTATGGTTTCTGAAGGGAAGTCAGTGTGATTCTTATGCTTGCTCCTCTATAGGTAAGGTGCTTTATTCCTCTGGTTTCTTTCAATATTTTCTCCTTGTCTGATTTTCTGCAGTTTGAACATGACATGCCTAGATGTAGCTTTTTGGTATTCTTCCTGCTTGGCGTTCTCTGAAATTCCCGGATCTGTGATTTGGTTTCTGTCATTGATTTTGGAAATTTCTCAGCCATCATTACCCCAGCTATGTCTTCTGTTCTCTTTTTCTTCTTCATCCTAGTGTCCCATTACACATTTGTTACCCCTTTTGTAGCTGTCCCATAGTTCTTGAACATTCTATCTTTTTCATTTTATTTTTCTCTTTGCATTTCAGTGTTGGAAGTTTCTGTTGGCATATTTGTCAAGCTCACAGTTTCTTTTTCCAGCCACATACAGCCTATTGATGAGCCCATCAAAGATATTCTTCATTTTGTCACAGTCCTTTTTTATTTCTAGCGTTTCCTTTTGATTCTTTCTCGGGGTTTGTATTTGTCTCCTTACATTACTCTTGTATTCTTGCATTTCGTTTACCTTTTTCATTACAGCTCTTAGCATATTAATCATAATTTTTTTATTCCTGGTCTTATAATTCCAAAATCTTTTCTATATCTGTATCTGGTTCTGATACTTGCTCTGTCTTTTCAAGCTGTGTTTTTTGTCTTTTATTATGCCTTGTAATTTTTGTTAGAAGTCAGTCCTGATATCCTGCTGAAAGGAACTGAGATAAATAGCCCTTTAGTGTAAGGTTTATGCTTATCTGGTTTGGACTTAGGCTGTGTTTACTATTTTCTGTGGCTGTAGGTATCAAAGGCTGAAATTCCCCTTTGTGTCCTTATTTGTCTCCCCTGTTGTCTTTGGGCTTCCCTAGAGACTTGTTCCTAAATAAGGTCTGAGACATCAGTTCTTTCTGTGGTGCCTCCTCTCCCCACCCCCGCTTCGGTACTGGCTTCAGTGGTAGTTTCTGCTTCTGGGCTCTGCTATTCTCTGTATTCACCTGTCTGTCTCCTCAGTTTGGGGGGCAGCAGTTTTCCCTGTGACCTCAGTTCTCTAACAGATCTAAGAGTTGTTGATTTTCAATTTGTTCAGCTTTTTCTTACTGTGAGGGTAGATTGACGACTTCCAAACTCCTTACATGCCAGCTAGAAACCAGAAAGCTACTTTTTTATATTTGATTTTAAACACATGAATTCTTTTTTTAAAAAATTAAATATCTGTTACAACCTTACCTCTGTCATCTTTCTACCAAAACAAATAACCCCAGTGTAACTGAAAAATATCAAGACAAATCCAGCTGAGGGGCATTCTACAACTTACCAGGACAGTGCTCCTTGGAGCTGTCATGGTCATCAGAACAAAAAGTTAGAAACTGTCACAGCCTAGCAGAGTCTGAGGAGACTTGATGAATGTGTCCTAGAACATTAGGGGAAAACTAGTGAAATCTGAATCAAGTGTGGAGTTTAGTTAACAGTAACATACCAGTTTTGGTTCCTGTTTGTTGCCAGTGTAACTTGGTTATGTAAACGTTAGCAGTAGGGGAAACAGGATGCAGAACATACAGAAACTACTATCTTCTCAACTTTTCTATAAATCAAAAACTGTTCTAAAATAGAAAGTTTACTGCAATAAAAATTTTTTAATTATCTGTTAGAAATATCGGTACAGTTATGCTCTGCCCTTTTTATTCTGATGTAAAACGCTTGCATTTTTCAAAGGCACGTTCGAGCTTTGTTTAGCACTTTGTAGAGGATGTCCGCTTGTTCTTTCTGTCATCACAACAGTCTTGCCAAGTAGGCAGCACACGTACTCCCCCTTTAAATATGACAGCACTGGTAAAGAGAGGATGGCTGCCCGAGGCCCTGCTGCTCAGTGACAGGCCTGGGTCCCGGCAGTGCTGCCCTGGCTCCTCCATCACCTCGTTATAAAGGGGGTATTTTGTGGCAGGTATTTGTTTAACTTTCATGTAAGACTGGAAAAACATTTCCTAAGGGAGCTATATCCATTTTTATTTATTAAAGCAATTCAAGCACCAAGAAAAATTTACAAATACTTCATTTTGATAGCCTTTAATGTTTTGAGCCTTTTTTTCATTTTGACTTAACTATCTCCTCAGGTTCTTTGCTGGTCTATGTTGATCACCTTCTTGGAGAAGGGGCTTTTGCCCACGTCTATGAAGTTACCCACGGAGATGTGAACGATAGCAAAAATAAGCAGAAATTTGTTTTGAAGGTAAATGATCTGTACAATATAGAAAATGAATTTTAGGGCTAGAGTTTGCCAGCCTCCTTTTTTTTTTTTTTTTTTTTTTTTTTTTTTAAAGATAGTGGTGGTGGGGCTTCCCTGGTGGCGCAGTGGTTGAGAGTCCGCCTGCCGATGCAGGGGACACGGGTTCGTGCCCCGGTCCGGGAGGATCCCACATGCCGCGCGGAGCGGCTGGGCCCGTGAGCCATGGGTGCTGAGCCTGCGCTCCGCGATGGGAGAGGCCACAACAGTGAGAGGCCTGCGTACTGCAAAAAAAAAAAAAAAAGATAGCGGTGGTTTCACTTAGGTCTATTGTCAGCACTTAAGAAACAAAACTATCCCACAAGGGTTCAGAATTGCCTCGCCACTAAAATGACCTTGCAGCAGTTCCCACACTGCAGCAACAATTCATAGCTTGTCATCACTTTCTACCCCACATCCTACATTTGGATGAAGTGGCTTGCTATCGTTTTCCAGAATGTGAGCTGGATATGAATGTCACATACCTGATTTGCAGGTCCAGAAGCCCGCCAACCCCTGGGAATTCTACATCGGGACCCAGCTGATGGAGAGACTAAAGCCAAGCATGCAACACATGTTTATCAAATTCTATTCTGCCCACCTGTTCCAGAATGGCAGTGTGTTAGTAGGAGATCTCTACAGCTATGGGACATTACTAGTAAGTGTATGGCTTTTATGACAAACAGGAACTGAAGTACATTTTTGGCTTATGCCTTGCACATACCTTTTGCACTTGGCGCTTTTATTGGAGAGATGGGTGGGGGCAAAGCTCCTGACTTGAAATTTCATTAATCCTGTGCAACCAACTCAGGATTCCACTTTCCATTGTTTCTAGAATGCCATTAACCTCTATAAAAATACCCCTGAAAAAGTGATGCCTCAAGCTCTAGTCCTGGCGTTTGCTATCAGAGTGCTGTGCATGATTGAACAAGTCCACGACTGCGGGATCATCCACGGAGACATCAAGCCAGACAATTTCATACTCGGAAACAGGCAGGTTGCCCTCTTAACACGTCCTTCTCTTACCGTTTCCCCAGCAGCCTTTTATTATCTGTGCTCACGCGGCCTGACGCTTGTTTGTGTTTAATATAGATTTTTGGAACAGGACAGTGAAGAAGATGATTTATCTGCTGGCTTGGCACTGATCGACCTGGGTCAGAGTATAGACATGAAACTTTTTCCAAAAGGAACCGTATTTACGGCAAAGTGTGAAACATCTGGTTTCCAGTGTACTGAGATGCTCAGTAACAAGCCCTGGAACTACCAGGTAGAGAACTAGAGTGAGAGATTTGAAAACATTTCCCTGTATGACACTCACTATAATTTCAAAATGAATTTGGGGATCTAGATAGTTCGAGCTGATCTGGTCTTCTTCTAGCCCTGGATTCAGACGATGCTCCAGGGTTGTTTCCAGTTGTGGACACGTCACACCTCGGGAGGTTTGGAGCACAGTTCAAAGACCACAGCCAGTCCTGGGGGGAGGAGCTGGGAGGACTTGCAAGCGGCTTAGTGTTGTGTTTACCTCTGTGTGACAAAACAAAGGACGCGGTAGCTCAGGAACAGCAGAGCTTCCCAAGATGCTTCCTAGGGAGGTGGCGGGTGATCTGCTGTCCATGGAAGCCTCCAGCAAAGCCTAGATGGGCATTCATAGGACGTGTCAGTGTGGGGTTAACGCACACTTCCAGAATTCTTTAAAAGTGAAATCCTGTGGCTATTTATTTCCTGTGATTTATCATATTTGCTGCATAACTTAGACATGGGAATATACTCAAGTGTAAAATACTGTATTAGTCATCTATACCCATATTTTCTTTATAGATTGATTACTTTGGAGTTGCTGCAACAGTGTACTGCATGCTTTTTGGCACTTACATGAAAGTGAAAAATGAAGGGGGAGTCTGGAAGCCTGAAGGTCTTTTTAGAAGGTGTGTATTAGCATTGGTGCTACAGTGAAAAGAATAAATACAGTAGCATGTTGGGTTCCATCTGGTGGAAAATGGATCTTTGCCACAGAAGACGCATGCCTTGAGAAGTAGGGTGAAATAGCATAACCCTGGGCCCTGGGTGCAGTAAGCAAGTTATTTATGTGCCTCTGTCTCCATTTGTAACTTTTGTGTAACAAGTTGTGTGGAGACATTTCATTGGATCTTCAGTTTCTCCTATGTATAATAGATTCAACATATCCATTTTTTTTTGAATTTTTAAAATTTTATTATTATTTTTTAATAGGTCTTCACTGGAGTATAATTGCTTCACAATACCATGTTAGCTTCTGTTGTACAACAAAGCGAATCAGCCATATGCATACATATGTCCCCATATCCCCTCCCTCTTGAGCCTCCCTCCTACCCTCCCTAATCCCACCCCTCTAGGTCATCGCAAAGCACCGAGCCGATCTCCCTGTGCTATGCGGCTGCTTCCCACTAGCTAACTATCTTACATTTAGTAGTGTATATATGTTGATGCTACTCTCACTTCGCCCCAGCTTCCCCTTCCCACCCCATGTCCTCAAGTCCATTCTCTATGTCTATATCTTTATTCCTGCCCTGCAACTATGTTCATCAGTACCTTTTTTTTTAGAGTCCTTATATATACGTTAGCATCTGGTATTTGTTTTTCTCTTTCTGATTTGCTTCACTCTGTACGACAGACTCTAGGTCCATCCACCTCACTACAAATAACTCAATTTTGTTTCTTTTTATGGCTGAGTAATATTCCATTGTATATATGTGCCACATCTTCTTTATCCATTCATCTGTCGATGGACATTTAGGTTGGTTCCATGTCCTGGCTATTGTAAATATTGCTGCAATGAACACTGTGGTACATGACTCTTTTTGCATTATGGTTTTCTCAGGGTATATGCCCAGTAGTGGGATTGCTGGGTCATATGGTAGTTCTATTTTTAGTTTTTTAAGGAACTTCCATACTGTTCTCCATAGTGGTTGTATCAATTTACATTCCCACCAGCATATCCATTCTTGATGCATTAGGTTGGGTTGAGGTTAGAGTTAAGTCAGATGCAAGAGTGGGATTGCCCTGCACGCTGAAGGCTACTTTTTAAAAAAAAAAAAAAAAAAAAAAAAATTTATAATAAATTTATTTATTGGCTGCATCGGGTCTTCGTTGCTGCGCACAGGCTTTCTCTAGTTTCAGCAAGCAGGGGCTATTCCTGTGATTTGTGGTGCACGGGCTTCTTATTGAGGTGGCTTCTCTTTTTGCGGAGCATGGGCTCTAGGCCCACGGGCTTCAGTAGTTGTGGCATGCGGGCTCAGTAGCTGTGGCTCACAGGCTCCAGAGCGCAGGCTCAGTAGTTGTGGTGCATGGGCTGAGTTGCTCCTCGGCATGTGGGATCTTCCCAGACCAGGGCTTGAACCCGTGTCCTCTGCATTGGCAGGTGGATTCTTAACCACTGATCCACCAGGGAAGCCCTGAAGGCTACATTTTATCCTTCATTTATGCTTTGTCTCTCCAGGCTTCCTCATCTGGACATGTGGAATGAATTTTTTCACGTAATGTTGAATATACCAGATTGTCATCATCTTCCATCTTTGGATTTGTTAAGGCAGAAGCTGAAGAAAGTATTTCAAGAACACTATACAAACAAGATTAAGACCCTTCGTAATAGGCTAATTGTACTGCTCTTAGAATATAAGCGTTCTCGAAAATAAAACATGGACACTCCCTAAAAATCTCTTTGTAAATGCTGGCCTGCTCACTTTGAACCTTGATGTTTCCACATTTATTGTTTATATAAATGTTTCTTAAAAATAAAGCCCACAAAGTATATCCCTGGGACATAGTTGTTACAAATACTTCAACAAAATACACAACACGGTAACATCCCTGCGTAGCAGGCTGACTGGGCAGCTCTTGGGATGCGAGCATTCATGAGAGTAATCGGCAAGTGAACGTTCTCTAAAAGCACTTTTTAAGCACCGACCTGTTCACTTTAAGCCAAAGAGCCAAGTCAGGTTTGTTTGTTTTTTTCTAAATTTGGGGGTTTATATTTGTGTAAAATAAAAATTCCCCAAATATATCTAGCAGACTTAATGTTTTTATGAATTGAATGTGCCTGTCCTTTATTGTACTTGTTCTTCATTGCTACCCATGGGAAATATTGCAGGTATAAATCTTAAGCTTTGTTTTTTAAAAGCATGATTCAAAAGAATATCTCAGGTCTTGAAAATAATCATGTAAGCTCCATGCATCATTAATTAGCTCTGAAATTATAGCAGCCAACTTAGCGTTCATTGACTTAAAGCTGGAAGGGTCCTATAACCTGAATTGACCTTCCCTCCTCTATCCCTCCCTCTTCCCTTAGCACGTGATGAAGACAAATGTGAGGGGACACCCAGTTCAAGAAGACACAGTGACTGGCTTCCGCTTCCACCCTCACTCCCAGCCACCAGGTTCCCCATTCCAGAGACAACCTCAGCCCACGTTTTCTGACCTTTCCAAAAATTATTCCATGAATATATATATATATATATATATATAATGTTTTTTGACAAAGCTAGCATAATTCTGCTTTTTTTCACCTAATGTATGGTGGAGAATGTAAGTACGTATAGAATGGTCTCATTCTTGTGATGGCTGTGTAATATTTGGTTGTATGATATATAGCCATAACTTGTAGTGTAAAATCCTAGAAGCGAAATTGCTGGGCCAAAGGTAAGGGCATTTAAAATTTTGTCTCAGTATTGCAGATAATCCCCCTGTAGGGCTGTGCCAGCAGGGATCAGAGTCTGTTCCCCACACCTCCACCAACAGGACACATCAGGCTTTTTGACCCTTGCCACTCTGACAGGTGACAAAATGGTATTTCCTTGTGGTCTTCATTTGCATTCTCTTCTGAATTAGGCCAAATATATTCATATATTCAAGAGCTATGTGTTTTTTTCTTTTTCTGTGAACTCTGTCCTTTGTCAGTTTCTCACTTGGGATTGCTCTTTTTCAGTTTAAGTTGTAGGACCCCTTTGTATTTCTCCCAATTGGTCATCTGTCTCGACTTAAGATTTCTGTTGACATGAAGATTTTTAATTTTGTTCCGTACTCTGATTTATAAAGTTTTTTAAAGGCTTTTTTGGCTTTTGCATCTTAAAATGCCATCTTCGATTGAGAGAATAAGAAGAGAGTCTTCTAATGTTTTTAATATTAGTACTGATTTAAATACTTAAGACTAAACTTTTGGTTGTTTTAAATCAGATGTCACTTTTTCTTGTTTTTTCTAGCTGGTACTTTGACTATATGAAGACTATTGATTTCTATAAAAAGCTTTTCAGTTGATTCTTTTGAAGTTTCCGAGTAAATAACCATCACTATGAAAATGCCGCTTATTTTATATCTCTGCCAGTTTTTCGCTGGTGATTTTTCTCTTCCCTTCGCCATTGCCCATGACCATGAGAAGAGGGCTAAACAGGGATGGTGCTGGACATCTCTGTCTCCTGCTTTAGAAGGAGCTCCTCCCATGTTTATCCAGTAAGCTCATGAGGCTGGCCTGAGGTAGCCTTTTTTAATCACGTTGAAGAAGTATCCATCCGTTTCTTTTTACCAGTGTGAATCATAACATTATTTCACAGTTTTCTTGCCCCTCTTTTCATCTGTATTGGACCAGCTATATGCCATTCCCCTATATGAATGTACCATATTTTAGTTAAACAATTCTCTATTTAGAGACAATTAGTTTCAGTTTTATTGCTACAAAAAAGTGACTGCAGGTACAAATGTGTCTGCAGGATAAATTAATAGAATGGGATACCAAATATGTTTTATTTTGAAAATAAAGAATGTAACCTATGCAATTGATTACACATACACTGAAATTGGAAGGAAGTTGATCCAGGGACAAGACCTCATCACACAAACCAAGATTAAATTTACTCTTAAAGTGTCAAAAGTGAGCATTGATAAAGCCAGATTTGTGGGATTTTAAAATTTTTCCTCTTGAAAATGTCTGTTTTCAAAGGAAACAAGACTAAAGTAGATAAGGGTGCTATTTTACTAAACTAATAACGAAATGTGTCCATCCATGAAAGGCAGCTGTGGTGCCTTCAGTCTTGGGCAGAGGACACTTGGCCTCGGCTTCCAGCCCCTGTCAACATATCCTGCGTCCCTGCCAGCCCGTTTGCTGTTACTGGATCTTCAGCTCCTATCGCACCCAAGATACCTTCTGTGCCATTCACACCAACAACTTCAACCTGACCAGCGTCATCTCAGCACTGCTGCTGCCCATCTGGTGTCCAGTCTATGCCAGGGGCTCTGCTTACATAAACTTCACAGTCAGATTTCCTAAGCAACAGCCTTGTCCCCAGGGAGGAAGGCTCCACCCAAATGAAAGAAGTTGCTTTAAGCACTTCAGTAAAGTAGGTGGGTTTTTTGGTCCATTTCCTGGTACAAACTACAGTGATCATCTTCATTTCATTATAAATTATACACACAAACACCCAGTTCATCTGCGCAAGGAAATGAGCTCTGCATCTACAGGGTCACCGAGACCGATGCCACAGACATCAGAGTCGGAAGGCAAAGAAACATCCAGCTCACCCACTAAGGAGACTGGAGTTGCCCCAGGGACAGAGCTGCGCAAGGGCCCAGCTCATCCTAAGTGCCCAAACACCAGCTAGATTCAGCCTGGGTTCTGATTTAATACCTCCTCGGGCCAAGGCCTTTCCCATTCATTCTCGGCAGCCCCGCTCCACCTGCTAAGTCCCAGCTAAGAACAAGGCTGGTTACTCCGGAGACTCGGAGACTCCTGTTACCAGTGCCTTCTCACCCTGGATTATATCTGTGTCTAAGGCAACGGTTCTAAAATGTATTTTTTCATGAGACGCACCTGAGACACCAAAAGTGTGGTCCGGGCCTATCAGAAATAACGCTCCGAGATGTGTGGGCAACAGCACGGTATGCAAACACACCTGCGAAGCTGCTTCCCGGCCACTGGTCCCGGGAGTCAGTGTCCCTGGCCCTCCTTTTACCTCATCCCTCCACTGAGTCCATCTGTCCCGTTGGTTCCACTCCGAGCGGCTCAGATGAACCCGTTTCTGCATCGGTCAGGCTGCAGGCAGGCTAAGCTCCGGCAACAACCCACACAGGGCAGCTTAGAGAAGACACAAGTGATTTTGATCTCACGTTACAGGCTGGGATGGGCGATCCTTTACTGGCCCCGACCCTGCTGTCCTCAACAGAAGGCTTCCAGGATGTTTTGATTGCTGTCATATCCCAGCAGAGGTGGACATCGTTCCCACGGGCAAGACCTGCGAGGTGTGGACCCCAGTTGGGCTCACAGCCCACGGGGCAGACACAATCATGTTGCCCCATCCCCCTGCCAGGGAGACTGAGGAATGAAGTGTCCAGCTGGGAGCCCATGGGCCAAAATGTCGGGGTGACTAGTCCCCTAAAAGGCAGAAGAAAGACCTGGAGAAAAGTGGCAATGCTGCCACAACTCCTGCCCCTTGTCCCCTCCCTTGGACTGTGTGCAGCGGCTGAGGTGCTGGCGCCCCCTGGTGGCCACGGGGGCTGCTGCAGGACAGTGGTAACCGGTCCCCAAGAGTCTGACCCCGAGACTTTCCTACTGAAGGGCTCACACTTGAGAAAAAATTACACAACAAAGTTTCCTCCACTGTCGTTTAACACTGAACACGTGGAACAACATACAGGTCCATGAATATGTGAATTCTTCCATATCAAGAAACATCAATGGTATGGAACACTTGACAGCACTGTGTGTGTGTGTGTGTGTCTATATCTGTCTCTATATATCTCAATATGAAACAATTACTAGTAAGTGAAAGAAGCAAGTTCTTGAGCTATATATGATAAATGTCATGACATCCCACTTATGATTAAAAAAAGATTATATATTAATATGCATGATATCCATTTAGTTCCAGAAGGAAAAACAACAAACTCAGCAGTTCCCACCGGAAAGGGGGTGTCAGGTTGTGAGTGGAAGAATGAGAGGGGAAGGGGTGAGGAGAAGGAATAATAAAGAGCAACTTTTGACTTTTTACTATATTTCTGTATTGAATGTTTTACAGTGACCGCATGGTTTCTAATTTTAAAATGCCCATATTTTCAAATTAAAAACATTAAGTTGTCACTCAGCATATTTAACCTAATTCTTTATATAATGATAAATGTTAAATACACAAAGAAATAAGAGAGGTCTGGACGGATGGCAGGACTCCACAAATCCCATGAGACGGGTCAGCAAGGCTCCCACCTCCTGGGAATCATGGTGGTAATGGAATCCCAAACCCTGACGTCAAACACCAGCCTTCCAGGTTTCAAACCAGGAAGCACCATCTGGAACAGCCCGGTCAGCATCCCCCCACCCCACCCTCCTCCTCCCCAGTCCACACGATATTGGGAGGGAGGTGCCAGGTGAGGAAGTAGGGCCCAGAGGTGGGGAGTCAGGCATGAAACCAGCCTGGCCCCAGAGTCCCAGCCCTGAAGCGTTTGCTTTGCTTCGACACCAGGGGTCGCCCTCAGACCAAGGGAAGGGCCCTCCCAGGCCAGGTTCGGTTGCCACGCTGACATGTGACACATGACATGACATGTGACGGCCTCACTGCACTCAGAGCCCTCAGGTCAGGAAGACTTGGTTCCCACCCCCGATTCCCCTGCTCAGGGTAGGGCCTGCGATGAGGTGCAGAAGACGGAGGAGTCCTACCTACCCTGACAACTCTGGAAAGGATTCACTTGCTCACAATGCAGCTGTGATCAGGAGTAGCCAAATTCACAGACAGAAAGTAGAATGGTGGCCGCCAGGAGCTGGAAGGAAGCGGGGTTAGGGAGTTACTGTTGAATGGTACAGAGCTTCATCTGGGGTGATGAAAAGCCCTGGAGGTCTGTTGAATGTACCTAAAATGTGACTGTACGTAAAACTACTGAAATGTACACTTAGAAATAGTTACAGTAGTAAATTTTATGTTGTATATTTTACCACAATGAAATGTTTTAAATAAAATAGAATAAAATGAAATAAATGCCTTTAATTTCCCAGGAGTAGGTCGCTGTACTGAGAGATTTCCAGCTGGGGAAAGTGACCTCAGGGAGCAACTTACTCAACATCTTGCTATACTTGTAATTTAATTAAAGAAACTTTGAGGGACTTCCCAGGTGGTCCAGTGGTTAAGACTCCGCACTTCCAAGGCAGGGGGTGTGGGTTCGATCCCTGCTCGGGGAGCTAAGATCCCACATGACTCACGGCCAAAAATTCAAAACATAAAACAGAAGAAACTTTGAGAGCCTCCCCCAAAAAAGAAGCAATTGTGACAGAATTTGATCTTCACATTCATATTTGTCTTCATTTCGAATAAACACTGCATCAAAAGCTACCGTACTAGAACATGTTCCTTTAGCATATTAAGATATTTTAAATTCATTTAAGTAACACTGTAGCACAGTATTCACTTAATAAAGTAGCAAAATATCATATAAAAATAAATGAAAGCTTTTATACACCCACTGAGAGGATTTACACACGCACAAACACTTGTAAGTGCTCTCCACAGTCTCCTTGTAGATTTTCCTTTCCTCACCTCTATGGTCAGCCCTAAGCATGACCTCAGGAGAGCACACAGAGCTGACCACTCAGGGCAGGGGAGGCCAATTCACAGTCTTATCAGAACACAGAAGAGAACCTGGGCTGGGAAGGTAACCTCTAGGTAGCATCTGCAAACAGTGAGGACAGCTTACCTTGGTTTCCAGTTGTGGATGCCTGTGGCCCTTACAGGCCCAGCGTCAGGCACTGTTTTCAAAACTGGGATTCTTGGGATGTACGTCACTGGGTGAGAAGTTCAGAATCTCCTCCAAGGAAGGGCCTTCATCCTCTGGAGCTATTTCAGACTCAAACATCTGCTGCAGCAAAGCATCCACGGTCTTGTACCCTGGGAGGAAGGAGAGGGGCACATGGGACCTGCCCGTGTGGGTCGGAGGGAAGCACCCAGCCCCGCAGAGCTCGGCTTTCCTGAAGGAGGGTCTCTGAGCCCACCCCACTGAGCTCCCCAGACCCCGCAGGCTCTGGAGACCAAGGAGAAGGTCCTCCTTGAAGGATGGGGGAGGATGGCCGCCTCTGGGGTGGCACACCCCCCCCCAACACACACACACACACACACACACACACACACACACACACACACACACCATCTCTCCTGTGCTGTGTCTAAGTGTACCATACGGTGTCCCCACCAAAGGCCCAGCTGAAATTCAGACAGGTTTGGGTTTACTCAGTCAGTCGTTAATTCACTGAGAATTAATAAAGTACTTAAACAGTTATTAAGGCCCGCATGTCCCGGGCACATGGTGAGGCCCTTGGGAACACAATGGAGAACAAAAAAGACATGGCCCCGCACATGTGGAGCTTCGAGTCTGCAGGGAAGACAGACGGTGACCAGACAGTCACTCAGTGATCAATGTACAGCTGACAGGTGCTGAAAGGCAGGGAAGGAGAGCTGGGGGGCGGGGGTGGGGGGGTGGGGGGGGTGCACAGGAGCACCTGACTTCTCAGGGATCCCAGAGGGCTTCCCTGAGGAAATGTTGCCTGAGCAGAGACCTGCAGGAGGAAGAGCCTTGATTTTGCAAGGTGAGGTGAGAGTAAGGGGAGAAAGCAGCATGTGCAAAGGCCCTGTGGCAGGATGGAGCAGGGGAGCCAAAGAACTAAAGGGACAGCAGGGCTAAAGGGCAGAGGCGTGGGGGGTCCTGGGGGAAGGAAGACGGGCTGAGGTATTGAGGGAACCATGCATGTGGCCCCTAGAGGCCACGGCAGGTGCCCTTGAGACACGGGAAGCCCCTGAAGGTCGGATTTGCACCCTGGAAACATCTCACTGACTGCTGTGAGGAGGATGGATTGGAGGAAGTTTCAAGTTGGGTTAAAACTTACTTTTTGATGCAATTCTAAAGTACAGTCCTTTCAAGGCCCTCCTTTTGTTGTCTCCATCGTCCCCACTGAAGCCACTGTCCTTGGCGTCCACATTGTCAATGAGCTTCCCATCCTGCACTTCTTCCCTTTGGGGAGGAAGAGATGGTGTGAACACAGCCGGGTCCCTCAGCTGAGTTCCCCTCTGTCCTCCCAGCCATGGCCCCATGTCACCCATGTAGCCAGCGAGGGTCCCTGAGAACTGGCACCCAGGACCAGGCTGGCTGCCATGGGGTCTCGGGGGTTAAATGTGATCAGGACCCACCCCGCCATGAACATCCTGCTTCCAAAGTCCATGAGCCGCGTCGGGAAATGCTACTCACTCTTGGACCCCAACTCCAAGCTCTTGTATCTTCTTCTCAATGGCAGTTTCCACTTCACTTTTTTCTAACGAATATGCCACAAAAAACGCTTCCAAGATGAACGCTATGAAAATACTGAGAAAAAGTAAAAGGCAGAGGGTTTTACATCGAGTCAGCCATGGTCTAGGTGATGGGAAATCACGGCTCCAAAGAGTGTTCAAGCCCAAATAAAAAGGCCGCCCATCTTTGCAAAGAAAACACAACATGGGGAAGAAACAACAAAATGTCTCTCAAGCATCAGGCACAACTTTCTTTCATGCGGAAAATCATTCTTCCTCTACATCGTTTTTAAACAGTGACTATTAAGAAGAAAATAGAGGGGGTGGGGTTCCGATTCACAATTTTTAAAGGTTTACTCCATTTATAGTTATTGTAAAATATTGGTTATATTCCCAGTGCTGTGCCATATATCCTTGCAGCTTATTTTATACCTAACAGTTTGTACCTCTTAATCCCCTCCCCCTACATTGCGAAAATATGGAATGCCTCACCAATTTGCATGTCATCCTTGTACAGGGGCCACATTAATCTTCTCTGTACAGTTTTAGTGTATGTGCTACCAAAGTGAGCTCGAAAATACAGTTGATTTTAAGGGGAAGCTTAGGCCACATAATTGGTGGTAGAAAATTCTCCATGAATATCTCGTGTTATTGCACAGTCTAGGTCCTCTGAGCAAAGGCACTGACAGCCAATTTAGGGATCTATTGGGCTGGCCCAAAAGTTCGCTCGGGTGGTCCGTGACATAGAAAAACCCAAACGAACTTTTTGGTCCACACGATATGTGTGTCTCCAGATATGCTCCACAATAGTAAAGCTTACTGTTACTTACTGTCTCCTCCCCAGCGACCACTAGGGTAGCAAAGACTTCATTTTGCCCTCCCCGGAGACTTGCTTACGTTCGAGAGTAAAAATAAGGTCTTTCCCTTTTCCTCATTTTGGAGTTCCCCTCCTGCAATGCAGCCCATCCAACTGGCCCTCACCTCCTGGTGCAGTGGGGATTAGGGCTCAGGGAGCTGCCCCAAGTATCGCTCTGGCGGCAGCTTCTGCCATGAGGAATAAACTATCTTTGTCTCGGACCCAAGGCATCACACTTTGTCAGTATATACACATGACGTACACGCACACTGACCTGCGACTTGTGAGTAGGGAATCCCAGTTCCTTCACCACTTCTGACCTCAGCCCAGGGCTGTCACCATACTCGCATGCTTTGGGGGGAAGAGCTGAAAAACCCCTACAGCTTTTCACATTGCCTCGGCCTATCCCAGCATTCTGGAAACCTCTCTAAGAATCACTCAGAAGCATTCCTCTCTCGTTCCCACTACATATTCCATTCAGACGGTGCAGGACAAGCAGCCCTGAGCAGTTCCTCCCCTCCCCTTCCTCTGCTGGGACGTTCTTGAGCCAAAATCAACAGGATGGTGGCCAAAGCAGCTCTGATGTGACAAGGAAGGCCCGGGCCTGGGCTGTCACCCCAAGAATTGTGGGCCCCGGGCTCTAAGAGGGATACGACAACCAGAAAACATTTCTGGGTGGGGGGGGGAAGAAAAACAGGGATAAAGGGACTCAAATTCAGGTCCCACAAGGAACAGGGGAGCTAGAATCAGAGATCGATAAGCAGGAAGGAAAGCCCTCTGGAACGGTGAGATGTCATAGCAGCTTTCAAACGGTGCCTGAGTTCTCCCCGGAAGAGAAGTCAGGACAGAACTGGAACCAATGAAGAAAATTAACCAGTAAGCACATTTCCATTCTACCTGTGCAAGGACAGGCGAGGACCGGAGCTGGATGACAAGGAAATTCACTCGTATAGGTTCTAATGAGTCCCAGGAGTTGTGCAGATTTCAGCAAAGGGTGGACACAATTCACAAGGACGTTCTAAAGGTGATTTATCCCACCGGGGAAGGGTAGGGAGACCGGCCAGGACCCCAGAGCCCTTCTGACCCAAACAATTGGCGAGGCTATGAGATGTATACTATATACTGACGTGCATGGCTGGCTGACACTGAAGAACACAGACGTGAACAAAAGTAAGATGCCTCCCTTCTGGTGCCTTAGCATCTAGCAGGGGAGATGGGACCCACCCACAATGTACTCAAGGGTGGCGCCAGGGAGGAGGGAGGTGCGAGCAGCTGTAGATCTGAGGGGGGGGGATCTGGAACGGCCCACCCGGCAGGAGCAAACTCACTTAACAATGAGGATGACGACCACTACGTGGAAGCCGATGAAATACAGCTTTGACGCCTGGTGAGTCACGAGGGCAAAGCCATCTGCGAGGAGTGGGAAGCTAAGGAAACAAGCGTTCAAGGAGCCGAGACCTAATCCTCCCGGAAGGTGCTCTCAGCATCCCCCGCCACACCCACCTCCTCGGAAAGGATATCGTGCCACTGGTTAACCACGGTGAGCTCTGTCAGCAGGATGAGAGAAGCAGCCAGGTCATTGAAGTTGTTCCTGCAGTACCTGCTTCGGGCAAACGCTGAGTCTTTTAGGGCTGGGTTCCCACACACCAGGGCATCAGGACTGGTGGAACTGGGGTCAAAGAAGTGCACTTTGCCGTGGAACACTTCCATCCCGACGATGGCAAACACGTAGTAGACCACCTAGGGCGGGCGGCACCAGGCACAAGTGGGCAGGTGGGATGAGGGGAGGCAGGAGGACGCAGACACGGGTCAGCCTGCGACAACGGCCGGCAGAAAGGGCTGCGACCCTCATTCTGGGGATGGCTTTCCCCACGGCCACAAGTTCCAGCAGCCTCAGGAACAGGGTGGGATGGGTCAGCCCACTGGCCACTGGGCTGTTCAGGGACGGGGGCACGGCCAGCTGGACCACACCTTGACCTCTGCTGTGGTCTCAGTTTACAAAGACAAAATGATGCTGTTAGCAAGTTAGTGGGTTAAATACTCCATAAATAATATCAATAGTTAGGCCTCTAGAGAAAAAAAGAATAAATTTGGATCTTTATCTCATTTGTTTTGTTGTTTTTTGTTTTTTTTGGAATTTTTTGGCCGTGCCACGTGGCATATAGGATCTTAGTGCCCCGACCAGGGATCAAACCCGTGCCCCCCGCAGTGGAAGCGTGGAGTCTTAACCACTGGACTACCAGGGAAGTCCCGTTTACCTCGTTTCTTATATCAAAATAAATTCCAAAGGTGTCAAAGAGTTAAATGTAAAAACCAAACTATAAAGGAGCTAGAAAAAAAATCAAGTAGAGAAAAGCCTTATAAGCATGATATAAAACTGTAAAATAAAACATCAACGTAATTAATTTAAACTTTCAGACAGCCGAAAAAATACAACAGAAAGCCTTTATTTAGGAAAAACAAAAACAAACAAGTGATGGATGAGGAAAAATAACTACTCTGTATACAACATACCAAGGGCTTATTTCCCTGATCGGCAAAACGCCCCTTCAAATCATATAAAAAAAATACAGGGCTTCCCTGGTGGCGCAGTGGTTGAGAGTCCGCCTGCCGATGCAGGGGACACGGGTTCGTGCCCCGGTCTGGGAAGATCCCACATGCCGCGGAGCGGCTGGGCCCGTGAGCCATGGCCGCTGAGCCTGCGCGTCCGGAGCCTGTCCTCCGCAACGGGAGAGGCCACAACAGTGAGAGGCCCGCGTAACGCATAAAAAAAAAAAAAAAAAAAAAAAAAAAAAAAAAAAAAAAAAAAAAAATACAACTAATAGAAAAATGGACCAAGGATATGAATTAAGCTGCTTATAAAAAAAAAATAAGCATAAGTGGCCCAAAGAACATGGAAAACACACTCAGCCTCTGGAATAACTAAAGAAATGCACATCAAAGGGACACAGTGCCATCTTCTCACCCATCAGATTGGAGAGTATGGAAATGTTTAATAAACCCAGCTGTGAGGGGTGCAGAGAAACAGATGCCGCACACACTGGCATTTGGAATACACAGGGAGCACATCTTTTGGAAGGCAATTCGCCACCACTGATCCAAACTGTGGACATATTTACCTTGTGACCTAGCAGTCCCACTGCTAGGAATGTACCCAACAGAAACACTCACGAAAGCAAAGACACACACAAGATGGGCTTCACCCCATCATCTGTGATGGCAAAGAAGTGAAATCTCTAGTGGTCCCTCAGTGGGACACTTTTCATCAGAGCAGAACTCACATGGGTGCATGTGTCCTCCAGGACATGTGACAAAGACATTGGGAAGACATTGGATAGAAAAAAGTTGTGCAATGTTTGGTACAGATGATCCCATTTGACACAACAATAAACTGGATACACATACATCTGGAAATGACATGCCTGTTGTATGGATGGAAATGTTTAGGAAGCGTAACGAGAAACTCTTAATAATTGTTGCCTCTGGGAAAGAGGCACGTGGTGGGTGAGAATGCGTGACCTGCAGTCCATCTTTCATTCTTCTGTACTAATTGAATTGTTTTGTTTTGTTTTTTTTACCACTTTAACAGAATAGAAAATAAGTACCCTGTAGCAGATATTCAAGCTTCCTCATCCATAGCATGGAATCACTCCTCGGTGGGGGGCCCAGTCCCCTCACAGCCTTGCGTGGCTACGTTCTTACCACTGGGCTTCTGGAGGAGCAGGTGGGCTTTCTTCTGAGCAGAACAAAGAAGGATCTGAGGCCAGGGCGGCAGAGCCATGCTCTGGAAGGAGCCTACACCCCTGAGACCCACCTGTTGGCTAGGAATACCCCCCTGGACCGTGGGTAAGGAACACACTTTGACGAGATTAACCCACTGAGGTTGGGTTTATTACAGCAGCCAGTGTACCTGGACGGCTATATGCCCCATGTTTCTACACACTTGATATTTCTAAAAATAGCTCCTAGAAACCCCTTGAATCTCATTGACTTCATCTCCCTTTCTTTCCCTCACTTAAAATAAGGCTCACAGAGACCTGTTAAGAATGAACATCTTATCGCTTGCTTCACATAGAACAGGAACAGAACACTCACCAAGACCAGACCGCCAAACGTCAGCATCGTGGGGCCGATGTTAATTAAGGTGGTCACGATCACCCGGAATCTGGGATAAAACAAAGTTTCGGACACAAGGCAAAGGGAAGATGTAAGTAAAACTGACACCACACTAGCATGTTTGGTTTAATGCCCCTCCCCCCAGTCCTGGATCTGTGCTGTAAATGCTGTCAGGAATCTGCCTTTACAATTTTGTCAGCATCAGTCCATCTACTGAACTGAGGGGGGAGTTAACTTGAGTTTCCCCTGAAGCAAAAGAAAGCAAGACCGTTTTTAAAAACGTAAGAAAGGTAATCACAGAGTTTCACTAGCAGGACACAGGCGGGTATTGAGGCTGAAAAACCATCCACCCTCATCTGCTTTCTTCCCCCAACCTTTTTCTTCATCGAAAGTTCAGCCTGGGGCTTCCCTGCTGGCGCAGTGGTGGAGAGTCCGCCTGCCGATGCAGGGGACACGGGTTCGTGCCCCGGTCCGGGGAGGATCCCACATGCGGCGGAGCGGCTGGGCCCGTGAGCCATGGCCGCTGAGCCTGCGCGTCCGGAGCCTGTGCTCCGCAACGGGAGAGGCCACAACAGTGAGAGGCCCGTGTACCAAAAAAAAAAAAAAAAAAATTCAGCCTGTATTAAAGCTGACCTGGAGACTTAGCTGACCCGGCCTGCTCCCCTACTTATTTTGTGGGGGAACATGCCAGTCCTCAGATGGAGGCACCCCACACACTCCTTGAAAGGAACCTGGCCTATCCAAAACAGGGTGGGTTTTTCTGGGTTTAGGGATCAGACTCCTAGGTTTGCATCCTAGTTCTGCCTCTTTCTAGCTGTGCACCACTGGGGGAACTACTTAACCTCTCTGAGCTTCATTGTCATCACCCAGGAACTAAAGATCATTAAAGCCCCTACATCAAGGGTTGTTGGAGGGATTTAACAAGACAATGGTTAGCACACTCCGTTAGCATTAGCTGCCATCATGACCACTGTCCAGTCACCAGGCTGCAGGCACAGTTGAGGGACCACGTCGCAGGGTTGAAAGTGACGGACAGAATCCCTGCCCTCAGAGAGCTGCACTTCGGGGCTCTTGACCACCTTCTCAAGCTCCCTGCCCCTCCCCACCGCCCCCAGAGAACCCAGGTCCTCTATACAGGTTATATCCTGGGTTCACAGCTGGGTGTGTTTATAGTTAGTTCCCAGGCAGGGTGGTTTCTGTCAAGCCCGAATATAGGGAACTGCCCAGGTGCAGCTGTTTCCCATGGCTTCATCTTTACCTCTGAACGCTGACAATGATCCGTAAGAGCCGGAGTATTCTCAAAATCAAGACAATATCCAGTATCTGCTGACTGTTGTATTTTCTCGCTGGAAAAAGAACACAACCATCTAACATTCCGGTTTCGGAGCGCCTCTGGCTTGTCCCTTTTATGCAGTGAGGTCTGAGACTCTGTGGGTCCTGGGGAACTATGCACTTCACTTCAAGAACAGGGTGATGGCTCTGAGCCATGAGGAAGTGAGGACTGCCTTCAACCAGTAACTCCCCCCGCAAATCAGCACCAAGGTGAGCATCCCCTCCAGCCCTAAAACTAAGAAGCGTGAGTGTAGGAACAGGCTTCAGACCATAATCAAGAACTGACTGTGGATCCCGCTCTACAGGACGCATTTCAGCAAGCCGTTCCTCCCCCCAGCATTCATTTCATAGTCATGTTAAGAAGCTTCTCTATCTCTAATAATCCCCTCTGCCATCTACAGGAAGGAGTGTGCAGGGCAGTGGCGGCACATGTAGAGGAGCCAGAGGAGGGTAGAAAGGAGAGGGTGGTGAGTGGAGGCTGATGAAGAGTTCCTGCTACAGCTGGACCCTGGGTTGGGGGCCAACACGGGCAGAGGGTCAAGGATGAGCCCTGAGATCAAGGGCAGTTTGGAGAGGTGACCAGCTGAGTGTTTGGTGTGGTGATACCTACAAATGAAATCTCTACCATATAACCAGACACAGACAAAGCTACCGTCCCTCTCCAGAAAGCGGAATAGTTTTACTAATTCTCCTGTGTCCCCACTGCCTCGCCCCAAACACCCTAATGGTACACCATGGATGTTCTACAAAGTTTACTGATTGAACACCCGCTCCCGGGAGGCGGGGAAGCTGAGAGCCGGTGACACTGACCTGACTGAATGGTGGTGTTGGCCACAGTGGCCACCAGGGCTGCAATGATGATCAGCGTATCAAACCTAAGATTTGGTGGAGAAGCAACGTCAGTGAGGAGTCACGGAAAAGGCCTGTCAAGCTCGGGATACAGTGAATCCCGAGAAAACTCTGAATCCAATCTCTTATGCAAAGCAACGATCCAGCCATCAAATTGATTTCCATAACTTTTAGGACAGCAGGTACAAAGCAAGAAACACTGTGTTTGATCATTTACTGGCTGTTCCAATGAACCATCGAAGGAAATTTGTAGGAATCAGCTAATTCATATCACTCTGTCTTCCAACATAACTATATACTTGCAAGAATACTT
The DNA here is from genome assembly GCF_008692025.1 of Phocoena sinus. Classification (NCBI taxonomy): domain Eukaryota; kingdom Metazoa; phylum Chordata; class Mammalia; order Artiodactyla; family Phocoenidae; genus Phocoena; species Phocoena sinus. The sequence goes on from NC_045775.1 coordinate 80,512,655, forward strand.
TGACACATTTTCAGAATACATAGTGTAATCTTTCTCGGTATTCATCTTACTAAATGCATTGCAACTTTATTTATTTATTTTTATTTATCTGGCCATGCCATGCGGCTTGGGGGATCTTAGTTCCCCTACCAGGGATTGAACCCACACACCTGACAGTGAAAGCACAGAGTCCTAACTGCTGAAGTGCCAGGGAATTCCCTGCAACTTTTTAATTAAAGGGGAAATTCATCATGCCGTGACTTTTCTCACAACGGCGCCACTGCCTTGGATAACACTGGTCAGCTGGCCACACGCACACCTGAGTGAGTTTCTTGGCACTGGGAGCAGTGACCACAGAGATCCAACCCTGCTAAACTGTGCACTACCCGTGATGGCTGACATTCAGTGGTACTCAAGATGGTTTGCAGCATGTGGGTGATGGTTTAAGACCAGGAGGTACAGAGCCTGGAGCAGAGAAGGTCACAGGAGAAACATCCAGCCCGGGAAAGAACTTGCTAAGGGTCCTCATCGTCCAGCCACGCAGGCCAAGTTTTCCAATAACAAGAGTAGGGAGTGGGCCGGGCAACCATGGAAGGAATTGTCTCATTGGGTGCAACATTCTAAGATCCTTTCCAAATTCAAGATGCCGTGATCTGTGATTCTAATTTTAGCCAGTCATTCAAACTGACATCCTAAATGACAGCTTTGACAACCAGATGTTCCCCTGCCCTCAAGATTTCATTATAAGAAGCCTTGGGCTTCCCTGGTGGCGCAGTGGTTAAGAATCCACCTGCCAATGCAGGGGACACGGGTTCGAGCCCTGGTCCGGGAAGATCCCACATGCCGCGGAGTAACTGAGCCTGTGCGCCACAACTACTGAGCCTGCGCTCTAGAGCTCACGAGCCACAACTACTGAGCCCACGTGCCACAACTACTGAAGCCTGCATGTCTAGAGCCCGTGCTCCGCAACAAGGGAAGCCACTGCAATGAGAAGCCCACGCACTGCAACGAAGAGTAGCCCCCGCTTGCCACAGCTAGAGAAAGCCCACGTGCAGCAACGAAGACCCAACACAGCCAAAAATAAATAAATAAATTTATAAAAAAAAAAAAAGAAGTCTCAAAACTAGGCAGATGGAGCTTGAAACACTCCACAACTTTATTCCCCAAAGTGTGACAGAAAGCCCCTCTCTTCACCCACGGCCTCCTCCCCAAAACACAGACTCACCAGTTCCAGAACTGCTTCCTTCCAAAATAGGCTCTGGGTTCGTACGTGTACAATTTCAGGAGAATTTCAATAATATAGAGAGAAAGGAAAAGCCATTCTGCGTAGGAAATTAAGGGGTTTTTCTCATCCAAAGCAATGAATATGGCATTTATTAGAATGATGACATCATAAACCCAGACAAAAATCCTGCCAGGAGGGAAAAAAGAAGATTCTGTTACCATACATTTCAGTAAAAAAAAAAAAAAAAAAAAAGCAGGTTCAGAGCCCTGCAGGAACTACTGTGTTTCCTGTCAGTGTGATGAATATGAGATACTCACCACCCCCCATCCCACCAACACACACACACACACACACACACACACACACACACACATACTCACTCAACATGGAAGGAAAGGTTCCACCATGGTTAGGGCTCTGAAATTCACCTGCCTCTCACTGACACTGGTACACTGGTATAGCCTTTCCCACCAAGGAGAAAATGAAGACAGAGTGAGGGGGAAGAACAGAGGCCTAGTTTACCCAGGTTCGCCTTTTGGGCACGGTACCTGGATCAGATGAAAAGCTGGGTAGAATCAGGGGGCAAGGAGAAGGTTTAGGGCTTAGCCCAGGACCATTACACCTTGACTACTTGACCCTGGAAAATTAACATCCTTAACTCAGAAAGCTTCTGAAAAACTCTTTACTCCTATTGCACACAAGTCTTCCAGGGGACTGGCGTGCCCCACTTTCTCACCAAGTCTGGGGTGAAAAGGGGTGAAAAAAATATGACAGTTGGGCTCTGACTCAACTTCTTAATTACAGAGCAGGCTGCCCCTCACAGGCATCTGTGCTCTGTGCTCCAGAGAATCCTGAGTGAACCCTGGGCGTGACCATGGGAAGCAGGGGAGCGGGGGCTCCTACCCTATTGTCCTGGGGAAGCTGCAGACTCTAGGTCTCAGCCCTGGATGCCACATGTGGTTACACAGACATCCACTGTGTGAAACACACCAGTAGTTCAATATTGAGATGAATGGAAAGGAGCCTCTACATAAAGGGCCTTCGTAAATATACAATATGGGAGCTAAAAGGGATGTTTACGTACATCATAGGCTGGGCTACTTTCAAGGACTTCTATATCATTCACATTTTTTTTTTAATTTTTGAATGTTATTTTATTTATTTTTTTATTCAGCAGGTTCTTATTAGTCATCCATTTTATACACATCAGTGTGTACATGTCAATCCCAATCTCCCAAGTGAACCATTCACTTTTATGAAACATTAAATTCAAAGAAGGCAAGAGGGGAGCCTCTGCTGATAGGGGTGTTCCAGGCCACACATAGTAAAAATAAACTCTCCAACCAGGATAAAGGACTCTTCTGGAGTCCATCTACTTGGGAATAAAAGAATTAATTGGCATTCTTCTTTTTTTTTTGGCGGTACACGGGCCCCTCACTGCCGTGGCCTCTCCCGTTGCAGAGCACAGGCTACAGACGCACAGCCTCAGCGGCCATGGCTCACGGGCCCAGCTGCTCCGTGGCATGTGGGATCTTCCCAGGCCGGGGCACGAACCCGTGTCCCCTGCATCGGCAGGCGGACTCTCAACCACTGCGCCCCCAGGGAAGCCCTAACTGGCATTCTTAACGGTCATTCCAGTAACTCTAACTCACATCTACTTACCAGATACTTAACAAAATGCCATATTTGACATCAACTTCCTAATGACTCTGATGGGGCAGGAACTTCCTGAAATCAGAGAGTGGTCAGCTTCCCTGGCTCAGAAAGCACAGCCAGTCTGTGGCCCTTGAGCATTAAAAAACAAAAAACACCGAAGAAGGAAGCATAATCTAGAAACCTGTCCTCTGGCTAAGGTTAAACATAGCAGAACCATTTCCATGCCTTCCCAAGAAACCAGAAGCAGTGAGCAGGGGAATGGTTTACAGCTTCAGTGATGAAACACATGCAGTCCAGACAGCATTGACAGATTCCTCTATTTTCAAAGCAATTTGGGAGAAAACCGGCCCCGTCTCACTTGCCTGTGCCGAACCGTCTTCTGAACCAAGAGGCTTGGGGACGACTGGTATACCCGAGGCATCCAGGCTTCCAGCGGGTGTCTCTTGATGTTGATGGTGACCACCTGGATGTTGAGGAGGTCAGCCAAGCGTAGAAAGTTCATTTTGTCTGCAATGAAAAAAGGACCCCCAAATACATGGCTGCTGTGACACTAGGGTTCAACGGGTGAAACAAAGCCAGCACAGACTCTTGGATCTGCGTTTCACAGGTGAAGATATGAAGCCTCAAAGGATGAAGGCCCAAGGCCGAGGGGACAGTGAGTGGCACAGCCTCCCGCTTGTCCTCACTCAGACCCTGAGCCAGCCCAAGGCAGCCAACCCAAGCATGTGACTTCGCCAGCTCACAGACACCACTGCCTCACTCCCTGCCTTCCACCTCACTCAGCCATCACTGCTTTCAGTGTCTGCCTGACCTAGCTTTCCAGGCTCAACCCAACCTCCTCTTCCTTCTCACGAAGCCTCCAAGGTAGGCATAATCCATACCCTTCCCCTTGAGACCCTGTGTTCTTCTCTGCCTACCCTCCCTCTCTGCCCCTTCTCAAGGACTCACTCAAAACAACAGCCTCCATACAAGTTGGCCCATCACCCCGGGCCAAAGTGCAGTGGGCACTTTCTTGACAGCCTGGACCCACCCAACTGCGGAGGTGATGCTCTTGATCTGCTGAATGCCCGGAGCCGGCAGGCTATTCCCCATCACCCCATGCGCCTCTCCCTCACCACGATGCTGACCACGCATCCACTAGGCTGGTTCTCAAATCTGTTTATGCGTGAACCTCCTGTTACATACAGCTCAGAGAAATATCGATCACATCAATGGATGAAATCAGGTTGTACACAGAGTGTTACTGCTCCTTTGAAAACCAAGTTGAATGCTTTGCAAACTTTAAAGAAATGTGTGCAATAAGTTGCAGGTACAAATCAGGTATAGCTGAGACAGCTGTTAAAGACTGGGGTGGAGTTTTTTTGGGCATTTTTTTTTCTGAAGGCAGTTGTTTTTTAAATTTATTTATTTATTTTTGGCTGCCTTGGGTCTTCGTTGCTGCGTGGGCTTTCTCTAGTTGCAGAGAGCAGGTGCTACGCTTCGTTGCGGTGCACGGGCTTATTGTGGTGGCTTCTCTTGTCGCGGAGCACAGGCTCTAGGTGCGCGAGCTTCAGTAGCTATGGCTCGTGGGCTCAGTAGTTGTGGCTCGCGGGCTCTAGAGCGCAGGCTCAGTAGTTGCGGTGCACGGGCTTAATTGCTCCAAGGCATGTGGGATCTTCCCGGACCAGGGATCGAACCCGTGTCCCCTGCATTGGCAGGCAGATTCTTAACTACTGCGCCACCAGGGAAGTCCCAGGGTGGAGTTTTTCAATCCTAGAATGCTTCTCATTTAGAGGCCTGGAAATGAGTAGGTCTCCATTTCGAGTTTTCAGAAGTAAACAATGAATCGTGGTTCTACAGGTGCCACCAGAGTGGTTTATGCAAGAAAGATGATGGGGAACTGCCATCAACAGACACCCAGGCAAAGAGAAAGCCTCAGCCTCGTCAGAAGTGTGCCCTCATCTGAGTAAGGAGCCTGAATCAGACAAAACCCTGAGTGACATTAAACATTCACGTTGCTATTTTCCTCAAGAGTCAGATGGTCCTAAGAACATGAAAGAACATGAGCCCATCAAGTTGGATGAAAAACACTCTTATATGTCTTAGGATATCTTAGTTCCTGGGTCTTTAGAGTTAGAAGCAAAATGCACAGACATGTCTTAATAGCCAAGACATGTAGCACCCGCTGAGGGGGAAGGGCAGCCTTAGAGAATTAGATGATGTGATAACTTGGATCCAGGACCTGGGCTACGTGAGCTCCACCCTCAGAAGGTAGGGAGACACTGATGTGACAACCACAAATAGGGTTTGGGGGGTCCTACTGACAAGAATCCAGCCAAAACTTCAGCCATCAAGTAACCTCAACCAACGGAGAATCCATCACTATCACAGGGCTCACATCTTTTCATCCAGAAGATTCTATAGAACAAGAAAGGACAAAGAGAATCAAAAGTATGGTGATTTTGTGTCAAGAAAGAATTTGTACCCATCTGGTACTTTATGTTGGAGATCAGGGGTCAGCAAACTTTTAATGTAAGGGCCAGAGAGTTAGGTTTTGTGGACAATATGGTCTCCATTTCAACTATTCAATTCTGCCATTATAGCATGAAAGCAGCCATAAACAATACACAAATGAATAAGCATGGCTGTATTCCAGTAAAACTTTAGAAAAAGAGGCAGTGGCCACATTTAGCCTGTGAACCATTGTGTACCAACCCTAATATGCTGTAGACATATTATTCTCCATATTCTTTGTTAATAATTCTATGCAACCCTTTTCTTTCCACATCTGTAAGTTTCATGTTTCTCAGTTTAACACTAGATTTAAGTCTTTAACACTTTTGGCACTAATAGAATCCCAGTGCTTAGTCTTGGAAACCACACCTGCCCATAACTGCCGATCAAGGGGGAAAGCAAGCATGTTCACAGAACTAGCGATCTCCCTGCCTGTACTGAGGGGAGACTGTCGTGAAGCATGAAATTCCATTTGGCTTTCTGTTATTAAAACTGTCTTTGAAAGTGTTGGTTAAACAAAGGAGTCTTTGGACACCCAGACATCAGAAATGACCGCTATCTCCTATAAAAGATAACCTGTGATCCCTAAAAGCCAACAAATCTGATTGGCTGTCTTCCCTAGAGATGTGTTTGCCCTGGTAACGGTATTTAAATTGACATCGCTATTCTGTAAAAGGTAAAATACTGGGGAAGTCTGCTAAGCCATGAGTTCACGGCACCCTCTTGCCACATCTGTGACTCGGATGGATTCCTTTTTTCAAACTAGATGAGTCCTGGGCTCATTTAATTTACAAATAGGATGACGACCCAGGTGGCAAAACTGAGCAGGGCTCAGGGCGGGGGACGCAGACCTGTGGACTCCAGTCACGAGCCAGCCAATGGCAGCCAAGGTCATGGGTGTGTCTCAAGGGCATCTGCTGACCTCCTTTGCCCCCTTTCACCTGCTCAGAAGGTCAAGAGCTACTTTGGCTCAATGTCCCCAGGGCATTAGAAAGTAAGAGTACCGCACAGGTGAGGTTTGTCACTGTTGTCCTGCTGTGGCTTTGCAGCCTCAGACCAGGTGGAGTCGCATCGTGTGAAGGGGAAAGGGCAGCAGCTGAACCAGAACCATGGCGGTTCTGTGCATTTGGCGTAAATGTTAAAGTTTGAGATTTTGATAAACTAATAATATAAATATGACTTTCGAAGATGAGTAGTATAGGGGTGTGGGGGGGACAGTAAACCATAGAAGAAAGCTCTAGAGAAGGCAACAGTCTAAGGACAGAACCCCTAAAACAGGAGTTACGGGCTGGCCTGTGTTCCCAGAAATTTCATATGTTGAAGGCTTAACCCCCAGCACCTCTAAGTGTGCCTGTATTTTGGAGATGGAGCCTCTGAAGAGATAATTAGACTAAAAGGAGGTCATTAGGTGGGCCCTAATCCTGTATGACTGGTGCCCTCATAAGAAGAGGAGATTTGTACACAGACACGCAAGGAAGGAAGATGGTGTGAAGACACAGAACACAATCATTTAGGAGCCAAGGACACAGGACTGCCAGACAACACCTTGATCCTGCACTTCCTGCCTCCAGAATTGTGAGAAAATAGATTTCTGTTGTCTAAGCCCCCCAGTGTGTGAGACTTTGTTATGGCAGCCCAAGCAAACCGATACAAGCAACGATTTCTCAATGAATTGTTAAATGAATTATTTTAAAGTGAACACTATGCATTCCTTAAATTCTGAATGGAGACTTAAAGGTCCTCCCGGAATAAGAAATCAAGGAAAACTTCTTTATGCTTTAAATGTGCTATCCCCTAAAAAAAAAAAAAATAGATAAACCAAACAAACATAACAAACAAAAAGCCTCACTAGGGTGGAGGAAAAAAGGAATTTCAAGCTTAACGATCACCTTTTTTCTTTTAACAAAGTCTCTGACAGACTCTCGGCTTGCACAAACGTATTAAAATGCTAAAGAAACTAGGTCTTAAAATGATTTTCTCCTTGACACAGGTGCCTTCCAGATAAAAACTTGAACTAACAAATCAGTTTATAAAGTCTGGCCCCCACAAGTATAAAATATGTAAAACAACCAAATATTCATTTAAACAGTATTTCTATATTCTAATTTCTTAAGAAAATCAGATGGGAACCAGGGAATTCTAACTTCATTTAATGTTCTTAGTGTCTTTACCTAATTAAAAAAAAAATTTAAGATATGCAAATTAGCAATAGACCCGCAATTAGTAGTTGTAAAAAGGCCATTAGGGGGAAAAAACAAGCTTTTTTTTTTTTTTTTTGGTAAAAAGGATACATTTTAAAGATCTGGTTACACACTTAAAATCTAAGGACTTCTGACCAAAAATTAAAATGTTCTAAAATTACTTTATAAATCAAATTAAAATAATTTAAAATTTGAATTCAAATGTATTTAATGCTCCCAGGAAAGGAAAACTAATAAATTGTTTTGTGATTTAGGGTTTAAAATGTGGCTTCGCATCTTCTTCCTGATTTTATCCAATGTAAATACAAAGTACAAATATAGAGTTTTAGTTCATGCAAACTTTGTTTTCTAAAGAGGCTAAAATGGTTGGAACTTCTAACATCCCCCCCCCTTATCTTATGGGTCAATTGGTATCATGATCTCAGCTAACATTTAGGTGTCTTTAAACCTAAACATAGGCCGGAACCAAGCGGCATGATTCAAACTGTGTTGTGATTTAAAAACTCATATCTTTATCAACTGACTTGTGTAAATCACATGATACTGTAAACCAAAAGGCCCTATAGGGTAACTCGCTTAAGCTATATGGATACAGTGTCCAGAGTTTCACGCTTCTCTGACAAATCCTTGGTGTCAACAGGGAATCAACTACCCATGATTTCTTAAACATATTTTCTAAAATTACTAATTGAGTTCGGGGCATTGGCCTAATGCATATTGAGATAAATAGTCAATAACTTGTATTTACCTAAAGACACAAGGAAATTACCAAAGAAGTTTCCAAAGAAATTAAGATGCTATGTCCCCACGTGTTAATATGTTTGTTCTTCATGACACCCAAGTGTCAATAGTTAGACTGACCTTATAAACAAAGAAACACTGTTCATCTGAGTGTGTCCTGGGGACCATGTGTATCTTTTCTGGATCAGCAGCAGATACCCAAGTATGAAGCCCTCACCAAGACCGACAAAGACTCCTAAAAGCCCCTGCTCCTGCGTTTGCAACAGCTCATCTTGTAAGAGCAACCCAGGAGTTCATGCTACAGGAGGAATCGCAGAGAGTTTATAAAGCCCTAAAGCTTCATCAACATCTTCAGAGTCTCAATTCTCTAGAAGCAGCAGAGGTATTAAATGATCAAAAGAGAATTCTCAAAAACAGAGGGGCTGAGGTCTAGGAATCCTGGACCGACATGGGCCACCATCCCACCCCAGTTCTTGGAGTGGGAGATCCAAGGGGGCCCAGGTCCCGACCTCTCCTCCAAGTCCTAGAGCAGCGCTCCTCCCTGGAGGAGGAGTGTGGTCCCTGGGCCACGGCTGGTCCTGTCCTCATGCTCCCCGACTCACCCCCATGAGATCAGCCCTGAAAATTTAGAAACATATAGAACAATTGACAGGATCATTTCATGTCTGTTGACCCTAATAATGAAAAATTGGGACTTGCGTTTTACATGTTTTTTTGATTTCATTTTTATAGTTATTCATTTTTGTTGTATTTTACCCAAGTGTACAGCTGCATGACAGGCTAGCAATTTAAAAGCTTCACTGCACTTCCCAAAGAGCTTGGGAAGCACGGTGCTCAAGGGTTGCCCAGCTGCCCTTCCCCCACCGTTAGCAGAACCCTAACCCTGACATGAGGATCTCACAGTGCATCACCACCAATCCCTAATGGGGGCACCAAAGCCATCTCTTCAGGGTCTGAGAAACCTGGATCCTGAGCCATTGAGCTGGGCGGCTGAAGGGACATGCCCAGGGCTCAATGGAAGGCACCTGTCAAACCCTGCTGACCTTCCATCTTGGATCCAAAACCCTCATTGGAAGATGTTGGCATCACCCATTTAACAGTGTCTTACCACACAGTTCTCTTTTCCCTGGACACTCATGTAAGTTCCAGACAATCACTGTCATTTCCTTCTTCTCACACAGGCACCGAGTCCTAAAAAGCCCGTGTCTCTGCTGGACTAGTTTGAGAGTCTTCGTCTCACGTACATTTACATTCTCTCAGACCTCCCACTCCATTTGGGTGTGTTTCCATCTAGACTTCTCTTGAAACTAGAGAAATGTGTGTGCCCTACAGTTTGGGGTGTATTTTAGTCATCTCACATCTTTCCCCACTGTTACCTCATCTTCACAGTCATTTTTAATGTCACCAAAATTTCCCGTTAAGTGACCCTCAGAATCTGGGGCAGCTCAGAGTAATGATAAAAAGCAGGGGCCTTGGAGTCAGATGGCCTGTACCACACTGCAGCTGTGTGGCTCTGGGTAACCGACCAAATCTCTTTGAGTCTCAGTTTCCATAATGACAGATGAGGATAACAAGACCTACACCTCGGTGAGTCTGGGGAAGATCACATACACACAACGATCGTGACAGTGTCTCATGCGTGGCAAGCATGCCACCAATATGAAACATTATTGATAATAACTATCAACCACTAATACATGAATAGTTAGGTGACTTTCAACTTTTCAAATGCCAAACGCAATTTAGACGTTTATTTATACAGCCCTTTTCCATATTTTAGATGAGCTCCCTAAAGCAGAATCCTGGGAGGGGGATGAGCGTGTTACAAGGTGAAGGGCTTCTGGAAGCCTCCTCACATGCTGACAACACACACCACGACACCCCTGTCAGAACACAGCGTCAGGAACCTAATTCCACTGTGACACTACCAGCGGGGAATGCCAATATACATTCTCAGTTGCAAACTTAAGAAAATGAACAAGCATCCCATCACTTTTAGGAGCCCCCCCACCCCACTTTTTGATGCACGGGGAAGAGGAATTTCAGCGGCCAAGGCTTCTTACCCACATAACCCTTCTGTCCCTCGTCGGAGATCCTCAAAAGGAGCTCCAGGTGGGAACTGCTGATGTCTGGCGCCACGATCTTGGCCAGCTGCCTCCACTGGGCCTCCTTCACCACAAACTCTGTGCCCACCTTGACTTTCAAAATGTTGAAAGCCTCTATCATTTTGTGACGCTTCAGGTATGCCAGTGTGCGAATCTCATTCTTGAAAAAACAGAAGTGTGTTTTTTTAAGAGGAAGATTCAAGAAAGTCTTGATTTTCCACCTTAAACATTTCAAGGCAATGGAAAAGTTCATCTGAGTGTGTCCTGGGGACCATGTGCATTCTTCTGGATGAGCAGGAGATACCCAAGTGTAAAGGCCTCACCATGCTTGACAAAAAGTCCTAAAAGCCCCCACTCCTGGGTTTACAACAGCCTATCTTGTAAGAGTGACTCAGGAATTCACGCTACAGGAGGAAATTGCAAAGAGATGTCACCATGGTTCTGCTGATTCACAAGGTACCAAATCCCTCCCCTGCTCCAGGGATGGGTAGCTAACCCCCACCTGCAGAAACAGGACTCAGCTTACCAAGTGCAAATGAGGGAACCCAGGAAGGATAACCTGTGTGGTGAGAAACAGAGCACCAGGAGGCAGACAGGTCCAAACTCCGTGCTGCCCAGGAGGAAGGAAGATTCCAGAAAAGAAGGAAATCAGGTTTGCTGCTGAGAGACAGGGAGATGCAGGAGAGGGAGAAGACAGATCTACCATTAAGTCAATCAAGAAAGAGAGGCGGAGGGGGAAGAAATGCAGGGACGTGAAACGAGGCTAGAAGTGGTCAGAAGGAAGAGGTCCAGGGCAGGAGGGTCAGCGAGGGTTTGCCAGGAGCTGCCATCCGGCTTGACTGTGCACAGGGAGTCTTCCAGACAAGGAGAACCCCCCTCATGTTACAATCGGCCACGTCGATGCCCACCCCTACTGCTCCCTTTAAGCTGATTACATGGCTAGACCTTAAATTCTTTTTTTAAATTGAAGTAGAGTTGACTTACAATGTTGTGCTAGTTTCAGGTGTACAGCAAAGTGATTCAGTTTTACATATATATATATATTCTTTTCCATTATAGTTTATTACAAGATATTTAATAAAGTCCTCCGTGCCATACAGCAGGACCTTGTCGTTTATCTATTTTATATAGTAGTTTGTATCTGCTAATATCAAACTCCTAATTGATCCCTGTCCCCCTTTCTCCTTCAGTAATCATAAGTTTGTTTTCTATGTCTGAGAGTCTGTTTCTGTTTTGTATGTAAGTTCATTTGTATCACTTTTTTTTTTTTTTTTTTTTGCAGTACGCGGGCCTCTCATTGCTGTGGCCTCTCCCGTTGCGGAGCACAGGCTCCAGACGCGCAGGCTCAGTGGCCACGGCTCACGGGCCCAGCCGCCCCGCGGCATGTGGGATCTTCCCGGACCGGGGCACAAACCCGCGTCCCCTGCATCGGCAGGCGGATGTTCAACCACTGCGCCACCAGGGAAGCCCTGTAACACATTTTAGATTCCACATATAAGCGATATCATATGATATTTGTCTTTCTCTGTCTGGCTTACTTCACTTAGTACGATCATCTCTAGGTCCATCCACGTCGCTAAAATGACATTATTTCATTCTCTTTTATGGCTGAGTGGTATTCCATTGTACATATGTACCACATCGTCTTTACCCATTCATCTGTTGATGGACATTTAGGTGGCTTCCATGTCTTGGCTATTGTAAATAGTGCTGCTATGATCATGGGGTACATGTGTCCTTTTGAATTAGAGTTTTCTCTGAGTATATGCCCAGGAGAGGGATTGCCGGGTCGTATGGTAACTCTATTTTTAGTTTTTTATGGAACCTTCATACTGTTTTCCATAGTGGCTGCACCAGTTTACATTCCCAGCAGCAGTGTAGGAGGGCTCCCTTTTCTCCACACCCTCCAGCATTTGTTATTTACAGACCTCACATTCTTAATGGTACAGCTGTGTCTTCATCGCCGTTGACTCCTCAGAACTTTGGTGTTGGGCACAAAAAACACATTTAAGATACGCTTGCTGACTGATCCATGTGGCAGAAAATTAATTTTCGAGAAGTGTTAACTAAAAGAAACACTTCTTGGGGGAGGGGGAGCCACAGTTGTGTCCAGCGCACCAGACCCTCTGGGAATGCCTCTTCCTGCTCAGGAGGAGGGAGTCAGAGGAGGAGGGTTACTGGGAGGCCTGGCCTTGGGGTCGGGAGCAGCTGAGGTGCCCACAATGCACAGACTTCTCAGAGCCTGGACAGGCCAGACACCTTCAAAGGGAGGTTGGCCGAATCTCAGACTCAGCCTACCACCCACTTCTCCTTAGCTGCGAACATTTAAGTTCTCCCAGGCTTTCTACTTGCCCCCTGGTGGGAACATCCCTAAGCAAAGAAAAATTCATAACAGAACCAAAAGGATCTAACTCAAAAGGCTATGTCTTCCCTTAAAGAAAATGACCCTTGGATGAAATGTATCTCTGTGCAATTAGTTTTACAATCCTAGAAAACAGCCAATGAGAGGCGTGCTCAGGTGGGTGACAGTGGGGCCCGCAGGTGAGATGACCCAGGTATCCTGGCAGATTCCAGAAATAAAGCACGCTGCGCCCCAAGCCCTCAGAAGCCTCTGCTTGTGCAACACCTCCAGCAATTCTCCAGACATTAATCACAGAAGAAGGCACCAGGGCAGAAACTATGGGCTTTAAGGTATTTTTGCTTCTGTTAGAGGTGGGGAAAGGAGCTCGGAGAATATCCCCAATCCCAATGATACACAAAACATTTCCAGGAGCCATGAACTATCAGATGCATTAAGAGTGAGGAAGAATGGATAAAGAAGATGTGGTCCATATATACAAGGGAATGTTACTCGGCCATAAAAAAGAACTAAATAATGCCATTTGCAGCAACATGGATGGACCTAGAGATTGTCCTACTGAGTGAAGTAAGTCAGAAAGAGCAGGACAAATATTGTATGATATCACTTATATGTGGAATGTTAAAAAAAGGGTACAAATGAACTTATTTATAAAACAGAAATAAAGTTACAGATGAAGAAAATAATCTTATGGGTACTGGGGGGAAGGGGGGAAGGGATAAATTGGGAGATTGGGATTGACATATACACACTACTATATATAAAATAGATAACCAATAAGAACCTACTGTATAGCACAGGGAACTCTACTCAATACTCTATAATGACCTATGTAGGAAAAGAATCTAAAAAAGAGTGGATATATGTATATGTATAACTGATTCACTTTGCTGTACAGCAGAAAGTAACACAAAGTTGTAAATCAACTATACTCCAGTAAAAATTTAAAAAAATAAATAAAAGCGAGGAGCAAAGCCAGGACCTCCTCCTGCACGTGAGGCTGGGACACACCATCAGACCCATTGCAGACTGGCAAAGAACCGCCTGGCCCAGCAGAGGACAGCAAGGCACCAAACGAGCCTTCAAATTCACCAAAGCCAAAGGTAAATGGACACATTCAAATATTTAGCAAATGCATTTGCCAGCCTCCCTGCTACTGCACCCAGCCAGGCACCCTGACCCCCGGTTCATGCATGTTACCTTTAAGTGCTTCCTATAATTGTTGTAGACGACGGCCAGAAAGACGGACATGAAGATGTAGGTGTTGATGATGATGTAGGTTATAAAGTACAGAGAATACCACCAATTGAACTCATAGGCAGGCATCCTAGAAGGAAATAATTATCTTTCATGGTTTCCCGTGCCCTGGGTCCACAGTGCATAGAAGGCTGACCGTAGGTGACATCCCACATGGACAATTCACATGCTCGAGGCACAGGAAAACATTCTCTCACTCTAACTCTCCCCCAAACTGTGCTATGGGGCCTCAAAGCCATAACCATCGTCAGTGCTAAAGAGCTCGCTCCAGACTGCCTTCTGAAATTCTTATTGCCTTAGAGAGGTGTCAACTTTCAAAGCAGGCAGGACCTTGGAGATCCCCCCATCCCTCCCTTCACAATGAGAAAGTCAAAGCCCAGAAGGAGAGTCACTTGCCCAGAATTACAAAAAGAATCTGAACTATGGCCTGGAGTTATACTCAAGGCTCTTCAGGGACACCAGACTGCCTTGCTGGGGAGCAGATAATTTTCTGTCCACGTTGGGACAATGAGAATGAAAGGCGCACCGTTAATAATGGTGCCGGGACAAAAGGCATAAATGGGGATGCATGTTCACGCCACCTTTAATGGAAACTCGATTTTGTGCAGGAAGGGATGTTGAGGGGGGCAGCCTAATGTTTATGGGGAAGATCCAAGAAAACACAAGGAGGGCCAGGAACTTCACCTTGCTCACTTTTTGCCAGAGCCAGGCCCAAGAATGAGCAGGAACCCAGAACAAGTTGACGTGATGATCCTACACACAACTAGACAACAGAAAGCCCGCCCCTCTCCCGCAGTGCAGTATGGGAGGAGATGGGGTTGACATTTGCAGTTAGAATTCTATCTACACTCTAGAACCCCAAGAGCTACCTACTCAGGGTAGCACTGGTAAATAATCTTACCTCCATGAACAAGGCAAATCCATAATATACAGGACATTAGGGGGAAAAAAAACGTAATGTTTTTCTCCTAAATAATGTCCACATGCGTGGAGAATTTTCTTTCCTGTTTCATTTAGCCAGAAAACCACCTCAATGCTTAGGAGAACAAGCCATGATTCTTTTACAAAAATGGCTTAGGCGTTTCAACTCAAGACTCAAAGAAGATTCCAGAATAGAAAGTGGGCTCAAATATTTAAGTTGTATCTCCAGAGATGTCTCCTGTTGCTTTCATTTTTTAAAACATTCATCTAAATTTAGTTTTCAATAAAGTGGGTAGGCTATCGTTAGTGCCAACACTTTGCACTCTTCAAAAACTTTACAAGGGGGTGCTTCCCTGGTGGCGCAGTGGTTGGGAGTCCGCCTGCCGATGCAGGGGACGCGGGTTCGTGCACTGGTCCGAGAAGATCTCACATGCCGCGGAGCGGCTGCGCCGGTGAGCCATGGCCACTGAGCCTGCGCGTCCGGAGCCTGTGCTCCGCAACGGGAGAGGCCACAACGGTGAGAGGCTCGCGTACCACAAAAAAAACAAAACAAAAAAAACTTTACAAGGGATTTCCCTGGCGGTCCAGTGGTTAAGACTCCGTGCTTCCACTGCAGGGGGCATGGGTTCGATCCCTGGTCAGGGAACCCCAGGGAACTAAGATCCTGCATGCTCCAGTGTGGCCAAAAAAAAAAAAAGAAAAAAAATAGTACACAAACATTTTACAATGAATATGAATAAACAGAAAATCACTTTTTTTTTTTCTTACAGCTGCTTTTAAGAAAGTGAATCCTGTTACGGTAACAGATGCCCGTGAACATGAATTGGGGGCTCACGTACATGACATCGGGGCTGTTTGCGGTAGTGACCAGCACGTAGAGCTCAAATGCTATGTCCAGGATGTTGGTGAAGTAGGGCGATCCTTCCACTGTTTTGAGACCCCTAAAAAGGAACCAGCAACACAGAGTGAAAAAAACCCACAGACATAAATGAAGCTGCAGTTTCCGACACACTTTTCCCCTTTCGAGAACCCTCCTGGAGTGCCTGAACGAGGAAGATAGCATCTAGTGACCGATTCTGCCACGCACGGGCTGAACTCAGTCGTGGGAGAATTCTCAGGCAGAAACTTGCAGAGCAGCCTGCTCACCTATCCCCGAAAAGCTTCAAGGCCATGAGGGAGAATACCAACATGCTGAAGATGAACAAGAGGAAGACGTAGAGGATATCAGGCAGAGTGTTCCGGATGCTTCGAAAAGCCCTTCGGATCTGTGAAGACAACATCTCATTTCGTTTACGGGCAATCAGCTAATTTTCTGCAAAAACAAAAACCACACCCACCCCTAGCAGATGCAAACGGGTATATCGAGAATGGATAAACCACAGGGTCCTACCGTATAGCACAGGGAACTATATTCAATATCCTGGGATAAACCACAATGGAAAATAATATGAAAAAGAATGTGTATATATATGTGTATAACTGAGTCACTTTGCTGTACAGCAGTAATTAACACAACATTGTAATTCAACTATACTTCAGTAAAAAATAAGTTTAAAAAACACGCCCTTTGGTATCCTAAATCATATCCTTACCTGACGACTTTCAGGGAAATTAATTAGGAAGACTGGCCTCAAGGCCCTTGACCATCGAACTCCGTGGATGTTAACAGCCTCCAGGGACCCATAGGTAATCAGATCAATCAAGGTCAGCTGTGAGAGACACGGGACAGAGGTGTTGGTGCTGCCAGAGGACAGAGGAAGTGACCGTGTGGATGCATGTTCACTGACCCAGAAGGACGGTCACGATACGTCATGGAAAAAGGCACATTTCACGAACAGCATAATCTGGTTTCATAATAGAACGTTAGTAGCAGCTGTCGTTTGAGACTTTACTATGTGCCATGTCCTCTAATAAGCTTTCCATAGATTATTCCGTTTATCTCACCACACCCCTAAAGTGGGCACCATTCCTGGCTGGAAATGCTTGAGGCACAGTGAGGGAGATCACGTGGCCCCGGACACACAGCCAAAACGGGGGGCAGACCTGGGACTGGAACCCAGGTAGTCTGGTGTCAGAGCCCCAGCAGTTACCCACACATCGTTACCTACATGCACCCACACTATATTGTACTTGACGTTAACTTCTCTTCAATTCTGCATATGAGATAGGTTTTCTAGCCTAGCAATGGGGTAGAAATATCTAGACTACAGAAAACTTTTATCATTCCTTATTAAGGTCAGTTTCTGATCCTGAGGACAGGCAAAAGAAGAAGGACCCAGTGCAGTTTAGAAAAATATAAGTTAAAAAAGAATAATCTACTGTCATCAAAAGTGTTAGCTCAGTCCCTTTGGTGTCAAGGCATAGAGGATTGAGAGAGAGCCAGCGCAGGGGAGAGAAAGGACAGAAACACAGAAAGATGCTGGTGCTGGCTGTTGCACTGCGTACCCACTGGAGGGAACCAGGGTGACTGTCCCAGGCCAGCATGGATGGACAGATCACCAAGGGTTATGGTATCTGAGGGGGCTTCCTGGAGAAGGCAGTCCCTGACGTAATCTTAAAGCAAAGAAGAAACTTTAAAAGGATAAAACTCAGAGAAGTCAAGAGCCATGGCAGGCAGACAGTAAAGGGACTCTCGGGAAGCAGAGGGTCCTGGGGGTGGGGGCAGAAGAGAGCAGAAAGTGACCAGACCCCAGACCGAGGGCAGGTGGCTTTGAGGGCCAGGCTAAAAAGCTAAGTCTTATTCCCAGGGCCTGGGGAATCCAGAAAGTCTTTCAAATAAGGGTGATGGAGGCAAAGGAGTGAGACCCATCCTGGTAACAGATGCAGGACAGATCTAGACAGGGCACCCGTGTCTCCTCATCCAGTTCACTCCATACACCTTTACGGAGCGCCTCTTACGTGCAGGGTATTGTTCTAGCTCCAGAGAGAGAGCAAAGAGCTAGCTAGAGAGTGCCTGCCCTCGAGGGGTGAGTCCTCCAGCAGGAAAGAGCAGCATTGATGTTAAGTATGCTCTCTGGCAGGTGGCGGGACCTGCTCTGGAGAAAACCTAGGTGAGGCAAGGGGCTGAGGACATACGGGGAGGGGCAACCGAGCAGCACAGGGAGGAAGGAGACCTGGGGGTGGGGAGGGACACGAGCTTCAGCCACGACGAGGACTTGGGCTTTTTTCTGATGGGATATGGGAAGTCGCTGAATGATCTGAAGCAGGGAGCACGCTGACCGGCCTTAGGACTCGGGCTTGAAACGCGCGTGTGAGCCCATCATCTTCTAGGCTGCACGCTGGGCGTCTTCGGAGGTGCGGAGGGACCTCCGACCCTGTCCTAGGAGGGGGCCGTGTAGCAAAAAGGGCCACAAAAGAGGTACCCGCTCCCCTGGACGAAGAGCAGGGGTGCCTTTTTCTATTTTATATACTCTATTGTTTGGATTTCTCTTTCTTCCAAAAATAACCTCTCCCCTCACTTTTTTTTTTTTTTTTTTTTTACAGTTTTCCCACCCATCTCATCCTCCACCTTCCTGTGTCAGGTAACACTGTTTTCTGGACTGAATCCAAGCTGTTGTCACAGGTCTCATCCCAGATTGAGTGTTCTTGCATTGGTTTTTTTAATAATAGAAAGTGAAGCTATTTCTAAAAAATAAGACCAGACAGATACTCTGTGTATTCTCGGCATTCAGCAGACGTGTGAAGGGAAGTCGAAAAAAAAAAGAGAGAAAGGGCGAGAAAAGACAGTGGACATTCTAGGCCCAAGAGACACTGCACACGGAGGAAGAGCATGCAGGGCAGCAGGCAGCTCCAGCGGCTGGAGTGGAGGGGACCGCGTGAGGCACGTTTGCAGGATGGGTGGGTCGGAGGGCTCAACAGTCTGTGGGGCTCACAGAGTTTTTTTGAGCAAGGGAGGGTCGTGATCTGCGGTGTGCTTCTGAGAATTAACCCAGCAGTGGCATCTCAAATGCATGTATCAGGGATCTGAGGTTGAGGTGAGTATGGCAGTTCCTGAAAGGAGAGACAGGGCTCTGGACCACACTGTGAGGACAGAATGGCGTGCAGCAGAGAGATAACGCGTGGCCACATCAGACCACGGCAATGGTCCCAGTGGGGAGAGGGGGAAACGGTGCCAGAGGCATCCTGAGGGGGTTTGGGGAAGACGGGGATGAGAGAGAACGGAGCGAATCTTGACAAGGAGGACTTGGAGTGAGTGATGGGAGATAAAGCACCACAGACCAGTGAAAAACAGCTATGGGAGTCGTGGGATGAAAAGGGTGGGTTTGGTCCCTTTGAGTTTGAGTTGAAACACTGATGGGGAAACAGGAAGCAGGTGGCCACAGAGTGAAGAAACTCAGAGGGGAAACCAGTATCAGCTACAGCCTGGGGACCCCTACCCACCAACTGTTCATGGAAGCTCTGAGAATGGATGGCCCTCCAGGGAAAGAACATCAAGTAGAAAGAGCAGAGACGAGGACTCTGAGGGGGGTTAACTGGGAAGAACTGTGGTTCGGGCTGGCTGCCTGCTGTGCTGAGATGCTAATTATAAAGTACCCTCAGCTAATCACTGCCCGGGCCCCTCTCTCATCACAGCAGCATTTCAGAGCACATTACCCCTGCCTCACTTGGCATAACGTCTTAGCATATGTCCTTCTAGATTTTTCTATGGATCTCTAACACTCCTTCCTCTTTTCTTTTAACAAAGATGTGCTCCAACTGTACTGTAACCTGCTCTTTTGGCTTAATGGACCATAAGCATGTCTCCTTGAGAATAGACACGTAGGTGCATTTAAGGCCATTTTAACAGATTGTGGATGTACCAGGTTTTATTTATTTCCTATTGTCAGGAAATCCAGTTGTTTCCAATTTTTCAATACTATGAACAACTCAGCCATGACCATCTTGTGGCTAAATCTTTGAACACATCCTTTTTTTCCTAAAGACCAAGTCCCAGGATTGGAAATCTGGGAGCAAGCACATGCACACCTAAGGCTTTTCGAAAAGAACTGCCAACCAGCCTTCCAGAAAGACCGCTTATTCCTCCCTCGAGTAGAGTGTGCCGGGTTCTGTTGTCAATCTTGGTAACATTGTTTTATAGGCAAACACATGGTATTTTATTGCTGCTTTCATATGTAGTTCTTAAAGTTAAACATTTTTTCCTGGGCTTCCCTGGTGGCGCAGTGGTGGAGAGTCCGCCTGCCGATGCAGGGGACGCAGGTTTGTGCCCCAGTCTGGGAAGATCCCACGTGCCGTGGAGCGGCTGGGCCCGTGAGCCGTGGCCGCTGAGCCTGCGCGTCTGGAGCCTGTGCTCCGCAACGGGAGAGGCCACAGCAGTGAGAGGCCCACGTACTGCAAAAAAAAAAAAAAAAAAATTTTCATATATGCAATTATTTATGTCTTCTTTTATGAGATGCTTTCACTCATTTTGAGCACATTTTTTATCGCAGTTTCTGTCTCTTTTTTCTTTAATTTGGAAGTGCTCTTGATATGTTAAATAGTCACACTGTCACGTTTTGCCTAATTTGTGCTTCAGTCATTGTGATCTGCTGGCAGTTGTGCTGATGGTGTTTGCTATACAAACATTGTCATTATTTCTTTTTTTTTTTAATTTATTTAATTTATTTTTGGCTGCATTGGGTCTTTGTTGCTGTGCGCGAGCTTTCTCTAGATGCGGCAAGCGGGGGCTACTCTTGGTTGTGGTGCGCGGGCTTCTCACTACGGTGGCTTCTCTTGTTGCAGAGCATGGGCTCTAGGCACGCGGGCTTCAGTAGTTGTGGCACGCGGGCTCAGTAGTTGTGGCTCGCAGGCTTAGTTGCTCCGTGGCATGTGGGATCTTCCCAGACCAGGGCTCGAACCCGTCTCCCCTGCATTGGCAGGCGGATTCTTAACCACTGCACCTCCAGGGAAGCCCTGTCATTGTTTCTTGAACCACCCCAAACCTACTGAGTTTCTCTTCATAGTTTTCTCTTCATAGTTTCTACCTTTGACCACAAACTCTCAAAGGCACTGTCATGAACACTCACCACTATGGTTACCACGATGCAGATGTTTTTCGTATCCTTCCAGAAAACCATCTGAGGAGTGACTTTCGCAAAGTGTACAAGTCTCCCAGAGAATGCAGTCAGACAGAGTACTTCTGCTATCGAGGTAGCCTGTGACAGAAGAGACAGAGGGAGCCAGCGCCCTGCCACTCAGAGGCATGGCTTAATTCTCTCTTACCACTCCGACCTCCGATCCCCCTGACACCACCCTGTGAGAATTAGCAACGTCCTTTAATTTTACTGAAAGTTGCAGCAAAATTCCTTGCTGGTTGGAATGGTTCTTTTTTCTTGAGAGGAAACCTGCCCTTGAACCACAAATCCCATGACCCAGCTGGCAGAGGCTTCCTTGGGGTGGGGTCTGAATCAGCAGGCAGAGGAACCCCAGAAGGCATTTCCTCAGAAAATGAGGGGGGGCGGTCAGGGATGGCAGAAGCAGGGGCAACCACTATGCTCTCAAATTCCCCACATTCATGCTCAGAAAAGACACCTAGAAGTTCAGTTTCTCTAATAATAACGCTCCAAAGATGTGTTTCGAAATGCCAGGTCGTTCCTTAGACATCGCTGCCACTGCTGTGCCACTGCCTGTGTTGTGGTTGGTTAGAGGAGAGAACGGAGGCCCCTGGGCCCACTGCAAAGTCCTGACCATCTCCTCCGTGGGCTTCAGGGCATCAATTCCAAACTCCCCGCAGGCAGCTAGATTTGCAGGCTGTGTGTGCGGCCCACGCTTTGCCTGCGATTGCCAGGAGACAGAAAATCCTCCCGAACAAGGGCATTTTCCTCCACTCATGGGGAGAGGAGTATGGCAAAGTAGGACAAGATGGGGAAAGGGACGGTTTGGCCCAGGCGAGGAAGATGGAAAGGTCTGGGCTGAGGATGGAGGGAATGAACTTCCTAAGGGACAGGAGGAAGGGGCTGGGGCTGGGCCCTGAAAGCAGCAGGTGGCACAATTCCCCCATCCCCACCCCAGCCCTCATGAGGCCTGGGCTCCGATATGGGCTGCAGTTCCTTCAAACTTTCTAGCTCTCAGCCTGTTCACCTTTCAGGGGCTATAAAGACTCCCTGTCAAGGCCAGGCTTGCAAAAGGGCCTGGGGCAATCCCAGGACACCCTTGCTCAAGATAAGATTTTCTTGGTAATGCTGAATCTGGCCAAAGCTCCCCCCCCCCCCCCCCCCGCCCCCGCCATAATACATTGGATTTTAGAGGCTTGAAGTACAAACGCTGGCTGAAGGAACACTCTGGAACTCAGGCAGCCAAGCCCACGCTGCATGTGACCAATAACAAACGGAAAGGTGAGGACTCAGAGGGAGGCAATGGGCTGAGAAGAGACCCTGTGGACCGCTCACCCCGGCCAGTGCCATGGGGAGGGCAGGGGGGTAAGGGGGACCGACCCTGTCCAGGTTTGTGAATGCACAGCTCTGCTTCTGCAGACTTGGTGCTTGTTTCAAAAGTCACTGGGCTAAAAGTTTTCTACCCAGAGACTTCATTAATCGGGACATCTTCATCAAACGGATGTGTGGAAGACCGCCAACTCTGAGCCCCCAAAGAACCACGCTTCTGGTTTTCACCCCCTCGTGCAGTGTCCTCCCCTGTTGACTCAGGGCTCGGGCATGTGATGGGCTTTGGCTTTGGGACATCAGCAAGTGTGGTGTGTGAGGAGGTGGATGGTGCTTGCTCCCTGGGATGCTCTTTCTTGGACCCCACCCACCCACTGGGAGAAGCCCAGGCCATGCGGAGTGGCCATGTGGAGGGGAGCACAGCTCCAGCCAGGTGAGCTCCCAGCTGCCAGCCAGACATCTACCACCCTAGCCAACATGAAAATCTGCCCGGTTGAGCCCAGTCACCTGCAGAATCATGGGAGATAATAAAAGGCTGTTCTTTAAGGCAAGAGGTCAAGGAATTCTGTCAAAGGACCAGACGGTAATATTTTAGGCTCTGCAAGTCATACAGTCTCTGACACGACTACTCTGAGAGGCAAGAGCTGTGTCAAGAATTAATGTGAGCAGGTCATCAACTTATTACTTAGACTCATCTGGAGTAGCTGGGTAATTTCATGTATTACTTAAAAGCACCTGTAAATAATGATTTATGACTATGAAAAAAGCTGGAAATGTGGCAAGTACAAGTCATATATTACACTATATTATGACATTGTCTACCCGGCGTTAGATAAATACGCTTTTAAAACATCGTTTGTCTGTCCAGTTTGCCCCTGTAGGCACAGAAGACCAAAAACTGCCACTCCCGGGGCTTCCCTGGTGGCGCAGTGGTTGAGAGTCCGCCTGCCGATGCAGGGGACGCGGGTTCGTGCCCTGGTCCGGGAAGATCCCACATGCCGCGGAGCGGCTGGGCCCATGAGCCATGGCCGCTGAGCCTGCGCGTCCGGAGCCTGTGCTCCGCAACGGGAGAGGCCACAGCAGTGAGAGGCCCGCGTACCACAAAAAAAAAAAAAAAAAAAAACAAAAAAAAACTGCCACTCCCTTGCCAATGCCTACCGATGAAAGCATCAGCTCAGCGAGTAAGCAGAATTCTTCCAACCCCCCTAGCAAGAAAAATAAAACCAAATCCATACTTATTGAAATTTGAGGGGAAAAAAAGGAAGAGGCATGGGACCCAACTCATCTCTCACAAAGTCTGGTTAGCCATTCTGTGCTGAATGCTTACCAAGAAAGGCAGCGGGAACAGGGCCGGTTCCTCAAAGAGGGCAAGAGCGAGGTCCCCCCAAATGAAGAAGTAGGTGGCCGCCCGCATTGTCCAGTGGTTATAGAAATGGTAAAGTCTGGAGCAGAGAAGAATTAAAGAAGGTTATAAACAACGAGCAGGAGTTAAACAGCACCCCCAAATCCCATCAGAAGAAGCGTAGTGGGAGGTAAAACACAAAGTCCCCTCTCTGGCCACCTTTCCTTTCAATTCTAGAGAGTGAGGGGTAGCATTCAATTGAGCGCACACTATAAAACGCTAACAGAAAAAATCAGGGATATGATCATATCTCAAAGCACATTCTCTTAACAGTCTCCAGCTAGGATCGGCACCCTCCCCGTGGGGAGGTGGTGACCCTAGGATGTACTTTTAGAGGACTGATGCAGAACAAACCCGCATTAGAGTGACCTGTTATTACATGCCACAGGGGCCCAACCGATTTCTAATGTGCGTCAGCCTATCAGGGCATGGTGGACTCAGAGAGATCGTGCGGTCACATGGGTCTCTTCCCATCAGGGCGACAGTCCCCCAGCATCCAGGCGTGAGGTATTCACTGCGGCCTTTCAGGCACTGACACTTAGTCCTGATGATAAGAATTTTTTTTTTTTCTTATCTTAAGCCATATCTTTGGTTTTAGTTCAACCCCTAGGGGGTTAGGGAGAAAAAGCGGAATTCCCATGAAAAGAACAAACGTGTAAGTCGCATCAAAAGGCAACAGAAAGGAAAAGGACAAGTCTTCTTTTCATTTAGGCGCCTCTAAGTGGACAACTATATCTAGGAGGGAAAGATGATGACATGTTTTTAATTTGGATGCTTTATCTCCTGTCCTGGGTGTTATTTACTCATTTATCTGTTCTTAGTATATCTGTTGAATGCTTCCCTACCTGTGAGGTACCATGCCATTAGAACTAAAAAAAAAAAAAAAGGATAGGATTTACCCAACTCTGTGTGCCATACCCTATATACTTCTCAAAATATTTGTGGAAACAATGCCTTCAGTTTGGGTTCAACTTCAAGCATATGAAGCACTAAAGGAGAGGTGATTCTAGGGGATAGTTTAACACTTTAATTACCTGACAGCCTGAGGAGATGTTTCAAATGGAACGTTTCTGTTGTACTGAGCGTCAGAAACATAGGCAGCTGCCAGGAGAAGGTCCTCATTGGGAGAAAGTAAGGGGAGAACAACAGTCAGAGTCGGAAAAGATACTTTGCTTTTTCGTTGATAAGTATTTATTGAGTATAAAAGGAAACTCCTCTTCACCTCTCCCCTGGTCCCCACTCTCGCCAGACAGAACCAGCATTAATGGTACTGTATGTTCACCTCCAGATGTTTTCCTGAGCAATGAGAGTCCTGCAGTGGGGCTGAGGCACAGGCATGCTTAACTTTCCTGAATTTAAATGTAGGTTCTCAGAGGAGGAAACGAAAACAAGAAAGCACTGAACAGGATATATACACGTACTTAAATGGTGTATTTATACATACATATATAGGGTTATGTACACAAATATATATATATATATATATACACATACACACACATATATATAAACATAAAATTATATTTAGGTTACTTGATAGTTGGTTAGAGGGATTTTCAAATTTAATTTTGACAAGTAAATTATTGCCTTTCTTGACAATTTTTGAACTTAACTCCTTCTCAAGGTATGACCTCATTCTATACATACACATAATTTCAAAAGAATAAAATTGTTTTCATATGACACAAAGCTTATTTTTTCACTCAATATATTCTGGACTTTTTTTTCATGACAATACTTATAGATCGAACCCATCCTTTTTAACAAATGCCTCTTCTTTTAGGTAGTTTCCCTTTTTCAATATATTTTGAACACAATTATATTGAATATTTTAATATTTATTACACACACGTACTTTTATACCATAGGAGTGTTTCTGTAGGATACAGTATAACTTGTGGATGGAAGGTATGTCATTTTCTATTTTGATAGGTACGACCAAATTGTCTACCTCAAAGTTACGCATTTTATATGCTTCAAAATAGCACGAGGGCTTCCCTGGTGGCGCAGTGGTTGAGAGTCCGCCTGCTGATGTAGGGGACACGGGTTCGTGCCGCGGTCCGGGAGGATCCCACATGCCGTGGAGCGGCTGGGCCCGTGAGCCATGGCCACTGAGCCTGCGCATCCGGAGCCTGTGCTCCGCAACGGGAGAGGCCACAACAGTGAGAGGCCCACATACCGCAAAAAAAAAAAAAAAAAAAAAAAAGCACATGAATATACATGTTTTCCTACTTTTCGCGAACATTAATATGATTTTAAATGGTTGATAACATCCAATCAACCAAAGGGGCATCTTGAGATTTAGTTTAATTTGTCCATGACCTGTACAGCTAAGCCCCGTTGGTGATGGCTCACACTTCAGATTCTATATAAATTAGATAAAGAATACATACAAACAGACTAGCTATTTAGACCTCCTTATGTACTTCAGAAGTAAACACAACCTGATTATCCAACTGATTACTGGAGTTACCTCCTCAAAATAGAGGACATCTTCCTGCCTGGACTGGTATGGAAATCTCCTACTGGTCAAGAAAGTTAATTTTGAAAATGCATGAAGTATTCAGAGAGGTCAAAAGATTCCAAATTTTATATTTAATTTCCATATCAAACACACATAGTAGATATTTGTACACATAGTAGAACTGTGTTTCCTAAATTTATTTCATATTGCAACACTTTAAAAAATAAGTTCTATTGCATTAAAAACACAAACATTCGTTATTATGTCTTTTTAATAGACATTTCACCAAAGAAGATATAAGGATAGTAAATAAGCACATGAAAAGGTGCTCAACATCTTTAGTCATTAGGAAAAAGCAAATTTAAGCCACAATGAGATACTACTACATACCCACTGGAATGGCTAAAAATAAACACTGACCACACCAAGTGTTGACAAGGTTGTGGAGCAACTAAAACTCTTGTTGGTAGGGCTGGAAAACAGTGCATTTACTTTGGAAAACAGTTTGGTGCTTTCTTGGCCATTCCACTCCTAAGTATTTACCAAAGAGAAAGAAAGCATACGTCCACACAAAGACTTTTACATCCAGCCCAAGAATGCAGCTTATGTTAGACATGCCATTCCAAAGTTGCACTGGTATACAAATGTTCATAGCAGCTTAATAGCCAAATACTGGAAACGACCATAATGCTCTACAAACAGGTGAATGGATAAACAAAATGTGATATATCTGTACCAGGGAATATTACTCAGGAATTAAAAGGAATGAATTACTGATAAACATAACAAAACGGATGAATCTCAAAATAATTGTGCTGAGTGAAAGAGGCCAACCCCTCCCCCTCAAAAAGAGTACCTACTATATGAGTCTATCTATATAAAATTCTAGAAAATGCAAACCAATCTATAGTTCCAGAAACCAGATCCGTTGCCTGGGGATGGGGCACTTGGGACAGAGAGATGAGGCATGAAGAAACTTTTGGGGGTGATGGATACATTCATCACCTTGAATGTCGTGTTAATATCACAAGTGTATTTATACACCAAGGCTCATCAAACTATAGACTTTAAATGTGTGGTTTAGTACGTATCAATTATAGCTTAATAAAGCTTTAAAAATTGCCCTCCAAAAAAGATAACGGTTTGGATTACAAACTGATGTGGAACAATAACCCCTCAGGTGAATTAACTGCTGTAAGAACCCATCACCCTCTGGTTCATGTGCATTCTCAGGGCAATTCTTAAGGGCAGGTTATTAAAACCAAAGAAGCATCATGTAAATGTGCTGAACACTTATCACACATTTTCTTTTACATATTTACAAAAATATTTTAGAAATATAGTAGAAAATCTAATATCGATTATTTTTCCATGGAACACCTTGAACATTGAGGAACACCAGAGTTCCCCAGGACATGCTTAGAAATCTATTTTAGGTATAAAATGCCTAGCATCAGCAAGAGTTGATTTCTTTTTTTAATGAACACGTGTTAATTTTAAGAAAGTTTCATTAAGCCTCAAAAAGATCATACTGGGACAGCAAAGAATTCTGATATCAAAGTTTTTTAAAAGGAATATTTAAAGCAAAATGTCTCAAAGGCACTACTGTTCCCAATTTTAAAAGATGACGAGGGAATTCCCTGGCGGTCCAGCGGTTAGGACTCCTGCTTTCACTGCCGAGGGCACACGGGTTCGATCACTGGTCGGGGAACTAAGATCCCATAAGCCGCACAGTGCGGCCAGAAAACAAAAAAAACAAGCAAAAAAAATATGATGGTACTAATATCTACCCCCAAAGATGGGTATAACAGACCCAGCAAAACAGTTTGTCCACAAACACGAACAGGAAAAACATGCTCTCCAGCAATTCCTCAGCCAGCCGGGCCCTGGGGGTTACCTCCCTCAGACCCCACCCAGACTCCCGGCATTGAATCTACAAGCACCACGGCACCCCATCCAATTGCCCGCTTGCCGGCTGAACTTATGCCTGTCATGTTTAAATACGCTGACACTTTCACAATAGCTCATTTACCTTTACAGTAACGTTTCAAAGTGTTCCCATTCTTAACTGCTATTACGTTTCTGACAGTCTGTCTCCTTTTAAGATCTCATCTGCTCTAACTTCTGGTTCTTCTTGTCTTCCCTCCCTCCATCCCATTTGTGTACAACTTCTAAGTCTCCTACCCATTTTTGCTTGGGAAGAAGTACTCTCAACAGGCAAACTTATGGTAAATGAGCATTCTCACTTGTATTAAGGCCATTTGTATCTTCCCATAAAATGAATTTTTTTCATCCACCCCAAGAATGTGGCTTATGTTAGACATGCCGTTCCCAAACTGCACATACTTTTCAAGTTTACATGAGAACCACTGCCCACGTCTACCATGCAAATGGCAAAGACCGGATATCAGGCGTTTCCCCAGATGCAGCGGATAAGTGGCTTCGTACTTCAAAACAGCAGCCCCACTCTAGGGGAGGCCCTGCTGACCCCCTGGACAGTAGATCTCACCTCTGAGGCAGAATACAATCACCTTCAGACGTTTTGCTTGTAAAGATCCTGTTGCCCAGACCAGTTGCATCAGAATCTCTGGGAGGTGGGACCCAGGATTGAATTTTTAAAGTTCCCGGGTGATTCCAACGTGCAGTCAAGATTGAAACATCGCTGGTCTAAGTATGGCCATTTTACAACTGCTTCTCATAGGTTTTGTATTTTCTTGGCACCCTGACAATACTTGACTTCTCCTGATTTTCTTTCTCTCCTTTTCTCAGGGCCGTGACATTTCTTTTCCGCTCCCCAAGACTTAAAAACGTACTTAAGATGTTTGTGTTTTCTCCTCCCACCCTCCCCACTCTGTATGCCTTCAGTCTGAGGAAGGTGAATAACTTAAATCCCTCTGGGTGAGAGGGATTTTAGAGGGAGGGAAAAATGGATTCCAGAAGCTCTGGCGGACAGCAATGAAGTGTAGGATACCTTTAAATCAGGCAACAGGAACCTTGACAAAGCTGAAGTTGTTGATAGAAGTGCTTTGCAAAAAGCCAATATGACTCGCTTAGATATAGAAGAAAATTAACATAAGGTAAAGAGAAGTTACCATAAATTTCAAGTAAAAAAACTCTTCCCTGTCTCAGTTTTTCCCTGTGTCATTACAAGCACTATACCTTCTGTCTGTCTGTCTGTCTCTGCCTCCCTCTTTCCTCCCATAGGTTATGGACACTCTGATGTCCAGAATACAGTAGGTTATTGCTTTCCCATGCACCCCCATTCGAAAGCTTCAGGAGACTTCTCTTTGCCTGGAGTGCCCACGGAATCAGATGTCAACCCCCTGGCTTAGCACTTAGGGGCCTCACAATCTCCCCTGTCTTGGATCCCTCACTTTCCCTGCAGGAACCCCCTTCTCTGGCCCAGATTGGTGGACTGACTATCCCACTCCCACACCTGATCCCTTGCTCGCCTAAAACCAGGAACATCCTTTCCATTTCCATGCATGGGGACCCATCTCAAATTTCACTCTCTCCACGAGGACTGCCCATACCAGCAGCTTCCATTTCCATATGGGAAGACGGCCAAGGGAAGCTTGTGAAGTATATGGTGAGCATTCCACACAAAGAAATGGCTGAGGGTAAGCTGGGCACGGCAGCTGAGGCAGGAAGCGTGAGAAAATAGGGCGCCACTCGGTGCGGGTATAAGCACCTCATGTCCCTCTGTGCAGAAAGCGACAACCTCCCGGCCAAGGGCAGCCTGAACATGTGTTTTCTTTGGCCCAGAGAGTGCTTTCTGGATGCTGGCTACTGAGTCAAATTTTTTAAAAACTGGAGCAGACACAAAAGTGTGAACTTCTGGTTTCTCTTCAAAAGATCACAACATCTGGCCATGCTGGCTTGTACTGCAGTAAGTTTTTGCAATGCACCCTGATACTCAGTCTCCTGAGCAAACGCGTATTATTTTCCCTAATTCTGTGGGTCAGCCGGGAAGTCGTTCTGGTCCAGGCCAACTTGGCTGGCCTCTATGGTCATCTGGGGCTAGATGGTCTGGAACAGCTGCACTCACACATCTTGGCCATGTGCGTCACACAGTCCCAAGAGCCCCAAAACAGGGTGATCTAAGAGTCGGATGAACAGGTTTAAGGATAAGAACATTCAAAAAGAAGCACAGGAAGTATCAAGAGGTGATCACATATAGTCACAAAGCAACAGCACAGGACACCGGCTCTCAGCCCTGGCTGCACTTTCAATCCTTGGTAGCTTTAAAATTGCTGTTGCCTGGTCCACACCCAGACCGATTAAATCAGAATCTCAGGGTAGCTACATTTCTAAAAGCAGGTAATTCTGACCAACAGTAAGGCTAAGAATCACTAGCCTTGGATTATTTCTTTTTCAAAGCTGAAAGTGTTGGTCAAAGTACCAGAATGGGTGTCCATCTTAGTAGCAGCCGAAAGAAACTCCAGGCAGAAAAGGGTGCTAAAAAAACTGCTTGAAAGGAGAGGGTGGAAATGCATTTCAGGTGACTAGGCAGTTTCTTATGAAGTGACCCCAAACTAACTTTTAAAAAGGTTAACCAGGTCATACTGGCTACCCAGTGTCTGAGGTCAGAGCTTCAGTTTAGTGACTCAATTATCACTGTTCTGCTGAGAACTACCCGTTGGTACCAGGCTCTTCACCTGTTATGCCTGCTCCCCTGGGGGAGGTCTTTGAAAGATACTGAGATATAAATAGCTGGCCCTTGCAGGCATGCATTAAGCCAACGCCTCACACAGGACTCAGCCTGGACTCTGGGCTGTTTTCAGACCTCGCATTTCTTGAGGTCTCAAATTATTCGTTTTTTACATTCTTCTCTTATTTTGAGAAAGAAGCATTAAGTACACACACAGAGAGAGATGGACAGTCTCAAGCTAAAAAAGATTTTCTTGCCATACAAGATGGGTGATCACTGTCAGTTCCATCATTTTGCAGAATGAGGGGAGCAAGACCTGGGTTGGGTCAGAGGTGGGGACCAAGAATCCTTTCCCTTCTCTCCTTGAACTGCTCTGCCCTGCTTTTTCCCTTAAGGGACAGGGACATGGTAGAATCCACCTGTTGGAAGTGGCCAAGTCCCTTTGGGATGCCAGCAGGCCAGGCAGCAATGACCGGGGCAGGGCTTTTACACCCCACCTGCCCTGCAGACCGTCCGGAGCAGGCTGCAGGGGCCATACTGGCACAGCAGCCCAGAGCTGAAGGGGCCACTCAAGGAGAGGAAGACAGAGCTAAAACACCCTTCAGCTCCCACCCACTGGCACAACCAAAGGAAATGCAGCACACATGAAAAGCCTACGTGTGCCAGGCACCGTGTCCTGGGCCTGAGGGACACGGTCTTCGAGACTCCTCCGAGATGGGAGTGATTTATCATCGCCACTTTACAGAGGGGGAAACCAGAGGCTTTCAGCGTCTTGCAATTCACAGCTAAAATTTCCTGAAACAGAGCCGAGGCTCTTTCCATTGGAGCCTTGCCTCCCTCTCCACTCTCTGAGTTCTTATTCAGCGAAAGGGAACAACCCAAGAAGGCCTCTTGAAAACCCCAAGCCTTCCAAAGCTCAGGCTGTCAGAGGGAAGGCAGAGCTGAGCGACTTGTGCAGCGCATCTGCTTGGCCCGCAGGGATCGGAAGAGCCAGGGCTGCATCTTCTCTCCCAGCGCCACATTCTGCAGCCTTCTTCCCGGGCGTTTCCCTGCAGCGAGACCCTCGCTTGTTTTCCTGCCGCCATGGAGCGCCGTGCGGCGGGTACGGGCCACCCAGACCCGGAGGCGCGCCACACGGGGACAAGACCCCCAACACGCAGCCCGGGCCCCGATTCCGGCTTGGCCCCCGTCCGGGGGAGGCGGCTCCGGGCGGGCCTCTGGGTGCAGGCTTGACAGCTCCCGTAACGACCCTAACGTGCGGGGTTGCGGCCTGGGGCAGGGCGCCTCTGCGCTCCAGCGGCGGTGCGCTACCCGCACCCGGAGCGCCCAGAGGACCGGGAGGACCCAGAGAACTGAGGAAGCCCGGGGGCGGAGGGACTCCGCACCCGCATCCCCGCCCCGGGCCCCTCGTTCCCCCAGCCGGCGCTGGCTGGGCCCGGGGTCGCTCTCCACCCAGGAGTCCCGGGGACGGTGGGCGCGGAGCCGGGGTACTCTGCCGTCGGCGCGCGGCCACCAGCCCTCCGGGTGCCCTTACCTCCTGGGCCGGCGGCTCCTCGGGGGACGACGGGTGTGGGCGATGCAGCCCAGCGGCTCGGTGGGCCCCGGGCATCGCGGCGGCGGCGCGCGGAGCGGGAATGGGGGAGCGTCGGGGCCGCGGGCAGCGGACTCTGCCCTCGGGCTGCAGCAGGCCCGGGCTCGGCGCGCTCCGCTCGGCCCTTCACGTGACCGCGGTGGGGCCCCGCGGACCGAGGACTCGGGGCGGGCGCGGCGGGTCCCGGGCTCTGGGCCCTTCCCGCCCGGCCTCCGGGTTCTTGCTGGAGCCGGGGGCGGGGACTTGGTCCAGCCGGGGTCGGGGGCGGGACGCGGATCCGGGGTGCCCGAGGCGCAGGGGGTTAGAGGCCAAGCTGGCAAAGGGTCCCAGCCGTGTGCCCCGGGCGTGTCACTGAGCCCGGGTTTCTGTATCAATAAAATAGGAACAAGACCTTCCTCCCAGGGTTGTTTCGAGAATTAAATGAGTTAATATATTTAGTGGCTGCCACTGGCAGGTGCCCAGTAAATGATGGTTTCCTCCCAGTCCTAATAGAACCCCCTGGAGAGCTGGGTGTGGACCCAGAGTGAATACACCTGGGGCAGATGCCTCCGGGGAGGGGCTTGCAAACCCTCCTCCCTTCCCCCAGTCCCAGCCTGGACAGGAACTTGGGGTTACAGAGCTGCTGAATTTTTGAAAGAAAGCAGAAATCTAGATTTTCATGAGGATGTTCCTGATTTTTATTACTGTTGGTCATGAATTTAAAATAATGATAATAAATACTTGCAAGCCAGTTCTCAGATGGGCTTTGGCCTGGAGGGCAGGTGGTCCTCAGCTCCTGTACCAACGAGCTTCACTGACACCTCCCAGAGGACGAAGAGG
This sequence comes from Phocoena sinus, assembly GCF_008692025.1. Taxonomy (NCBI): domain Eukaryota; kingdom Metazoa; phylum Chordata; class Mammalia; order Artiodactyla; family Phocoenidae; genus Phocoena; species Phocoena sinus. The sequence continues at coordinate 80,545,874 of NC_045775.1, forward strand.
CCAGGCAGGGCGGGACTGGCCCTGGTCACCGAACAGGAGGCATGGTGTCCCTCTGGGTTCATTAGAACCCTGTGCTTTGTTCTGTTGGATGTCAAGGTCCAGGTCCAGCACTGTGGCAGGCAGAATTATCTCCCCTGCCGCCCCCCAAAAACAATTCCACATCCTAACCCCCAGGATTGTGAATCTGCTACTTTATTCCTCTACAGAGACTTTACAGCTGTAATTCAGGTTACTAATCAGTTGACCTTAAAAGAGTGATTATCCTGGATGATCTAAATTGACCCAGTGAAATCACATGAGCCCTTAAAAGCAGATGAGGAAGGCTTTCCCTGGTGGCGCAGTGGTTGTGAGTCCGCCTGCCAATGCAGGGGACACGGGTTTGAGCCCTGGTCTGGGAAGATCCCTACATGCCACGGAGCGACTGGGCCAGTAAGCCACAACTACTGAGCCTGTGCATCTGGAGCCTGTGCTCTGCAACAAGAGAGGCCGCGATAGTGAGAGGCCCATGCACCGCGATGAAGAGTGGCCCCTGCTTGCCACAACTAGAGAAAGCCCTCGCACAGAGACGAAGACGCAACACAGCCATAAATAAATAAATAAAATAAAATTTAAAAAAGCAGAAGAGGAAGGCAGAAGGGGTGGTGAGAGATGAAACTCCGGGAAGGACTCAGTGTGCTTAGTGGGAATGCTACTGCCTTGAAGACGGTGAGGGGGGGGGGGGACTACAAGGAACTGAATCTGCTATCAAACTGAATCTGTCATCAATTTGAATGAGCCTGGAAGGGAATTCTTCCCAGAGCCTCCAGAAGAGAACACAGTGCCTTTATTTCAGCGGTTTGAGACTCAGAGCATAGACTCAGAGCTAAATGGATGTTCGTTTAAGCCCCTAAATTTGTGGCACTTGGTTACACGGCAAGAGAAAATGAATACAGGACACTGGCCTTTCAATGCCAGATTCAAGTTCTTGCAGTGAGGCTGGCCTACAACGAGAAGGTCAGGCGGCCCCAGTTCCTTAGTAGGCATGCCAGGCATTGCATTTGCCACCATCCACCTCCTCTGGTTGTTCCCTCTCAATTCCAACATCACACCCTCTGGGAGGCCCTTCCTCAACTTCTCCCAGCCAGTGGATCACTTCCTCTCTGTGGCCCCACACTCTTCATGAAAACAACCACATGGTACCTCAGTTCCTCTATTTATATATGCTGTCCTGCTCCACTGGGCCACAAGCACCTGGCAGAGGTGAGGCAGGAAACCTTCATCTTTGAATCCCCAGCTCCTAGCACAGAGCAAGCACGTGGTAGGTACATGAAATCCAAAAGCAGAGTTCATACGAGCTTGTAGCCAGTGACCCATGTCTACAGGGTGTCTGAAATAATTACTTCTTATAACTGTTTATTGTGTGGATTACCCTAAAGCTCTCTGCGTGTTCTTGAGAAAAGACAGTGATTCTATTTCTATCCAAAGTCGTGACTTACGGAATGGTTGTTTCACAGTGGGGTCTTTTCAAATGGCTTTTCTTTGATGCAGTGTAAATGTGTGCATTGTAAAGAGTAGAAACAGCTAATCAAAGATAATCGTGGTCAGTGAGTTTAGGTGAGCATCCTTCTCCACATCTCTCTACCTGCTCACACTTTAACACGCATGTATGCAGCTCTGTGCAAATGAGATTACATCCCACCCTGCAGACGCTGCTGACCTTGACCTTCTATCTACATCCTTCCTACCCAGGAACCCAGAATCAGGCCAGGCCTCCACCCATCTCTCACTAGAGGATAATTCTGCCTGGTTTAGGCGAATCCAAACGGGGTGTTTTCCTGGCAACAGTTACCAAGGAGAGTATGCGACTTAAGGTAGCTCAACCTGACTGAAAAGAAGCAATGGACTTAAGAAGAAAGGTTTCTTTTTCTCTCTCCCCTCCCCTTCTCCTATAAATGTAAAAACCCAAAAGACATGTATTCCTAATGGCCCCTGGCAATGATCTTGCAGCAGCCTTGGGTAAGGATGATTCTGAGGACGGCGGAGCAGAGAGATGCAAGTATCCAGGTCACTGAGGGCCTTGGGAAGAGGCTGCTTTTTGGTACTTCCATCCTTAGAACTGTCTAACCTTTGCACTGAGAATTATGTGAGCTATATTATAGGACTCAGGAGACAGAATGTGGTAGATCTGTATGGCTGACAGGAAAAAATCTGCAACATAGTACATGGTAGTAGTACCCTGCATGGAGTTTGATGTCTTTCGTATACATTTTTTAAAGGATGCACATACCTATATTTTCTGGTAAATAAATAAAATATTTTCCTGGAAGGATAATCAGCGTTTACCTTCGAGCACACAGCTGAAACAACAAGGGGTAGAAACATGAAGGGAGAGGGACTTTTTCCTCTTATTTTATACTTTTCTATAAGGTTTCATTTTTCACTGTATTTCTATCTTACTTTTATGTGTTCACACATGGTAAGATCAACAGGGATGTGGGATGGAATTTAATCAGCAATTTTGTCTGTTTCATGAAAAAAATATTTTCTGTAATGGAAAAAATTACAACTCTGGTCCTTATGTCTGAAAACGCCTGTTCCTGGCAGCGTCTCTGCTGGTGGGGACAACACACCTCCGCAGGGTGAGAAGGAATCCGATTTAGAAAGCACAACCTTTAGAGGCCAGTTAACACAAAGCACACCCTATTACAACCCTTTGAGGTACTGTATTGGTTTGCTAGGGTGGCCGTAACAAAGTGCTACAGACTGAGGGGCTTAAACAACAGAAATCTGTTTTCTCACAGTCCTGGAAGCTAGAAGTTCAAGCTCAAGGTGTTGGCAGGTTGGTTTCTTCGGAGGCCTCTCCCTTTGGCTTGTAGATGGATGTCTTCTTCTCCGTGTGTCTTCATATAGGTTTCCCTCTGTGCATGTCCATGTCCAAGCTTCCCTTTCTTATAAGGACACCAGTGGTTACTTGCAAGGTATTGATGGAAACCATTCCACACCACTTCCAGAAATTTCCATTCAACAAATACTTATTGGAAACCTTTTATTTTCCAGACACTGTATCAGATGCTTGACAAATATTCACCCTAATGACCTCATTTTAACTTAATTACCTTTGTGAAAACCGTAACTCCACATAGGGCCACGTTTTGAGGTGCTGGGGTGTTAGGACTTCAGCACATGAATTTGGTATGGGGGGGACACGATTAGGCCCATAACAGGTATTGGTTACCATCCCCACTTTAGAGTTAAGGAAACAGAAGTTCAGAGAGGAGAATCAAAAAAGGAGGTGAAGGAGTTAGTCATGCAGGTACCTGGGGGAAGAGTATGCCAGCCAGGGGAACTGCACACGCAAATGTTCTTAGGTAGCACCGAACCTTGTGAGCTCAAGAAACAATGAGCAGGGACTTCCCTGGCGGTCCAGTGGTTGAGACTTCACCTTCCAATGCAGGGGCTGCCGGTTCGATCTCTGGTCGGGGAGCTAAGATCCCAAAAGCGTCGCGGCCAAAACACCAAAAACATAAAACAGAAACAATAATGTAACAAATTCAATAAAAACTTTAAAAATGGTCCACATCGAAAAAAAAATCTTAAAAAAAAAAAACAATGAGCCGAAAAACAAATGAAACAGTGAGCAGGCCAGTGAGATGTAAGAGGTAGAGGAGAGCTGACCATGCAGGGGCTTTGGGCACTGCAGAGTTGGAGCAGAGGCGTTGCATGGTCCACCTTCTGATTTCAAAGGCTCACTCTGGCTGCTGTATTGAGAATAGAATGTCGTGGACAGATATGGAAGCACAGAAACCTGATAGGGGCTATTGCAGTATCTCAGGTAAGAGATGATGGTAGCTTGGGTGCAGAGGTAGCAGTAAGGTGAGAAGAAGTTTAATTCTGGTCATATTTTGAAAGTAGAAATGTTGATGCAAATAATCAATAAACAATCTATAATAAGAATAGAAGAGAGTTTTATTTGAGCCAAACTGAGTACTATAACCTGGGAAACAGCCTCTCAGTAGCTCTGAGGGACTGCTCTGAAGGGGTAGGGGAGGAGTATATATACATGATTTTTTTTTTGGCTAGGAAATACACGTAGTCAAGCATACATCTTGGTACAAGGTTACTGCCAATCACAAAGAACACGTATCACAACTTAATGATTTTAGTGCCTTTCTATGTAAGAGAAGATGCAAAAATCTGGGGTCATTGAAATTCTTGCTGAGGTATGCATTTTAACTACCTAAGGGCCATCTATTCAAATCACAGAATGACCCATCCATTTTTTTTTCCTGAATTTCCCTCAGGGGGTACGCTAGGTGGGCAACTGCAGTGGGTTGCTACTTATCCCTTTGTATTACTAGATGGTGGGCAATTTCTTTAATGGTTAATGCAGATGTACAATGTATGTTTGGCAGGCCATAAGACAGGCTGTTTTAGTTAGCAGAAAGTTCAAGCCGCGTCACGTATAAGCCAGAATGACTTCCCTGTACCTCGATATGTGAAGATTTCTTCCACTAGAACCTACAGGATTGACTAATAGGTTGAACGGAATATGAAAGAAAGAGAAGGTTTCTGATGGTTTTTTTTCTTTTTTAAAGGCTAAGCTACATACTTAACTGTATATTCCAATTCATCAGAGTGTGTCATAATTATTTTTTTCCATCTCTTTCACTCTGCACTAAGCCGTCTGAGGGCAGCTGTTGTGCCATATTCACCTCTACATTCCCAATACCTACTGCAACATTCAAGAAATATTTGCTAAGTAAATGATCATTAGGTATGGCAGACTTGAATTCACATTGGACCTGATACTGTCTTTATCATCACCCTAGTAAGATAGGTTTCATCTCAAGTATGAAAGTCCAATTGCTGATATCTATAGAGAGGCTAGGTCAGGCCCGTGCTCTAAAAGAGTTCAGGCTCCACGTGCTGGTCTCCCTTTCGTGACTGTATCTGTTTTCTATTGCTGTGTAACAAATTACCACAACACACATTTATAATCTCAACTTTCCATGGGTTAGGGGTCCAGGCACATGGGTCCTCTGTTAGGGTCTCACAAGGCTACAATCAAAGCATCCGCCAAGCTGTAATCTCATCTGGAGGCTGCACTGGGGAAGAATCTGCTTCCAAGCCTATTCATGTTACAGGCAAAGTTAATTTCCTTGTGGTTGTAGGACTGAGGGCTCTAGCTTTTTGCTGGCTGTTGGTTGGAGGCGTGCTGCTGTTCCTAGAGGCTACCCATATTTCTTTACTATATAAGCTTCTCCAACATGTTTGCTTACCTCATCAAGCCCACAACGGGAGTCTTCAGCCTGTTAAGAAGTTTTATATCACATAAGGAGTGACCTCCCAGCAAATCACAGATCAGCCCATACTCTAGGAGAAGGAGTTAAGACATGAACTTCAGGAGTGGAAATTGTTGGGGGTTACCTTAGGGTCTGTCCACCAGAATGAATTTCATCATTAGAATTTGTTTTCCCTCTATCCCCACAACTCTGACCCAGTGTTAGTTGTGGAATAGAATGGCTCTCTAGACCTTGCTGTCCAATATGGTAGCCACTAGCCCCTTATGTGAGTAGTGTGACTGAAGAACTGATTTCTGAATTTTTAAAAACAACTTAATAAAATTTAGTTTAAAAACCAATACTCGGACTTCCCTGGTGACACAGTGGCTATGAATCTGCCTGCCAATGCAGGGGACACAGGTTTGATCCCTGGTCCAGGAAGATCCCACATGCCGTGGAGCAACTAAGCCCATGTGCCACAACTACTGAGCCTGCGCTCTGGAGCCCGCGTGCCACAACTATTGAAGCCCGCGTGCCTAGAGCCCATGCTCCCCAACAAGAGAAGCCACTGAAATGAGCAGCTCACACACCACAACAAAGAGTAGCCCCTGCTCACTAGAGAAAGCCCGCACGCAGCAATGAAGACCCAAAGCGGCCATAAATAAATAAATTTATTTATTTTAAAAAAGATACTCAACTCAGATATTGGAGAATTTTTTACATGTGTTTGAAACAATGTGGGTGCGTGAATCTAATTTTTCAACTAACTTTTGTGAATTCTAGAAACTGATCAAGTCTCTCCACCGAAAATTTAGTGTTCAAATTGAGATGTGCTGTTAATTATAACATCTACACCAGATTTCAAAGTCTTAGTATAAAAAAAGAATAAAAGATCTCATTAATAGCTTTTCTGATTACATGTTGAAAAGATAACATCCTTTATGTATATTAAGCTAAGTAAAATACGTTATTAACAATAATTTCATCTGTTTGCATTTTTTTAAATGGGTTCCCAGAAAATTTAAAGTCACATATTTGGCTCGCATTCTGCTGCTGAGAGAAAATACAAAGAGGTTGAGCTGACCATGAGGTTGGAAAGACGCACCACCGTGGTTAGCTAATAATAATAAATCAAGGCAACATCTGATGAATGCCAAACAGTAAGTACGGTAGGGGTTCAGAGGACGTAACTGTGGGGCTATCCAAGGGCGGGGCAAGTCTTCATCAGCAGGCGAGATCGACGAATCTTTAAATTGCAAGAGCTGCGCGGCAGGGCGCGCCGGGCTCTCACGGCCCGCGCCCCGCCCCGAAACGCGCTGCGCCTTTTGACCCGGCCGCCGCGCCGTAGGCCGCGCTGGAAGCCTGGGAGCCGCGATGGCGAACGTGTCCGAGAGGACTTTGCAGCTGTCCGTGCTGGTGGCCTTCGCCTCCGGAGTGCTCGTGGGCTGGCAGGCAAACCGGCTGCGGCGGCGCTACCTGGACTGGAAAAAGAAGAGGCTGCAAGACAAGCTGGCGGCGACGCAGAAGAAGCTGGACCTGGCCTGAGATCCCCGCGCTGTCGGTCCCCGCCGGCCACCGCGCGGCCACCTCGCCTCTCCGGCGCGGAGCTCCAGCCGAAGCCAGGCTCGCCTCACTCTCTCCGCCCGCAGTGCCGGGCTCTTGCCGGAGTCGGTGAGCAGTACTTACAGCGGCGCTCTAAGGGGAGACTTCGCGGACGGCCGGATATCTTGGGACAGGAGGGTCTTTGGAGAGCCCACAGGAGGTGACTTGTACCCCCAGGCACCAGAAAGAGGAAGAAGTTCTGTTTTCCCTAATAACTCACATTTTGGTATCGTAGTTCAGTTCACTGCGTGTGTTTAACGGGACTGTCTTAACCGCGTGCGAAGTCGTTGCACCTTGGCAACATTAAGCTTCAAAATGGAAAATACTGGAAAGAATAGAAAATGAAAAAAAGGACCGTGGAGGTGTTCCTGCCACACCCTTCCCCCCTCCCCACATCAATTTATTTTTTAAAATATCCTTGGTAGCGCCATAGTACATCTTTGCATTCATGTTTTGTCATCTCCAGTCTAAATTCTTAGGTCCTTGGCAGGCTGGCAATGGCTTGAAAGTCAGGAACCTTGAGTCTAGTCCTGGCTTTTTCATCAGAGCTCTGCAAATTTACAGGGTCTCAGTTTTCTTATCTATAACACCAGATCTTCTTGTTCATAGTTTAACTAAACAATAGAATAATTTGAAGTTAACCATTATGTATTCCTAATTTTTATTTCTCTTTTCTGTTTCCAGCAGCTTGTTGAAGATGGATATAGAGAACTGGACAGAAATAGTTTGTCCTTGCACTTTATGAATTAATTTTATTTTTAAAATAAAAAAATTAAACATATTTGAACCTTTTATTAAAAGGAAAAGGAGTATCTTGCCTCCCATGCAGCTTACTGAATTAAGAGATTTGATCCTCAAAACTTATAATTACTGTCTTTGGTCAGATATCTTGTTTTCTAGAGAATCTATGCTGGTTCCTTGGTACAACTGCAAAGCAAAGTTGGTCTAGGAACCACTATGATTCCCTTTGGTTAGCAGTTTTGCTGGACCTATTCTGGAAAGCAAACGGCATGTAAAAATAACTGAGGTAAGGGTAATGTATGTAAGACCTTTACACATCTGAGGCTGACAACATACTCCAAGCACAAAGTATAAGTTTTTACTGACAAAAGTTTCATTTGTGTCATTATGGAGTAGACATGTGAAGGAGAAACCTCACTGAATAGACCTTAGTGATAAATCCCAACTACAGTTGAGCCTTGAACATGGGTTTGAATTGCACAGGTTCACTTACACGTAGATTGTTTTCAATAAATCTATATGTAAGTGGACCACTGTCCACTTACTGTCCATGGCTGGTTGAGTCTGTGCCTGCGGAAACATGGATAGGAAGGGCCAACTATGGCGCTTGAGCATCCTTGGATTTTGGTATCCGTGGCAGCTCCTGGGGTTCCAGGATGATACCCTCCGACGATACCGAGGGATAACTGTGTCTGAAAATCAAGAGTGACCAAGTCCCAGGTTATTTTTGATTTTCCAGAGGTGTTTTCTAGAACACTGCCCTTGCTCATTCCTATAAAGATTAATTTTGTTTCTCAGTAACTTTAGGATCAGCTCCGTATTAACATAAGAAGATTCAGGAAAGTTGTTTCCACAGAGAGCTTTTTTTTTTCTGTTTTAGGAAGGCCGTTATGCTTTATTACTTCCAACTTCATTTGCATTCTGTGAATGCAGTACTTAAGGACTGAAATGTTGGTTCTTAGAGCACCATTCCATCTGGGCTGCAGGTGGCTGAAGTATCTGAGTCACCATTCATCACTGAGGGTCAAAGAGTTGAGGCTCTTTGAGACAAGGTAGGTTTCTTATGGCACATCCACGGTGCCTCCAGACTGTTGGTATGTTCCTGGTTAAACATCTAGGTTATGACCAGTTCTGCCCGTATGGGCCTGTTCTTGTGCCACGTTCCTGGTGGACCTGGTCTTTCCAATGTGACTCCTTTCCCATTACTTATGTGCAGCACCCGGACACACTCGTCTCCCTCTCCTGTCTCACCCCAATGTTCTGTCATCCTGCCCCTCTGGGCCTGTGCTGTTCACCCCCGAGGCCTGTCTAGTCCTTACGTGGTTTTCAGCCACCCTACACCACTCAGTCTGCCCCTCGTTTTCTGCCTACTGCCTCTTTACACTGTGCCCATGTGTTCCCATCCCTGTGGTGGACAATTCCCCCCGACATTGCCTCTCACTGTTTCACCTCTAGCTGTCTACCCCTTGCCCTACTTAAATGTGTTTGGTTTTTTCCCTGAAACTATTGGCTTACATGGAGATGTTACATTTTCCATGTTAACCACTAGTCTGGAAGCTGTTAAATTCTTTTTCAGTATCTCCTGTGAGACAGCGGTCCAAAGTTGATATACATTGTAACACAGAGTTGATATACATTGTAACACACTGATGGAAGAAAATCATAACGAATTTTATGAAATAGCTTGTTCTCGGGAGAAGCAATGGCCATGGTTTGCTTTGGTTTTGGCTACCTCACTTCAAAACGGTCTTGTAGGTTACTCTGATTTTCGTAGTGGCATCAAGGGATGACAACAGAAGCAGTGACTAGTGCTAAAGCGACTATACTGAGCATTACAAGTCAAAAGAAATGTAAGTTAATGAAAAAGAAGGCAGCTAGCTGAGTAATCTCACGCCTTACGGCGTGGTGAATACCTAAGCGGTATTTCTCAAACTTGAAGTGCACGTGAAACACTCGGGTATTGTTAAAATTTAGATTCTGATCCTGTGGGTCTATGGTGAGGCCTGAGAATATGCATTTCTAACAGTCACCCAGGTGATACGGATGATACTGACGCAGGAATCATAAGGAATAAACATTTCTCATGCTGAATCGTGTACCAAAATGTATAAATCAAAGCATCTTTCCACCCGAGATGAACAAGAGTAATAAACCTTTTTTGCACCCTTCTTCATACATATATACACGTGTAGGGGGTTTATTTTGTTTATTTTTACCAATATAGAGTTTTACCATCTTCATGACCCTGTAACTTTTCCATTTAAAATATGGAAATCCCTATAAAGTAGGTAGATTTTTTAAAAAAAATTGTATAGACATATATAAAATAAATAAGGATTTCATAAATGATGGGTTGTCTTTAGTGTAGTTTTTTTCTTTTTGCTTACCTCTAACAAGATCACTTAGAAGTACCGATTTAGGGCTTCCCTGGTGGCGCAGTGGTTGAGACTCCGCCTGCCGATGCAGGGGACACGGGTTCGTGCCCTGGTCCGGGAAGATCCCACATGCTGCGGAGCGGCTGGGCCTGTGAGCCGTGGCCGCTGGGCCTGTGCGTCCGAGCCTGTGCTCCGCAACGGGAGAGGCCACAACAGTGAGAGGCCCGCGTACCGCAAAAAAAAAAAAAAAAAAAAAAAAAGTACCGATTTATTAATCCATCTAAAAATACTTTATAGTACTTACTACTTCCTCATTTGTTGTTAGATTTTCAATGGAAAAACTATGGCTGTTTAAGTGAACTTTTAAGTATCATGAGCCATGATGGAGAAATTAATTAAAAGTAAAGATGTGAGATACAAAAAAGAGTAGAATGGATGAGTATATTAGAGTATGTCATACAATGAAACATCAGAGAGCAATGAGAATGAACAAACTACAACCCACACGATGATATAGATTCATTGCACAAACAGGTTGAATGAAAGAAGCCTGACAAGATGCCAGTACACTGTGTGATTCCATTATTCAGTTCAAAAAAGAGGCAAGACAGATTTTTACAGTTAGAGATTGGGATAGTGTTTACATTTGGTGTAGGGGGTGGAGGTGGGCAGGGACTAGAAGGAGGGGAAGACCACTAGGGTGCTGGTCACATTCTGTATCCAAATCTGGGTTATGTTACTTTCATGGGGGTGTGTTCACCCCGAAAATTCAGTGCGGTGGGCGCTTTTCACTTCTCTATTGAAGAAAAAAGTATTGCAAATAACGTGGCAGTTGGGCCTGTGGAATTACCTTGTGTGTTGTACTGAAGAACACATCAGTGTGGTTCATCTTTTGAAAAGTGAGCTCAGGTCGTCATCCTTATTCGGTGTAGTGGAAAGAGTTTGGGAATTGGATTTATAGGACTGAGTCCCACTTGGGGAAATGTTATTACAACCTCCCTGAGAGATGTAAAATGGAGCTCATAATTAGGTGCTCACAAAATTGCTGTAGAACAGAGTCACCATCCTCCCAGAACTCAGGATGGACCATGTGCAAAACTACAATGAAGTGATACTTCAGCAGTATCCCAAGTGGCAAAGAATTTAAAACTGCCTTTTTGAAGTGAGAGTATGCGCCAGAACCACGTATCCCATTAAGGCCATATAGGAAAGCTATGCTTGCAGTTAATTTAAGACATTGAGATGCTTAAATTGTATCTTAAGGTTAGTTTAGAAAAACTGGTGTCAGAAAACAAGTGCCAAAACACCCAGTACCCCAGGAGGAATGTCGTGGTAGTACAGGGTATTATGGGACTTGTAGTTTCGGACGCCGCGGGGGCATTCCCCCTCATCTCCACCCCAATCCTTTCGGACTGGCGAGAAAAAGGTGAGTAGCTGGGCAGTGAGCTCAGGACCTGCGGGCTGGCGGAGCGGCTTCCTCGAGGGAGAATCACCCCCACACTCTTCCCGCACCAGGCAGTCGGGCTGCGAGGCGGGCGCGCGGTGATGGCGTCACCTTCCGGTGCCGCCGTCTTGGTTTCCCTGGCGACCGGCGTGAGCTCCGCGCCGAGGCGAAGGAGATGCTGGCGAGGCGGCAGCGCGATCCCCTCCAGTCACTGCAGCGTCGCAATCAGGAGCTGAAGCAGCAGGTATCATCTGGCTGTCCATTGGGGGACCTGGGCTCTGGCGGCGGGCGAGCTCTGGGGCGCACCCTAACCCTGGGAGCCTCCCCAATCCACTTCCCTTTCCAAGTTGTAACCCACCCCACCCCCAGCATCAAACTGATCCCAGCACCAAACTGATTCTAATCCTTCACACTCCCAACCCAACCCCGGGGAGGCTAGAAAATCGGGACCATCGACTAAGTCTGCCCTCCCCCGCATCTCACCCTAACGGCTCTATCTCCAATCTAACAACTCCCTTAACCCATCTCACCTCCAAATCTAAACTTTTTTTTTTTTTGGCGGTACGCGGGCTTCTCACTGTTGTGGCCTCTCCCATTGCGGAGCACAGGCTCCGGACGCGCAGGCTCAGCGGCCATGGCTCACGGGCTCAGCAGCTCCGCGGCATGTGGGATCTTCTTGGACCGGGGCACGAACCCGTGTCCCCTACATCGGCAGGCGGAGTCTCAACCACTGCGCCACCAGGGAAGCCCTCCAAATCTAAACTTTTAACAGTAATTATTCCAACCACCTCTGCGCCCAACATCACTCTCCTCCACTCTCCATGCCCCCTTTCCTTTATCCCTCATCCAGTGGAGCTATTGAATGTTTTTGCTTCACATGAATCCCAGCGAAATAGGTGTCAAGGAATAGTCCTAATATATAAGAAAAATAAGACCTGACAAATGAGCAAAGGACTTGAACTAAAGGAGAAATACTAGTAACACACAAATATGAGAAAAGTTAACTTAAAAGATAATCAAGTAATTGCAAAGGAAGGAAGAGATCACAAACACTTAAAATATCACAATACCCGGTATTGGGGAGGCTGTGATGAAACAGGCACTTACACTGCTGCAGGGTATAAGGCACAGCATTTCTGGAAAGCGGTTTGACAAGATGTAGCAAGTATTCATGCTCCTAAGCTGGGAATTACATTTCCAGGAATTTACCGTACATAATAATAAAAAATTGAGACACAGGTTGAGGTATGGAGGTATTCATCATAGTATTACTTATAATACAAAAGGCTGGATGCAACTTAAACGATCAGTAGTAGGGGAATGGATAAATAACATGTTGGGACATAATACTGAGATTAAAATTTTAAGGAGATTTTAACATGTTAGGGAAAATATTTGTGATAAAATGTCAAGTTAGAAAAAATATAAAATTGAATATACAGTATTTCAATTTTAAAATTTTATATGTAATATACATAGAAAAAAAGATGGAAGGAAACATGCCAGCATGGTAACTCTATGTGGCAGAATGCTAATGACTATTATGTTTCGCTTCATACTTTTTGATATTTTTATAATTTTGGGTTGGGGTGGGGAGACTTCCCTGGTGGTCCATTGGTTAAGAGTTCGCCTTCCAGTGCAGGGGGTGTGGGTTCAACCCCTGGTCGGGGAACTAAGATCCCACATGCTTGGGGGCCAAAAAAACAGAACATAAAACAGAAGCAATATTGTAACGAATTCAATAAAGACTTTAAAAACGGTCCACGTTTTAAAAAAATACCGTAAAAAAAAAAAAATTAAGAAAGGGAATTCTCTGGTGGTCTAGTGGTTGGGACTCCACACTTTCACTGCTGAGAGCCCTGGTTCAATGCCTGGTCGGGGAACTAGGATCCCACAGGCCACGTGTCATGGCCAAAAAAAAAAAAGTTTATAAGAAAAAAGTAAGTAGTAATTAATGTGTTGTTAATTTATTTTCTGAAATTCCTATTTTACTTTGCTAATTTTACTTTTTATTTTTCATTTGATCTATTACCAAATATTGTTTCCACTAAATAGAATTATTTTATAAACTTTAGCAGGTAAGAGATGTACTGAATGCTCATATTTTATTCACTTTTGGACTTTCACTTAAAAAGTACAAAAGATGGGATGGATAAATGTTTCTTAATGGACTCTATTGGAATTATAGTGGTACAACAAAATAGAATATACTCTTCTGGTAGAAATAAAACTTGATGAGACATTGACTTAAGCTAAGCTTTGGCCAGATGCTTAATATGGTTTTGTATTTAATTTTAAATTTAGTGGGACATTGAGAGAACCAGGAAATGTTGTAGAAGTAAACTAAAAAAATTATAATTATTACAAAGATGTAACAAAGTAAACTATTGCCAGGATTATTCAAGTCGGAGACAAATTGGCTCCAGAGCCTTTTGATACCCTGTATGTCTGTGAAGGACATAGTGTGAGCTCATTCTTCCCTGGCCCCACGGAAGACACCTGAAGCAAAAAATGGAACAGATTTCCAACTTGGTATCCATGGGACAAGTGATCAAGAGCCCATCTGGGTCATGCCTGTGATGACCGACTCTGTTAGCATGTGTGTGGATTTTGTAAATAACAGATGCAAAATGGCAAGAGTAGAGAATTTTTATTTCTCTTCTTTCATCCACTTTATCTTCTCCACAGTATCTATAGAATGCAAAAGATGTATGTGCCTCTTTTGTGGGTATGTTGGCAAAGTTACACATAGTGTTTGGAAATTACTAAATCACAATGTAAGATATAAGAATGAGGATTTAAAAATTTGTGGTTTATTCATATAATGAATACTACTCGGCAATAAGAAGGAATAAACTAATGATACACACAACAATATGGAAGTATCTCAAAAACATTCTTGTGAAATGATTACACAAACGAGTACATACTTTCTGGAGTAATGGTAATTTTCTGTACGTTGATAGGGGTTTGGATTACATGGGTATATGCATTTGCCAAAACTCAGTAAATGTATACGTAAGATTTGTGCACTTCATTTGTATGTAAATTTTACACCAAATATTGAACTCTAGTTAGTGATACCCATTGGTGTATTAAGGGGAAATATATTGATGATTGTAGTTTACTTTGAAATACATAAAAAATAAGATGAATTGATGAATAGATGTGTCATAAAAGTATAGTAAAATGTTAATGGTAGAATCTAGGTGGTGGGTATTTGGATGTTCACTATAAAGTTCTTTCAACTTTATTGTATATTTAAAAGTATTCATTATAAAATATTGGGAAAAAAGAATTAAAATTTTATTTCCTAAGGTTATATGGCGTTTAACAATATGATACTTTAAACAGTCTCCATTTATTGTAGGTTGATGATTTGCTTTCTGAGAGTCGATTGAAAGGCGCTCTAGAAGCCAGTAGAAGACGAGATATTTACCAAAGGTAAAGCATATGAAATTATGTTAGCTTTGTAGGGACTGTACTTACATTTCAGTGAGCAGTATTTACAGCATAGAAATTGAGGAATTATTTCTTTTTTTAATTAATAACATTTCTAAAAAGACAAAATAATAATGGGAAATAATATTGAGGTAACAATGAATGAAATTTTCCAAAATGTATTTTACAATATTTCCTACAATTATCTATGTCTACCTAGTCGAAATGTTGGAATGATAAGATTAAATAGAGAATTACAAATGTTAAAAAGGGGCAGCTTACATCTATTTTGTACTCTGTATGTACCAAGCAGTGTGGTCCATGCTCTAAAAACTTTTTAATTAATTTTTACAATAACATTTTGAGGTACTCATTAATATAGATGAGAAAATTAAGGTTCACAGTGGTTAGTATGTCTAACACTACTTAGCTATAAGACATTAAAGTGAGAAGGCAATAAAAATGTTTTAAGATAAATGCAGAATTTATAGATATAATTAATTAATTAATTAAATTCAAATATAGTTGACTTACAATGTTGTGTTAGTTTCTGGTGTACAACAAAGTGGTTCAGTTATATGTATATATGTGTATGTGTGCATATATATATATATATATATATATATATATATATATGTTCTTTTTCATATTCTTTCCATTATGGTTTATCACAGGATATTGAATATAGTTCCCTGTGCTATGCAGTAGGACCTTGTTGTTTATCCATCCTATATAGAATAGTTTGCATCTGCTAGTCCTAAACTCCCAATCCATCCCTCCCCCACACCCCCACCCCTCCCTTGGCAACCAAAAGTCTGTTCTCTATGGCTGTGAGTCAGTTTCTGTTTCATTGATAAGTTCATTTGTGTCATATTTTAGATTCCACATATGTGTTATCATATGGTATTTTTCTTTCTCTTTCTGACTTACTTAATATGATAATCTCTAGGTTCATCCATTTTGCTGCAAATGGCAGTATTTCATTCTTTTTTGTGGCTGAGTAGTGTTCCACTGTGTGTGTGTGTGCGTGTGTGTGTGTATGTGTGTGTGTGTATATATATATATATATATATATATATAGATATATATAAAAAACATCTTCTGTATCCATTCATCTGTTGATGGACATTTAGGTTGCTTCCATGCCTTGGCTGTTGTAAATAGTGCTGCTGTGAACAGAGGGATGCACATATCTTTTTGAATTAAGAGTTTTGTCTGGATATATGCCCAGGAGTGGGATTGCTGGATCATAGGGCAGCTTTATTTTTACTTTTTTGAGGAACCTCCATACTGTTTTCCATAGTGGCTGCACCAATTTACATTCCCACCAACAGTGTAGGAGGGTTCCCTTTTCTCCATACCCTCTCCAGCATTTGTTTTTTTGTAGACTTTTTAATAATGGCCATTCTGACCAGTGTGAGGTGGTACCTCATTGTAGTTTTGATTTTCATTTCTCTAATAATTAGTGATTTTGAACATCTTTTCATGTGCCTGTTGGCCATCTGTATATCTTTGGAAAAATGTCTATTTAGGTCTTCTGCCCATTTTTTGATTGGGTTGTTTGTTTTTCTGTTACTGAGTTGTATGAGCTGTATGTATATTTTGGAAATTAAGCCCTTGTTGGTTGCATCATTTGCAAATATTTTCTCCCAGTCCATAGGCTGTCATTTTGTTTTGTTTATGATTTCCTTTTCTGTGGAAAAGTTGTAAGTTTGATTAGGTCCCATTTGTTTATTTTTGCTTTTATTTCTATTGCCTTGGGAGACTGACCTAAGAAAACATTGCTACAATTTATGTCAGAGAATGTTTTGCCTATGTTCTCTTCCAGGAGTTTTGTGGTTCTATGCCTTATATTTAAGTCTTTAAGCCATTTTGAGTTTATTTTTGTGTACATTGTGAGTGTATGGTCTAACTTCATTGATTTACACGCAGCTGTCCAGCTTTCCCAATACCACTTGCTGAAGAGACTGTCTTTTCTCCATTGTATATTCTTGCCTCCTTCATTGAAGATTAATTGACCGTAGGTGTGTGGGTTTATTTCTGGGCTCTCTATTCTGTTCCATTGACCCATATGTCTGTTTTTGTGCCAGTACCATGCTGTTTTGATTACTGTAGCTTTGTAGTGTTGTCTGAAGCCTGGGACAGTTAAGCCTCCTGCTTTGTTCTTTTTCCTCAGGATTGCTTTGGCAATTCTGGGTCTTTTATGGTTCCATATACATTTTAGGATTACTTGTTCTAGTTCTGTGAAAAACGTCATAGGTAATTTGATAGGAATTACATTAAATCTGTAGATTGCTTTGGGTAGTATGGTCATTTTAATAATATTAATTCTTCCAATCTAATCCAATATTAATTCTTCCAGTCCAATTAATAACATTAATTCTTTCTATTTCTTTGAATCATCTTCAGTTTCCTTTATCAGTGTTTTACAGTTCTCAGCATAAGTCTTTCACCTCCTTACTCAGGTTTATTCCTAAGTATTTTATTATATTTTTGATGTGATTTAAAAAAAAAATAAATTTATTTATTTTTGGCTGCATTGGGTCTTCCTTGTTGGGTCTTCGTTGGGGCATGTGGGCTTTCTCTAGTTGTGGCGAGCGGGGTCTACTCTTTTTTGCAACGCACAGGCTTCTCATCGTGGTGGCTTCTCTTGCTGCAGAGCTCGGGCTCTAGGCGCATGGGCTTCAGTAGTTGTGGCATGTGGGCTCAGTAGTTGTGGCTCACAGGCTGTAGAGCGCAGGCTCAGTAGTTGTGGCGCATGGGTTTAGTTGCTCTGTGGCACATGGGATCTTCCAGGACCAGGGCTCAAACCCGTGTGCCCTGCATTGGCAGGTGGATTCTTAACCACTGCACTACCAGGGGAGTCCCTTTTGATGTGATTTTAAAAGGGATTTTTTTTTTTTTTACTTTCCTTTCTGATATATATATATTTTTTTTTTCATTTTCCGTTTCTGATATTTCATCATCAGTGTAAAGAAATGCAACTGATTTCTGTATGTTAATCTCGTATCCTGCTACCTTGCTGAATTTATCAGTTCTAGTAGTTTTTGTGTGGAGTCTTTAAAGGTTTTCTATATATAATATCATGTCATCTGCATATAATGGCAATTTTACCTCTTTCAATCTGGATACGTTTTATTTCTTTTTCTTGTCTGATTGTTGTGGCTAGGACTTCTAATACTAGTTGAATAGAAGTGGTGAGAGTGGGCATCCTTGTCTTGTTCCAGATTTTAGTGGGAAGGCTGTCAGCTTTTCACTATTGAGTATTATGTTGGCTGTGGGTTTGTCATAAGTAGCTTTTATTATGTTGAGATATGTTTCCTCTATACCCATTTTGGTAAGAGATTTTTTTGTTTGTTTTTTTAAATTTTTATTTATTTATTATTTACTTTTGGCTGTGTTGGATCTTCGTTGCTGCGTGCAGGCGTTCTCTAGTTGCGGTGAGTAGGGGGCTACTCTTTGTTGCAGTGCATGGGCTTCTCATTTTGGTGGCTTCTCCTGTTGTGGAGCACGGGCACTAGGCGTGCAGACTTCAGTAGTTGCAGCACACAGGCTCAGTAGTTGTGGCATGTGGGCTCACTTGTTGCAGCTCATGGGCTCAGTAGTTGTGGCTCGCAGGTTCTAGAGCTCAGGCTCAGTAGTTGTGGTGCACGGGCTTAGTTGCTCCGCAGCATGTGGGATCTTCCTAGACCAGATATTGAGCCCATGTCCCCTGCATTGGCAGGTAGATTCTTAACCACTGCACCACCAGGGAAGTTCCTTGGTAAGAGTTTTTATCATGAATGAATGTTGAATTTTATCAAATGCTTTTTCTGCATCGATTGAGATGATCATGTGGTTTTTGTCTTTTCTTTCGTTGTTGTGGTGTATCACATTGATTTGCATATGTTGAACCATCTGTGTGACCCTGACAACTTGATCATGGTGTATGATCTTCTTTATGTGTTGTTGGATTTGGTTTGCTAATATTTTGTTAAGAATTTTTGTATCTATATTCATCAAAGATATTGGCCAGTAATTTTCTTTTTTGGTGTTATCCTTGTCTCATTTTGGTATCAGGGTGATGGTGGTTTCATAGAATGACTTTGGGAGTGTTCCCTCCCCTTCAGTCTTTTGGAAGAGTTTGAGAAGGATCAGTATAGTTCTTTTTGTATGCTTGGTAGAACTCCCCAGTGAAGCCATTTGGTCCTGGACTTTTGTTTGCAGGGAGTTTTTAAAATTATAGATTCTATTTCACTTCTAGTGATTGGTCTGTTCAAATTATCTAGCTCTTTTTGATTCCGTTTTGGTGGGCTGTATGTTTCTAGAAACTTGTCCAAGAAATGCAGAATTTAGTTAAGCAAGAGAAGGAACTTCACTACAGTCTCAGTGAAGTTGCAGCCTTTGGTCCATTTGAATCAAATGCAAGAATTATGTCATGGTATAATTTGGGTCTAAGAGCAAACAACCTAAGCCTGAAGGTTATGGACTTGCTATTGTGACAGCAACTATAAAAACAGCTCAGAGTGAACATCAGTGGCGTAGGCCAAATTGTGCTAAGTCCTTGGCCTATGTAGCCCCAGATCCTGTGACCTGTCAGAAGTCTCTGTCTATTAGCAATTCTGCCTTGCTTGGGATGGTGACCTGAGCTCTCTTGAGATGGGAAAACTGTTCTCATGATGGATGATTGTTTTTTGTTTTGTTTTGAATTTTCTTTTTAATCCTTGGGAGAGTTTAAAATTAACTAGAGTTTAAAAGTACATAGACATGGTGAACTAAATCAAATTAGACTATTATTACTTTTGTATTAAGTTTAGGACATCATTAAAATAATCTGTATGCTTTAGGTATTTAAAGAATTTATAACATTCAAATGGATGTGAGATTTGTGCTGCTAGTTTAAATGATTCATTAGAACATTTGAAAAAATTTTACTTAAGTCAGGCAGAGTGCTTAAAAGCAAAATAAAATTTAAATGAATTTTAAGATGTGCGAATTTAATTAACTACCTTCATTAGTAGGATTGATTATTTGAGGAATTTAGCTCAAGTTGAATTAATCAAACAATAATGAAAGAAAAAGGGAAGGTAATTGTACTTGCTTTACTAGATTTTAAAATAGAATAAGAGTTATATGCTGAATTGAAGTCCCAGGGAAAACTAGATTTTTAAATTTTATTTTAATAAGCTAATAATTATTTTTATACCCAAGTAATAGTCTTCTCTGTGTATAAAAAGATCCCCTCACAGTCATTTTAAAATACACATTGATATTTGCATGTCTGGAAAAAACATTCAGCCCTTATGTTTGATTAATAATTGGGTAGATATGGAGTAAAAAAAATTTCTACTTAAACCTTTGAAGACATTGTCTGGTTCCTTTACACCTAGTGATGCTGACAAGTTTCATGGTCATTCCTTTGTAATTGATCTCTGTCTGAGGCTTTTCTCCTCAGCCTTGGTGTTTTGAAATTTTGTCACGGTGTATTTAGGTGTTGTTTTAATTCTTCTCAACACTCAAGGGGTCTTTTCAGTCTGAAAACTTGTCTCTCGTGAGCTCTGGGAGAGTTTCTTTTACTAAAAGATAATTTTTTTACTTCTGTTTGTTTCTTCCTGAAACACCTTTGAGTCAGGTATTGAACCTCCCGGAATTTTCCTCTAGGTCTCTCCCCACTAGTTTTTGTTTCTTTGTTTTTTTGTTTATGCCTGAGAGGTTCTCTTGACACATTTTTTTTTTTTTTTTTGGCTTGCGGGATCTTAATTCCCTGACCAGGGATTGAACCCGTGCCTCCTGCAGTAGAAGTGTAGAGTCCTAACCACTGGACTGCCAGGGAAGTCCCTAAATTCAGTCTTATCTTAGCCAATCCTGACCTTGCACGAGCCTTTCTCAGTGTTCCTTTTCCTCAAACCTTCTGAAACCGTGCAACTCAGATTGGGATTTGAACCCATGGGCCGGGTCTCAGACCCAGCCAAAACCCAGATTGGGACTTGAACCCACGGTCTTTTAACTGAGATCACACACCTGGTCTCAGGACTTAATGAAGCTCAGGTTCTTGATGTCTCATCACAGAAAGAATTCAGTGAGAGACAAAGTGATAGGTAAGAAGTGGATTTATTTAGAGAGAAACACACTCCACGGAGCGTGGGCCATCTCAGAAGGCGAGAGCCGCCAACTTTTTCTTTTAACTTTTCCGTGGATGTTTTATTTCAGCAGCTGTATTGTTAATTTACAAGTGTTTTTCCTTGTTCTTTAATTTTTCTTTTTTCTAGCATTGCGTTCCTGTTTTTAGGTTATCTCATTAATACTTCCATGATTGGGAGTTGTGTTTTTTTTTAAAGTTCTTTTCTGTTCTCTGAGTTGTCTTTGGTTCCTCTGGGCTCAGATTTTTTTACTTTTGGTTAGTCTTAAATTTTATCTTCCATGTTGCTAGTTTTCTTCATTATGCCCAATGGTCCTTGGATTATCTTTTTTTTTAAGAATGAGGGACTAAGCTGATTATTCTAGAGAGTTGCCATGGGTTCTTCTACTGTTGGGTTTATAGGTCTCAAGGACCAGCCCTTCCTGTCATCTTGCTCAGTCATCTTCAGCTTGTCAGTGACAGCCCTGCATACCATTACAAAGTCCCCAGTCATCATTACCTAAAAGCAGAAAGGATGATGGTTCTTTACCTGCTCCATCAGGGAGAACAAAATGGGGGGAACTGCCTAACACATTTCTTTTATGTATCACTGGCCAGTGCTGGGCCATACACGCACCCTACCTGCAGTGGAGGCTGATCACTTGCGTGTCAGTGGGAGGCCAAGCATGCCAGCATGGAGGAGGGTGGCAGAAGGGCTTTGGGGTAGATAACTAGCAGGGTCAGCTGCAGGTTGATGTTTCTACTTGTCTTTTCTGCCTCTTTCACGAAGGATTTTTGTCCCCCTTTTCACTGCTTATTTCATTTTATGAGTCTCTGGAAGAAAAAAAAATAACTCAGCATAAAAAATAATGACTTTTTCAGGTTATTGGTGGAGAAGACATTTGAATTTTGAAAACTCATAACTAGCTGTAGCCCATTTTCCGTCATTTTTTTCTCTCTCTTTTTTTAAAATTGAAGTACAGTTGAGTTACAGTGTTGTGTTAATTTCTGCTGTACAGCAAAGTGATTCAGTTATACCTATATATACATTCTTCTTTATATTCTTTTCCTTTATGGTTTATCTCAGGATACTGAATATAGTTCCCTGTGCTATGCTGTAGGACCTTGTCGTTTATCCATTCTATATAGAATAGTTTGCCTCCACTAACCCCAAACTCGGTCGTTTTCATACTTCTAATATAGGTGTCTAAGACTTAAGCCAAATTATATGAGCTGTCCATGAAATATCTAAAACGCCGTACCCATATGGATGGGCCATGTTCACAAGGGGAGTGTGCTGTTGTGGGGAGAGGCCAGCTGTAGAATCCTAAACTCTGCCTTCACATGGTTACTCTCCCTCTGACTAGCTCTGGTCACTTTTCAGAACCTCACTTTCTTCAGCTGGAGTGAGGATTGTTATGAGACTCAAATGAGGTGATGCTTAGCAGTATTTGTGATGCAAAAAATAAATTTTAGCTGTTATTATCATTATTTTGTCGTCTTGGTTGCATCCTAGGTTTATGGAATTTTAGAGCTGGAGAAGCATTTTTAAAGTCCAGTGCTTTCCTTATTTTAGAGATAGGAAACTGAAGCCCAGAGTCACTGAAGTTTTCTGAGTTCTGGTTATCATACCTCATACCTGAGATCTTGACTATGAGCATCACCCAAGCTAATGGATGGAAAGGCATTTACATATGAATTTTTAAACATCATTCATGCAATAGAAATTGCCTTACCTGGGCTTCCCTGGTGGCGCAGTGGTTGAGAATCTGCCTGCCAATGCAGGGGACACGGGTTTGAGCCCTGGTCTGGGAGGATCCCACATGCCGCGGAGCAACTAGGCCCGTGAGCAACAACTACTGAGCCTGCGCGTCTGGAGCCTGTGCTCCGCAACAAGAGAGGCCGCGATAGTGAGAGGCCCGTGCACCGCGATGAAGAGTGGCCCCCGCTTGCCACAACTAGAGAAAGCCCTCGCACAGAAACGAAGACCCCACACAGCCAAAAATAAATAAATAAATTAATTAAAAAAACAAAAAAATGGCAGATGCTTGCTTTAAAAAAAAAAAAAAGAAAGAAATTGCTTTACCTGCTTAAAGACTTATGTATGATTTTATAAAATAGCTTTTCGTTCTGACAATTAAAAAATCAATATTTTGTTTCTTTCTTTTTTAAAATTTAGATGTATCCAATTAAAACAGGCAATAGATGAAAATAAAAATACTCTTCAAAAATTAAGCAAAGTAAGTATTATGGTTAATCATGTTAAAAAAAATTCCGTTTTTACCCAAATATTTTGTTTAGTGGAAGTTCATTAGAGGGGTAAGTTCCTGGGTTCACATAAGTTATGAAGTGTAACTGTGGTCAGTGCTGACCTGCCCGATGGGCTTACTGAATGTGCTTGGGAGCAGAAAAGACAGGGCTCCAAATCCTGGTAAAAGTTCAGCTTTAATGAACTCACCCAGCATTGAGGACTCGGAAAAACCTGGAAGGAGCTATTTTTATTTTTGCATTGCGTAAGTTTTATGTTTTACAGTTTAGAATTGTTTTCATTTTAATTACATTGTGGGGAGAGTACCTAATCTGGCCCTGAGGGTAAGTGGTAGAGAAACTTCTTATATCACATGGCAGCCCTGATATTGGTGACTCTGCAGAAACAGGGCAAACTAGAGTTTACTCTGGGCAGTTCCCATCAGGATTTCCTCTTTTAATATGAGCCTGAGCTTCAGCTAGGTGTCCGGGCCAGAGACTCACAGAGCATTTAGGGTGGAAGGCATTTGAAAGTCATCTACCTGCCTGCATGTGGATCTCCTTTACTGCGTCTGAGACAAGGGGTCACTGAGTGTCTCTTCTGCATTTCTCCAGTGACACAAAACTGTAATTCCGCAGGCAGACTGACCCTAAATTTGAAAACCTAACTATTCCTGTTTCACAAATGAGGAAACTGAGGCTTCCAAAGGTGAAGCAGCTTTCCCAGTGTCTCACTGCCAGTAAGTGGCAGAACTTGGACTTGGCACTTGTGTTTTCGGCTCAGTCCTCTGTCTGGAACCTGTCCCTTACTGACTATAGAGGGACTACAATACCAAGCAAGAAAACAAAACAAAAAAATAGGAGGTATACATTTATTTTGTCATTTGGTTTGCATTCCAACATAATCTACATTTCTTTTAAAGTTATTTCTCTAAGGTAGGCATAGTCTCGTATCAATATTTGCTTTGTCTTATAGCACTTATTGGAGTTTTTTACTTTTAACATAAATATAATCGGAAACAAATTTTTATTTTTATTTTTTTAGTGAAATAGACTTATATTCTCTCATAGGCTGATGAACCTGCCCCTGTTGGGAGTTACAATCAGAAGAAAGAGGAGGAACACAATCTTTTGGATAAGCTTACCCACCAACTGCAGGAACTTGCTGTGTCCATAAGTAGAGAAAATGTCACTGAGTAATGCTCCCTTCCTTCCTTTCTTTCTTTCAGATATTATGTCACCAACAGTTTTAATGTTTGACTCAGAATAAAGTCATATATAGATAAAAACAAATGGCAGTAACAGTACAATTAGTCAACATTTATTTATTGTGTGTAATAGAAAGTGTGAGATCCCATGAGAGATGTAAAGAAGTAGAAGCCATAATCTCTGCTCTCAGGTAAGTTACAAGCTAGTTGGGGAAACAAAACAGAGATCGGAAGAGCTAAATAAACAGATGTTAGAAAATAAGGATCGGGCTTCCCTGGTGGTGCAGTGGTTAAGAATCCCCCTGCAGGGCTTCCCTGGTGGCGCAGTGGTTGAGAGTCCGCCTGCCGATGCAGGGGACATGGGTTTGTGCCCCGGTCCGGGAAGATCCCACATGCCGCGGAACAGCTAGGCCCGTGAGCCATGGCCGCTGAGCCTGCGCGTCCGGAGCCTGTGCTCCACAACGGGAGAGGCCACAACAGTGAGAGGCCCGCGTACTGCAAAAAGAATCCGCCTGCCAATGCAGGGGACACGGGTTCGAGCCCTGGTCTGGGAAGGTCCCACATGCCGCGGAGCAACTAAGCCCGTGTGCCACAACTACTGAGCCTGTGCTCTAGAGCCCACGAGCCACAACTGCTGAGCCCGCGTGCCTAGAGCCCGTGCTCTGCAACAAGAGAAGCCACCACAGTGAGAAGCCCACGCACTGCAACCAAGAGTAGCCCCTGCTCACCACAACTAGAAAAAGTCTATGCACAGCCTCGAAGACACAGTGCAGCCAAAAATAAACAAACTAAATAAATATATTAAAAAAAAAAGAAGAAAATAAGGATCATGGGCTTCCCTTGTGGCGCAGTGGTTAAGAATATGCCTGCCAATGCAGGGGACACAGGTTCGAGCCCTGGTCCGGGAAGATCCCACATACCGCGGAGCAATTAAGCCTATGCACCACAACTACTGAGCCTGCGCTTTAGAGCCCGCAAACCACAACTACTGAGCCCGCACACCTAGAGCCCATGCTCCGCAACAAGAGAAGTCACTGCAGTGAGAAGCCCATGCACCGCAATGAAGAGTAGCCCCTGTTTGCCACAACTAGAGAAAGCCTACGCGCAGCAACAAAGACCCAACATAGCCAAAAATAAATAAATTTATTAAAAATTTTTTAAAAAAGGAAAATAAGGATCATGCCTTTAATGTCAGTGTTGATGTGTAAAAAGAAAATTATTTGGATTGTCTATTTGCATATTTATTTACTCCTTTTATAAATATTCTTTAAAAATTGGAAGCAGAAACATGCATTCTTTTCCTGCTGGAGTGGATGTTAATAATAGCCTTTGTAAAATGGAAAGAAAACTTGATAGTATAAACAAACCCAATTCATAGGAAGAAAAAAGGAAAAAGTCAACTAGACTCTTCAAATGCTGTTCCCGTACTTTTACACTGTATCCTGGGAAGAAATGCTAAAGAATATAGATGCAAGGATTCTAGAATTTCCATTGATTTCCAGTACTGAGAATGACAAAAGTGGCTGATATTGGACTTACCCTTCCTACCATAAACACTGTAAAATCTGGACAAAATATACAAAATGGCTGTTTGAACTCGTTGAACATCAACCAAGCAGGGTTGATATCGTTAATACAGGGAGACATGAGCTGAGTCCTGCATTTACCCAGACCCTCTTCCTGGAGTTAGTTTATGGGCGGTGGTGCAGGAATCCCAAACAGGGAGCTGCAGTCTCACCGGGCTGAGGAGGCAGAGATAAAATTCTGGACTTGCTAAGGCTGCTGGTACTTGTGGAGAGAGTGGAGAGATAGAAGAGAGTTGCAGAGAGACAACTGCAGAAATCTAAATGGACTCCTGGGCTACACAGAGCATGATTCCAGAAGGCCTGGCGGAAAGCGCCTGCTGGGAGACTGAGAGCTTAAAAGATTCTGGAGGCCACAGAACCCTGGAAAAATATTCGAGTTTGTACCTAGCTGGAGTAAAGATACCTTGGTGAATGCTTCAGGCATTTAGTTGGAGATCACATAAGGCCTATGCCCTAGGAGTAAGGAAAACACCCTAATATTAAGAACTGTGATCTTGGAATACAGACAAAACTGAAGTAGGGCTTCCCTGGTGGCGCAGTGGTTGGGAGTCCGCCTGCCGATGCAGGGGACACGGGTTCGTGCCCCGGTCCGGGAGGATCCCACGTGCCACGGAGCGGCTGGGCCCGTGAGCCATGGCTGCTGAGCCTGCACGTCCGGAGCCTGTGCTCCGCAGCAGGAGAGGCCACAGCAGTGAGAGGGCCCGCGTACCGCAAAAAAAAAAAACAAAAAACAAAAAAAAACTGAAGTAAATCTTTTCCAACAAAGCCTAAAATCAGACCTTAACAGGAACAAGATCATTTAACTGTATAACAGAACAAAATTCAACACTCTTTAAAGGATGACCACATAATCCAAAGTCTCTAAATGTATTATCCACAATGTCTAGTAATTTTAAAAAAATGATTGGAAATGCAAAAAACAAAAGGGGGAAATAAATAATAATTAAGCAGTGAAAGTCAATAAAAGCAGAGCCAAATCTGAGCCAGATAGTAGAGTAAGCTGACAAGGATTTCTGAATAATATGATTAATATGTTGAGGAAAATAGAAGAAAAGATGGATGGAATGGAAAAACATGGCATATTTTAAGAGAACTCAAATGTAGAAAATAACCAAATGAACATTCTACAACTGCAAAATATAATATCTGATGGAATAACGGCTGAGGACTTTCTAAATCTGGTTCAATATATAGCTTCAAAAAGGTGAAAATGTCTTATAATAAAGAGAAAAAATAATCATTGGAAGTCTAGATGACCCAGATGTGAGAATTAGCAAACCAGAGCTATAAATCAACTATTTTCAATATGTTAAGAGAGATGGGCAGATTGCTTGATTAGAGAGGAATCTTAAGCAGAGAAATGGAAACTAATACTGACCAAAATGGAAATTCTGAAACTAAAAAACAATATATGAAAAGAAAAAAAATTGGATCGTTTAACACAAGACTGGATACAATAGAGGAAAAGATCAGTGAGCCCAAAGACTGAGCAATGAAAAACTTTCAGACTCATGCACAGAAAGAAAAAAAGAATGAAAAGAACAGAACAAAATGTGAGAAAGATCTGGGACATGGTCGTAAGTTATAGCATATGTGTAAATTGAAGTCCCAGAAGGAGAGGAGAGAGAGAATGGAGCACAAGAAATATTTCAATACGTTTTTAAATTGAGATCTAAAAAAGTTACCAATGCACTGGTCCAAGAACCTCAGGCAACCCCAAACAATAAATACAAGGAAAACTACACATAGATGCATCAGAGTTAAACTGCTGAAAACTAAAAATAATAGAAAATCTTAAAAGCAGTCAGGGAAATAAAGAAACATATGTATAGGCAAACAACAGTTCAAGTTAAAGTTGACATCTTGTTAGAAAAAATACAGGTCAGAAGATAATGCAGTGACATCATAAAAGAGTTGAAAGAAAAAAAATCTATCAACCCAGAATTCTGTGTACAGCAAAAGTGTCTTTCAGAAATTAAAGTAGAATAAAGACATTTTCAGACAAACAAAAGCTGAGAAAATTTGTCAAACAAATGCTGAGAAATTTGCTAAAGGAAGTCCTATAGGCAAGAAGGAAATGATCCCACAGGAAACCTGTATTTGCAAGAAGGAATGAAGAGCACCAGTATGTGGGTAAATAGAAAAGCCTATTTCTTCTTTGCTAAATGTCTTTAGGGAACACTTGATTGTGTAAAGCAAAATATATATTTAAGAATTTATAATATATAGTCAATTCTCATTATTTGCTGTGGTTATGTTCCATAAAGTAGCTGCAAATACTGACTAGGTGAATACTGAACCATGGCTTCTAGGGAAAATACACAGCTAGGTTCCTGTGAGGCTCTGGTCACAGTTTTTTTTGAAACCTGAGTAAAACATGTCCTTGTTTTATGTGTGTTTCTGTTTAAAGATACCTTATTTAATGTATGTTACTGATTCATTAACATTGAACTCACAGACAACAGCCCTATAATTCATGTCTGAAGAAATCTAACACACTTATTTTCTCCATTAGGGCACATCACAACCTTCTTGTGCTTTATGGCCATTAAAACAGCATAGGTAGGTTGCAAGTAAAAGATTAGAAAAAGGTATTCCATGTTAACCCTGACGAAAACAAAGGTGATGCAGCTATAGTAGTATCAGGCAGAGAAGACTTTAAGGTCAAAAGTAATTTAATAGATAAATACATCTTATAATAGTAAAAGCATCAATTCAATAGAAAAAAATTATCCCTAATGTGTAGACACCTAACAACATAGCTTTACAACGTATAAAGTAAAAATTGTTAGCACTGAAGGAGAGCTATATAATCCACAAACCTTAACCACCTTTACCTAATTAAAAATATATTTGTAGAATGCTGTATGCAACTAGATAATACACCTCTCTTCCAAGTGCATGTATAACATTAACCAAAATGAATCATAATGGATCATAAAGCAATTGTCAACAAATGTCAAAGGATTGATATCATGTAGTGTATAGTCTGATGACTTGGAATTACATTAAAACTCAGTGACAATCTAAAACTAATACAATGGTATATGTCAATTATATATCAATTTTTTAAAAAACTCAAATGACAGAAAAATAAAAGTCTCCAAATGTTTGCAAATTAAGTCACATACTTCTATGTAACCTAAGGGTCAAAGAAAATATTACAATGGAAATCTTAAAATATTCTGAATGATAATAAAATACAACTGTGGGCTGCAGCTAAAGCAGTGTTTAGAGGGAAATTTATAACTTCAAATGCATAGTTTAGAAAAGTTGGAAATTAATTACTGAAGTTTCCAACCTAAGAAGCCAGAAGAAGAATAACAAATTAAACCCAAGAAAAATAGAAGGAAATAATAAAGAGCAGAAGACAGTGAATAATAAACAGACGTACAGTAGATAAAATCAATAAACCCAAAGTTGGTTCTTTGGAAAAGTTAATTAAATGGGTAAATTCCAAGCAAGAGTGATTAAGAAAAGAGAAAGAGAAGGAAAACAACAACAATGAAACAGGGAAGAAAACTAATCACTACAGAGTCTACAGAAATTTAAAAGGTACCATGAGGATACTATGAACATCTTTGTGCCAATAAATTTGAAAATTTAGATAAAATACGTTCCTTGAAAAATAAAATACTCAATTTACACAAGATGAATAGAAAATCTTAATAATACTACCAAAATATCTACTAAAAAAGTTGAATATATAATTAAAACCTTTCCACAGAATAAACTCTCAGGTTGCTTCACTGATAAATTTCTGCATTTAAGTAAGAAATAATACCAGTATTATAAAATCTTTCTAGAGAATTGAAAAAGAAACATTTCCCAAATCATTTTATGAGTGCTAGATAACTTCACTATCAAAACCTGATAAGAGTATTATAAGAAAAATACAAGGCCTTCATGAATGAATGCACAAACTCAATATAAAATGTTAGCAAATAGAATCCAGGGCATATAAAAATGACAGTACATCATGACTGAGTGGGATTTATTCTAGAATGCAAGGTTAATTTGACATTGAAAAATCACTAATTGAAATTTACTGTATTAGCATAATAAAGAAGAGCCATTTGGGTCTATTTGGCTAGTTTTATGGTTAGCAGTGTCCATTTGCATGAAAGTATTGTTATCCCATTTTATTTTTTTTATTATTTTTAAAAATTTATTTCATTTATTTAATTTTGGCTGCATTGGGTCTTCGTTGCTGCGTGTGGGCTTTCTCTAGTTGTGGCAAGTGGGGGTTACTCTTCATTGTGGTGCGTGGGTTTCTCATTGCGGTGGCTTCTCTTGTTGTGGAGCACGGGCTCTAGGTGCACGGGCTTCAGTAGTTGTGGCTCACAGGCTCAGTAGTTGTGGCGCACAGGCTTAGTTGCTCCACAGCATGTGGGATCTTCCCGGACCAGGGCCCGAACCCGTGTCCCCTGCATTGGCAGGAAGATTCTTAACCACTGTGCCACCAGGGAAGCCCCTGTTATCCCATTTTAAGATAAGCTTCTCTAATGTAAGCGTTAGGACAGCAAAGACCTCTATTTTGTTCACTGTTACACCCCTAGCACATAGTGTCTGTCACACAGTAGGTGCCCAGTAAATGCTGAATGTTGAATGAATAAATAAAGCTCAGGGAGACTTAACGACTTATCCAAGCTAGTATTTTAGCTCCTCGCTCTTCCCTCCTCAGTATCTTTCCCAGACACCTTTCTCTTCATCCCTAATTCTTAGTTTAAACTGTTTCATGTCTCACTGTTAACAGCCATCTTTGCCTTTAGCCCTTCTTCCAATCTCTCACCCACGTTGACAGCCTGATCAACTTCCTGAAGTGCAGATCAGATCATGCCTTTCCCTTCCTTCATTTTTAAGGAACACCTTTAGAGGTAAAGCTCACATGGGCTGCGTTCTGCTCACCTCTTTTCAATCTTATCTCTTGCTTATTTCTCCCAAGCCTCGTCCTACCACTCGTGAGCTACTTGAGGTTCCCTGAGCTTGAGCCTCCTTTCTCCACTCCCTTCCTTATCTTTCTACTCCCCTTTTACCTGATTAATTCCAACTCGTCCCTCAAGACCTAATTCTAAGGCTTTCTGATCTCCACCCATGCAGTCGAGGTTAGGTGTCTCTCTTGTGTGCTTCCTTAGTATCCTGTGTTTACCTCTACTGCAGGTAAACTGTTGAACTATATAGTACTTATCCGTCTGATAGATTGTTTCATTGTCCTCCTTGAGGACAGGGAATTGTGTCTCGTTTTTCTCTGTATCTACTGTGTCTGACATGGAACCTGACATATATCTTCATCATCATCATCCTCATCGCCGACTTTTATTGAAAGCCTGCAGACACTGTTGTAAACACTTTGCAAGTTTGTAACTCCTCTCATCTTCATGATGACCTTATGAAGCAGGTTCTGTTATTATCTCCACTTTACCAATGAGAAATGGGGAGATTAAAAGAAACCTATCTGAGGGCACTCAGTGAGAAGGAGATAGAACCAGAACTTAAACTCAGAGCCCGTGCTCTAATCACTGTACAATAATGCTCAAGCAGCGTCTGCTGAATGGATGAATCCAAGATTTCAGTGCGAGTCTCTTGGCCTCCAGTCCAGCACGTGCTTCACCAGGTCACGTACGTTCCTCAGATATATTAACTCCTCATCACTCTCAGTTCCTCGGTCACATATTCTTTGCTAGATGGTAGAAACTTAGTTGCACTTTCCCTTTATTCCCTTTATTTGCCACTTCCAAATATATGCCAGTTCTATATGTAGAAGTTATACTCGTACTCGATCTGGATCTGTTCTTATACGTTATTTCAGGTGACCCTTGTCAAAGAATTATTTTTTGCAGAACTGCGGCGCTTACTGAAGGAGAGGACGATGACAGTTCTGCTGAAGAAGATGAAGAAGAAGAAGAAGAAGAAGAAGAAGATGAAGAGGCCGCAAGTGGAGAATACGTTGCTATTGGAGATTTTACGGCTCAGCAAGTCGGAGACCTTACATTTAAGGTAGTAGAAACAGACTGGAAGCTAACTGAAGGATAAATTTTCGTACCTAACGTAGTAAGAAAACTCTACCTGTATTCCTGGATTAGATATTCCTGATATTAACTTTTTAAAGACTCAATCTGTTTAAATAAAATAAGTGATAATTAAGATTTACAAGCGGTAGTCAGGCGAAATTCTGTTATCAAAGTTACCTGGTAGTAAAATGGTAAAAAGAGTAGACGCTCTTCTGTTTTTGAAAATAGTTTTCATGTTGATAATTCTGAATTTAGGGGTAAATTTTAATTTAAAAATTTTTACTTTTATTTTCTTTAAGAAAGGGGAAATTCTCCTTATAATTGAAAAAAACCCTGATGGTTGGTGGATGGCTAAGAATGCCAAAGGAAACAAAGGTCTTATTCCCAGAACGTACTTGGAGGTTAGTCTTTTTTGTTTATTCTTTCCTTTTTCTTCTTCAAGACATTTTTTCATTTATAAGAAAACACTAAGATGTAATCTTTGATCAATTGACTAGTGAATGACTTAAGATATAGAATTTGCCTCAATTTTAGAGGGACAGAGCATAGGAAAAATACTGTGTATTATAATTCTGGAGACCTATGAAGTGCTCTTATGTAGCTGAGCCCTAGAATGTTATCCCACAATGAAGATATTCTGTGGATTAATGTTGATCATAAAAGTTAATAGGTATTTATTATTTGTTGTGAAACAAAACCACAGTTAACTTTGTGTTAACTTCCACAAATATACGATCCTTTACTAAGATGTGGACATACTATATATGCATGTTTATGGCCTATTTCTTTCACATTTCATAATATAGCATGGTCATTTTCTGTGCCAATATATATAGATCAGTGCTGTCCAATAGAAATATGATGCAAACCACAAATGTAGTTTAAAATTTTCTAGTAACGACACTGAGCTGTCTTGTTTTTCTTTGCACCACTTCTAACAGCAACTGTGTGTTTCTTTTCTGACACCAAACACATGTTGTTTTTCCACACTGATTCTTTGAAACCAACCAGGTATCCAACAATTCAGTTCAATTCTGACACTAGCTCCTGGAGTTAGCACAGACCTCCACAAGGTAAGGGCTCAGTCCAGTAAGACTGCCCCACTTCAGATGCCCGTCACAAGTCCCCGGGGCTAGCTGTGCTTCTGTGTGACCGGCTCTAAACTTGGAAGTTCCCACACCTTTCCTCAGGTTCAATAATTTGCTAGAGGGACCACAGATCTCAGGAAACACCTCACTTTTGCTTCCCAGTTCATTATAAAGGATATAGTTCAGGAACAGCCAAATGGAAGAGGTGCACAGGGCAAGGTATTGGGAGAGGGAGGGAGTGGG
Source organism: Phocoena sinus (assembly GCF_008692025.1). Classification (NCBI taxonomy): domain Eukaryota; kingdom Metazoa; phylum Chordata; class Mammalia; order Artiodactyla; family Phocoenidae; genus Phocoena; species Phocoena sinus. The sequence goes on from NC_045775.1 coordinate 80,579,218, forward strand.
ACCTGGTTCTTCCATGTGCTCCTGGAACCACCCTGCCAGCACTTCAAGTGATGGCCAACCCAGAAGCTCCCTAAACCCTGTCTTTTAGGGATTTTGGGGAGGTTTCATTACATAGACATGGTTGATCGATTCATTGGCCGTCAGTGATTAAATTCAATCTCTAGCTCCTTTTCCCTCCCTGAAGGTGAGGGGGTGGGGGGCACTAAAAGTTTCCACCTTCTAATCACTGGTTCCTCTGGCCACCAGCACCCACCCCTCCCCAAGCCATGACCTCATGAGCATAAACTCAAGTGTGTTTGAAAGGGGCTTGTTATGAATAACAAAAGACACTCCTGTCACTCAGGAAATTCTAAGAGTTTTAGGAACTCTGTGCCAAGGACTGGCATAAAGACCAAATATGTATTTTTATTATACCACACACATTTTTTAAAAGTAAAGGGAAACAGGTGACTTTATTAATTTTTTTTTTAGTTAATTTGTTTATTTTTGGCTGTGTTGGGTCTTCATTGCTGCGCGCGGGCTTTCTTTAGTTGTGGCGAGTGGGGCTACTCTTCATTGCGGTGTGCGGGTTTCTCGTTGCAGTGGCTTCTCTTGTTGCGGAGCACAGGCTCTAGGCACGCAGGCTTCAGTAGTTGTGGCACACGGGCTCAGTAGTTGTGGCTTGCGGGCTCTAGAGCGCAGTCTCAGTAGTTGTGGCACACGGGCTTAGTTGCTCCGCGGTATGTGGGATCTTCCTGGACCAGGGATCGAACCCATGTCGCCTGCATTGGCAGACGGATTCTTAACCACTGCACCACCAGGGAAGCCTGGTGACATTATTTTTAATAATTTATTTTATCCAATATATCAAACATATTATCTCATTTCAACGTATAATCAATATTTTAAAATCCTTTCTTTTTTTTTAACGCTAAGTCTTCAAATTCTAGTGTGTATTTTACACTTAAATAGCACATCTCAGTTTCGACTGGTCACATTTCAAGTGTCAGGAGGCACAGGTGGTGAGTGCCTTGCCCTATTGCCCAGCTCAGTTCTGGGTCATCTGTTTCAATGGTAGCATAGTATTCCAGTCTCATTTAGATGGACATTTAGGTTTCCAACCTATAATAACTATAAATGACATTGCAAAGAAGGTAAGATTAGCTTCCGCTATGAGTTACAGAAGAGCTCCAAAACAGTGGCCTAAATAAGGTAGAAGCATATTTCTCTTGTGTGTGGAGGAAGTGTGGAGATGGGCAGTCAAGGAATGGTAGGGCCCTATCTAATATTTTACCCTGTGGGTAGGTGCGAGCAGCTCTTCCTAGGGTTATCTCTTTAGCTTAGGTTGACTGCTAGATCTTTCGTTATTAACAATTCCAAGCAGTGAAAGAGGAAAGGGGAAGAAGAAGTCAAAAGGCATGAGTTGCAGTCTTTTAAAGGTTTCTTGGAAGTTAAACAAAAAACTTCCAGTTATATCTCCTTGGCCAGAATTTAGTTTCTTGACAACACCTACCTGCAAGGAGGGCTTGGAAAATGTAGTCTTTTAGCTGATTCATTGCTATATTCAGGGATTCTGTTAGAAAAGAAGACCCTGTGTTGTGATCAGTCTGTACATATACCTTGTAGACTGTCTGGTTATTCCCCTTAAATAAATTCCTGAATGCTCATTGCTGGTGCAAAGGGTTTACACCTTTGTATTTTGATTGAATTTGCCATTTTTCCTTTTAGGAAAGTTATGCCTATTTGGACTCCCATCTCCAGCAGCCGAGAGTGCTTGTTTGTCTACACATTTGCCAGTGATGGTTGTCATCAATCTTTTTGCCAGTGTGATAGACCAAAAAAACCCAAAAGGCTCATTATTGTTTTTTATTTGCATTTATTGTACAGCTAGTGAGGTTGAGCATGATTTCATTTGCTTTATGACCATTTCTATTTCTTCTTTGTAAATTGCCTTTTCAGTTCATTTTTGTAAGGGATTTTTGAAAATTGTATTGATTTATAAGAGTTTTTGTCATATCTTGATGATAAGGATATCAACCCTTAGAAACTTGTGGCAGATATCTTCTTTGTTGACTTTCAGCCATGTTTTATTTTTTATGTAGTTAAATCAAAGTTACATGGTTTTGGTATCATGACTGGAAAGGGCTTTCGAATCTCAAGATTATTTTCTTCGGGGACTTCCCTGGAGGTCCAGTGGTTAAGACTCCACACTTCCACTGCAGGGCGCGCAGGTTTGATCCCTGGTTTGGGAACTAAGATCCACATGCCATGTGGCGTGGCCAAAAAAAAGAAAAAAAAAAAAGATTATTTTCTTCTAACACTTCTATAGTTCTTTTTGCTTTTTTGTCTTTTCTTTTCATTTGAATAAGTCCCATCTGGCATTTATTTTTATTAAACTTGTTCTCTGCCTCTGTCATTGTAATTTTTTCATATAGTGACGTTATCAACCACGTATTGAAATCTTTTTCCACTGATTTTTTTATATGCCCATCATATACTAAATCCCTATCTACACTTGAGCCTTTCTGAAAGTACGTTTATTGGTTGATTTTTGCATTAGGTAAAAAGTGCTTCATATTTCAATAATTTTTCAGCCCTATAATAAAGAAGAAGGCCCGGAGTCTAGTGAAGAAGGCAGTGAAGAAGATGTAGAGGTAGGGGATGAAACGGCAGAAGGATCAGAAGTTAAACAAAGGTAAAAAGGTGTGAGGGGACATCAAAGTAGGTTTAGGAAACATTTTATTTGTTTATTTTTACTATTATACGTAATTCAAGAATTTCTTGAAACGGAAACAGCTTATAGTTTGGGAGCAGGGCTTTTCACATTACTGTTTGCTTAAGACCATTACAACTTTAACTTGTGATTATTGTTAGCACATGATACTATGCTTAGTTTCGGGTAGACTCTTTCAGGTTTTGAGAAGTTACAATTATATACTTTGTTCTTTGATTAATGAACTTCCCTAATTGAGTGCATAGGCATAAACTTTCTGCACACTCACCTAGCTACCGTTTCTCCCTAGAACCGATTCTCATTGGAGTGCTGTCCGAAAAACCATCTCAGAGGTTGGTATCTCCTGTCTTATTAATGATGTCTCGTTTTGTTACATAAGAGCTCTGATAAGAGTTCAGATTCAAAACAGGATGGAGGCTTCCCTGGTGGCACAGTCGTTGAGAGTCCGCCTGCCGATTCAGGGGACACGGGTTCGTGCGCCGGTCCGGGAAGATCCCACATGCCGCGGAGCGGCTGGGCCCGTGAGCCATGGCCGCTGAGCCTGCGCGTCCGGAGCCTGTGCTCCGCAACGGGAGAGGCCGCAGCAGTGAGAGGCCCGCGTACCGCAAAAAAAAAAAAAAAAAAAACAGGATGGAAACTTTAAATGAAAGCATTGGATCTTAAGCAGGATACAGAGCATGGAATGCACAGAGCATTAAAACATATTTCTGGTTTAGTAAGCCTATGCCTGTGAGGGATTGGAAATGTCTCTCATTGACTCTGCTTGAATTTTCTATCATTTGGGTAAAGACAGTTGTTAAATTTTGTTAATATTAAAAAATTCCCAAAAGCTCAAAAAAGTAAGAAACTTGGGACTTCCCTGGTGGTCCAGTGGTTGAGACTCCGCACTTCCAATGTAGGGGGCATGGGTTTGATCCCTGGTCGGGGAACTAAGACATGCCACGGGGTGCAACCAAAAAAAAAAAGAAAAAGTAAGAAACTATCAATAATCCTATCATTTAAAAAGTTGCATAACAAAATGAAAATCCACTCCTTCCATAAGTAATCATCACTAACCATTTAGTAAATATATCCTTTCTGCCTTTTTTACCCTACGTATCACTTACGTGGACATGCACATGTGTGTGTGTGTGTGTGTGAGTGTGTGTATGTACATATAGTGTACAAAAAAGCCATTAATTCTTCAGTGCATATCAGTTTACAATATCAACTCATCTGTGACAGGGCAGTACTTTGTGGAGCAGGACAGGCCATTTTGATGGGGGCCATGCAGGAAGCAGCAGGTCTGGAGCACAGAGCTCAGCCCCCTGGGCACTGCATGGGGCTTAGGTCCTCAGGAAAGGCCAGGATTCAGCAATGGCGTCTTCTCAGGAATTGGGGGTTAAATTGCTATATTCTTCCGCTAAAGTCTGTACATTTGTATTTTTCTTTTGGGGGTTGTAGTTGCTACAGTGATAAAGAGAGAGTATCCTAGAGGTGAGGAAACATGAATGAAACCAAGCAAATTTTTGTTTTACTCTCTTCAGCAGATTAACACCGTTGACGTACTGACCACGATGGGAGCTATTCCTGCCGGGTTCAGGCCTTCCACCCTCTTCCAGCTTCTGGAGGAAGGTAACAGGTGTCCATCAGCCACCACAGACTTTTAGTTAAGCGGTCACGGTTTACATCTAATTTTTCTGGCACAGCCAAAGCAAGTCATTGAAAAAGTTGTAACATCTCACATCTCTTGGACACTCATCTTTTCCTTCATCTTGCTTGTGAAGGAGGAAGGAGCCCTGATCCTGTCAGAGGCCAAGCCCCCTTCCATTATTTCAAAAGCACGACTCTTTGATCAACCCTTTCCTGTATCTTCAGCCTGCTCTCCCCTGCCCCACTGGCTGATTCCCTCATCAGTAGTCCTAGCAAACCTAAAACCTCCCACCTTTACGGACCAGCTCCCCGCAACCCTGTCCCATTCTGGATGAAGCCTCCCTTTCTCTGCTTTTCCTCACAGTGAGACTTTTCCAAAGAGTTTTCCCTATTCGCTGTTTCTGTTTCCTTATTCATTCTTGGATTGCCCTGTACTTGGCAACATTTGTTCATAAGCTCATTTTAAAGAGGAATAATGTTGTGGGGAGGCTCCCCTGTATACCCTGAGCTGCTGAGTTATCTGTGGAGGGGCTGCTTTGAGGCTTCTCTGTCGGGAGGCTCTTCTCAGCCCTCCCTGAACACCCAGCTCCTTCGCATGCTTTGTTTTATTTTTGTTTTTTATTATAAATCTCTTTTTATTTATTTATTTATTTATTTATTATTATTATTATTTTGGGCTGTGCTGTACAGCTTGCAGGATCTTAGTTCCCCGACCAGGGGTCAAACCCGGGCCCTTGTAGAGTCCTAACCACTGGACCGCCAGGGAATTCCCCGCTTCTCATGCTTTGGGTCTCAGGGTACATTCCCAGAGACACCTTCCATGTAGGCCCTCCTACTCCCATTCACTTGAGCACCCTTTATAAGTCTAAGTCAGCTTATAATTATTTTGTCTTTTGTCTACTTATTTTTTGTAACAGTTTCCCCCACTGAAGTGTAAGCTAATGAGGGCAGGGGCCATATTTCTCTGATTCACGTTTATGTTTCCAGCTCCCAGCATAGCACCTGGCAGAGTAGGAACTCAAAAATGAGTTCTTGGGTGAGTAAATGATTTTGTAATAGGTATTCGTCATGACACGAGTATGGAAGAACAGTTTTAAAATGCTTTTGTGTTAAGAAGTAAAATTAATGATTATATACTTTTTCTAAAATATCTAAAAAGTGTTCACAGGTTTTCTGCATTTTACAAAAATATTTGAATGGATCATCTTCATCATGGGGCATGTTACTGGCCTAAAAGTCTTTAAGATCGTTCCTAAAGCCACTTTAAGATCAGCTCTCATGTGCTTCTATCCTTACATTTCCTGCTGTTGTTCTTATCTCTGTTGGTATGTCTGTCTTAGGAAGCAAGTTTCTAGTAAACAGCTTGGCATTTTCGATGTCTGTTTCCTAAGTTTGTACCATAACATCATGAATTTGGGGTTTTGAATTTCATTCGTTCTTTGTAAGAAAATAAAGGAACAATTATTTTTGCAGGGAATCAATTTCGAGCAAGTTACTTCTTACAACCAGAGCTCACTACTTCACAACTGGCCTTCAAAGATCTAATGTGGGATGCTAAAACGGGCTCTGTAAGTATGGTTACTGTCAGTAAAATTATAAATTTTCCAGATTTTGTCATGGTTGCAAATATACAGGTAACGTAAATTGATTAATGCATTATAAAAAAACAGAAAAAAATTGTCTCCGCATTGTAATTTTGAAACACTTAGTGACAGTTTCATGGCTGAGACAGAACTTGGGTCTGTTACCTTGACGTTATCTTGTTTCTCTTCTCCACTGCTCTCTTCTCCCATTGTTACAAAGGAAATAATACTAGGTATCAATCTTAATCATTCTTTGCCTCAATTTTTTCATCTGTAAAAGGGGAAAAATAGTAGTAATACTTCCAACATAGGGTTATTATGAGAATTGCACTGAATGTGTAAAGGGCTTAGAACAGTGCCTGACCCATGATGATAACTTAGTAAATGTTAGCCAGTATCATTTTTATTAGTGGCAGTAGTAATATTATTTTAATTAAATAAGAATGAGGAATTTGGCAGTACTTTCTGATTATATTTTGTGGGGAGCTTGGGGTGGAGGATTACTGGTATCCCCCTTATTTGAAGTAGGAAATGCTCTTGACGTTTAATTCTCCTCTTCTCCTCCTTAGAAGATATAAACTGCATTTGAGCCCCTCACTCCCCTTCCTGTTTACCTTCTGCCTTTTCTCCCTTGCTCCCCCAGAGCCTCAGAGAAGAATAAGAGAACCCAGTGTGGCCAGGTTTTGTGGGAAGGGGTGGTGCAGAATTTTCGTACTCTTTTCCTTCTCAACCCGAGCATGCCTGGAATCTTTTTAGCATTAAATATCTCCTATTGCAAGTTTACAGATATGTTATATTTGGTGTTTGTAGTATACTAGTACTGAATAAATAGCATTTAATTTCGTGAACTTGTACCCAGAGAGCTCAATTGTCAGCTCTCATTTTTTAATGGAAAAGGTGACAAACTGTTAAACATTGTCTGATTTTTTTCAGTGATATGTTATTTAAATGGAAAGGCCCAGGACCGTAAAGCAGAATGTTAAGAATTGAAGATGTTCTTAAATAAAAAAAAACTAGAATGCCAGTTTTTTTTAATTGACATTCTGAATTATCTCGTGAAGTAGAACTGAATAACTACATCCAATGGTCAGTGCGTTCTCTCTGTCAAAACATCTATATTAGAAGCCAGGGAATAATGTAGATAAATGCTTGGAATTGAAACAAGGAGGAGCTAGCTGGATAATATTAACGCCAGGTGTCACTGGTCACTATGCTGGGGTGACCTTCTATGCGGACCTGCCTTGTGTAAGAAGGAACTGTAAGAACGAACCTGGAATACAGTTGATTCCATGGTCAGGTCATTCTTTTTCCTTGATTGTACTGACTATTCTTTTCATCACAATTTTTGTGTATTTAACCAAAAAATGCAAAATTTTTAAAAAGATTTCTTTATTATTTATTTATTTTTGGCTGTGTCAGGTCTTAGTTGTGGCACGCAGGAGGTTCGTTGCGGCACTTGGGCCTCTCTCCAGTTGTGGCGTGCGAGTTTTCTCTTCTCTAGTTGTGGCATGCGGGGTCCAGAGCGTGTGGGCTCTGTAGTTTGTGGCCCGCAAGCTCTCTTGCTGAGGCGCGCAAGCTCAGTAGCTGTGGCGCGCAGGCTTAGTTGCCCTGCGGCGTGTGGGATCTTAGTTCCCTGACCAGGGATCAAACCCACGTCCCCTGCATTGTAAGGTGGATTCTTTACCGCTGGACCACCAGGGAAGTCCCCAAAGCAAATATTTTAAATATAAATATTTATGAAAATTTTAACTGAAGTTTTGGGTTAAATTAAACAGACCATTGCAACTTTTCTTGTGTGTGTATGTTGTGTGCAAAATTTATTCTTTTGTTCTTTTTTATTCTATATGCATTTTCTTAAGCATTTACAAAAGGTGCTTTGAAAATGAATTGGTTTTATAAGTCATAAAAGTAAACCTTCCTCATTACTAATTTTTCTCTCAGATTAGGTCAAGACCAAGTCGTGTTTCCTTGATTCTGACCCTCTGGAGCTGTAAGATGATTCCTCTTCCAGGAGTGAGCATCCAGGTTCTGAGCAGACACGTGCGCTTCTGTCTGTTTGACGGCAATAAGGTGAGCTTGCTGAGGAGTTAAACCGGTTCCCACCGTATGTTAATGCCACATATTAACCGCGTACCGCACAGGGTCTGTCTGTCTCTTTCTCCCTCTCAGCCTCTCTCTCTCTCCGTGTGTGTGTGTGTGTGTGTGTGTGTGTGTGTGTCTGTGTGTGTGTGTGTGTGTGTGTATAAGTATCTATATAAAATGATGTGTGGTAGAGTGCAAACTACATGTGTTCTGATGACACAGACTTAACTCCTGGCTCTTTCAGTTGCTAAGTGTGTGATATTTATACGTCACAGTTAATGCCTCTGAGCCTTAGATTTTTCACTTACAAAAAGGTACTGATGCCTATCTTCTAGTATTGTATATGGTTCAGGTTTGAAGGTTAGAGTATTGCATTTTTGACAGGTGTACACACCTGTATAACCAACATCCTAGGCAACATATGGAGCATTACCATAACCTGACAAAGTTGCCTTGTGTCCTTTTCCATTCTGTGCCTCTCTGATTCCTAAGAGAATATTTTTTACCCAGTACCAAAAAATTTGAATAACTCTTAATCAATTGATTTATGAGCTACAGATGAAACAGTGCATGGATGGAGCTTTATGACTTTAATTACGTACACTAGACGAGAAGAAAGATTTTTAAATCAGTGATCTAAGCTCGAACTCGAGCATAGAAAAGGAAGAGTGAGTCAATCCCAAAGGAAGTAGAATGGAGGAAATGAAGAGTAGAAATTAATGAAATAGAAGACAAGAGAAAGTCAGAAAAGGCAAAGTTTATTCTTTGAAAAGATTAATAAAATTGAGAGGTGCCTAGTAAGACCGATCAAGAAATTTTAAAAGAGAGAAAGAAAACAAATGATTGCTGCCGAGACTCTGCCTCTGCTCACCGGTGCCAGATAGAAACAAAGAAAACAAACGATTGCTGCCGAGACTCTGCCTCTGTTCACCAGTGCCAGATAGAGACATGGAAACAGAGTTTTGGGTGAAGTAGAAAAGAAGAGCTTTATTGCTTTGCCAGGCAAAGGGGGCCACAGCAGGCTAATGCCCTCAGAGCTGTGTGTCCCACCCTGGAGCAGGTGGTGAAGGCGTTACGGTGCTCAAGGAGCAGAGCGTAGTTGGCTCATGGACATTCTTCTGACTGGCTGGTGATGAGGTAATTGGGAGTCAGCATCATCAACCTTCCGGTTCCAACCAGTCTGGGGTCTGCGTGCTTGTGGGCAGCACACAGTTAAGTTCTCCCACCTGGAGGGGGTTTCAGTATCTACAGAACAGCTCGCAGGACATGGCTCAGAACATTATCTATAGCCCTTGAGGAAGAACTAAAGGTCCTTGACTTTGTTTAATGGCCAAAGTATTATTATTTTGTCTTGCTTGACTGTTTTCCTTTCTTTCTGCATTTTTTCACTTCTCTGATTAAATTTATGCTTTGACTGACGTTTTTCTACAGACAAAAGGCAGGTGGAGGACAGGGGTGGGGCTCTTTTCTGGGAAGGCCTCATAGGGTCCTGCTTGGTTACATGATCACCATCTGACATGAAAATGGAGACCTCAGCACAGATCCTGCACACATTAAAGGGATAAGCAGGGGATGTCGTAAGCGACTTTATGGCAGTAAATTTGATAACATCAATAAACAGGTAAATTCTTTGAAAACCATAACTTAATGAAACTGACACAAGAAGAAGTAGAACGCTTTGAGTGACCCCTGTTAAAGAAATTGAAACAGTAATTAAAAATCTTCCAATAAAGAAAACTCCAGACCCAGATGGTTTCACTGGTGGATTCCTCCAAACATTTAAGGAAGAAATAATACGAATAGTACACAAACTTCCAAAGAATAGATAAAGAGGAAATGCCTCCCATCTCATTTCACGAGGCCAGGAAAAACATGATACCAAAATATGACGAGACATTACAAAAAAGAAAAATTACACGACCAGTATTCCTCATGAATATATAAACTAAAATCCTAAACAAAATATTAGCAAATTGAATCTAGCCATGTATAAAAAAGGACAGTATATCATGACTAATTGGGGTTTATTCCAGGAATTCAAATGTACACACCTGTGTAACCAATATTTAACATTTGAAAATAGATTATTGTAATTTGCCATATTAACAGAACCGAAGAACAAAAATCACCTGATGATCTCAATAGATGCGGAAAAAGCAGTTGACAAACTTTAACACCCATTTATGATTTTTAAAAAGTTCTCACCAAACTAAGAACAGAAGGGAACTTCAAATTGGTAAAGGGCAACAAGAGAAAGCCAAAGCAAAGCTACTAGCATCATCATACTTAATGTGAAATATTGCATACTTTTCCCCTACGGTCAGGAACGATTCAAGGATATCCAAGAAATAAAAAAGATAACTCAGGCTTTTTTAATTAACAAAAGACTTGAACAGGCACTTAAAGAAAATATGGGGGCTTCCCTGGTGGCGCAGTGGTTAAGAATCCGCCTGCCAATACAGGGGACGTGGGTTCAAGCCCTGGTCCGGGAAGATCCCACCTGCGTCGGAGCAACTAAGCCCGTGTGCCACAACTATGAGCCTGCGCTCTAGAGCCCGCGAGCCACAGCTACTGAGCCTGCACACCACAACTACTGAAGCCCGCGTGCCTAGAGCCCATGCTCTGCAACAAGAGAAGCCACCACAGTGAGAAGCCCGCGCTGCAACGGAGAGTAGCTCCTGCTCGCCATAACTAGAGAAAGCCCGCACGTAGCAACAAAGACCCAGTGCAGCCAAAAATTAATTTTAAAAACAGTATAGTACAAATGTTTTAAAAAAAAGAAAGAAAATATGACAAACCAATGGGTCTATAAAAAGATACACAACATATAATAAGTCATCCAGGAAATGCAAATTAAAACCAGAATGAGAGAGAGCCAACCATAGGCTATGCTTAAGAAACCACCTTAAACATAATAATGTAGGCAGGTTAGAAGTAGAAGGATGGAAAAAGATACACCATTCAAAACATATTAATATCAGACAAAGTATACTTCAGAAGAAGGAAAATTACCGGGAATAAAGTGGTACATTACGTGATAAAATGGACAATTCACCAAGAAGATGTAACAATCCTAAATGTATATACACCTAACATCAGAGCTTCAAAATACATGCAGTAAAAATGGATCGAACTGAAAGGAGAAATGGGCAAAGCCACAGTCATAATTGGAGACTTTAATACTTCTCTCTACAGTACTGTAGAACAAGTAGACAGAAGATTAGTAAGAATATAAGAGAACAGAATAACACCATGAACAAACTGGGTCTAGTTAACATTTGTACAACAGTTCACCCCCAAAGAGGAAAGTACACATTCTTTTTAGTGCGTATGGAACATTCAGCAAAATAGATGGTCCTGAGCAGATTTAGAAGAATTGAAATCATACAATGTATGGTCTTTGATCACATGTGATTGAATTAGAAATCAGAAACAGAAAGATAACTGGAAAAATCCTTAAATACTTAGAAATTAAATGACAGATTTCTCAAGAATCAATGGGTTAAAAGAAAATTTCAAGGGAAATTAGGAAATATTTTGAACTGAGCAAAAAAATGAAAATGCAGCATAATATTTGTGGGATGTTAGCGAAAGCATTGCTTAGAGGGAAATTTGTAGCACCAGAAAAGAATTCTATTATGGGGAGGGGCACGGGTAAGCTGTGACAAAGTGAGAGAGTGGCATGGACATATATACACTACCAAACGTAAAATAGCTAGCTAGTGGGAAGCAGCTGCATAGCACAGGGAGATCAGCTCGGTGCTTTGTGACCACCTAGAGGGGTGGGATAGGGAGGGTGGGAGGGAGGGAGACGCAAGAGGGAAGAGATATGGGAACATATGTATATGTAGAGCTGATTCACTTTGCTATAAAGCAGAAACTAACACACCATTGTAAAGCAATTATACTCCAATAAAGATGTTAAAAAAAAAATCTCAATTTCATATTCTACCTCCTGAGGGGGTGATGCTTGCCTTGAGATCTGAGGGGTGAACAGGCCATAAGGAGATGAAGAGAAAAGGGGACAAGGGGAGTGTGTACCTGGCTGAAGGAGCAGCACAGGCCAGGGCCCTGGCAGGAAAGGACTTGGGAAGGGGAGCCAGGGGGCTGAGTGGGGGCAGCAAGAGGAAGTGTAGGACGGGATGAAGCAGGAGATACAGCGTAAGATGTTGTAAGCCATGATGTAGGGAGTTTTGTCTTTACCCTAAAAGCGGGGAAAGTCATTAGAGGTAGGACATGACCTAGACGTATGTTCGGGGATGATTTCTGGCTCCTCTCTGGAGATGGATTGAAGGGGGGCGGGGGTCAGAGGGATCTGAGTAGACCACTCAGGGCCTATGTCACAGTGTGGTGGTCAAAGGGCAGCAAGTGTCGCCTCAAGAACGAGATCTGGAGCCATTTTGCCTGGAATTAACCCTGGCTCCGCCAGCTGGGTGTGGGATGCTGACCAAATGACTCAACCTTGCTGTCTTGTCTCATGTGCATCCCTTAGGGTCGATGTGAGGACTAAATGAGTTAATGTAAGTAAAGCACTTAGACCGATACATGGAACATCATAAGTTGACCAGATGAGAGATGACGATGGTACCTTAGATTAGGGAAGTGGAGATGAGAGCTGTGGCCGGAGGGATATTTAGGAGGCAAAACCCAACACACTTTGGTTGGTGGTGGGTTGGATGTGGCAGGTGAGGGAGAGTGGGACGCCAAGCATGACACTAGGTCTTTGACTTCCACATCTGGGTGGATAGTGGTGACGTGCAGTGAGATAGAGAACACTGACAGATATCTTTCCTTCTGCTGAGTGTACTTCTAACTCGCAGCATGAGGAAAGTGCCTTTCTTTCATCTGCGCTGGGGGTAAATAAGGATCTTTCCTTCCTTCTACGTGCTCTGCACAAGATCACTGCCAAAAAGGAGCCGGTAGGTGTCGCCAGTGACCAAGAAAAGATGAATTGCCTTCTTTTTCCCAGATCTGGTTCCACACTTTTTGCTGTACCTCTCGTTATTCTCATACGTGACAACATAAAACAAAGATTAGAATTTTATTTTGAATAATATATCAAAATAGTAGAAGTTATTTTATATAAAATAATAGAAGTTAGTTTATGAAAAAAATTTGCCAAATTTTCCAAATTGAGGAGTTAGAGAACATATTTAATAGCTACATACTCATGCTATCTACTTAAGAATACTTTTTTTTTTTTTTTTTTGCGGTACGCGGGCCTCTCACTGTTGTGGCCTCTCCCGTTGCGGAGCACAGGCTCCGGACACGCAGGCTCAGCGGCCATGGCTCACGGGCCTAGCCGCTCCGCGGCATGTGGGATCCTCCCGGACCGGGGCACGAACCCGTGTGCCCTGCATCGGCAGGCGGACTCTCAGCCACTGCGCCACCAGGGAAGCCCAAGAATACTTCTTTAATAAGCCTAAGCCACGTTACAAATAAAAAGCATTATTACTCGAACTAGTTAATGAGACACTACTTCCAATAATGACTGAGTCAGCTCCTCTCCAAATAACTTGCCCAGTGATGAGAACTGTAAATTCTGGGTAATGTATGAAAAGCATCCCAAAGCAGGCAGGTCCTGGAGGGGCATCTTTAACTCTTGAGTCTGCTGTTTTATTTCTTCTCTTTGTTCCCTCTTTTTCATTCCCCTGTTTTATTTTTTTCTGTCTTCCTATGTGTTACCTGAACATTTTTTAGAACTCCATTCTGAATTGTCTGCCGTGTTGTTGAGTGGATCTCTTTGTACAGGTTTTGGTATGACTTTATACCTACATAACTTCCCACGGTTGGCTAGTGTCAACATTCCAGTTGAAGTGACATGTACCTCCCTTACCTCCCTTTAAACCTCCTTACCCTCCCTGCTTTCTAATTGTCTTAAATATCTCCTCTACATACATTGAGAACCACATCACACAGTGTTAGAATTTTCCTTCAAACCATCAAGCATAATTTAGAAAACTTCAGAGAAACCTCTCATATTTACCCTTGTTTTTACTCTTCCATTGTCCTTCCTTCCTGATATTCAGAGATTTATCATGTTTTTTTCTATTTAGAGAACTTCCTTTAAACCATTCTTTTAGGGTAGGTCTGCAGGCTACAAATTCTCGTAGTTTTTCTTTATCTGAGAATGCCTGTTTCCCCTTTATTCCTGAAGGATATTTTCACTAGCTATACAATTCTAGGTTGGCAGTTCTTTTCTTTAAGCACTCAAAAAATATTGTTCCATTTCCTCAGGCCTCTGTCTGATGAGAATTGGTTTTTCCCTGTGGGGTGAATCTAGGTGGTGTTTCTCTCTCACTGCTTTCAAGATACCGTGTTTAGTTTTTAGAAGTTTACGTACTTTGTCACGGATTTCTTGGGTTTTAACCCCTGTTTAGGGTTTTCTCAGCTTTTTAAACCATAGGTTTATATCTTTTGCCAAATTTGGGGATTTTTCAGCCATTATTTTCTCAAATACTTTTCCAGCTCCAAACTCCCCTCTCCTCTGGGACTCCGATGACGTGAATGTTAGTTAGATCTTTTGTTATAATCCCACAGGTTCCTGAGGCTCCTGATCATTCTTTCCCATCTATTCTATCTCAGTTGTTCAGACTGCATAGTTTGTTTTCCTGTCTTCAAGTTCACTGATTCTTTTCTCTCTTTTCTGTTCTGTGGTTGAGTCTATTCAGTGACTTGTGTAGGTATGTGTGTGTGTCTGTTTTTAATCTTGGTTATTGTATTTTCCAGTTCTAGAATTTCCATTAGGGTCTCCTTTATCTTTCATTTTTTTGTTGAGATTTTCTTTCTTGAGACTTTGTATTTCTTTCTATGTTTTAAACTTCTTTTAAGCATCTCCATAGTTGTTTATTGAAACATTTTTAGATGGCTGCTTTAAAATGCTTGTCAAATAATTCCAATATCTGTGTCATCTCAGTATTGGTATCTTTTGATACCAATCTCATTCAAGTAGAGATTTTCCTGGTACTTGGTATAATGAATGATTTTTCTCTTTTTTTTTTATTGTATCCTGGACATTTTGAGTGTTGGGAGTCTCTGGATCTTAATAAGTTTAACTTCTATTTTAGCAGGCCTCTGACACCATTACTGCCAGGTGAGAATGGAAGTCCAGATTCCCCACTTGGCCTCTGCCCCCACCCTGGGGGTAGGTGTGCCTCCTTACTTTTGGACCCTAATGGAAGTTCAGGCTCCTCTCTAGGCCTCCAGAGACAGCACTCACTGTGTCATTCCTCAGGACCTATGACCCCTAGTCAGCCCACTTTCCTGTCTCCATTGTGGACATTACAAGAAGATAAAAAATAAGGTTACTGAATTTCATTGTGTTAAATTTTCGATCAAAAAAAGAACTGTGAACAAATGATGAACTCTAGCTAATGATATGCCTGCTAATGTATTTAGAGGAAAGTTTACTTATGTCTGCAAGTTTGCAGTGTATCAAAAAATTAGGTGAATTGATGGATGGACAGAAGATATATGTGATAATGCAAGTATAGTAAAATATTGATGGCAGAATCTAGGGGATAAGCTTATGGGTGTTCACTATAAGTTTCTTTTAACTTGTATATTTATATATATTTAATATATATTTGGTATATATTTTACACATTTCATAATTAAGCACCATTGTATGTTTCATCCTTAAAAATTGATTGAAAACCCTTAAGAACTTAGTAAGAAATAATACGTCAAGTAATTGTATTAGTTTTGCCAATAATAAAAGAAACAGAAAGCAAGAGTAAATCTCACATTTAGACTCTTATCTTAGAACATTACAATCTTTCAATTTGTTTATTCTTTTCCTTTTACATGTATTTTATACCACAATCTGACTTTTGCTGGAATTAGCAATATTTGTTAAATTAGTAACTATTTCAAATACATGGAAACATGCAGAAAAAAACATAACAGCTACCCATGGCCTTGTCACTTAGTTCTATTGAAGCCTCTCAGTTTGCAATATGTAAATGTTTAGCCTACTTACTTAGCTGTAGATTATTCTCATAACTCTAAACTCTGTATTTCTTTCTCCTAACACACCAAAGATACTAACATGCTTTACCTACCTACTGGCCCATCTTGTCATCGTTGCTTAGAAGTTTTTTGGGTTTTTTTTTAATGCAAACAAATCTGTTTTTTAAAAAAACAGCAAATATGTAATTATGTATAGTGACATATTTTGTTAATATCTATGCTCTGGGTTGTTTCTTGTAAGTATTTGATTTCTTCATGTGTCCTTAGAAGCACATTTTATGCAGAAGATATTTTACCCTTCCCCCCCCAGCCAAACCCCACCAAGCTAATGGTGTTGTGGTTGCTACCTCCAAACTCCAGTCCAGAACCAGATCTTACAGTGAAGTTTAGCGTTCTTGATCTAAGCTGATGTCAGGGACATCAGCGATTCACTTAAAGGTTCACTTGTTTACTTGGTTCTGATCCTGGTGTCATGGCTCCATCTTTGTCCTTCCTGCTTAGGCTCTTTACTTCCTATGAGGAGGAAGGTTGGCCACCATCTTTCTTCCACCCTCCTGGCTTCAAGCAATAAGGCTGTCTCTGTTCCTCTATCATGTGTTGAGTACCATTACCCTCTGTAACATACAAATCCGGCTCCTTGTCACCACGTCCCGCTCTAGACTCAGAGCCCAGGAGACCTCCAGTTTTAGTCTCACCCTATTCTTTGTTTTTCTCTTCTGTTTATGGGCCACTGAAATATTCATCTCACTTTTGGGTCCTCCTCTGTCTTTTTAAGTGTCACTGCTTTATGTTTGGAGCAGAGCAGCTGTGTTGAAGCATAAATTCATCTTGAGCAGAAGTCCTTATGCATTCTTTTGTTTGTTTGTTTTTTAAATATTTATTTGGCTGTGCCGGGTCTTAGTTGCGGCACCCAGGATCTTCGTTGTGGCACGCGGGGTCTTTTAGTTGCAGCATGCGGAATATTTAGTTGTGGCATGCAGGGTCTAGTTCTCTGACAAGGGACCGAACCCGGGCCCCCTGAATTGGGAGCGTGGAGTCTTAACCACTGGACCACCAGGGAAGTCCCCCTTATGCATTCTTTTTTTTTTTTTTTTTTTTTCTGTACGTGGGCCTCTCACTGTTGTGGCCTCTCCTGTTGCGGAGCACAGGATCTGGATGCGCAGGCCCAGCGGCCATGGCTCATGGGCCCAGCCGCTCCGCGGCATGTGGGATCTTCCCAGACCGGGGCACAAACCTGCATCCCCTGCATCGACAGGTGGATTCTCAACCACTGCGCCACCAGGGAAGCCCCCACTTATGCATTCTTGATGCAGTTTGCTAAGTGGAAAAATCTCTAAAATTTTGAATCCTGGATTATTTCATCCTTATGCCCTGAGCCAGTCATTCACCCTCTCTCGAGGCAGTTTTCTCAAATGTATAATGAGATGTTTGGACTAAGTCCTTTTTAGCTCTCAGTCAGTAACTCAAGAAGGATGTAAAATTATCAAGCAGAAGAAGTTATTCCTCAATCAAAATCAGCATTCTCCAAGTTGAGAAGATAAAAGCAGAGATAGTATGAGATCTCAATTTCAATGATTGCAAAGGACTTCTTAGATATTAGAAGTGGGGAACACTTCTTGAAAAACCAAGAAGGACCTTGGAATAAATAAAATGCAGTCTTAGACACCAGATAGTAATCAAAAGGAGTTTGTACTCCAAGAGCCCAGTCTGAGAATATATATCATTTTAGAAAGGGTTTAAATAAATTCATTTATATTAGTTGTGGAAGGAAATGGAGACTTTTTCTGTGGAAGACAACTTAGCTGCCCATAAGATCCTCCTAGTTGCTTACCAATAGCAACACAGAGGGCAGTGAATTGAATTTGACCTCATAGGACACGTTCAGGATGATTTCTCATTATTTTTAAAGCTTAGCTTTAGAAATGCTAAACTAAAATATTTTTATCTAAAATAAAAATTGTATATTATCTATTCTGCTGGAAAATGTCAGTTTTGGCCATAACTTTATAGAATTTGAACTCTTTTTTTTTTTTTTTACAGTTTTTGCTCCTTTTGTATTCTATTGATTTGTATATATTATAGGGCTAACTTCTTGCAATAGCATTTTATAAGAGATTAAATTCCAGGAAAAATATACTTTATGGGCCTAGGGATCTTGAAGAAAACTGTAACTGTGTATCTGAGCTGGTAGCAGTGTCTGTCTTGATGGCAGGGTAATGGATTGCACATAAAATGCTCTTGTGGGTCATATTTCTTAAAAGGTCGTTCATACCTAAAATTTCTCTGAATTTTCTGGTTAATCTATCTCATATATTAAGTATTTCACTTAATACAGTTTATCACTAGTGCAAAGACCTGAGTCTGAATTCATTTATCAGTTCTTCCGTTGTGCTATAAGTGCTGTAACACTTGTTTTTTTGTTAATCATTTTAAATGTTATGTATGTATAATACTTGAGGTAAAAAGAAAAAAGAATTACAGAGTTACACAAAGTAAGAAATGAAATAGCCCCCTCTCCCTCTGCCCAACTGTTAACTGTTTGGGACCTGGAAGTGATAATGTCTCAAAGAGCTTTCTACAATATGATTTCAAATGGGAAAATCTCATTTCAGGTTCTGAGTAACATCCATACCGTCAGGGCCACATGGCAACCTAAGAAACCCAAAACATGGACCTTTTCTCCCCAGGTAAGTAATCTGCTTACTTGTGAATGGAAGTAAGCAGAATGGAATGAAACATGAACTTCTTTTACCTGATAAGTATTATATGATTAATTTATAAGGCAAGATTGTCAAAGTGTATTCCTGAAATAATGTATTTGTATTTAACACAGAATATATGGGGCCAGATTTGAATCTTTAGATTAATGGTTCTTTGAGGACTTTGATAACAATTACTCATGTTTCCGACTCACCAAAGTTATAATGCCTATGAATCATCTCATTCAATGGATCACAAAGTTTATTCTAGAAAATTCCCTCTGATGAAAAATGAAAACAGAAAGAGAAAACTTAGGAAATGTTTTTCAGAAATGCAGTCTCCAGCTGTACTCATGAGAGCTGTGCTTTCTTCAGATAAAAATCAAGGGTGATGCCTAGGGAACTGGTCATTACACCCAGGGGCTGTCAAGACTGGGACAAACAAAGGCTGGAATGAGGTTAAGTGACTTGAAAGCACCGAGTCAGTGCCACATAGATGCCAGTGGAGACGAAGACATCTTTATGTTCTTTTAATAACATTAATTTTCTATAGTTCTATTTACTTTACTTTTTTTCTACCTCCAGAGTTTCATTACTTCCCTCCCACAACTAACTCCTTTATGTCACTGCCCCTGAGAACCCTTCATTAACCTTCTCCTATTGCATCAGAAGATCTTACAGCAAGATAGAGGTTCACTGAGAGGACACAGCATGTGGGGGAGGCCCGGCCACCTCGCCTGTGGGCTGTGCGTGTCCACACTTGTCTACCACGCGACTCCTACAAGTCCAGTTTGATCTTCTAAGCATGCTACTGCTTACATTTTTAAAAATTGTAACAGTATAATTGTTCTACTCTTTTTTTGTGTTAATTTCCTTTTATTTTATTTTTTCTATGTTTTGGCCACCCCGCGCAGAGTGCGGGATCTTAGTTCCCCGACCAGGGATCAAACCCGCGCCCTCTGCAGTGGAAGCGCGGAGCCCTAACCACTGGACGGCCAGGGAAGTCCCCCTCCCGCTTCCTTTTGACACAGTACTTCACAGTTCTGATAGTGTGTCTCTGTGCATGTGAAGTGGTTAGGGCAGAATTTTCCAAGGTTTTCCTGGATATAAAGATGAACTGTTTGGAGGGATAAATAATATGTGTATGTTGCTTTGTTGAATGAAATTAAGCGTCCTTAGGTGTGAGGCATTCTTCCTAGGTACTGTGGGAGCTTACACGTTAGTAGAGAAGACACATAAAACACCAATATCCTCTATTTATGGAGCTCTGACTGCGTGCCAGGCGCTGAGGTAGGCCGTGATGTGCATTTTCTCATCTAATCCTTGGAGTCGCTCTAAGGAGTGGGTGCTGTTGATAACTGTCACGTAGGCAGAATGTAATGTCACACAGGCAGCACTTGGGGATCCAAGTGCTGTGGAAGCACAGAGGAGGGTGAAATTAATTCTAGTCCTTAGACTCAGGGAAGGTTTTATAGAAGAGAGACTAAACTTTGAAGGATGGGTAGGATTTTATAGGCAAGGAAGAGGGATGTAGTTGTCTAGGGAGGGGGAATGGAAAGGGCAGAAGGGAAGGAAAGGAAAATTTCCAAGGCATGCCTGAGGAAAGTTGAGCAAGTGTGTGTGCAGTCTGCAATTTTAGTTCTGTTTCCAAAGGACAGCGGTTAATATAAATATAAATATCTTCTCAGGGAATTTCCTGGTAGTCCAGTGGTTAGGACCCCGCACCTCCACTGCAAGGGGCACGGGTTCGATCCCTGGTCGGGAAACTAGGATCCCGCGTGCCGCGTGGCACAGCCCCCCGCCAAAAAAATCTTATCAAACTGTTTTTGTGATACCTCTGAAGACCTTGGTATGGTGCTTGTTTCACATTAGCCTCTGCTCTAAGCATAGAGTAAGTGAACATAAAGGTAGTTTTCTTCAACACAAAAATTACATTTTAAAATTTCAAATCATTGGTATAGATGAGTCCAGTCCATCTGCTTTTTGTTTCCTTTAAAAGACCTTTATTACGATGCAGCGGCATAAACCATTTATAGATGAATAGAGCTGAACCTTCCCTCCATTTTTAAAAAATTTATTTTATTGAAGTGTAGTTGATTTCCAATGTTATGTTAATGTCTGCTGTACAGCAAAGTGATTCAGTTACACATATATATACATTCTTTTTCATAGTCTTTTGCATTATGGTTTATGACAGGATATCGAATATAGTTCCCTGTGCTATCAGTAGGACCTCATTGTTTATCCTCCAACCATTTTTCATGTTTATTAGTAATTTTCGTTTTTGCTATCATTTCAGGTTACTGGCATCTTGCCCTGCTTGCTCGATGGTGACTGTTTCATCAGGTCCAATTCTTCTTCTCCAGATCTTGGAATATTATTTGAACTTGGAATTTCTTATATTCGCAATGTATGTCAGTTGAAAGATACAGCTTTCTAACGTGTCAAAGGGGAAGTTTTCCCTTATGTCTGTCTTTAGTAAAATAATCGAGGTTTTTATGTGTAACAGAATTTTAAGCTCTTGAGGAATGAGAGTGACAGTGATTCTAATTTTTTTATGATGTTGTATTGTTTAAAATAAGTGTACTTGTTTACATTTATAGCTTGAGCGAACTCCAGTGCTTTTAAAGAATGAAGATTGGAGAAACATAAGACCTTGCAGAAAGTGATAAAGATGCTCGGTGGCCTTGCAGCACTGTGCTTTAGCTCTGTCCTGGAGGGTCAGAGTGCCCCTAGCCTTGTAAATGAGGGTTCTAATGAAGGGACCTGGCAGACGGGTAATTTTTATAAAGGGAACACCAGAAACTTGGATTAATTTACATCATATAGACTATTGAATCAGTGGGTGTGGGTCTGTGGTAATAATTATATATTTCCATAGATAGGTGTAGTATGTGTGCTTGGCCTCGTGATAACCCAGAGATTTTTATTATGTTAATGGTGTAATACCATTATATGTGATTCCATTATATGTTTTATTATGTTAATGGTGTAATACCATAATGGTGTAATACCATCCTTTCATTTCTTTAAGGCAAATTCATCCGTCTGCTGCGGGTGGGTAGGACAGGAGCAGGTCCCCCAGGTGAACCCCAGACGCCTCTGACAATTGACATTGGGTTAAGTTCTGAGCAGAAGGACCCTTGAATGCTTTAAGTGGCTCATTCCATTTCTTACTGAGACAGAGCCTCCTACACTCATGTATATTGAGGTGATCTGGAATCATCCCACAGCCTATTTATGTCACTCAAGAAGCAATAGTAACAGTTGTCATATCATCAGCTTTAGGGGTTTTTCAGGAGCAATTTAACAAGAGATTTTCATTTTATATCCTGCCTTTACCATCTGGCCTGCAAGTCAAATGGGACTCCACTGGGTTTCACTTTGTTTTCTTGTGAAGGATTTTTTAGTTCTGAAGGCAAATACTAGTTTTATTCCTTTTAGAAGAACTTGGTATGTGCTTATAGATTTGACTGATTCAGACATTAAGTTTCACACACTTGTTTTTATTTTCTAGTCAACTGGTGAGAGAGGAGAATTAAGTTGTGGCTGGGTGTTTCTTAAACTTTTTGATGCCAGTGGAATTCCTATTCCAGCAAAGTAAGTTGGCTTATATATTCCTTCCAAACGGGTAATTTTGTGGAAATTCATTTTTTTTAGAATCTAGATACCTCATATTTCCAGAGTGTATTATTTACATTTCAGTAACTTGTGTGGAGAGGGCTTCTAATCTTGATTTTAATGTTCTTTTAGGTAGTATATGAAAACAGCACACATGATCTCATCCTAGCAGGGAAGAAATGACACATGTAGCCAAGGTATTTTGAAAGATACTTGCACCGGTTGTCTGCTGAGAATATTCTTTCAGTGATTTCCTGTGGTATTAGTACATTTCACAGGGCTGAAATAGAGCCTCATTCTCGCCAAAGAGTGAGAAAGCTGAGTCTGGGGTCCCCAGGTCCTCCGTGACTCTGCCTTTCTTCCGTAGGTGGTACATGGAAATTGTAGCAGCAGCCACTGTAAACAAATTTAAAATTTAAGACCAAAACCAAATATTTGTAATGCATTTGCAATACATACATAACAGTCACGAGATTATTATCCCTAATACAAAAAGAGCCTTCAAAAATTAAGAAGAGGCCAATCCAAATTTGAAAATGGGCACACACACACAAATCTAAGTCCGGAAGATAAGAAACCCACAGAAGAGATGCAGGTGGGCAGTCACTAGGATGATGATTGAGATCCCAGCTTTGGAATGGTAAAATTCAGGGCTGTAGCCTGGGCTCTGTCCATGTGACTGTAAGCAGGTTGTCCGCAAGCCTCAACTTCCCCCATCTTTAAAATGGGATCATAATAGTTCCCAAGCCCAAAGGTTTAATTCAAATAATGCTCCCCTCTTCCATCTTTACTGATACCGCAGGGGTGGGCGTGACCTCCTTACCACTGGACAGAGGTAAAAGCCCTCCTCTGATGTTACCCCAGTGGGAGGGGGAGGGGCACTCTATCACACCCAGCCTCCCCAGCCACTGCCTGTAGATGGAGAGGCCCAGGCTTCTTGTGGGGTTTTTTTTGTTTCTCTGCTTTTGTTTTTTGTCTTTAATACTGTTCAGGGTTTTTCACTGTGCTTAGTGGGAGGCAAAAGTATGTTTATCCAATCCTTCTTAAAGTGAAGTCAGCTATTTTTTTAAATGAGGTGGAGGCCTATCTATTGATACAGAAACATCTCCAATGTATATTATTATATGAAAACGGCAAGTTGCAGAATCGTGTGTGTGCTGACTCCACTTCTGTTCACAAAGAGCTGTGTTCGTGTGCGTGTGTGTGTGTAAACTGTTCCCAGAGGTTGTCTCTGGGGAGCAGAACTGGGGAGGTGGTGCCACAGGATTAAGGAGGCCTCTTACCTTCTGCTTCCACACTTACGGAGTACGCAACTTTAAACGTGTGTCAGTTTAAGATTTACTGTTTAAATGTATGTGTTTGTTTCCATTTGTATTGAAACAGATAGGACAAGGGGCTATCAAACTAGGGGGGAAAGAAGGGGGGAGGGATTTTTCATGTTTTGTTTATCATTTGTATGCCATTTGAACTTTTTACAATAATCTACATGTTACTTTTATATTTTAAAAATAGTATGAATTCATAATAGCTTTATTTCCAATGATGATTTGAAACATTTGAAAAATGCATTTAAATAACATGAGTCATTAAAGTTAAAAGACCTTAATGACATCAATTGATCTTTCTCATTTTTATGTAGAAAAATGTATTTTCTGTGGTTCATAGTTAAGAAAGAGACTTTATTTACTGACATGATAACCCCATGGAGGTATCAACAACCTTCATTCTCATTTACCAATGAGGCATAAATAAAATGTCTGTGAATGCGTCTGTGCTAAAAAATGTTCCACTACTGACTCTACTGTTTCTCAATGTCCGTAACACGTATCCATCATGGTATATTTTTCTTTTGTAGAACTTATGAACTCTTCTTGAATGGAGGCACCCCTTATGAAAAAGGTGTTGAAGTGGACCCTTCAGTATCCAGAAGAGGTACCACTCTTCTGTGTTGCTTGCTTTCCTTTCCTTAAAGGTTAAACAAGCAGAAGATACATCAGAGAAGATACCTATAGTATAATGAGCGTAACACTTTTCACGTGAATTCACATTTTTAAAAATATGTCGTTTGATGTTAAAAATCTTAATCATTTTTATCTTAGTGCTTATTTTCTTGGTAGCATATTTGAGACTCTAAGGTAGGAAATTAGGATGCATGAGGACCCCTGTATTGGTTCCTTTTCATTGAACACTGGGCCACAGAATTAATAGAATAGGCCAATTCAGTGATTGCCTATTGCTAGGTCAAAGGGTGTAGACATTTGAAATTGTGGTATACATACCAGGTTGCCCTCCAAAAATACTGAGCATCTTTTAATGTGTTCATTGACCAGGAACTGTACTAGATAAAGGGAAAATGGAGAATAAGGCAGATATGGCCCTTGCCTCTTGGATCTCAGAGCCTGATGGGTTTGAAACTCCCCTCTAGCTCCTCAGACATCCCCCTCCTCGTTTCGTGATTTAGGACACAGCACTGCTGCCGCCCCAGCAATGCCAATCCCACCTTCTTGGAACAGGAAGGAGCTGGGATCTGGGATGCAGCTGGTTCTACTTGGAGTCAGACGTGCTTTTTAAACTCCCTTTTTCTTTGTCATCTGGCAGCAGTGACGCTGTCACGGTACCTGATGTAGTGGCAGCTCCAGGGGTGGGCTGGTTGGGTACATTCTGAAGGTCCTTAGGGCACGTCATACTTCATCAGTCCATTTAGGGCGTTTGGACGACTCCTGCCTCTCATACAATTCAGCCCCACTGGTGCTGAAAAGAACTTTGTCTTATTTTTATACGTAAAAAAATGTATATATAGTACTCTATTTTATTAGATTCACTGCCTAAGCACTTAAAGCTTTGAGATGTATTTTTTTATTTTTTTAAAGCACATGGTAGTGTTTTCCATCAGATGATGACAGCGAGAAGGCAGCCTCAGCTTCTAGTAAAACTGAGATCTTTGAACAGAAGATCAAGAAACATGCTAAGGTTGGTACCTGCTGTTACCTGTCCGGTGAACTTGGGCCCATTCAGTGTTTGTGGACCATCTCTGCTTCTGACTTCTCCATGTGCTTGGTCACCTTTTGTTAATTATTTTTCTTCCTCACTAATTCTTCTGCCAAGGATCAGTAGGGAAATGGAATAATAGTACATTTCAGATTAGCTTATTCTTCTGTTTACCAGTTAGCACAAATGATAGATGCGGTCAGAAATGGTATAGAAACTTTTGAGTCAACGGGACTTATCATCCACAGTCCTACCCTTAGGGAACTTTGGGGAACTTTTTTTAATGTCAAGTTTGTTGAGGTATAATTTACACGCAGTAAAATTTGCCCTTTTTAGTTTAAGTTCTTTGCGTTTTGACAAGTATATACAGTCATATAACTACCACACGGTCAAGATAGAGAATATTTCCATCACTATAAACAGTGAACTGATGCCCCTTTGTAATCAACTCTCCAGCTCTGGCCTCAGGCTACTGCTCCTCTGTTTTCTTTCTCAACAGTTTTGCCTTTTCCAGAATGTCCTACAAATGGACTCACACAATACATAGCCTTTTGAGTCTGGCGTCTTTCATTTAGCGTAACACAGTTGAGATACACCCATGCTGTTGCATGTGCTAGTGGTTTTTTCCTTTTTGTTCTAATTAGTATTCCATTTGGTGGATATACCATAATGTGTTTATTTATTCACTAGTTGATAGATACTTGGGTTGTTTCTGGCTTTGGGCAATTATGAATGAAGCTGCTTATATGTTTGCGTAAGAGTTTTTTTGTGTGTGGGGGCATGTCTTCCTTTCTCGTGGGTATAAGTACTTAGGAGTGGGATTCCTGGATCATCTGGTGTTTGTTTAACTTTATAAGAAACCGCCAAACTGGTTTCCAATATGACTATAGACCATTTTACACTCTCTCCAGCCACATATGAGAGTTCCAATTACTCCGTATTCTTGACAACATTTGATATGATCAGTTTTTTTCTGTTTTGCCCATTTTATTTATTTATTTATTTATTTATTTTTGGCTGCATTGGGTCTTCGTTGCTGCGCGCGGGCTTTCTCTAGTTGCAGCAAGCGGGGGCTACTCTTCGTTGCGGTGCACGGGCTTCTTGCGGTGGCTTCTCTTGTTGCGGAACACGGGCTCTAGGCGCGGGCTTCAGTAGTTGTAGCACTTGGGCTCAGTAGTTGTGGCACACGGGCTTCAGTAGTTGTGGCTTGCGGGCTCTAGAGCACAGGCTCCGTAGCTGTGGCACACGGACTTAGTTGCTTCATGGCATGTGGGATCTTCCTGGACCAGGGATCAAACCTGTGTCCCCTGCATTGGCAGGCAGATTCTTAACCACTGTGCCACCAGAGAAGTCCTTGCCCATTTTAATAAATGATTAGTGGTAGCTGTTGGTGGTTTTAATTTGCATTTTTTTCAGGGAGATTTTGCACTGGTAGAACCCCAGGTCAATCCATCTCTAACTCAGTAACCTCTTGGACAAGTCATTTACCATCTTTCTCAGGGTCTCAAGATCTACGTCTTTAAAATGGGCATAATAATAATATTAACCCCATCAAGCTCTAAAGAGGTTTAAGGAAAAGAAAATATATAAAACACTTAGCTAGTACGTGGCACGCAGTAACACACAGTAAGTACCAGCTATAATTATTACTATTATATAGTAATAGCTATATTATAAACGGCTATAGCTAGTACTATTATTATTATCAGATGTCTAGATAAATGTAAATATAATGACAGGTGGCTGGCACTGTCATTACATTTGTTCAGATGAGGATGTGCTATGTAGCTGGTAGGATCAGGGGGATTCAAAAGAAGCTTTGAAGGTTTGGAAGAGGTGCCATTTGATGATGTGGAGATGTGGAGAGTACGCAGTGGACAGGAGGGGCAGAGGGAGGAGCGTGGCTTGGGAACAGAGACTGATGCAGTTGACTGGTCCCACAGTGACCTGCTCTCTGCTCGCGGATTATCAGGAAGCAGGGAACCTTGGCCCACCTCTGTGAACGGTTGCTTTTCTCATTCTAGATCATGCTCCCAGTTTAAATATCCCTTGTTCTTATCTCTAGTACTGAAATGTGTATTATAATTATAGTGTTAACAGTTAAATCTTTCAATAACCATTAATTACAGGTTCGTGGGTAGTATTCATTCTCTTGGCTTTTTTTTTTCCTGGATGTTCATAGAGCCTATAAATTCCCTTTTTTTGGCCAATCTTTCCTTGGACAGTTTTTATTTTTCAAGATTAATAAAAGCAGCACAGTAGCGGTCTTTGTAGAAGAAAAGCTAGAATCCTGTTTGGCCTCATTCTTCCTACGTCTTCAGCCTCCCGCCACCCCTCTTGTTGATAAGCTTTCGAGAGTCCGAAGCACTCCCAAGCGTGTCTGTCAAGCACAGCTCTTAATAGCGTTTCTTTGGCCCCAAATACCAGTTTGCAGATACGCTTTACAATCTAGAGATCAAATCTGACTTGGGTGTGCAGCGGTCAGATGGGCGGGCCCGTTCTCCCAAAGCAATGAACGTTCTCCTGCATGCTGGGTTCTCAAAGAAGGGTCCCAGGTCCTCATCCTCTGACCTCAGGAACTGAGCCCTTGTTGGTTACAGCATACAGTAAGCACCCGAAAAATGTTTGTGAAATAATTTCCAAGTAGAGCTCTTCCTGCTGGTTTAAAAGTGGTCAGGAGCTCTGCTCTGCCTTCTCCGGTCCCTGGCCTCCCCCACCTTGTCTTGGTGTGCGCTCCTGTCTCCTCCCAGAGCCCCGAGAGAGACCTGAGCACCGTCTTGAAATTGCCGCTCCACTTTGCCTGATTCAGAAATGCGCTCTGCTCTCCTGGTGGTGTCAAGCGTGGGCCGCAGGGCCCGCCGGCCTCAGGCAGGCTCTCCCAGGGGCAGACCGTGGGCATGGTGAAGCCAGAGGCCTTGGGCCCTACTGCCGGGCCATGGGCTGGTGTGCGAGGGCTGTGCTGTGGGTCCAGGATGAGAGGCTGGGATCTGGCCTGTGCACCCTGGAGGTGGAGCCTCGGGCGGGGCTGACCCTTCTCAGTCTCCTCTCCCTGACCTGCCACCTGCAGTGAGTGGGGAAAGAAGGCGGATGATGCTACCAACAGCCCTCCTCCTTCTCTCCTCCAAAAGCCCATCCCGCCTCTGTCCCCACTCTCCCTTGCTTAAGAACTTCATCTTTTGGGATTTCCCTGGTGGTCCAGTGGTTAAGACTCCACGCTTCAACTGCAGGGGGCACAAGTTCAGTCCCTGGTTGGGGAACTAGGATCCTCTGTGCCGCAAAAGAAAAAACAAAACAAAAACAAAATACCCTTCATCTTATGTATATGTGTAACTGATTCACTTTGTTATAAAGCAGAAACTAACACACCATTGTAAAGCAATTATACTCCAATAAAGATGTTAAAAAAAATAAAAATAAATAAACCCTTCATCTTTGTTTAGCCAGATTTCTCTGCTTGAAGGAGAAGGGACAGGGGCTCATTTTGTTATGCCAAGGGACCTACAAAACTGCGGGCAGGGCCAAGGGTGGGAAGCCCAGTTATAATCTGCATTAGTGCCCAGTTTCCCCAGTATCCTTGCTGGTTGGCTTCATCCTGCCCTCTCACCAGCCAGCAGTCTTCCGTGTGTGTCTCCTTTGGCTGTCAGGAGCCCTGTGAAAATCCGATGAATCAACGTGGACTCGTCTCCTTGACCAAAGAAACAGCACCAGAATCCTGTCCCTGGGTCTCCTTTTATGGAGACAACTCTGACCATGTTGACCCTCAGCTGAGACGGAAGAGGGAGCAAATAGGTCCTCCTGTTTCACCAAGACTTGCCTTTCTGATTTTGGAGCTGTTTTTTTGATGGAGTTTAACTTGGTGTGGTTTGGCCAAATGCATGCTTTTAAGCCTCTGATGAGGGAAAGCCCTGAATTTAGACCCAGACTCCCAGAGCACGGGTTCTGAATACCGAGACATACTGGTCTGTGGCAGTAGGCTACATGCCTGTATATAAATTTGCTACAAATTTGTTTATTTTCCTTTGCTCTTTGGATGTATGCCATCTTTTTTTCTCTTTTACTTCCATTGTATTATTGCTAAAAATAAATGAAGTAATAGTGTTGCTTGCCGGGGACCCAGTATCATGTTTATTGCCCTTCTGTTGGTCTGTCTGTGAGGTCAGAAAGAAGTATATCTTTACTTCTTCAGCTCAGAGCTTCCTGGTCACCTTGGATTTGGGAAAATCAAAGGATTTCCCTAAAGGAAGCTCTGATAAAGAGCCAGCAGCATTGCTTCGTGTTATGGGGAGGTGCTAGAAGGAAAGGAGTGCCAGCACTGTGGGCGCTGAAGGCCTCCACTGCAGGCTGGCCGCGATGCCTGCCAGACAGAGCAGGCCGATCTGGGAGAGAAGGGGAGGAGAGAATGGAAGGAAGGTTCCACCCCTTCCCCTCGTAAAATTAATGTCTGTTTCTCAGCATGAGACATGAGTTTGGGCATGCTGCTGAAACACTGCCCACGTGAGCCATAGACCGGAGGGCGGGGTGTAGAACAACTCTTGGAATCACAGCATGAACACCGAGAAGGCATGTGGTGGCATCGAGGCAGCTTAAATGTTCCCCTGCAGCCAATCTGAAATCTAGGTCAGGGGTATACACGATCAGAATTTTAGCGGGGCTGGAAAAGGATGACTTCTGGCTCTGTGTACGAAATGCTCTATATGAATCTAAGTGTGGTAAGAGAATCTATCTTGTGTTTTGGGGCATTTCTAGAATGCAAGGGTTAGGGAGTGGTCAAGGATACGTATCTAAATTCTGTGAAACTAGTCATAGGGACCCATCACTCCTGTACCATCCCTGGGGTCATGTTCATTCTGCTCTCTTTCAGCAGGCTGGAAGCCTGGATGTTACCTCTGTGATTAATTTTCCCTTCTAAAATTCTCATCCTAGAAGTTAGAGTGAAGGATTATTTTCTGAAGTTAAAGTCTCCTTTAACTTTAGGTGGTTTCCCTTAGCCCAAAGACATCTTCCTCTTGGTAGAGGACATTGTTTGCAAGGTTTTCGAGATTTCCTATACGCTCTTTCTTCATGCTTAGTGACAGAGTTCATGTATTTCTAAAAATAACACAGAAAATGTGTGTTTAGAATGATTCAAGACATTTTCTTGAGTATCTGCTAAGGTTAATTCTGGTGCTTATTCTCAGTAAGTATTTAGTGTGTACCAGGTGTCAGGTTTTAAAGCACTCACTTGTATTTCCAGATTATATTTTGAAATCTCAATATTTGAAATGTTATTTCTATTTTTTTATTCCCAAGTATTTTCTTTCTTTCAGTGCTATTAGATATGCTATTAAATGAAATTGAAGTTTTCATTTCCTTTTCAAATTGTTCATTGTTAGTATATAGAAACATGACTGATTTGTGTATGTTGATTTTATATCCTGCAACTTTGCTGCACTTGTTTATTAGTTCTAAGTTTTGTGTGTGTGTGTGTGTGTGTGTGTGTGTGTGTGTGATCTTTAGGGTCTTCTACATATGAAATCACGTTGTGTGTGAACAGAGATAATTTTACTTCTTTTTTTTTCTAACTTAGATGCTTTTTATTCATTTTTCTTGCCTGACTGCTCTGGCTAGGGCTTCCAGTAATATGTTGAATAAAAGTGGTGAAAACGAGCATCCTTGTCTTGATCTTGATCTTAGAGGGAAAGCCTCCCGTCTCCTCCATTGAGTATGAGGTTAGCTATGGGCTTTTCATATACGGCCATTATTACGTTGAGATAGTTTCCTTCTATTCCTAGTTCGTTGGGTGTTTTTATTATGAAGATATGTTGCATTTTGTCAGATGCTTTCAGCATCAGCTAAGAAAATCACGTGTTTTTTTTTTTCCTTGATTCTGTTAGTGTATTACATCGATTGATTTTCTTATTTTGAACCATCCTGGCCTTGTAGGAATAAATCCTACTTGCTCATAGTGTATAAAACTTAATGTGCTGTTGAATTATGTTTGCTAGTATTTTGTTGAGGAGTTTTTGCATCAGTGTTCATCAGGGATATTGGTCGGTAGTTTTTTTGTTGTGTCTTTGTCTGGCTTTGGTATCAGGACAATGCTGGCTTCACAGAATGAGTTTGGAAGTATTCCTTTCATTTCAGTTTTTCAGAAGAGTTTGAGAGGGATTGGTATTAATTCTTCTTTAAATGTTTGGTAGAATTCATCAGTGAAGCCATCTGGTCCTGGGGTTTTCTTTGTTGGCAGGTTTTTGATTACTATTAAGTCTCCTTTCTGGTTGTAAGTCTGTTCAGATTTTGTATTTATCATTCAGTCTTGGTAGGTTGTGTGTTTCTAGGAGTATGTCTGTTTTATCTAGATTATCTAATTTGTTGGCATACGATTATTCATAGTACTCTTTTATAATCCTTTGTAATTTTTGTAAAATCAGTAATAATGTCTCCTTTCATTTCTGATTTTAGTAACTTGAGTCTTCTCTCTTTTTTTCTTAGTCAATCTAGCTAAAGGTTTGTCGATTTTTTTTTTTTTTTTTTTTAGGTTTGTCGATTTTATTTGTCTTTTCAAAGAACCAGCTCTGCTTTCATTGATATTCTCTGTAGTTTTCTATTCTCTATTTTGTTCATTTCTGCTCTAATCTTTATTATTTCTTTTCTTCGGCTACTTCGGGTTTCATTTGTTTTTCTTTTCAAGCTCCTTAAGGTGTAACGTTAGGTTGGTGATTTGAAATCCTTCTTCTTTTTTAATGTAAGTATTTATAGCTATAAATTTTCCCTCTTAACTGCTCTTACTGCATCCCATAAGTTTTGGTGTGTTGTATTTTCATTTTATTTGTCTCAAGATATTTTCTGATTTCCCGTGTGATTTCTTCTTTGAGCCATTGGTTGCTTAAAAGTATGTTGTTTGATATCCACATATTTGTGAATTTTCCAGTTTTCCTTCTGCTGTTGATTCCTAGTTTCATTCCATTGTGATCAGAAAATGTACTTTGGGGGCTTCCCTGGTGGCGCAGTGGTTGAGAGTCCGCCTGCCGACGCAGGGGACACGGGTTTGTGCCCGGTCCGGGGGGATCCCACATGCCACGGAGCGGCTGGGCCCGTGAGCCATGGCTGCTGAGCCTGCGCGCCCGGAGCCTGTGCTCTGCAACGGAAGAGGCCACAGCGGTGAGAGGCCCACGTACCGTGGAAAAAAAAAAAAAAAAATGTTGAAAAGAAAATGTACTTCAGAAAAAAGAAAATATACCTTGTATAATTTGTCTTTTAAATTGTTAAGACTTGTTTTGTGGCCTAATGTATGACCATATATGTTAAGAGAAGGTCCTGGAGAATGTCCCATGTGCACTTGAGAAAAATGCGTATTCTGCTATTGGGCAGAGTGTTCTGTATATGTCGGTCAGTTGCAGTTGGTCTGCGGTGTTGTTCAAGTTCTCTTTCCTTATTGATCTTCTGTCTGATTGTTCTATCCCTTATTGAAAGTGGGATATTGAAGTCCCCTACTAGGATTGTAGACCTATTTCTCTTCACTTTTGTCACTGTTTACTTCATATATTTAGGAGCTCTGATGTCTGTTGTGTATGTTTATAACTGTTATATCTTCTTGATGAATTGACCCTTTTATCATTATATAATATCTTTCATTGTAACAGCTTTTTGGCTTAAGGTCTGTCTTGTCTGATGTTAGTATAGCTATCCCTGCTCTCTTTTTGTTTACTATTTGCATGGAATATCTTTAACTATCCTTTCATTTTCAACCTATGAATGTCCTTAGATCTAGAGTGGGTCTCTTGTAGACACAATATAGTTGGATCCTGTTTTTTTAATCCATTCTGCCAATCTATGTCTTTGGGTTGGGGAGTTTAATCCATTTACATGTAAAATAATTACTAATAGGGAAGGACTTAATTGCCATTTTGTTATTTGTTTTCTATATGTTTTAAGGGTATTTTTGTCCCTCCTTTCCTCCCTTACTGCCTTCCTTTGTTTTTAATTGATTTTTTTTGTAATGATACATTTTGATTTCCTTTTCTGTATATTCTATACATTTTTTTTGTGGTTACCATGAGGATTACATACAACATCCTAAAGTCCTTACAGTCTGTTTTAAACTGATATCAATGTAACTTCAATATTGAAATTTTCTTGTCCTTGAGACCTTACTACAGTATGTACCAGGCATTGCATCAAGCATTCCACATTTACCTCATTTTAATCCTTTTAGTAACCTGAGATGCAGCTATGACTATCTGTGTTCTACAAATGAAGAAACCAAAACACAAGGCGAATAAATAATTAACCCCAAATCACATAGCTAGGAGGTAGCACAGCAAAGTCAGAATTCAGTCTGATCTGCCACACCCTCCTGTATTCCACCCAGCACCGGGAACAGTCTGAACTCATTTCCTCTGCATTGGTCACATCGGGTGAGGTGGAAACATGGCTTTGTTAAAACTTGTAGCTGACTAGTCCCGTTCTTTCTAAAACACATAATTGATCACTTTTATTTTTTATTCGACATTTAACATGGGTGTATATGCGAACGTGGAAACACAGGAATGGTAACCCAGAGTCGCAACTTGAAAGTACACACGTAAAAATAAAAGTTTTCTGAAATTTAACGTGGTCAACTTATGGTGGAAGTTTTCCTCAAAATTATTAAAAACTTTTTTCAATAATGAAGCGAAACTTGAAACTCTTCATTCGAGTAATAAGTATACATTTTGAAAACACCGTAGGTTGGATCGTAGGGGATTGTTTAATGAATACATTTTTTTTTCTTCTTTAATAGTCTACTGCCGGAAACATTAATTGGAAGTATGTGCTCCGTTCATTTGTTGATATTTTATCGCCAGATTCTTGGAGACGTGCTCCTGAAAGACAGGACACGCATGCACAGCGCTGGTGAGAAGTCTTTGCAGTTTCCTCGCGCACAACAGTGCATCACGCTTTGAGTAAATGTAACCTCTGCCAGCCTTTATCTTCTGCTTCTGAAGGTGACATTTGGAATAAAATATTTAGAATAGCATCAGTGTCAATCACTTACTTCAGACGCAAAGCATTGTGCTCAGTGCGCATCCTGTGTGAGCTCCGTACGTGTTCCGTTCTTTACGATATACACTTTTTACCATTCAGATTCTGGGGACTTGAGATCCTAAATTTCAGCTATAATCGTATTTTCCTTTAATGTCTTTAATAACGTTTTTACTACGTGTTTGATATGTATGTCATCTTTTTTGGAAAGAGACCAAAATGACCCAAAATAACTGGTTCTTAATGCAAGAAGTTTAAAAATCAATAAAATTGGTGAATCCAGGTAAGAGGTGTTCAGGGGTTCTATTTTTACTCTTGCAACTTTTTTGTCAGCTTGAAACTTTTTCCAAGTGAAATGTTAAAAAGTAATTTTAAAAAATCAGTGAGCTGTCACACATGATTGAACTTGCACAGAGATATGCATGTGTTGTAAGAATTACTTTCAGAGAAAGTTGAATTTTATTGGATATTCCTTATTGAGTGCCTAGTATATGCCAGGCATTGTGCCAGGACCCAGCGATGAATGAGACAGGCACCATCATCCCTACTCTCGTGGAGCAACAGACTTCAAACACAAAATTATAGGAATAATCCTTTTCAACCTCAAGTGTTCTGAAGGGAAATACACAACAAGAGCGTACCCTAGGAAGACCTGAATTAATTCATAGGATGAGGGAAGGCTTCTCTGGGCAAGGAATATTTAAGAGAAGACCTGAGAGAGGAGTTAGACATACAGGGGAGATGGGTGGGGGCGGATCCTTTCTGGATAGAGGGACCAGCATGTCTGAAGACCCAAGGCAAGAAAACGGGAGTGCACTGGAGAGATTGAAATTGAAGGCAGGCCCGTGTGGCTAGAATCGAGGGAGAGGGAGATGACTCGGCTCTCATGGACAAGTGGAGTTCATGGTTAGACACGAGTCCCCTCCCAGGGACACACCACCTGGATAGGTAGGTAGAAATGGAACTACCTAGAGTCAGAGAAGCACCAACATTTCTCAAGGAATAATTGTAATTCTAAAGGAAGGACAGTTTAAGCCTTTTAGTCGCCACTTGCCTCAGAATTTGTTTCAATGACTCTAGAAAAACTTCACGAACGACCCGGCTCCTTAAAGAGGAGAAGGCTTATTAGTTCTCCTATAGGTAGGGAGAAGCCTACTCAGAATTGTTGGCTTCATTTGAATCTGCACATCAGAATAAACTTAGTAAGACCTAGAGGGAGGATTTTTCTCTACCGAGGACACAAGATTATAGAAGTCATTGCCCTTGCCGTTTCTGAAGTGTCCTTCCTGGTGGGCCTCTTTGCACAGCCCTCCACGTGCCACTGTTGATTGTGAAATATCAGTATTCTGCACAGTATTTAGGCACGTGGTCAGAATCCCCAACTCCTCATTCCTTCCGATGTCATCCAGCACCATCCGTTGGCCCCAGGCTGGGCAGGAGCTGCCCCGCCCTCCACCTCCTTTCCCTTGGTGCCCCTGGTTCCCACTCAGCCTCCTGAGAGTGTGGGAGCCTCCTAATTGGAAGATTTCTCTTACCACACCACACTCATGAGGAGGAAAGAGAGGTTGGAGAAACAACACAGAAGAACAAAATGTTCTAGTCTTACTCTGTTCAGAGCCACTTTACTCCCACCTAAAAGCTTTATCTACTTGGTACCAGACTCATTTCGGACTTCCCCGGGGTGTGGATACAGGGGCAGATGGAGGCTGAGGGGGCAGCTTCCAGCCCTCCGAGAGGTTAAAGTGGGTAGAATGTGTTATCAACAGATCCTGTGGCACAGTAATTTCAATCTGAATGAATGTTTTTATGTCTGTTGCTGTAAAACACATTGGCTGAAGTTTATATAAAATCCTTTTTATTCTTTTGTATTTCAGATTTGATTAGTAATCCAGTGCTGGCCACCTTTCCCAAGCTCCTGGAGCAGCCTGACCTAATGGACGCACTCAGGGTGGGTAGTGTGATGGAAACCTGGTGGGTTCTAAAGGCGGTTAGACACACTGCATAATGAGTTCTGACACCAGCTCTAGGCTTCTATTTGGATGATGTCTCCCGATCCCCGTCCCTTGTCCAGCTAACTTGGTCTCATCTGTCCTTTCTTACTATGGAGGTTACTTCCCCAGGGCTGCCTTCCCTGACCCCATAAGCAGATGGAGTGCCTGCCTTCTACCCCGTTGCAGTCTCCTCCCTATTGTTTGTTCCTTGACTTAAGGTGGCCACCGATTGTGTCCTGAGAGCAAAAATCCAAAATGGTTTGTTAGATAAATTGACTGAGTTTTCAGGGGAGAATCAGGGCCTGCATATCATTTTTATTTTAATTTGAAGTTTGTTATCTGTTGTATGAAAAAGCAGCTGGGTATTAGGTTGAACCACGTGAAATCTCTAATTTTTAGCCATTTATTGGCCTTCAAAAACGGCAGTTTCACAAAGTTCAACTTAAATATTAGAATCAACAAGTATTAGGCCCATGACGCAAATACTCAGATAACATAAGTGCCGCAGGGGATGTGTAATCCAGGTCCTTGCAGATGTAAAGGAGGCAGCATGTAAAGATCAGCAGCCTGTTTCATTAAAGAGGTCCTCAGGGAGATGCACCTAATGAAAGCCTGGGGGCCAAGCGGGGTTTCGACATACTGGGACGGGAGAAGAAGACATCACAGGTGGGAGGGTCAGCACAAGCAAACATTTTGAGGCAGGAGGGAAGAGGGCGTGCTCTTGAGGAGAGCAGACGACCCCGTCTGGCCTGTCGGATGTCAATCTGTAGACGGTCAAGGGCGATCTCAGTCTCATCCTGTGAGTGAAGAGTGTGGTAGGTGGTGGGCAATCCATGAAGGGTTTTGCTTTAGGGACCCCGGACAGCACAGAGACGTGGAGAAGCACGTGCGCAGGAGGGAGGGGAGCTGTGTTGGGAGGTGAGTCCTCTTGATAAGGAGGGAGGCCATACGGCCTGGCGGAGTCGGAAGGAGGAAGCATCGTCTACACAGGTTTTTATTAGACTTTGAAACTGATTTCACGCGCTGGTTTGGCTGGGGAGGGGGTGTCAACAGCAATGATGAGGTTTTAGCAAAAAGATGTAAGAAAATGTTCTTGACATATGCTTATCTGTAATTTCAGACAAGCTCATCTGGCACTATAGTTAAATAATGCAGAATTTCTCTTTCTTCCCCTATAAAGCATTAGTATATTAATATTTACTTGTTATACAAAACGTACATACATTGATTCATTCAACAGATATTTCAGGAGAGCCCGCTATGGCTAAGGCACCATGCTGGGCCCTGGAAGGTCTTTGATTCATACTTCCGTGGGGTTAATTGAACTCTGGGTTTTTTATTTCTTTAAAGAAGCTTTTGTGAAACTTGGTGCACAGATTGGAAATATTTACTTGCAAAGCTGTACTTCATTCTACCTCTCCCTGTCCACTGTCCTCATCTCGGCAAACAGAATTGTCGAGGAGTATGGTATTTGGCAGAATTTTCTATTTTCATGACCGTCTTACCTTGAAAGCTTAATGGTATTTTATTGTTTAGGAGCTGCGTTGGTGCAGTTTGCATGCATGTGTTAGCGTTGCCCTGATTCTCTGTTCTTAAATTAGTTTTGACTTGTAAGAATCACGGGCTCCTGAGGAATCGTTCACTGATACATCCTGCCTAGTCGGTCTGGTTCTGGGTCATTAGCACTCGATGGCTAATTAGAGATTCACGCCTTACATGTGCAGGGTCTGTACAGTGTTTGTAATCCTGTCCGTAAGTTTCATTACAGAGTGAAGTTGCAGAGGTGTGGCAAAGACTTGTGAATACTCGGATTAACGTAATATTTCTATTTGCTTTTTAGAGTTCCTGGGCTGAGAAAGAGAGTACCCTAAAAAGATCAGAGAAGGTAACGTGATTGTGCCCCCCGAGCTTCACACGTTTTGTGCTCCGTGTCTGCCGCACACCCTCATCATGCCTCTGTTTTAGCTGAAGTTACCATGGTCCTAATCCCTCTTGACAGTTAAACGGTGTTATTACGGTTGCAAAGACACCTTCCCAGAAGGGTTATGGGTGATGGATTCCAAGTGTGAAAAGAAACACTTGATCGAGACAGTCATTTCAGATCACTGAGTTTACTGAACTGAGGGGAACTTTCTAAGCCAAAGTGTCCCAGTTGGCTATCAAATTTCTCTCATTTAAAAAAAAAAAAATTCCCCTAGCTCTCAAAGTCCGTATCAGGTAAGGAGAGGGAAGAGGAAAATTGGCATAAGCTGTAGCACACATTGAAAGCAGGCATGGCTGTGCTTATGTGGCCGGAGAGTGTGGTCATTACAGAACTTGCGGTGATCAGTGAGTAGTGGCTTGACTGCTCTAGTCTGGGATTGACAAACTTTTCTGGTAAAGGGCCGGAGAGTAAATATTTTTGGCTTTGCAGGCCACGTGTGTCTGTCTCAAACACCCAGCTCTGCCACTGAAACGCAGGGCAGCTTCAGGCAATATGTAAACACCTGGGCAGGGCTGTTTTCTGTGAAACTATTTCTAAAAAGAGATGGCAGTGGGCTGCATTGGGCCCATGGTCCATGCTTTTAGGACTACTAATCTGAACTTTTCATTAGCCTCCAGGAATCATGGGAGAACAAAGACACTAAAAATTGAAAAAAAAAAAGTGTATATATTGTATCCTTATTTGAGTTTTTGTTTGACTAAGACTGGCAGGTTTAATGCCCTTCTAGCTTGGCAGTGGACAGGTGCTGGGCCTCGGGCCTGTAGAAGCTGCCTCTCCACACACAGTAGCCAGCGGGGGCCACATCGCAGTGTAGACCGCCACCTCGGCTGTGATGCCCACCCCAGCTGTCGGAGCCGGGCCGCTGCCCGCGTGGGTATTGCCCAGCTCTTGTTATGGGGAGGCGGGGCTGACAACACATTCCTACTGCTTGGGGCTCCTTTCTCTGGATTTCACGCAGAGCCCTTGCTACCCTTCCCCCGTATCACCTTGACCTCATTCAGCAATACAGCTGACTTCACATCGTGTCTTAGTTCCATTTACCTGGATCCGCACCCTTGTCCCCGGATTAGATTCTGGCACCCCAGTCTGCTTGATGGCACTCAGGGGGCACCCTGGCCTCAAGGAGCCCCTTGCAGACCCTCAGAGAGAACCACTTGTCTCTCTCCGCGGTGACTCCTGTTGTGTCCACGTCCTGACTGAGCAGCCGATTCAGAGCCGACTACCTGCCAGACACTGATGGCACCTCCCTCCCGCCCCCTAGACGGCTTCTAGTTAACAGAGCTCATGCAGTGTAACACTTGAGGAGTAATGAGCTGGGTCCACTCACAGTCACTGGTGGTGCCGGTGTTTTCGCAGAGAGACAAGGAGCTCCAGAAGGCCGTGTTCCTCCTGGTTTACCACGACTGCGCGCTTCCCCTCCTCCACTGTGCGCTCCTGCCTCCGTTCAGGTGGGCAGAGGAGGAGACCGAGGCCGCGCGATGGAAGGTCATCGCCGACTTCCTCAAGCAAAGCCAAGAAAACGAGGGCGCCCTCCAGGCTCTGCTGTCGCCAGCGGGGCTCCATGAGCCTTTCGACATTTCAGAGCAGACCTACGACTTCTTGGGTGAGATAAGAAAGATCGCAGCCTGACAGCGGTGCCCCTTGACCTTCCCCTTCCCGCTGAATCTGATAGACCCTCCATGACAACCTGCGTCACGTGAGAAAACCAGAAGTAACTGTCCCATCATAACTTAGGCTTTATTCTCTTTTGTTCAGGCCACATTCTGTAAGAAATATTTATCTGGTAATTTGAATATGTGTTAATACAATGAAGTAAATTTTTATGAGAAATACTGTTATATCTAAATTTAAAGAGAATTTTTTTTCAAAAACCAACTAACAAATTTTTGTTTTGTTTTTCTTTTTTATTGAGTACACTTACTTACCATATTATGAAAGTTTCAGGTATACAGTATAGTGATGAACAATTTTTAAAGATTATACTCCACTTAAAGTTATTAATACCGGCTCTATTCCCTGTGCTGTACAATATATCCTTGCAGCTTATTTATTTTATACTTAATAGTTGTGCCTCTTAATCCCCTACCCCTATCTTGCCTCTCCCCACTGGTAACCACTAATTTGTTCTCTATATCTGTGAGTCTGTTTCTTCTTTTCTTATTGAAGTATAGTTGCTTTACAATGTTGTGTTAATTTCTTCTGTAGAGCAAAGTGACTCAGTTATACATATATATACACTCTTTTTTATATTCTTTTCCATTATGGTTTATCATAGGATATTGGATATAGTTCCCTCTGCTCTGCAGTAGGACCTTGTTGTCCGTCCATTCTGTATGTAATACCAAGTAACAAATTTAAGTTCACTGTATCTATAGATTTATATGAAAGCAAGATGTTATCAAAAGCTAAATTTATGACTGTTCAAGGAAGTGAAAATATAATCCACAGACTAGGAGAAGATATTTGCAAATGATATATCTGATAAGAGTCTAGGACCCAGAATATGTTAAATATATGATTTTGCTAATAAACTTTGTGTTGTGAAATGTAGGGGAAATCAGTAATCTATTGGAGAAAGCTGTGCTATTAATCACTGAATTCAGTCTAATATTTGAATGTGGTTTATTCTAATTAGATATAAAAACAGAATCTAGTTTTACCTTTTCAAGTCCATATAATTGGTGCTCTTAAAAAGAAAATAAAACAAAACAAGAAAACACCCCCAGGCTTTGGGGACTAAGTTACCCCACCCCTGTGTCAAAGAACAAAGATTTTGTTGCATTTCAAATAAACCTGTAACTGCCAGTGAAACTGTCCCAAGCCTTCACTGTGAGTGATAACAGTACAGAGGGCGTTTGTTGAGTGCCTGCTGCGTATGTTCTCATTTACTAGGTTAGCGCTCACAGCTACTATAGGAGGCCAGCACTGGTTTTTTTCCTGTATTACTACAGCTGAAGAAACAGGCCAGGCAGATTCGATAATTTTCCTAAAGTCAGAGCGAGTAAGTGGCACAGCTAATGTACCTCGTAGAGACACCATGTATCATCTACAGCCTAAGACACTGCCCTCATCAGTGCAAACATTTAAGAATTGCATGTGAAAATAAAACATGAGAAGGCTATTGGAAGAAAAAGACGATCAAATTAGAGTTTAACCTAAACTATCAGAGCACCAACTGAGGAACTTTTTTGGACAGCGTGCTGCCTTAAAGGAGGCATTTACTTTTAGAGATCCATTGTATTATGAAACTCCTGGGCTACATCTTTAGTCAGCTTCCGCTAAACCCTTAACCGAAACTCAACGTGGGCCTTCATCTCCGAACTTAACATGGTATGAAAGGGCTTCCAGCCACAAATGTCATGAGAGAACATGGCCTCGGAGAAGAGATTTCACTACGTCTCCACCGCCCCCCCAGACCCCACCCCATGCCCTCAGTGACGTGTGGGAAACCATCATGACGAGCTGCCTGTCCCCTTCCCAGGGCGATGCCTTTCTCCCTCTGGGAGCATGGCCCTCCACAGCTCCTGCTGCAGGAGAGGGGTTCCTGCCTGTGTAAGTGGAGGTGGCAAGCGTATGTACAGAGATTTCCCGGTTCTGTCAGAGTTGTCTCATCTTAGGTCCCTGCTGTCTGGTTTGAGAGAACATGAAACCATGTCACTCCCCGTTGCGAAGGTCATTTTTCTGTAGGCTCTTTAATTCCTAGCTGCCACCTTTTACTTTTTCTAATCATTTAGCTTATTCTTAGCATCAAGCCAGAGGTGGGGCATTCTGAGTGAAAGAAAATATTGCTGGTGAATTCCCTTCAGTGAATGCATGGCGTGGAGCGAGGGAGCTTTCCTTAGAGGGTGTTTTCACAGACTGTCTTCTGTGTTCATTTGAAATGTGTCGTGCTTGACGAATGCGGCCAACTTCAGGGTTTCTGACACATAAGCAAAACACCGAGACAGGAGAGAAAACAGTTTCAGTCATGCTCAGGCCCAAAAGGAAGGCGCGGAGGCAGTTGGCCCGCAAGGAGGAGGCTGTTCCGCAGGGGTGAGCGTGTCTCTGCCATCGAGAGGCTGAAGTTCCCTCCTCAGTCAATGGAGGCTTTTTTTTTTCAAAACAATGAAACCTCTCTGGCTTTTTAATGCCACCTTTTAGCTTCCAAAACAGGAAGAGGCTGTCAAGGAGCCAAAAACATCCTGGAAATGAGTCCTTGGGGGTCCGCATGTCAAGGAGCGTGACTTGGCGACACACTGACTTAACCGAGAACTGAAGCGGGGGAGCGGCAAGACGGCAGCAAGTACGGGGTGCCTCCCTGTGAGGGGGTGTCCCCACATCAGAATCACAGGTCGGGGCAGGGGGACCTTCCCTGGCGGTCCAGTGGTTAAGACTCCACCTTCCAGTGCAGGGGGTGCGGGTTCGATCCCTGCTCGGGGAGCCAAGATCCCACATGCCTCGCGGCCAGAAAACCAAAGCAAAAAACAGAAGCAATATTGTAACAAATTCAATAGAGACTTTAAAAATGGTCCACATCAAAAAAAAAAAAAAAATCTTAAAAAAAAAGGAAAAAGAACCATTGTGGAGGACGGGGGGATTGGCCCGCTCCCTCCACCTCCAGCCTCATACAATGGATCGAGCATCACATCCATCAGCTCTGCTGGAGGCGGAAAATGTTGCAATTCCCTGGCCTGGGGGGCCAGTCTGGATGGCAAGAGACGGGGCGTGTACTACGGAGCAGGTACCACCTCAGTCGCCAGTGGTTTTATGGTCTAAGATTGAGGCCAGAACAACTCACAAGGGAATGGTTGAAATGCATGATACCACATACAAACGGAGCAGGTTTAACTTGCCAACCTAGCAGCATCTGGGAAACCTCCAGGGACCAGGGAGGGCGCTGGAAATGTCATCTGCCAGCCCAGGGCTTTGTCAGTTTACAGTGTTACAGGACATCCTTTGCTGTGGACTTGGTCACTTCCTCTGGTGTGAAGCATTCCAAGCTGGGAGGTTTTCTCTGGGCGTGGAGGTGACCAGAGCTGGCTGGAACCTAGCTGCTTTGTGTTCTGCTTCCTCAAAACAGAGAATCTGAGACAGAGCCCTACTGATTCAAGGCACCGTACATCTGAGGTTTATAATCGCCCATTCGTTCGTTCATTCATTCATTATGTATTTGCTGAGCACCTACTATGCTCCAGGCACAGCATTCGGCTTGGAGGACCCGGTGGGAGCAGCCCTGATGAGATCCCTGTCCTGACTTACAGTGCACGATGTGGACGTAATCACACATGAGAACCATGAAGAAGGGCACAGACTGCTGGAAGGGCCTCTCGCTGTGTCTTTCCGTTGTTGCTGTGATATTTAAATTCCAGCCATCCCATGTCTGCAGGGTTAAGAGCCCTGAAGCGGGCACCGAGTAAGCGATCAGCACAGGTGGTCCTTCTTACTGCGCTCCCTCTCCCCAGACGCCGCCATCCCACGTTGGGGACCAGCTGGCTTCCACTCAGTTTTTGGATGAATCCCTCACTCGCTGAACTCCCGCCGTTCGCTGTCTGAAACTCAGGAATATGTGGATTTAATAACATGTGGATGCCTCAAGAGCCAGACTTGCTGGCGGAAGTTCTGATACTTGAAGGCAGTAATTGAGTAATCACATAGATTCGGACGGGGAGGGGTGGGAGGAGTGATAAATGAATGGTGAGTGAAGGGCTGTGCCATGACGGGTAGGAAAACGGAGGCCTCGGAATTTATGTCTCA
The DNA here is from genome assembly GCF_008692025.1 of Phocoena sinus. NCBI lineage: Eukaryota > Metazoa > Chordata > Mammalia > Artiodactyla > Phocoenidae > Phocoena > Phocoena sinus. The sequence goes on from NC_045775.1 coordinate 80,623,218, forward strand.
GTGCCTGACACTGAATGAGGGCGTGCAGGCGTGCAGGCAGAGTATAAAATGGAAACCAGAAATCACGGATGGAAAACAGCTTGCACTCGGGACTTTGGTAATATGGCCCTTGGGTAGTCCATTTCTCGTGCTCTGGAGACAGACTGGACCTTAACCTGCTCATTTGTATTTGACTTTGCCAACAAAGATTAACTTTGCTGAACTTTGCCCTTTCGAAGAGGCCACTTGGGGAGATAACAAAAAAGGCTCCAGGCTTTCTGAGCCATTCTCCAGGGAGGTCTCTCTGGATGACCCAATCATTATCCCATGAGTCCGTCCTTTTTCCTGCCAGCTGTCCTTTGACCCTGAAGCCTTCTGTGCCTGCCCAGACCCTAAGGACACTGGGAACCAGACTCAGTTCTTCCTAATGGCCACAAACAGCATTAGCCGCAGCCTCCTCCCAAGCCTGGGGCTGTGGTTGTGTGCATTCTAACTCCCCCACTTGGGAGTCAGATTGATTTGTAGAGATAGTAGCTGCAATCCAGCTGTGTCTGAATGAGCAGGCCAGAGCCAGTGAGACATGAGTGTCCCTGCAGGGTGAAGGGGGAGGGCTGGGCTCCTCCTTCTACAGGGGGAAGCAAGTGCATGGACATCTGGTGCATTTGCTGTCCAATATCCATAGACTTCTGGTAGCTCCACCGCCCCTTCTCCTTCTGGAGGAGCCCCCCCCCCCCCACTACACCACACCCTTTGATCCCTTTCATCACAGCTCCAGGAGGGGCTATGATTGGCTCAAGAAGATCAGGATATGCCACTCCCCTGGTCACAGTGATTGGATTAAGAATGGGCCAATAGAGAACAAACCTCAGACTTATTCTAGAGTCCTCTCCTTCCCTGCCCAGTGTAGCAGGAGATGTGAAATCTGGAGCCACTGTGTATTGCAGCAACTTTACTACTGGGAAGTGAAAGCCTAGAGCTGTGTGTACATGGGGGTAGCACTGAGTGAGGTTAAGAACAAAGCCAACGGTACTGACAGCGACAGGCAGGCAGGGCTGACCAAACAGGGGATCTTAGGTCCTTGGTAGCATTGTTTGAGTCCCTGGATCAAGCCTCACCTGAAGCCAACATTCCCCCAACTTCTCACTTACCTGAGGTAATAAATTCCCTTGGTTGTTAGAGCCAGTTGGGATGGGTTCTTCTAACACGTGCAGTGGGAAGAATGGATACGCTGTCCCTTCTCCAAGCATCTCTGGCTTTCTCCTGGCCTGCCCCTTATCAGGCAACCAATAAATCTTTTAAAAATGTATAAGGCGATTTATTGGTGGGAAGAGAGTTTGAGGAAGAAGAGACAAAAAAAAAAGAGAGAAGCAGTTGTCTCCAAAGTCTTTCTGACGGAGAGGGTAGATTCAATCATTCGAAAACATTTATTGAGTGCTTACTGTGTGCCAGGCAATATTCAATACAAACAGAGTTACTGCTCCTCTGAAGCCAACATCCGAGGGAGGGCAGGGGCGGGAGACAAACAATATGCAAATGAATCAATAAACAAAACTACGAGGTAGTGATAAGTGCTATACAGAGAATCAAAACAGGCTGGTAGGGCTTCCCTGGTGGCGCAGTGGTTGAGAGTCCGCCTGCCGATGCAGGGGACACGGGTTCGTGCCCCGGTCTGGGAAGATCCCACATGCCGCGGAGCGGCTGGGCCTGTGAGCCATGGCCGCTGAGCCTGCGCGTCCGGAGCCTGTGCTCCGCAACGGGAGAGGCCACAACAGTGAGAGGCCCGTGTAACGCAAAAAAAAAAAAAAAAAAAAAAAAAAAAAAAACAGGCTGGTAGAGTTTTGGTTCTGGTCAAATAGAGATAGATATTCTACCCTTTCCTCCCCACTGAATGCAACTAAAGCCCTGGACAGGATGCATGGAACAGCTTTCTGAGGACTCTGAAAAATAAGTAGAAGTGGGACTATTTGGGAAGGAAACCAGAGTTGAAAATACTACCAAAGTGGTGGTGAGTTTCCCATTTTTTCCCTCCAGATTCTTCAGGCCTGGGCTCAGACAACATGAAACCTAGAACTGTGTACAGGATACAGACCAAAAACGTCTCCGAAAAAGCCCTCCATTTCTGGGCTTAAGAATGGGAAAAGAGAGCCCGTATAGGGCAGAGAGAGTGTAGAAAACCCCTGTTTATTTGTGGAGTTTTTTCCATTCTTTCCTGCCCCCAGGCAATCTAGTGACAGTAGGGGTGACAATGGCAGTGGCAGCCAGACAGGTGACTAAACTCTAAGGAAGGGCACCCTTCTCTCTGACCAAAGGAACTGTGGTCCTAAGAGCATGGGGGGAAATCCTTCTTTCTTTCCCTTTCTCTGTGTAAATATATCTTATTGCTTTTTGTCACAGTACAGCAGGGAAAGTAAAACCCTGGCTTTTTAGCCAGGGGACCAAGGTGAGGGTGGAGGGGTCAGGATCACCTGGGAACTGGAAAGTGTGGCGGGATCATGGGGAGGAGGGCGCTAAAGAAAGTGATCCCATAAAGTAGTGTGTGAGTGTCTTAGCTGCCCCTAAACAGCATGCCAAAGGATTTTAGAACTGAGCAGCACGGTCCCAGACTGATCCTAGGTCCAAGACTAGCACACACACCAAACAGATCTCAATAGCACTGCAAAGCCTTAAAAACTGAACTGACATTGTTCAGGTGGTTTCAGACCAGAGAAGGTAGACAGGAACTTACTTGCAGCCTGCATCTAACCAGGTTGGTCACCTGCTAAAGCAAACAAAAATTCAACATTTTCTATAGGATTTGAAGAAGACCCATAATCCTATAACATAATATTCAAAATATCCAAGGTAAAATCCACAATTACTTGATATTTGAAGACCCAGGAAAATCTCTCAAAGGGGAAAGATGAAAGGACAATAAGAGACAACAAGTCTGAGATGACATGGTTGTTGGAATTGAGACATTAAAGCAGCTGTTATAATCATGCTCTAAGAAGTAAGGGCAAATCCCCTCGAAATGAATAGTCTCATCAGAGAAACAGATGATATAGAAAGAACCAGATTGAAGTTTTAGAAACAAAAAATACAATAACCAAAATGAAAAAGATTAATTGGATGAACTCAATAACAGTATGCAGATGATAGAAAAGTCAGTAAATTTAAAGATACTTCAATAGGTCAACATAAATCAATATAGATAGATCAATACAAATTGTCCAGTTGAACAATAGAAAGGAAATAGATTGAAAAAATAAACAAATCCTTAAGAACCCATGGGACAATGCCAAAAGGTCTAACATTCTTGTAACCAGAGTCTCAGTAGGAGGGGAGAAATAGTGTAGTACAGGGAAAAAAAGTTTTTTTGAAGAAATAATGGCTGAAAACTTTAAAAATTTGATGAAAGACTTAAAAGTTACAGATTCAAGAAGCTTAGTGAACAACAACAAAAAAAAAACTCAGGGAAAGCCACGCACAGCCATATCAGAATCAAACTATAAAACTAAACACGAAGGAAAAAAAGTCTTGAAAGCAACCAAAGAAAAATGCATTCAACAGAGGGAACAGCAGTTGGAATTACTGAGAATTTCTCATCAAAACCAGAGGCCAAAACATTTCTTAAGTGCTGAAAGAAAAAACAAAACTGGCAACCCAGAATTCTATATTCTGCAACAATACCTTATAGGAACGAAGGTGGAATTAAGACATTCTCAGGTGAAAGAAAACTAAGGGAATCTATTGTCAACAGACTTGCTCTGAAAGAAATGCTAAATGAAGTTCTTCAGGCAGAAGGGAAATGATACCAAAGGAAAGCTTGGAACATCAAGAATGAAGGAACAGCAACAGAAATGGTAAATATCTGGGTAAACAGATTAATTTTTTCTCTTAAGTAAGTTCTTTAAAATATGTATGATGGTTGAAAGCAAAAAACATAACATTGTCTGATGGGGTTTTCAACGTATGCATTTATAACATGAATGACAACTACAACTGAAAAGAAGAGGGTGAAGGGACCTACATGTTCTTCACTCCATCCGAAGTGGCAAAGTACTCTTGGGTTGACTGGAAAGTTAAATATGTATACTGTAAATCCTAGAGCAACTTCTAAACAAGTAATACAAAGAGACATGGTAAAAAAAACTCAATAGATGATGTAAGATGGAATACTAAAAATGTTTTTAAAATCCAAAAGAAGAAACGAAGAAATGAAACAAATAAAAAACAAAAAATGAGATGGTAGACCAAAATCCAAATATATCAATAATTACATTAAATGTAAATAGTCTAAAAATACCAATTAAAGGCAGCAAATTTTTGGGAGTTCTCTAGTGGTCCGGTGGTCAGGACACAGCACTTTCACTGCCATGGCCGAGGGTTCAATCCCTGGTCTGGGAACTAAGATCCCACAAGCTGTGTGGCACAGACAAAAAAAAAAAAAAAAAAACAAATTGCAAAACAGATTAAAAACAAAGGCCCAACTCTGTCATAACCACACACACACACACACACACACACACCATTATAAATATAGTGATATAGGTAAGTTAGAAGTAAAAGAGTAGGAACATATATATCACGCAAACACCAAGTGTATTATAATAAACATGCAAACATCAATTATAAGCGACAGTATTTGCATACATTGTTGGTGGGAGTATAAATGGTTTAACCACTTTGAAAAATAGCTTGACATTATCTAGAAACGCACACCACATGACCCACAATTCCATTCCTGAGATATTCCCAATAAAAATGCATACCTAGATGCCCTGAAAGATATGTTCTAGAATTTTCATAGCAGTGTTACTAATTAAGACCCCAAATTGAAATAACCCAAATGTTCATAAACACTAGAATGAGTAAAGTGTAGAATATTTATACAATGGGATACTGTGCAGCAGTGAGGGAACTGCAGCAGTGAGGGAACTACAGCAGTGAGGGAACTACAGCAGCACACAGCAACGTGGATGAGTTTCCCGGGCATAATGTTGGGCGAAAGAAGCCAGACGCACAGAAATTCATTCAGAATCAAGCAGAACTGACTGATAGGGTTAGACATCATGGGAGCAGACATCTGGGGAGAAGGGAGGGCGAAATGACTGCGTGGCGTCTGGCAACGTTCTGTTTCTTGCTCTGGGTGGTGGTTTCATGGTCTGTATGTTTTGTGCATTTTTTCTGTAAGCATATTATACATCAACAAAAACAATTTTGAAATGATTTTTTAAAATCAGAACGGAGGGACTTCCCTGGTGGCACAGTGGTTAAGAATCCACCTGCGAATGCAGGGGACACAGGTTCGATCCCTGGTCTGGGGAGATCCTACACGCCGCGGAGCAGCTAAGCCCGTGTGCCACAATGACTGAGCCTGCACTCTAGAGCCTGCGAGCCGCAACTACTGAGCCCGAGTGCTGCAACTACTGAAGCCCACACGCCTAGAGCCCGTGCTCTGCAACAAGAGAAGCCACTGCAGTGAGAAGCCCGCACACCGCAATGAAGAGTAGCCCCCGCTGGCCACAACTAGAGAAAGCCCGCGTGCAGCAATGAAGACCCAACGCAGCCAAAAATAAATAAAAATTTTAAAAATATCAGGATGGAAATATTAACAGAGGAGGTGCTGGTCTTACTATGGAAAGGAGAAGCAAAGAGAAGTGATTTCAGGATTAGAATTAGATGAACAACTACTTGTTAAGCGTCTGCCGTTAGCCAGAACTGTCCTGGAAGTTTTCAAAGAGACTATATCTCATTTAACTTGCCCCAACACACAAAGGAGAAAATGTGACCCGCAGCCTCACACCAGGCTCTGACCTTGTCTCACAATGCATTCACACCTACAGCCCCAGCGAGGCATCAGCTGGACTGGAAGGCGAAGGTGTTCTCACAGCTCTAAACTTCCGTCCGTCCCGGCATCCCATGGCCTGTGATGTGTTATGAATCCTACAGCTTTCTTATGAAGAGCCTCAGTAGACTGTGCTATACTTCATTGCATATAATAAAACATGACTTGGCTAAATGTAAAATGTTTAAAATATGCCACATTTTTTACAGCCTTGTTTTGTCACGTCTTCCCTTCTAAACATATGAATTGTCTCAGAAGGTAGAAGTGGCTCAGGCCCTGTCCAGGTTCTGGTATTAACTCTACTTCATAGTCCGAGAAAGGTTATTTTCCTTCTTGTTTTCCCTGAGCTGTTCCCATAGACTATGTGCCATGTTGTCGGTGGCTGAGTCCAGGGTATCCTACAGCCCAAGAGAGTGGCCACGGCTGATTTACAACAGTCCGGAGAGGGGGCAAGAGGTGGGATTCCTGGGGCAGTGCCTGCTGTGCTGGGTTCATCCTGCATATGAGGTGGGGCTGGAAAGCAGGTGGGATCAGGGCCTCACTTCCCCGCTAGATCCCCCCAGGCCTGAAGGAGGGCATGACCGGGCTGGCTTGACGTTTACTCCATGTGCCCTTTGCCTCTCTTTGCAGTGACTTTGCTTTGGGCTCATTTGTCCAAACTCCGCTGTCCCCTGGCTCTCACCCAGCTCTCTCCCAACCAGGCAAAGGCCCAGCAGACTGCTACCCTGACCTGTGCCCGGGAGGGCCGGCCCTGGTTGTTCAGGAACTGGCCTCTTGTGGTGGACATCTCCTGACCCCAGCACACAGAGCAGTCCTCCCACATCCCCTCCACTCCAGGGCTGAGGCCACGGAGGGCAGGGAGAATGGACCTCCAAACCCCGAGCATCCCCAGCAGACTTTGGGGCACCAGGCCTTCCTGCAGGGTGGCAGATTCTCAGATTGACAGGCAAAGGGCCCACATCTCCAGGCCCTTTCTTTAGAGGGAAAGGAGCCACTTGGTCGCTGGGTCACAGCCCTGGAGCTCGGCCAGTAGGCAGGCGGAAGGCAGGAAGGAACCGCTTGGCACCAAGCCTGGCTCCTGGAAGCACCGGCTGGGGTGCTGGGGCAGGGAGGGGGTGCCCACTGGGGTGGATTCTTCCCAGAGAGGGAGGCCTCCTCCGCTGGGAGAGAAAAGTAGGAGAGAGGATGGTGACAAGGGTGCAGAGAGAGAAGGAAGTGCCACGTCCCCAGGACGGGGCAGGAGCTGGAAGTGAGGGCGGCTCCTCGCCCTCTGGCTTGAGGCCCCCAAGGTGGAGAAGGCGGGAGCAGGGCATGCTGTGACCTTGACTTGACCTGGCAGATTCTTGGTCTCCTCACTTGGAAAAGGGGCAACCCAGTCACGTGCCGGGCTGTGGGGAGCCCCAGAGCTGACTGCGGATTTCTTGGCTCCTAGTAGCTCTTCAATAAACGGTCCTTGTTATTCAAGCGGCTCAGCCTGTATTGGTTGGGGTGGTGGCTATAGCTGGCCTCCCCTGGAGTAGCATGCCTGGGATTCAAAACTTCCTTAGGAGGAAAAGTCTAGGAAGAGGCTCCGGCTCTCCTTCCTTAGCGACTCTGCCCCAGCCCGGGCGAAGCCTGTCTGATGCACAAATCACATTTCACTGAGGATTCTCTTGGCTGGAGCCAGTGGAAGGACCTGCTGGGCTGGAACGGTTTTTTTTTTTTTTTTTTTTCCTTCCAGGCAACGTCCTCTGATGGGTGTGTCGGGCAGGAGGTGATATTTGAAGGGCTGCGGGCACGGGCTGTGGAGCCAGGGCGCCAGGCAGTGGGTGAGAGCATGGCCTCCCGCGACCCACCTCCCACCAGCTACTCCCAGCCCGAAGTGCCCTCGGGGATCGTGCTGTTCTTCACCATCCCCTACGCCTTCTTCTTGCCCGAGCTGGTGAGTGGGGCCGTGGGGGCTACCTGCATAAAGCGGGGGCTGGGAGATGCCGGCCTGGAGCTGGAAGCAGCTCCCTGGGGAAGGAGCTCCAAGGCCAGAGCTTCCGTGGCCTCCAGTCTCCCCCATGGGGCTCCAGGCTGGGTGTCCCCTAATCCTTCCCTGAGCACCTCTGGGCTTCTGCAGTATGGGTGGGTCACCTGCTCCCCAAATGAAACCCACTGGGGTAACTGGGCAGGCGACCTGGTGATCGGAGGTGTGGGCGAACTGCTAAAGTATCCTGGGTCCTCAGGAAGATGTTGGGAACGGACTTTTATTATGTGGTTTCTTTTCTCCAACTACTTGTTGTTTGTGCTTTTCTAAAGTTCACAACGGGGGCACTCTGTCTTTCGTTCTGAGAGCAGCTCTTCCAAGATTTTCTTAATTGTCACGTCAGCTAACCTTGAACTTGGAGTTGTGTGGGAAGTTGCTTATGATAACATCTGCCATAGAACAGTCGTGTGAGATGCCCTGGGTGCTCTCAACGACCTGTCACTGCTTTCCTCTCCGGGTCCCTGCAGCTGAAATGGAGCCCCAATCCTTGCTGGGTCCAGAGTGTTCAACAGAATTTGAGTCCGCTCCGAGCCGGCTGTCACCATGTACCTTTCACTGACGGGGATCACAAGTCTGGTGAACAATTTAGGGCAGAGAAGTTTCTTTTGCTTTTCGAGCACCTTCTGAAATATCTAGTTTGTGGGTGATATTTTCTTACCGACTCTGAGTTTGGCAGTGCTGGCCCTGGGCAGGGAGAAAAAGACAGAAAGTGTTTCCAACTTCCAGTTGGAACTGACGGCCCTGTCACCCTGTCATCTGCCTGGAAGGCTGGCCTGATTGAGTGATCTTTTGGCAAACTGGCTAAAGGGAGCCCATTGATGGCAACAAGAAAGCTAAGCCTGGGAGTTCCCTGGTGGTCCAGTGGTTAGGACTCCGCGCTTCCACTGCAGGGGGCTCGGGTTCGATCCCTGGTTGGGGAACTAAGATCCTGCATGCCCTGTGGCACTGCCTTAAAAAAAAGAAAGAAAGAAAGAAAGAAAGGGAAGCCAGCCAGGGTGGGCCCCACGTTTGGGTGGCTCCAGCTGAAACCCCACCCAAGAAGCAGGTTTCTGCCAGGCCTGGCCCCTAGTGGGATACAAGTCAGGGCATCCCGCCAGACTGATGGCATCTCAGCGCTCCTGTGAGTTCTCTGGACCAGGTGTGCCCCTCGCCTCGGAACAGCCACAAGAATGGCCAGGGTCGGGGTCGACTCCTCCCCTTTTTATGGAGCACATGCTCTATGTCAGTCACACCAGCCACCGGCGACAGGACCCATGCCCTCCCAGGTTCCCTGTCTGCTGGACAGAGGCCCGCAAGCACTTCCTCGCTACAGTCAGACGGTGCTTGAGGGGGCGAAGGTCCTGCGCTGTGACACCAGCAAGAAGAGGCCATCCGACCTTGTCACCTCGGAGAGGGGTCCGGGCCTGTCACTGAGGAGGCGACTTTGCAGTTGGACCTCAAAGGACAGGCTGGATTTCCAGGCTGGGGGGCAGGAGAGGGAAAGGCCTGGACCCCAGGAGAGGCTAGCAGGCAGTAGGCTGGAGGGATGGGGCTTCAGGAGTCAGGAAAGTACCGGTGGTCGTGAGAAGGGCCATCTGGTGCCCGCAGCCCCAGGACGCTGGGCTCCTGCAGCAGAATTCCCCGGCGGGGAAGAAAAGTGCTTTGTTATGCTGGGCTCTGGGGCCTTGAGGATCTCAGGGGGTGGGATGATGTCACTGGTTCCATATCGTTCATTTCTTTTTCTTTTGAAATCATTTTAGATTTATAGCAACGCTAGTAACAGTAGAACAGTGTTCCCATATACTCTCTACTCAGCTTCCCTTAAGGGCCACATTTTCTTACATAGTACAACTGTCAAAGTCAGGGAATTAACACTGATCCCATGCTATCCACTGTTCTAATGAACCTCGTTCAGACTATGCTGAATTCCCCACAAATGTCCTTTTCCTGGTCCAGGATCCAGTTCAGAATTCTGCATGTCATTTGGTGGCTGTAACTCCTTCATCTACTTTGATCTGGGCCGATTCCCTCCATCTTTGTCTTGAGACTTTTGAAAATACTGATCAGTTATTTTGTACAATGTCCTTCCATTTGGCCTTGTCGGATGTTTCCTCATTACAACTTCAGTTTTAATTCGTAAGTAACCCTTGTTCATTGCTGAACACTTAGAAAATACGGAAAGAATTATAATCCATGTATATGCGTATATGCGTATTTATACACACGTGAGTATATATTTAATGGGTTTATTCAGTACATGCTCTTCTGCACCTGCTTTCTCCTTAAATGAGCGTTCCTAGCATGGAATATAGGACCAAGTGTGCATCATATCTGGGGTGCGGACGGGAAGGGAAATGGGAGAGGATGGGAGAATGTCCAGTTGGTGGTTAATTCTTTTTTTTTTTTTTAACCGCGTGGCGCGGCCTGCGGGATCTTAGTTCCCTAACCAGGGATCGAACCTGTGCCCCCTTAAGTGGAAGCGCAGAGTCCTAACCACTGGACCACCGGGGAACTCCCTGCTGGTTGATTCTGATCCCCATGAGCAGGAGATGTGCTGGGCTGGAGAGAAGAGTGCAGGCTAAGCCTAGCAGAAGCCCCTCTGTCCCCGGCCGCCTGGGTATGCTGCCTGCTGCCACCCATGGGGCTGACCACAGAGCCCCAGGTCTTGGGGGGGTCCCAGATTCTCAGTCTGGGGGGCCTAAGGCATCAGGGACAGGCGTATGCTTTTCTAAGGCCATGAGTCCAGAGAGGTAGATTCTCAAACTGGGAGCTCAGGCCAGCAAAAAGGGGCAGAGAAAGCAAAATCTATAACCTGGATTCAGATGTGGTCCGTGATGGGGGTGGCCAGGGTGTACATCGGGGGTGACTGCAGGCACAGCTTCCTCCAGCCACTGTTTCCTAAGACAGAGAGGGTCTTCTTATAAAACGAGGGCCCCAAAACACAGGGAGAGCAGAGGGCTCCCCTGAGGCCTCACGCCAGCCCCCCGCTGCCAACAGCCTCCAGCTCTTTTGTGTCAATGATGATGACAGACTAGGATGGCCCAGACACCAGGGGCTCTGCGTGTTCCCTACCAGCTCTGCTCCCCACAGCCTGCTGTTAACGATCTTTGCCTAAGTGGCTTTATTTTAGAGTTTTTAACATTAAAATGCACATTTTCAAACCTTTGTCATAGTTATAGATTGATAGGGAGTTGCAAAGATAGTTCCGAGAGGCCTCCCACACCCTTCCCCCAGCCTCTTCCTGTTAGTCACACCTTTTGTAATAACTCTCTCTTACAATATGACACCAGGGAGCCGACATTCTTAAGCTCTGTCTCTACTTCCATGCCATTTTCTCACACGTGTAGATTTATGTAACCCCTACCACCAAGACACAGAACCGTTCCATCATCGTGAAGATCTCCCCTCCTCCTTCTGTTTTATAGTCACCCCATCTTGTCTTCCTTCACTCTCTCTCACCCCTGGAGACTATTACTTCCATCCCTATAATTTTTTTTTCTATAAATTTATTTTTATTTTTGGCTGCGTTGGGTCTTTGCTGCTGCACGCGGGCTTTCTCTGGTTGCGGTGAGTGGGGGCTACTCTTCGTTGAGGTGCACGGGCTTCTCATTGTGGTGGATTCTCTTGTTGTGGAGCACGGGCTCTAGGCGCGCCGGCTTCAGTAGTTGTGGCATATACATTTATTCATTCTTTTTTAGATTCTTTTCTCATATAGGTTATTGGGTGGATGTAATTTTCACATCTCTGGGGAAATGCCAGAGTGAGTGTGATTGCTGGGTTGTATGTATAATAAAGTGTCTGCTTCACTCTTATTAAGAAACAGACAAACTGTTTTCCAGAGCGGCTGGGCCATTTTACATTCCCACCGGCAACGGATAAGACTTTGGAGATTTTAACATTAAAGTTTGTATTTTGTTTGGTTTACAGTTGAATTCAGATTTCTCATCTGAGAACAATGTTAATTTCAAAACGTAAGCTCCAAGCGTGAGGAGCCTTTGAATCAGTGCATTTTAAGGTGAGAACAGATGTCGTTTATTTTCTCCTTCATTCAGTGAGCAGACATTGTTTATTCCCTCCTTTCCTCAGTGAGTGTGGGAGCCTGCTGGTACGAGTGCCCCACGGGCTGGGGACCAGGTGACTCACAGCCCCACTGCCGGGCTCTTCAGAGCAAACAGCGTGTGGATGGCCGGCCTGGGGCCGGGATCACGTGACCATTACCTGCCCGCTGTGAGTTTTTACAAGATGAAAGGTGGACACACAGCTGGCCCTGGTGACGACAGCTGAGGGGCAGCTCTGTAAATAAGAGTCCAAGGAAGTCTTTTAACTTTCAATCTTTTCACTAGTATTAATTAGATACTTGACTAATGACAAAGAAACAGCTAAGAAGGTTTCTAGAGAGTCAGCCAGTTAAAAGGAGAGTCAATGTGGACACTCTGGTGTTTGATGCTTTCAGCTTTTTAATTTGCCCACACACAGTGGTCAGAAGGAAATACTCTGACCACCCTAGAAGCTCATTCCAGAACCTTCCCGCTGGGGAAGCTCACCTTTACATCTTATCCAGATCCCCAGCTTCCCCTTCATTTCAGCCTGTTTCTTTTTCTACTCTGTTTATATGTAAAAGCCTGTTTGAGAGCTTACTGAGTCCCAGAACCGTCAGTCAGCTGTGTGGGGCTGAGAGAGGGAATTAGGGCTCATCTTGGGCCTCGTTTAGGGCAGGTACCACCCCTTTGTTATAACACTTCTTTAGAAGTTGAGTTTTCCAAAAGGAAAAATCCTTTCTCTTGTTTCCCTCTGCTCCCTTTTCAATTCTCCATACTTCTGAGAAGCAGTAAAAGTAAACTCAATTTGCCCCAGCTTTACTTCATCTTTGTGGCGTCTGTCTTTCCCTTCATTCCACACCTGGTCCCCGGCCACGCCCCTGACCTTGCCCAGCCCCTGCAGGACCAGGGGCCAACAGCCTTCATGGCCAGGGCACCACTGAGACCCAACCCAACGCAGTGATGCCCAAGGAGGGCCCAGGAAAGCTGCGACAGGGCGGGAGGACGGGGCAAAGGGAAGGTAAATAAGTGTGGAGCTGGGAAGAGCAAGTATCCTGAGAAGAACGGGAGGCGCCGTGTGGACAGGAGTCGGATGTCAACCTCCCCAGTTGCCTGGACCCGTTTTGGCTTCCTGGCCCCAGGCCCAGCCCTTACCCTGGGAGGCCCCCCGCCCCTCCCCCTGTGCTGTTCAGGTTCAGTAAAATAGAGTCAGTTGGGAGGGGTAAGCCTGACTCTGCCGCCTAATGGCTGTGAGACCCTGGGCAGGTTACTTGACCACTCTGAGCCTCAACAATGGGGCAGCAGCAGCAAAGATCTCCTAAGACCGCTCTGGGGTTTCAGTAACAACTGTTCTAGAAATGTGAGCCCATGCTATGTTATTGCTGGTGGTCGTCTGGACCTCTTACTAGAAAGCGTGGGTCTCTTGTGAGCAAATCCCAGTTGTAAACCAAGAAATATTTGCTGAGATTCTACTATTGCTCTAGCCCCATGCTTTGCCTTCAGGGGGATACAAGAATAAAAAGGTAATAATAAGAGGGATATGGTAAATCCTGGACCCTGTCTTAACGGAGTGATGCACCAACATTGAAGAGCATCGCAAGATAGGAAACGGTAAAGAGCAGGGGTGCACAGCCTCACTTGTCAAAGGCTCCTGCAGCTAGAGAAGTTGTCAGGACAAGCTCCCTCGGGGTGAGGGCTTGGCATGCTTAAAGAGTTTGGATTAGGGATTAGATAGTTGCTTGTTCAGACTAAGACTTCCTAGGTCTGAGACGTTAACAAATATATAAAATCAAGCTGTAAGGAAAGAAGTCGGCCCCACTTAAATCCCATGTATTCACTCAACAACGTTCTTGCCCAGTCCTTCCTACATGCTGAGGGAGGAGGAAGGGGGTTGGAAAATCTTTCCAGGGAAGCCCAGCTGCTCTCCCAGGGGAGGTGCTCCCGACCTAGAGAATTTCTAGGGCCCAGGAGGTGATGGAGTAGGAAATGCGTGAGGATGAAACAGATGGGTGTTTGTCCCCATGTGGTCCCGGCTCCTGGCATAAATGCCAGTCCGTGGCTGGGCCAGTGGCTGGCCCAGAAGGCGTCAGGTACTGCCACCTGTGTGGGAATCAGGCCCAGGAAGATGAGACTGTGCTGCCAAGAGGGGAGAGTCCAGCAAGCCGCCACCTGCCTCTTGAGTGGATCAATAGCACGTGCTGCACACCTGCTTCATGCCAGGCTCCGTGCCCCACATCGGGGACGCAAAGACCACAGGTCAGAGTCCTGCATCCAGGAGCTCAGGGACTGGGGAGGAGTAGTCAGGAGAGGCTTCCTGGAGGAGGTGACAATTGGTCTGGTCCCTGCCCTCGAGGGTCTGGTCTTAGACAAGCAGGGGAAGGGCAAGCTGAGCAAGTCAACTGGAACTAGAGTGAGTGGGTCCTCGGTGCCTGGTGAAGGGCAGGAACATGGCCACGAGTCACAGGATGTCTGCGGTTCCTGAGGGAAGGAGAAGGTGGGGCCCTCCCCTGAGCCCAATTCCAGGGCTCATCTGGGGACTTCCTGGGGACGTGTGAAGGGAGCCAAGGTTAATAAACATAGTGGGAGCCAAGGAGGGAGAGACCAGGGGGGAGGCCTGGGAAATGGGGACCACTGGGGGGTAGCGGGATGTATTTATCCTGCTTCTTTATATCTTTTCTGTACTTTCTAACTTTTCTAAGGTGCTCAAATTTTTTTTAAAAAGGAAACAAATTTGCCCCTAAAATGCTTAGGTTTTTGTTTGTTTTTTTAAGCCCTTTAGACTTTAGAGTAATAAGAAGGTTTTTATTATCTTAGTTTATGTTACATCGTAAACCTGGACTGCTGAGTCCCTGAGAAGCGGGTCCAGTGGGGGTGGGTGTCTGAATGGGCGGGCGCGGTCCTGGGGGAGGAAGCCGATGTCGGGGGGAGGAAGCCGATGGGGGGGCGGGGGGAGGAAGGCAGAGGTGGCCTGGCCGCTGACTCACCAGCCCCTCCCAGCGGCATCCTGCCCCTCCCAGGCTCACACCCCGGGGCAGGGGCTGATTTCCTGGCGCGCGGCCAGCCCAGTCTTGCGAGCCCTTGTGGGTACCAGGGGTGCGGATATGACTTCTTCTGCCGGGGGCGGAGCGCTGGCCCGCACCATTGTTCCTGGGGTGGACCGAATAAAACAGGGGTCCTCACGCGGAGGCCAAGGGGCCTGGGCCAGCAACTTCCTGCTCACCTTAAAGCCACAGAGAGAAAATTCTCACTCGGGGAGTCAGGACGGAGCGGCTGGTGTATGCAAGGGTCCTGGGTTGAATTATGGAGCGTAGCGCTTCCACGCACTGCCGGGGGCCTGGGGGGCCTGGGGGGCCTGGGGGGCCTGGGGGACCGGGATGGCAGCCCGGGCCGGCCGCGCCCCCACGGGGAAGTCGCTCCGCCTCTCAGAACCGGTTTCCTCCCGGGTCAGAGGAAGTGACCTGCCAGCCCAGAGATCCTCACAGGCTGGGGGCCCCAGATGTGGAGATGGGAGTGGCCTCGTGGGTGCTAAAGAGGACCCACGTGGGCACTGGGGGCCCTGCGCTGCCCACAGGGAGGCCTGCAGCCGGGGGAGGACTGCTGAGGGGTGCCTGACCCCACGGAGGGGCGGGGTGCGGCCTGGAAGAGGCTGGGCACCCCCCCCACCCCCGCCCCCGAGCTGTGGAGGCCGCCGTGCCCTTATGCTAAGTGCCGTCACCGCAGGTAGGGGACGTTCCAGGACTCCCCCGCGTGTCTGACAACCCGCCGTCCCCTCTCCGTCCCTGTCAATGGCTCACGCTTCCCACACAGGCCTCAGCGTGGCCCCCCAGGACGCAGGATGGGGCTCCGGCCGCAGCGGCTGCCAGGGCTTTGAGTGTCCGCCCGCTGGCACAGTGCAGGGAGGGACTGTGGAGAGGGACAGAGGCAGCTAGAGCTGGGGTTTCCACAGCTGACCGTGATGCACTGAAGAAATGTATTTTCATGGCAACTTCGTGTGTGTGTGTGTATGTGTGTGTGTGTGTGTAACTGAAACAAAAGATTCAGGAAACAGTATTTCCCTGTCTATGGACAATGCACTGTAGTTTTTCTTCTAGTCTACTTAACTTTTTTTTCAAAACAAGCTACTTTTTTTTTTTTTTTCAAGCTACTTTTTATTGAAGTATAGTTGATTTACAACGTTGTGTTAGTCTCGGGTATACAGCGAAGTGATTCAGTTATACGTATATTTTTTTTTCAGATTCTTTTCCGTTGTAGGTCATTACAAGTATTGAATATAGTTTCCTGTGCTAGACAATAGGTCCTTGTTGTTTATCTATTTTACATATAGTGGGTTGTATCTGTTAATCCTAAACTCCTAATTTATCCCTCCCCCCTTTCCCCCTTTAGTAACCATAGGTTTGCTTTCTATGTCTGTGAGTCTGCTTCTGTTTTGTAGTAAGTTCATTTGTATCATTTTTTAGATTCCACACATAAGTGATATCATATGGTATTTGTCTTTCTCTGTCTGACTTCCTTCACTTAGTATGATAATCTCTAGGTCCATCCACGTTGCTGCTAGTCTACTTAACCTCTTAATGCTGGTGGTGACTAGATGGACTTCAACACCCACTAACAGATCTCAGCCCGCATTTGGAAGGCCCGATGCTGGAGTCACTG
Organism: Phocoena sinus; assembly: GCF_008692025.1. Taxonomy (NCBI): domain Eukaryota; kingdom Metazoa; phylum Chordata; class Mammalia; order Artiodactyla; family Phocoenidae; genus Phocoena; species Phocoena sinus. Next base: position 80,639,704 of record NC_045775.1, read on the forward strand.
CAGCGGCCTCAGGGAGGCTGGCACAGGCAGAGCCTGCTGGGTGGTGGCCGAGTGTGGCCTGGGGGTCACGGGGAGCCAGTGAGGGGGTGAGGGGTGTGGGTGATGTGTGCAGACTCGCATCCCACGTCCTCAGCAGGGCTATGACAAGAGCTGTCGCTGGCTCAGACCGGCTCCAGCAGAAGGGAAGTAGACAATCTCATGTCCCGGGAAGCCCGAAGTTAGGCAGGCTCTGCCTGGGCTGGTTCTTTGACAGTGCAGCTGTGGATCCATCTTTCCTTCTCTCTCTCCTCTTTTTCATCATCGCTCCAGGCCTAATACCAGACACAGCCATGCCCAGAGTAAGAGTGGAACTGTCTCATCACTGAGGCAGGAAGTAGCCCTTCCCAGGAGTCCCCAGAAGGCTTGCATCTCACTGGCCAGGGCAGTCACATATGTGTCCCAGCCAAGGGATGCGTTGAACCTAACGCATGTTGGAAAGTCACCCACTACATCCTCCCTCTCCCCACGCCACCCACCAGTACGCCCAGTTGGGCAATTTACTCCACAGAAAGAATTTTAAAAAGACAACTATCTCTGCAGTGTTATTTACTGTGGCATCATCTATAACAGGGAAAAGCTAGAAACATCCAACCTCCTTGCCCTGGGGCCTTATTGAGTAGATGAAGTTTTGTCAACTTGATGGAATGTAATGGTGGCATTGAAAGTATAGTCACGCCTCATTACTCACGGATCCTGCATTTGCAAATTCACTTACTAAAATGTATGTGTAACCCCCAAATCAATACTTGTAGTGTTGTCACTGTCATTTGAGGACATGTGCAGGGTGGAAAAACATTTAAGTCACAAATTTGAGACACACACGGTAAACCTGAGGTTGATAGCTGCCTTCTTACAGCTCATACTGTAAACAAGGTCCTTTCCCAGGTCTGTTTAGTGCCATGTCATGCATATTTTTGTGCTTTTGGTTGGTGATTTTGCTGTTTAAAATAGCCCCAAGTCCTCTGCTGAACTTATTTCTAGCGTTCCTGAGTTTGACAAGGCAGTGATTTGCCTTACGTAGAAAATACGTGTTAGATAAGCTTATAGTTATAGAGCTGTTGGCTGAGAGCTCAATGTTAATGGATCAACAGTATATATTAAAATAAGGTGTCTTTAAACAGAAACACACATAAAACAAAGTTATGTGTTGATCAGTTGATGAAAATATTGTGACCACAATCTCACAGGAACCTAGCTCTGTATCTTCCCAGGAGCAATGCTTCACGATTCACAACAAAATTTGCCAGTGCTGAGGGCAACTTTACAGAACTACCTTGAACGACAAGAATCGACTGTATTATTGAGCCACGTAGCAAAATAGAAAAATATGAAAAGTTGAATACAAAATGTATGTTCACTATGATTTACAACTTTATAAAGAATATGTATACACCAGCACTAGGCCTGGGAAGAAACATACTAAAAAATTCCTTTGCTGTTAACATTATTTTTACAATCAATTTAAAATATTAGGGTTGAAAAATAATAACAGATCTAATTCCTGGCATGCCGTTTAAGCCATTAAAATCGCCCTGGAGTTAAGGCATTTTGAGTGGACGGTACCAAACTCCCGAGGGACGCGTGCTCTGGCCACAGTGGCACAAACAGAGGGTGCTCTGTTCAAAGGAGCTGTGTCTCTCGGGCATTTGCACCAGAATTGCCCGATGGGGTCCAAAGTGCAGCCCCTGGATGCATCCCCTCTTATTTTTCCCGTTTAAAGGAGGTGCATCAAACGGGTAGTTGTACGTTCATGTTCACAGTAGCCCTACTCACAAGAACCAAAAGGTGGAAGCAGCCCACGTGTCCATCGATGGATGAATGGATAACAAAATAGGTACATGGTATAATGGAATATTATTCAGCCTTAAAAAGGAAGGAAATTCTGACAACAGGGATGAACCTTGAGGACGATACGCTGAGTGAAATAAGTCAGACACAAAAGAACAAATACTCTGTGATTCCACACATATGAGGTACTTAGAGGAGTCACATTTATAGGGACGAAAGAAGGATGGTTGCCAGGGTTTGGGGGAGGGGGGAAGTAGTAAGTTATTGTTGAATGGGTGCAGGGTGTCAGCTTTGCCAGAAGAAAAGTATTCTGGAGATGGATGGACGGTGGAGATGGTTACACAACGACAGGAATGCACTTAATACCACTGAACTGTACACTTAAAAATGGTTTAAATGGTAAATTTTGTTCAGCGTGTTTTACCACAGTTTTTTTTAAAGGGGAGGGGGGTAAGCAATGGCCAAAAGACCCTGGACTCACACAACGTGGGCCATGGACACCTGAATGTGAGGGACAATCATTTTCTTCATCTCGAGACACCTCAGTATCAGAGGGAGCCCTCAGGTTGTTCTGGTTCCCACCGTGGACAAGGCCAGAACTTGTCCTTCACGGAGCCCGTTCCTCCCGGGCCATCAGAATGGGTGAGAGCCCCCAGTGCACTTGGCACTGCTGACCTCCTGGGCCTCCCCGTCTTGAGTCAGGCCTTTTCCTCCCAGCCTGCATTTTCTGAGGCTTCGTGGTACAGTCTGCGTTCACCCGAGTACCAGGAAAGGGAAGGAGGGGCCGTGAACGCTTCATGAAGATATTAAGGCAAGTGGTAAGAAAAGGAATGCAGTGCTGGTGGTGAGTGGACCAGCCAGGCTGAAATACCGCCCAGCTATGCAGAAAAACCTGCCACCTGTAGTATCACCTGTAGTATCGCCAGCATCTCTTCCCGGGTCTCAGCACCTGGTCTGCCCCACCTGGACCACACCTGCCAGGTGCAGCCAGGAGCCCAGGAGCCAGGTGTCTTCTGGCTCCTCCTACCCCCCTCACATGGGGTCATCCCTAGGGCAGCTCTGTCTTCAGAAGCTCTCAGGGTGTGAAGTTCACTGCCCTGTGGCAGCCCAGCCCCTGCATGGGCCCTTCGGAGGCCCCTCAGCTCTCTGCTGCTCTGTCCAGGTGTACAGATCAAAGTAAAGGCAATTCTCCCCAAAGGAAAGGCAATTCTCTTTTTGTCTCTCCCATTCAAAATCTTCTTTTAAAAATTTTTATTGGAGTATAGTTGATTTACAATATTGTGTTAGTTTCAGGTGTACAGCAAAGTGAATCAGTTATACATATACCTATATACACTCTTTAAAAAATTTTTTTTAGATTCTTTTCCCACATAGGTCATTACTGAGTATTGAGTAGAGTTCCCTGTGCTGTCCTTATTAGTTATCTATTTTATATATAATAGTGTGTATATGTCACTCCCAATCTCCCAGTTTATCCCTCTCCTCCCTTTCACCCCTGCTAACCATCAGTTTGTTTTCTACATCTGTGACTCTATTTCTGTTTTGTAAATAACTTCATTTGTACCAAGTTTTTAGATTCCACATATAAGCGGTATCATATGATATTTGTCTTTCTCTGACTTACTTCACTCAGTATGACAATCTCTAGGTCCATCCATGTTGCTACAAAATCTTTTGACTTTTGAAACGAGCATCCATCATCCAGCACAGCGTCTTTCTTCTTTCTTTTTCAGTGTATATGTTGGTGATTTGGATTAGTTTAAACCTTCCCAACCCTGTCCCTGAGCCAAGAAATTTTCCTCCCAGGAGGCCAGGGCACTGATTGGTTTATGGAGTCTCATTCCAGAAACATTCTGTGCATCTACAAACAGATACACATAATACACAAGCGCACACACATACATTTTCTTCTTTTTCTATATAAATCATAGCACACTGGGCACGCTGGTCTCTGCCTTGTGCAGTTCTTAGAGCTTGTTGCATTTTGGGATACAGAGTTTTCATTCTTTTTGAAGGCTGCTGAACATTTCATTGTGCAGACATAATTGTGTTCACTAGCCCCGTCTGAATGAACATTTGGGATGTTTCTTTATCTTTCTGTAGCCAGCGAGGCTTTTTTGGGGGGAGGGGGGTTGAATTTTTAAAGTTTATCTTATTTATTTATGTTTTATACAGCAGGTTCTTATTAGTTATCTATTTTACACATATTAGTGTATACATATGCCAATCCCAATCTCCCAGTTCATCCCACCACCACCACCCCTGACATCACTTTCCCCCCCTTGGTGTCCATACGTTTGTTCTCTACATCTGTGTCTCTATTTCTGCAGCAAGGCTTTAATAAACAACCTTATACATTCATCATTTTGTGCGTGTGCATTATTTATAGGCCAAATTCCAAAAAGTGAAATTACTGGGTCGAACCCTATGTGCATTTAATGTCTTGATCAATATTGTCAAAATAGTAGATTGGCTGACAGCACCGTTATTTAACCTGGCGATGGCAATGGCAATTGACTTCAACCTGGGGGCTGCAGGTGGGCTTTGAGGGTCTGTGAGTCCCAAGATTTGTAGACAAAAATCGTGCACGTACATCGGTACATTTTTCTGGTGACCAAGGCTTTCATCAACTCCGTAAAAGGGTCTGCGCCCGCTAAATGTGCTCGCTCACCCCACTGGTTAGTCTTCCAGCTCTGACAGAAGTGAACTTCCCATCCCTCAGGAAGGCTGGCCTTGGAGTTTTCCACTTCTGGGTCTTTCTCGGGGAAGATTCCCTCCAATCTCATTATAGCTAATAACATGGCCACAAATGGTTACTCAACACTCACCCTGTCCCAGAGAAACTCATCTAGTTTTCACAGAAACCAGGAGAGAGAAGCCATCCCCACCTCCTCTGTTTGATGGACCAGGACATTGATCCATGGACGCATGGATGAGTTAAATAACCTGCCCAACAGGCAGAGGTGGGATTCGAATCCAGGAACATTGATGCTTCCTGTCTCATGAACTGAAGCGGATGAGCCTGGAAGCAGAGAGGGGCTTTGGGGGTTCTCAGTCCTGGCTGCATCACCTGGGGATCTTTTAACAGCGCAGCCTCCCTCACCAGTTCCATCAGAATCTCTGGGGCAGGATCCAGACCTTGGGGCTTCCTCCGAGTCCCCGGATGGTTCCGGGAGTAGCAAGACTCGGGGTGCTGCTCTGAGGGTTAAGACTCAGGAATCTAGGTACCCTTATGCCATATTTTTGGCTTAATTCTTTTCCTTTGTTAAGCATTTTTCAAAATAATAATTATTGGCGGTATAGTGGTGAACATAGCTGCCTTCCAAAATAATAAACATCCTCCAAAAGTGACCAAAGTAGGGCTTTTTAAAGAGTATCATTTTCAACTCATGACTTGCGACTTGGTTGATATAGTCCAATCCCATAGTAGTTATTATATTTATTTAGAGGTCCAATTGTCCCATCTTTGGCCAGCAGGAGCCTTCTGAATCCTTCTGACCTAACCCCAGAAGCCTTTGCTACCTGCTGTGATGAGGTATCATGCCCAGCTTCTCACCCTAGACATGGAATCAGCTATCGCTCCCATCTGGGTGCTGTTACCCCAGTTCTCATCCTCTAGTTCTTTAACTAGCTCTCTAAACGTGAGGGAGCTATTCTCCATGTTCTAGAGAAGAATGAGTAATTAATAAACTTCTTGTTAAGCTCTGTCCTCCCTTAAGTGATCCTTTCCAGTTTAGGTTCAGCCTTTAGAAAATGCATAGATGGGGCTTCCCTGGTGGCGCAGTGGTTGAGAGTCCGCCTGCCGATGCAGGGGACGCGGGTTCGTGCCCCGGTCCGGGAATATCCCACGTGCCGCGGAGCGGCTGGGCCCGTGAGCCGTGGCCGCTGAGCCTGCGCGTCCGGAGCCTGTGCTCCGCAACGGGAGAGGCCACAACAGTGAGAAGCCCGCGTACCGCAAAAAAAAAAAAAAAAAAGAAAATGCATAGATGAGTAATCTGTGTTTGTTCTTAAGGAACAGGCTTAAGAATTGGCCAGAATTGTATTTGAAATACACTTGCTCAAAATGTCTGCCTCTAATAAAATATTCTTCCGAGTTGAAGGCCAGCCCCAAACATCTAAAAATATCTCCTGCTCTTGAGAAATATAAAATGAGGATTAAAAGGAGACAGCAGTTTAGGTTGCCAAAGAAAATTTGGAAAGCTAAATATAAGTTAAAAAAAAAAGTCAAGACACGTACTCGAAATTGCCTTCCTTGTAACGAATCCAACCTAGGCTGCTTGAAACAGAAACAGGATAACAAACTCCACTGGGTTTCAGTTCACCTGGAGTCTGTCCTTGGCCCTGGTCCCTTCAACTGTTCAGAAGGTAGAGGGTGTGGAAATAAAAAGTAAATAACATTCCTCTTTGTAATGTTGATTATGGATTATGCAAGCTTTACGCCAAGAAGATTGCCGTGCAATTTGAGTAGATTCCCAAATGCTCAGAGGCCCTACCTTTAGGGTGTGAAATCTGGTTGTGAGGCAAGACAGCACAGGTGCCCTACCCTGTGCCCTGCGTGGCCTCAGACCTCAGTCCCCTCCGGGGCAGCAGCACCTCACAGACTGTGGTGAGAATGAAGTGGGGACATGTAGACTGGTGCATGCAGCAGTGTCTGCCCAGGGTGGCCTCTGATCGCAGGAGCTGGGCGGGGACCCCTTTGCCAGCACTGACAGGCCGGCTGGGGCTGAGGCACACTCTCCCGCTCCCCGGGGCCTGGCACAGGTGAGCTGCCAGTAAGTGGCGGCAGGTGTCAAGTGGCAGCTGTCTGGTCTTAGAAAAGCCCAAGGGAGTGAGAATTGCTGTACAGAAACGAGGCCGTCTGAGTGAGTGCATTTTATAAACTGTAAAGCCCCTAGTGAATGTGAGGCGGTGGTGGGCTTATCACTGAATCAGTTGAAAGAATGCTGTTTGATACCCTTCCCACCTTCTTCGTTCCAGGCCCTGTGCTGGGAACTAGGAATACGGCGGTGAATGGCACAGACCGTTCTCTGTCCTCGGAGGTCTCAAGTGAGACTAAAATTTTACAGGTTCTGGTGCAGTCACTGACTCCCGAATGCTATTCCCGCTAATAGCCGGCATTGTTCGGGTACTGGCGGTGGGCCAGCATCTTTATGCACTTCCCATGGCTTGGTGGGGAAGGTGCTTGGCGGGTACCCACAAGCCAAGCCCTGGCACCTCCCTGAAGCATCAGCTCCCCGGTCACTGGGATCAACAGGCAAGAGCCTGGGGACAGCGGCTCTCATCCTGCATCGGTCCCTCCTCAGGACAGGGCAGCCCTGGCTCACTCACTGGCAGTCCCAGGCCCAGCCTAGGACTTCCAAAATTCACTTGGGGATTGTTTGTTGAGGTCTGGGGAGATGTGCTCCCAGAGCTGGTGCTTTCAGAGGCGGCCAGGCTTCCGGGGGTGTTGCCCAGCCCTACAAGAGCCTAGGAAGCTGTGACTTGTTGTCAACTCTCTGGTCTATTCTGGCTTCTCCTCCTGGTGCCTTTCTCTTCAGAAGAACCTGAGAATTCTCCATAAATTCAAACGTACTTTTCCTCTCCAGGACAATGGCAGTGGGAACGTTATTGTTTATTTGTAAGATGAGAACTCTACTCCCAGAAAAGCAGGACCTGAAAGCTGCATATCTTTCAGCCGAGCTGGACAAAAGTAAGTGGAGTTGTTTATCCAGAAAGTCTCCAAGAGCATCATTCAGAACTGAGCTACACCCACAGTCGTGATCACAATCAAACTTCAATAAACATGGGAGGGAAAAAGTGAACAGGAATGAAAGTTAACAGAAGCCACAAACTAGAGAATCAGGCTACCAAGACAAAGACAATGGAATCATCAGATATTGAATATAAAATAAATACCAAGCAAAATTAATGAAAACATACGCGACACCTCAACGCCCTGTACCATTATTGCACAAACTGCAGAACACCAGAGACAGCAGGAAGACTCTAAAAGCATCCATATACCTAAGACAGATTCCACAGCAGCAATGAAGCTGGAGCAAAATGGAATACTATGGAAAGATGTAGAACACCGTGGGAAAATACCTTCTAAGGAAATAATTGTCAGGGGGGAAATAAGGACAGTTTTCTGACAAACTGACTGCTGCCATCTGACCTTTCCTAAAGAAGCTACTAACAATTGTATTGCAGGAAGAAAGAAAGTGATCCCAGAAGAATATCAGAGATGCAAGAATATCTTCATTTCTTAAGGCAATCTTAAACTTGACTGAAAAAGCACAGTCTATAAAAGAAAAGATTAACATATTCAATTACTTTAAAATCAAGAACTCAGTTCACCAAAAGACATCATAAAATGTGAGACATAAATTGGTGCGGCCACTATGGAAAACAATATGGAGGTTCTTCAAATAATTAAAAATAGAACTACTATATGATCCAGCAATTCCACTCCTGGGTGTTTATCCAAAGAAAGCAAAAACACTAATCAAGAAGATATATGCACCTCAGTGTTCGTAGCAGTGCTATTTATAGCAGCCAAGATATGGAAGCAACCTGAGTGTCCATCAACAGATGAATGGATAAAGAAGATGTGGTATATACACACAATGGAATATTACTCAGCCATAAAAAGGAATAAAATATTGTCATTTGTGACAACATGGGTGGACCTGGAGGGTATTATCCTTAGTGAAATAAAGCAGAGAAAGACAAATACTGTATGACTTCATTTATATGTGGAATCTAAAAAATAAAACAAATGAACAAGTATAACAAAACAGAAAAAAATGTGAGAGACATATGCTGGCAGAATATATCTGCCATATTTATAACAGTTAATGAGATCCACACTATTAGGAAGAATTCCTATGAATCAATTAAAAAAAAGACACATCTGTAAGAAATATGTAACCAATTAAAAAACAACAATAAAAAATTGCACAGAAGAAGAAATACATGAAACATATGAAAATAGAATCAATATTATTAGTAATCATAAAGATTAAAATCTAATGAGAAACATAGAAAATCCCAAGGAACCTACCAAATAACATCCTCCCCCTCAAAAACCAAAACCCTCCTTAAAGTAATACGTGAGTTTAGCAAGTTGCAGGATACAATATTGACAAACAAAAAGTCAATCATATTTCTATCTGCTAGCAAGGAAAAATTGGGAAATGGAAATTTAAAAAAACAACACTATTTACAATAGCTCCCCCAAAATAAAATACTTACGTGTAACTATAAGAAAATGTGTACAGTATCTGTCTGCTAAAAACTACAAAACGTTGATAAAAGATGTCAAAGAACATCTTAATCATTGGAGAGGCATACCATGTTCATGGACTGGAAGACTCATCATAGTAAAGATTTCAAGTCTCCCCAAATTGATCTATAGATTTAACACAATCGAAATCCCATCAGATACATATTATAGATATTGACAACCTGATTCTAAAATTTATGTGAGCGACTTCCCTGGTGGTGCAGTGGTTAAGAATCCACCTGCCAATGCAGGGGACACAGCTTCTAACCCTGGTCCAGGAAGATCCCACTTGCCGTGGAGCAACTAAGCCCGCAAGCCACAACTACTGAGCCCGCGTGCCACAACTAATGAAGCCCGCATACCTAGAGCTCATGTTCCGCAACAAGAGAAGCCATGGCAAAGAGAAGCCCGCGCACCGCAACAAAGAGTAGCCCCCACTCGCCACAACTAGAGAAAGCCCGTGAGCAGCAAAGAAGACCCAACATAGCCAAAAAGTAAAATAAAAAAATTGTTTTAAGTAAAAAAAATTTTAAATAAAATTTGTGTGAAAAGGCAATAGAACTAGGGAAGGGGATGAGCTTTCTCCTGAGATGGACAGAAATGTGAGTCACCTGCACTGACAACTATTTTGAGTGCTGTAACTCTAGAGAAAAATTTTTTTAAATCTAGTAGTGTGAATCCTCCAAACCACAAACCCAAGAGACATCCTTGGCTCCCTGTTTCCCATCACTCCGAATCTCCAGTGGTCTCATAGTCCAACAGATTCTTCTTTTTCAGAATTATTGTATTACTTAATAAAAGATATACTCCCATGTACCTTCTATGAAGTGAAAGAAATAGAACGTTATCTTTGGAGGCCACTGTACACGCGTTCCCAATCCCATAACACTCTTCCTCAGAAGGCTCATTCTCAGGAGGTGCTGATGAGGGTTTTCAAGGAATTGGGGAATGGCAATGAGTTCAGATTTTGTACCTGTTAGACTTGAAACGCTTGAGGGGGAGGGCCAGGAGTAGGGTGAGGCAAGTGGGGTGCCTAGGGTGCAAATTGTAATGAGGCACTTGCTCTCCGGGGTCATACAAGTGCAGAGAGATGTCCAAGTAGAGACATCAAGCGGGCATGCAGGGCTGAAGGCTGCAGAGAGACAAATGCCCTGCACTGGGTTCCTGGGATCGCCAGCCCATGTGGTGCTTAAAAGCACAGATGTAACAAGGGGGAACCCAGGAGACTCGCCAGGACATTCTAAGGAGGGCCAGGAAGGAGAGGAGACAAACCAAGAACAAAACTCCTTGGTGCTCATGTACATGTAAACCCTTGTCCTCCAGGTTTCTAACTGAATGTGCTGTCTGGTGGACATTTAGTTCCTCCCTGGGCTCACCAACATGGCTGCAAGCTCAGCCCCAAAGCAAACAAATGCAGAACCCGAGGCAACAGGAAAAAGTTTTGGCTTTTCCGCCAAAGGGATAATAAGTGGCTAGACAGAGTTGAGAGGTGATTTAAATGGAACTGTATTGCCCAGCTGCTAACTGACTCCAGGGCGTCAGATACTATAGACAGGAGGCTCCAAACCAAATATCCACAGGGCCAGGCAGACACTGTCAGTGGACGAAGGGAGCCAGAAGGAGAATACTATTCCACAGTGCAGGTAAGCAACTGGAAATGTGCCACACGATGGCATAGGGATCGGGAAGGTTGGGGATGTGATCCACTGAGAACTCCAGGTCCTTTTTAAAGAGCCAGTCACAACTGGTTTCAGGCTACTCTGGCCTGGGAAATGGGTTCACTGTGGCCAAAACTATGGATTTCTCAAGAAAATGTCTGAAATCTGAATTTTTCGTGTGAAATACCCCGTTTTAAATGTTGGCAACTTACGAAGGAATGTTTCAAAAACTCTATATGCCAACACTGTTTGGGCCAAGAAGACACATCCACAGCCCAAATTTAGCCAAGTCCTTCCATTGGAAACTTCTGTGTTAACCAGGTGTATTTCCTAACAAAATTTACTCTGACTCAGGGGCCAGCCTTCCTTCCCCATTTCCCTCTTGAATCCCACCTAACTCCACCTGAAGAGCGTTTAACCAGAGCCAGAGGAGGAGAGAGGTGACCTGCAAAGGGAAACGTGCCCCACACCAGCCAATAAAGCCCCTTCTTCTGTGGTTTTCTCTTACAGATATTTGGGTGCTGGGTCTGGATCCTGGTGGCCGCCACCCAGGTAGCAAACCCACTGCTACAAGGATGGGTGATGTACGTCTCGCTCACCTCATTCCTCATCTCCCTGATGTTCCTCTTGTCTTATGTGTTGGGATTTTACAAAAGATTCGAGTCCTGGAAAATCCTGGTAAGAACAAGTGAGAGCGACCCAGGCCCTCAGGCTCCTCCCAGGCCAATGTCCTGGGTGTGGTGAGGACAACAGGCCCTCTGGGCGGGAAGGAGAACCAGAGACCTTTCCTGGCCTGGGCCCCTAGGGCAGCGGTCCCCAACCTTTTTGGCACCAGGGACCGGTTTTATGGAAGTCAATTTTTCCACGGACCGGAGTGGGGGTGGGCAGGTGCTTCAGGCGGTGATTCGAGCAATGGTTCAGGCGGTAATGGGAGAGATGGGGAGCTGTGGGGAGCAATCGGGAGCGGCAGATGAATCTTTGCTCACTCCCCCCGCCCCTCACCTCCTGCTGTGAGGCCCAGTTCCTAACAGGGGCTGGGGACCCCTGCCCTAGGGAACCGCCACTTTTTGTTTGAATGTGTTTACTATTAGGTCGGAATGAAAGCTTTTCTCTGCCAGAGTCCATCCTTCACTGTATTCCCCCCATTGCCTCCCTCATTAGGGAATATCCATGGCCTGTCTGCTCCTGCAGCAAATGCATCTGGAAGCGTTTTCCCTCTAGATTTAATTTATGGTAAAATCATTGGAGCAGCGTTGAAGGAAAGGCCATAGAAAAAGACTCACCCCAATCTCAAGACCCTACCACAATCACCTATCACAATTCATTCTTCCATATTCCCGGCAAATTTTATGCAAAATGTATAAATCGCACTGAACCAATAATCTTGGGTGTAGAGTCTTTCGTTTAATATTATGTTGTTAAATTTGTTTCATCCCATCATCTCGATAACCACTGAAAGTTTTTCTATATTGAACAAGTCAAAACATATACAAAAAGTAGGGAGGATTATTTTATGGGCCCTCAGGTAACCATAACCCAGATTCCAGAATTTTCAAGATTTTATCATACTTGTTTCACCTAGCCTTTATTTTTCCCCCTGAAGAATTTTAAAGCAAACCCCAAACATCATGTCATTCCATTCCACACACGTCAGTATCCCTCCAAAAAATACACAAATTTTCTTATATTATCACACTTACATAAAGTTAACAATAATTCCTCGGTATCATCAAAGACGCAGGTCACATTCAGGTTTCCCCCATTGTAGCTGAAACGTCTTTTTGCAGTTAGCCTGTTTGAATCGGGGTCCTCACCACGCCCACTTGCACTTGGTAGTGATGGTTCTTGGGTACTTTTAATCTAGAATGATTCTCCCTGACGGGGACTTGCTGAAGAAACTGGGTGGTCAGGTGTCCTGTAGAAGGTCCCACATTTTGGGTTTGTTTGCTTCTTCCTGGTGTGATTTGATTTGCTCGTCTAGTCCCTGAATTTTCTGTAAGCTGGAAGTTAGCATCTATAGGCTAAACTGAAGATGGGTTAAACCTTTCTGGCAAGAACGCTTCTTAAGTGGCTTCAAGTCACATCACACACAGTGACTGGTGGTCCCTCTGTGACAACCTTACCCCATCAACTTTTTCTCTTAATGCTTTCTTTCATCTACTGATGAATGTTCTTTAGGGGCTGCAAAATGCCGATTTACCTATTATGACATTTCTCCCAGAATTGATAACTATGGCGTCCTAGTGGTATCGAAAACTCTGCTGAGAGTTTAGCATAGAGGTTCAAAAATTGAAGTCTAGAGTCAGATTAGCCTGACTCTGCCGTGTGTCAGCTCGGCCTCAGTTTTCTCATCTGTAAAGTGGAGATGTTAATAGTAGCAGCCTCATGAAATTAGCTGCGAAGATGAAATGACACATGTGTATATTGTTAGGACAGCGCCCAGCACACAGCAGGTCTTCATAACACTAATGGTTAGGAGCACAGGCTTGGCGTTAACGTGGCCTGGGCTCAAATCCTGGCTCAGCTTTTATTCACTGACTTTAACCTTGAACTTCTCTTTCCTCAGAATGGCACTAACGATAAATAGTACCGACCTCATAGTTGACAAGGTTAAGTGAGATAAATGGGGAAAAGGCTTAGCCTAGAGCTTGGCTGGGAAGCACTCAATAAATGGATGTTCATACAGGTATTATTATTGCAGTATATTAATCCACTATTGTTCACCACATAGAAATTTCATTAGAAACACTGCAAAAGAAAAAAGCAGGAGTTTCGGGAGCAAGCTAGTCTCCTTTGCCCCCTCTTCCCAGCTACGTAGTCAAAGAGGAAAGAGTTACCTGCTCGCGTGTCCGCGTGACTGTGGCCATGGCCTCTGCTCCATCTTTCCAGGACAGCCTGTACCACGGGACCACTGGCATCCTGTACATGAGTGCCGCCGTCTTACAAGTACATGCCACGATCGTGTCTGAGACCAAGGACCTGAAAAACTACTACATAAACACTGCAGCCTCGGTGAGTGCTGGACAAGGACATGACAGCAGCCACCATGGAGGGAAATGCAAGAGGCTTAATTCTGTCTCCCGCAGAACAGATGTTCCTGAGCCCTCAGGCAGAAGAAGCCTTGCAGGATAGGAGGAGGTGTGTGTGTCTGTGTGTGTGTGTGTGTGTGTGTGTGTGTGTGCACGCACACGCACGCGCACGCAGTCAGGTGTGCCCAAGCTTGCAGGGTACCAAGCCCAAGTTCAGGTGTCATCTCTCGTCTCTGGTTTTCTTGCCCCCTTACACCCACTACGCTACCCTCAGAATATGCTTTTCCAAAACACACATCTCTTATTGAAAATTCCTCAGTGACTCCCATGGCTGCTGGAACGGAGCCGGAATTCCTCAGCATGGCTCAAGTTCCCGTGTCCTTTTATTTCAATGACAGACGTGCACAGGGTAACATATTGGCTGACGGAATCCGAGGCAAGGTGGTCCAGGCGAGTCATGGGACGAGCAGGACTCCTGGACTTTAGGTCCACTGGGACCGGAGACTCTAGGCCAGCAGGGCCCGGCCTTTCCAGTCCCCGCGAGGCAGCCTCCTTCCTCTCTTGGTGGGATGGCGCCCTCATGTGGCAGCTGGCTCACAGCTGGGGAATTTCACCTCTGGAGCCGCCTAACCTTCCTTACACCTTCCCAGGAAGGTCTAATACCCAGGCTGGGTCCCAGTCCACCCCCACCTGTCGCTGTGACCGGAAAGGTCCTGTGTCAGTCGGGGACTCCCACAGGGATCAGGCAGCAGGAGGAAGGGGTGTGGCGCAGGGTCCTGACCCCACTGTAAGAAGGATGAGGTGACCCACGAGGGCGGCCTCAGGGGACTTTGGCTGCCTTTCCGGCCTGTCTGCTTCCTCCCATTCCTGGCCCAGCACCACTCTGCACCCCGCAGCCCGGCTGCTCGCCCTTGCTCTGCTGTTCCAGCCACATCAGTCTCCTTGCTGCCCCTGGACCCGCTCTCGCCTTGGCCTTGGCCCCAGGGCAAGCACCGCAGCTCCATCTCCTTCTGGGTGAGGCCGTTCCCTCCCTGTCCCCTTCCTGCTTTGTTTTCTCCTGCGCGCTTAGCCCCACCTTCCATACCACTCTACTGGTTTATCTTGCTTATTTTCCGCTTCTGCCACTGAAATGTAAGCTCTAGGAGGACAGGAGTTTCTGGATTTTGTGCAGCATTATTGCCACAGTTGCTCTTGAAGCACAACAGGCGCTTACAAGACATTTGTTGGATGAATGAATGAATGAATGGAACAGAGTGTGAGTGGACAGGGGTTGAAGTGAGGCTGGAGTCGTCAGCTGCGCCAGGACATCTTCAGGCAGTGCAGTTGGGCGACTCTGGGGATGGCTTTGGACGTGGCGGGTTGGGGAGGGACCCCTGGGGAGGGAGGGGTGGGAGGGATCACAGGTTTGTGGCTTGGGTAGCTGGATGAGATGAGGTTCCTGGGGCCGACTGAGCTTGTGAGGAAATGCCAGGAGTTCAGTTTGGACCACAGAGAGGTCGTGGGGCCTCTGAGGCTCTGAGGGGCTGAGAGGTGGGTGCGCAGATTTGATTTCTGGACCAGTGAGTGAAACTTGTCATCAGAGCACAGACAGTGGCTGCAGGTGGGTGGGGGGAGAGTGCCCAGAACCAGACAGCAAGAGAGACAGACACAGAGAGAGAAAGAAGAGGGGAAAGTGTCCAGGGCAGGGATGGAGATGGACCCACTTTATGGCCAGGTAGAGGAGCACACGTCTGCAGATGAGAGGGACGCTGCACAGTCACAGTGGGACATGGGGATGGAGCGTTTCAAGGAGGATGGAGAGGCTGGCCAGTGGTTGCCGCCCTTAAGCCAGGCAGGGCTGGGGCAGGGAGGGGATGAGGCAGGGTCAGAACAAGGGCCTCCCAGCAGCTGAGGGCCTCTGTGGGTTGGGAGCAGGCATCCCTAAGGAAGTAACTCCCCGGACTCTTCCAGTTATTTGCCTTTATCACCTCCCTGCTCTACATCCTCCACGCCTTCAGCATCTATTACCACTGAAGAAGCAGGGAGCTGGGCCGACATGGGAAATGCTCTTTTAAAGCCTGGAGTATCAGCTCCCCAAAGAGGTTTTCAACCTGGGCCATCCGCATGATAACCAGAAGCTCAACGATGACATCACTGGATCAACAGACCATCTTTTCAGAACGAGTGATGAAATCGCATGCTGGGCAGATCTGTTCGGACATTTTAATTCATTGTGATGAATATGAAAAAGCTGGGAGGAGGGCTTTGTTGTTTTGTTTTGTTTTGTTTTGTTTTGTTTTGCCTGGGAAAGTAACTATCTCTTGGAATTATCTGACAATGAACCTCACTCTTCTAGAAAACTAACATCTGTAAGCCCTCACTACTGAAAATTCCAGGTCTACCATCATCAGGCCTGTTTGGGGATTCTGCCTCAGCAACGAGATTCCCCACAGCAGGTCTATGGGAACCTTCATTATTTTCTTAAAATCGAAATGGTGCTGTCAACGCTTTCAGATCTGAAGACCCACAGACCTTGTTCCTGGCCCGTGGTCCTGTCTCTGCTTCTCAGCAGTGGTCCAAACCCACTGCCCCCTCCCACGCTGCCCGACCCCCATTCACATGCCCTCCCCTTTCCTCCCCAGCTTTGGGAGCCAAGGGAAATCTGTGTAAAATCAGCTTTGAGAGTAGATTTGTGGGGGAAATAAGCGATTGGTTCTAGAAAATTTTTACACAGCAAGACCTGGGGGAGGGGAGGAGGGGTCAGGGAGGGAAGGGTGTAACCCGCTTCTCTGTAACTGTAAGTCAGGCCGCTCTGCTCAGAGAACTGCAGGGCTGCAGGACACCTGGGTCAGGCCTCCAGACCCCACCCCCTAAGGACTGGGAGTCACCCTGTCCCTCAGAAAAGACCATCAAGGAAGCCGGCAGGACGTTACATGCCAGGATTCTCCTCTGAGCTCCTGTCACACGTGGGACATCCATGAGGCCGGAAAGGACCCATCCCAGGGTTCCTACTGTTTCCCATGCATCCCTGAGTGGTCCAGCTGGGAGGGGCCTGGAACCACCCAGCCAGCCTCCTGCAGTGAAGGGCTCCCAGGGGCCAGGACATGCAAATGCATTTGCACTTCGGGGCCATTCTCAAAGAAAAGGCACAGAGAAGTGTACAATCGAGGTGCTGGATTCCCAAGTAAATGTTTTTCAAAAGTAGGCTGTGCCATCTGGCGTTTCTGTCCCTGTGCTGGGGTTCCAGCTGCTTGGCCTCAATCTCTAACGTTGAATCAGGGCTCAGCCCCTTAACTGCGTGGACCTGATGCCATTTTGAAATGAAATAAATTATTATGTGGAAGGGACTTGTCTTAGCCTATTCTAGGGCTTACAGTTTTGTATTGACTCTTTTCTGCTCCTGAAGGGGAGGGGAGGCAGGAGGGGAAGTCACCGGAGGGAAAACTCTGGCTTCATTCCCTGCTCACTTCCTAATCGCCCCCACAGCTTGAAAAGCCACCGTTCATCTCTCACTTTCTTGCCTGGTGGCTATCTGAGATGGTCATTGTTAAGTATTTACTGAGTAACCACATCCAAATAGAAGTCATTCATACAGTCAAAAGCCTGGAGTTGGTCCGTTTCGTGGTGTCCGCACTGGAACAGGCCACCATGTGACAGGTCCCAACAGCAATTACACAGAAAGCACCCCGTGGAGGGGTGGGCCCAGCCCACCCGGCCTTGCTTCTAGGGCAGCTACACAGGGACACCGAGCCTGTCTCCAGGGCCCCGGTTTGTAGTGTCATTTCCACTTCAGTAAGAATAGTTTGGGTGCAAGTTCCAGAAACCAAACGCATGCAGCTTAAGCAAAGTCAGGGATGCCCTGGCCAGGGCTGGGGGGTGCAGAGGCCTGGGGGGGCAGGAGAAGACCCCTTGCCCAGCCCTCTCCCTCATGTCCCTGCTCTCCTTCATGGGGTGCTGTCCTGTCCTCCCATCACATTGCAAGGCCCCCCACCCACCGGGCACACGCTGTGGACCCAGCCCTGAGCCCTGGCACCCCCTGGTTCACCTGCGGCTACTGCAGCTCCCGGCCACCTTCCTTCCTTCCGGACGGCTGTCCTCTCCCGCTAGGACTCTCCCCAGCCCTCATCTTCTATGGGGAAGACCCGAGGCAGCCTACCAGACTCCTCAGAGCCCCCAGCAGAGGGATGCACCCCCTGGGCCGAGCCAGGCTGGGCTTTGCTGGGTGGCCCTCACCCAGCAGGATCCAGGGAGCCCCTGCTTTCCCATGGGGCTCCCTGGATCCCGCACCGACATCCTTGCCTCAGAGTGGGCTTCAGGGGAGCTCAGACTAAGACACCCTGATCTCAGGTGGCCTCAGCCTGCAGCGGCTTAAAGCAGGGTTTTGGTTCCCCAGCCAGAGACTGAAGTCAGGCCGAGGCGGCGAGAACGCTGAATCCTAGCCTCGAGACCACGATGGCCAGTGACAAGGCCCCTGGCCCTTTGGCTTTGCAGAAATGAATTCCCACAAAGAGAGAAAGTAGCAAAACAAGTAAAGTGTTTTTTAGGAAGAAAAAGAGTACGTGTGGATAGACACAGGGGTGGACTCAGAGAGAGAGAGCTGCACCCTCAGGGTAGTTTGAATCACTTACATGGGGCATTTCTTCCAGGTTTCCTTCGGCCAATTATCTTGCTTTGCCTGGTTCTGTGTCCATATTTGGTTTATCTCAGGGTCCTCCCATGTGTGCGCATGCATCTCTTAGCCAAGATGGATTCTAGCAGAGAGGAGTATAGCTAGGTTGACATCACTCCCTTTGGGACCTCCTGAGCACGTATAGTCGGGAAGGTCTCCTTGACCTCAAGAACAAGGAATATGTGGTCTCTATCTCTTATCTGGGTGGGGCTCAGCTCCTCTCTCACTCCTGCCATTCTGGAGCTCAGCCTGGGGCCCATCTATCTCCTCCCTCAATCCCACAACCTTGTCCTGAGCCTCAAGCCCATGCTGGGCACTGGGGCCACGGGCATTGGGATGCAGGGTCCTGCCAGCTGCACTGTATGGCCCTGGCTGAAAAAGTTGGTAGCAGGTTTGATTGGCAGCTTTGTCCAGACAGCCGAAGTTCCGCTTTGACCAATAACTGGGCTGTGATCTTTAAATGAGATAAGAAAAAATTAAACAACATTAAACAACATTAAAATTTGAAAAATAAACAACATACTTAGCTCTGGGGTCTACCTCAGCAGGAATGGAAAATCCCTAGCTGACAGGGTGTTACCCTCACCCTCCTGCCCCCTCCCGCCCCCAAATCTGTCACTGACCTTCCCGTTAGGGATTTGCCAGGGAGCACATCTCAGTGATAGCTGGACGTTGACCATGGAGGACCTCAGGCAGCCCTTGATGAATGTGATGGGCAGTGGGGGAGCAGTGCTGACGTCCCCCGACATCTGCAGAGCTCACACCCCACGTTCTGTTGCTAGATTCTCCCGGGTGGGACCCAGTGCATCCTGGGACACCAGAAGATGACGAATCTTATTCCCAGCACTCCTGTCCCTCGGTCAACCATCTCCAAGGCCGCATGTCCCTGCCTGTGTCCTAGCCTGGTCATTACACAGCAGCTGGCCCATCACCTCTCAGCGACTCGTGGGCTGGGGGGGTGGAGGCTGTGGGTGACATTTCCATGGTGACGCTGGACCTCCCCTGCACAGAGGTTTTGCTCCCAGGAACTTGTACCGACCTACTCAACCTGACTGTGTTGGGATTGATCTCTGCATACAAATCTGGAACGGGCGTGTAAGACCCTCTATCTCCTCTGTGTGTGTGTCTTATCAGAGAAGAAATGTTAGAGGTAGTGATTAAGCACCTGGGGTGAGTCAAGACCCCACCTATGGAGGTTCCTTAAAAAACTACAAATAGAACTACCATATGACCCAGCAATCCCACTACTGGGCATATACCCTGAGAAAACCATAATTCAAAAAGAGTCATGTACCAAAATGTTCAATGCAGCTCTATTTACAATAGCCAGGAGATGGAAGCACTAAGTGTCCATCATCGGATGAATGGATAAAGAAGATGTGGCACATATATACAATGGAATATTACTCAGCCATAAAAAGAAATGAAATTGAGTTATTTGTAGTGAGGTGGATGGACCTAGAGTCTGTCATACAGAGTGAAGTAAGTCAGAAAGAGAAAGAAAAATACCATATGCTAATACATATATATGGAATTTAAGGAAAAAAATGTCATGAAGAACCTAGGGGTAAGACAGGAATAAAGACACAGACCTACTAGAGAATGGACTTGAGGATATGGGGAGCAGGAAGGGTAAGCTGTGACAAAGTGAGAGAGTGGCATGGACATACATACACTACCAAACGTAAAATAAATAGCTAGTGGGAAGCAGCTGCATAGCACAGGGAGATCAGCTCGGTGCTTTGTGACCACCTAGAGGGGTGGGATAGGGAGGGTGGGAGGGAGGGAGACGCAAGAGGGAAGAGATATGGGAGCATATGTATATGTATAACTGATTCACTTTGTTATAAAGCAGAAACTAACACACCATTGTAAAGCAATTATACTCCAATAAAGATGTAAAAAAAAAATACAGTATATTGATGGAACTATATCAATAATCATTGTGAATGTTCATGGTTTAAATGCACCAAATAAAAGGCAGGGATTGTGGGAGTTGATCAGAAAACAAGACCCAAATATATGTTGTCTACTTTAAAAAAAAAAAAAAGACCTCACCTAGACATCTCTTTTATTCTAACTTATCCACCAGGGCGTCCAGGAAGCACACTGGTTTCTGCCCACTTTAAAGTGTCCCATTGGCCCCAGTCCCCCCACTTACACCCTTGCTCCAGGGCCTTTGGCTGCATCTCCTGCAGGGTTCAAGCGAGGAGGGTCATCTCTGGCCCATCCTTCCCCTCCCAGCCCTGCCCCCCAGGCCTCTGCACCAGCCCCCCTCCCTGTATCAGCCCCCTCAGAGGCGGTGCATCCTTACCTTACAGAAAGGAAGACATCTGGATCTCACATCCAGAGCGCCGCAGTATCAAATCATAGCTCAAAGCCCCAGGGTTTCTCCAAGTTTTCTTCCTTGTCTTGACCCTTACCTGTAAGGAGACGTTCTCAAAGCACAGGAAACAGAAAAATATGGCCCAGTTTATCAAAACATGCAGAACGTCATCCCAGGAAGGTTGTGCATCCCTGAATCACACTTTCTTCTCACTTTCACGTTAGCGCCGAGTTGTTAAGTCAAGCGCGTGTGACAGTCAGGGTTCCCTCACCCATGTCTGGCTCCCCCTTTGCCGGCAGGATCCAGCTATTGCTAACAGCAGCAACGTACCCAAGCTGCCTTGCAGCTGGGGCTCGATTCTGGCTACTGAGAGAGAAGCAGAGGTCAGCTCCAGTGGAGGGTGGGGTACAAGACTGGGGAAACATTTGTCCCTCTGGATAAAAGGTTCAGACATCACTAGTTGTCTTAGGTTGAGTTTCCCCGGGGAAAGACTCTGAGACCGAAGCTGCGTGCATGCAGCTTCACCAGGGAGGGCTCTTGGGAGATGCACCTGGGACAGGTGGAGGACGCAGGACCAGGCAGAGGGAGGAGGTGGCCTGCAATGAGGTTGCAGCCAAGGCCTTGGTGGATGAGCTGGCCACCCTGCGGGGATGCCCTGCCTGAGTCCAGAGGGCAGAGCCTTTGTCTCCCACATCAGCCATCACTGGCAGTCAGTGGTATCAGGTCGTTTCCAGAGGGGAGGGGGGCGTGTCCATCAGTGTGAAGAGGTGGGCTGGGCAGGCACCACCATGCCCACGGCTCAGCCATGTCCCCTTCCTACCGTGAATGAGAACACCATGGCCGGGCTACTGTCAAGGAGAGGGCAAAGACATCGGCCCAGACACTGATGACTGTTGGACAAACATAGCCACCTCTTTCCTCAGACTTTTTTCTCATTATGTGAGAAAGATGACTCCCTGTTTTTTTTTTTTGCGGTATGCTGGCCTCTCACTGTCGTGGCCTCTCCTGTTGCGGAGCACAGGCTCCGGACGCGCAGACTCAGCGGCCATGGCTCACGGGTCCAGCCGCTCGGCGGTATGTGGGATCTTCCCGGACCGGGGCACGAACCCGTGTCCCCTGCATCGGCAGGCGGACTCTCCACCACTGCGCCACCAGGGAAGCCCGACTCCCCGTTTGTTTAATCCACCGTGGTCTGCTGGCCGATACAGCGGCTGAACGCACAGCTGCCTGAGACTTGTATTCTTTCCTGCCTTCCCCTCCACCCCCAAAACCTGGCCTCCCCTCAGTGCTATCCCCAGACACTCTACGTCCTGAATGAATCTGAAATTTGTCTTCTCCGTACTACCTCCCAGGTCCTCATCACTGGGAATCCCAGGACCTAGGTCCCCAGAGCCAGGCAGCCAGTCATAGATAAGATTCTGTCCCTCCCTGGCTCCAAATCCTTCACTGCCCTCAGAAGAAAGTCCAAACCCCTTGGAATGTGACCGCCCAGACTCTAAATGCAGATCTGACCCCTGTCCCAAGTCCAGCTGCATCGCTGTCTGGCCCTCACCCCAGGCTCACCCAGCTCTGATGGTCCAGCTCAGCACTGCCGCTGTGTCTGTACATGTGGTGGACATTCCACTCCCTCTTCCTGGGAACTTGAAGGCCCTGACCTTCCTGTGTGCATAAAAAACTCTTGTTTATCTTGCAAGATGGATTTCTTGTCCCCTGGAGTTAATCTTTGCCTTCTCAGGCTGCCTCTGTACCTGGGGCGTGTGCTACCGTCCCACTGCGTTGCTCTAAATGCTGTGGTGTCCCCCCACCAAACCAGGACGTTTCAAGGGCAGGGGTTTGGGTCTTGGATGTTTTTATTGTCTTTGCTCTCCCCTACTGTCCCCTGCCAGGGCCCTCTAACCTCAGCTCTGACTGCTTGGCCGGCACTGATGACAGAGATGGGGCCTTGCAAAGGCCATTGCCAGCCTGCAGGGACCGATGGCAGAGCTGGCTCCCAAGCCCTCCCTCCCAGGTCTCACCTCCAGCCCACGGTCTGACATCCCGGGGGCAAACGGGTGTTCTCTGCCTTGTCCCTTTTCTTCCTGGACTTTCACATGACAGTTCAGCTCCTTTCACCCTAGAATCCCATCCACAATGAGGAAGAGCCCAGTGTGCCACCGCCAGGGCCCAGTCCAGCACAGGTGGCCTTGCTGCAGTCGGCTGGAGCTACCCGTCTGGCAGACTTGCTTCCCAGTCCACACTGGTTCCGGACCCAGCGCACAGTAGGGTGGATAAAAAGGCACTAAGTGCGCCCTAGAGCTCCGAGGGCCCGGGTATAGAGGCAGCTCCTCTGAGGGAACTGTTAAGACAATGCCTCCAAAAACATCAGAGCCAGACGTGAGAAGCACGGGGATTTGGGAGCTGGGAGGGGCAACTGTGAGCTTCGGGCGTTACTGGGAGCGAGGTCCTCCTCTCTGCACTAGGAGGACCCTGGCTTCGGGCTGCGGCTGCTCTTTTTAGGGCGCAGGGAAGGCTGTGCAGAGGAGGCTGCTTCTGCCTCTTTCCAGCCTTGTGAACTCAGGCAAGGGGAGTCACTGCTTCAGGCCTCACATTTCCTATCTGTAAAATGGGATGCAAGGCATCCCTACGCTATAATATCTAGAGGCAGTTGCATCAAGATGAGCTGTGTCAAGGTAGGCTTATGCCGAGGTGAAGTTAGGTCCAGGAACAGATAATGTTAAGCTGTAATTACGCAGAGGTGGAGTAATATTAAGGTGCATTTATGTCAAGATGCAGATATGCAGGATTTAGATATGTCAGGGAGTATTATGTCAAGGTTCAGTGGAGCTATACCAGGATGCGCTTATGTTATGGTGTACTCATGCCAAGTTATCTCAAGGTGCAGGTCAGCTATGGGGCACCTGTCAACGCCATGGCAGCTGTAGGATGGGAACCTGTGAAGTGGGATCATTACTGACTTGTGTAATCGGACTTGGCAGGAACCCACGAGGGCGCCCGCGAGGTTAGGTCCCTTCCTTCAGCAACAATAGGAAACGACTCCACCTCCATTAAGATCATGAAACTATTTCTCCTTTCACGGTTGACTCCTTTTAAGCGAAAATAATTCAAGAGCCAGATTGACGTGGGAAACTGGTTGAAGGAGCTCGGTGCAGTTACCCGAGTGCTCCACTGGGTGGCGCGCGGGCTCTGCTCCGATGCGGGAAAGAGCTGACTTTCCAGGTGGCGGGAAGTGGTCGGGCCGGAAGTGGCGGGAAGTGGGGATCCGACGCAGGCGGGCGTCTTTGGGGATTTTGCCAGGGAAGGCGGCCCCTGCCGCAGGAGACAGCAGAGATGCTCCCTGCCCTCGGAGCTTTACCCACTGCCTCACACATGGGGAAGGAGGCCCAGGGACCTGCTCTGGCACAGTTTGCATGTTGGGTCAGGGCTGAAGGAGAGGGGGCGGGTGTCACACGGAGGTCCCCTCTGTCCATCCACCGTTGCTGTGGCGGGGGGATAGCTGTACCCAAGCCCGGGGAGAGGTCTGCTCTGCCTGGAATGGGGGCGGAGGGACTTCTGTCTGATGCCCTCCCAGCCATCACCACCCACTCCACTCTTTTCGCTGGGCTATGTTCACCGAGCGCCCACAAACTCCTGGGACCTGGGGTGATGAGTCTGTGCCGGGGATGGACACATGCTGGGTGGGAGCTGAGCTAAGGCTGCTCCCAGGGGCCACTGAGGGAGGGAGGGCAGAGCATGGAGGATCCCAGGGTTACAGCACGACATTAAAAGCCACCCTTTCCTTTAATCAGCTTCTATCAGGTATATGCCCAGGTTTCCAGACGCTTCCAGGAGCATCCCTGACCCCGCCCACCCAGCTCCCCAGCCCCCTCCAGCGCTCCTGAACAGATACCTTTATGCAGGTGTTTTGGGCCCCAGCCCTGTTATGTGGCCCTACCCATTGCTGAAATTCTGCAGCTGGGTCCGAGGAGGGGCCCCCAGTGTGTACTGACACCTACAACCCTGGACGTGTGCCTTCACTCTGTGCCTTGGTCTGCTTCTCTGTGGATGCAAAGATGCCCTGGAAGGCCCTCTGGGGCCACTGCTTCCTCCTAGAGAGGCGGGCAGGGAGGGTGGAGGAGAAAATCGAGGAGGGAGACCCCAGGCCACTTTTGTGCAGTGGGAGGGCAGGTCATGAGGCCCAAGTCAAACCCGGGGGTTCCCCTCCGAGCCAGGCTCCTTTGGTGTGGACTCAGGAGACACGGGTGGGAGCAGCTGAGAGCTTTGGGGCAGGGCGCATGCCTTCTAGGGGCAGCCTCGATGTTTGCTGTCAGCAAAAATTCACAGGTTTTGTTCTGTCGCCTGCCATGTTTGCTGAGTGTCTGCTGTGTGCCTGGCCCTGGGCAGGGCTCTGTTCTCAAGGACTCAGGAGTGGGGTGTGGCAGGGGCCACAGGGCTCACGTCTTAGGGCGATGGGGCACTGACACAAACTGGAAGTGATCTCGGGTGGCCTCGGCCTGCAGCGGCTTGAAGTACGGTTTCTGTTCCACACCAGAGACTGAGGTCAGGCCGCAGCAGTGAGAGCACTGAATCTTAGCCTCTAGACCACCAGGGACCAGTGGCCAGTGACAAGGCCCTGGCCCATCCGCTGTGTAGAAATGAACTTCCACAGAGAGACAGAAAGTAGTGAAACAAGTAAAGTGTTTATTAGGAGGGAAAAAGTACAGTACGTGTGGACAGACACACAGGCGGGCTCAGAGACAGTCGCGCCCTCGTGGTAGTTTAAATCACTTATATGGGGCATCTCTTCTGGTTTCCTTCGGCCAATCATTTTGACTTGCCTGGTTCTGAGTCTGTATTCGGTTTATCTCAGGGTCCTCCCTGTGTGTGCGTACTTTTGACCTCCAAGAAGCTTTATAGTCGGGAAGGTCTCCTTCACTTCGAGAATGAGAAATGTGTGGTCTCCTCTCTCGTATCTGGGCGGGGCTCAGCTTTTCCTCCCTCCTGCTATTTTGGAGTTTCTGTCCACAGGGGACCAACTCCAGCTGTTCGGCCTGGGGCCCATCTATCTCCTGCCTCAGAAATAGCGGGGAAGGATTTACAAAGGGCCTCCTAGAAAATGGGACCTCCTGAAAGTTTACCAGCACGATCAAACACCTGGAGTCCTTCCCCCACCTGGAACTCGCAGGCTGGGGTTCTAAAGGTGGGATGCAGCCTTTAGGTGGGAGAGGGCCGTCGGGATGGGGAACAGTGTAAGGAAGGGCTCCGAGTCCAAAGCAGCTGTGTTTCTGGAGCCAACAGCAGCCAGGGCGGAGGGTGACTGTGACAGCGCCTGGGCTCACAGGTCTTAGCAGTTACCACGATTCTCCCACAGGGATGAGGACCTCGGGGTGGAGGTGCGGGTTAAGCAGGGAGTTCTGACCCTTGTGCCTGCACTGGCCACCCTGCTGACCAGAGCACCTTTGGAGACTTGTGTCCTCGTTAAGAATCTCTACTCTCGGGAACTCCCTGGTGGTCCAGCGGTTAGGACTCTGTGCTTTCACTGTCGAGGGCCCGGGTTCGATCCCTCGTTGGCGAGCTAAGATCCCACAAGCCACAGGGTGTGGCCAAAAAAAAATCTGTATCCTTGAATTCCCCAAGAACAAAACACTACTACTTTGGATTCCACATCATAATACATATATAAGGAGGATTACACTTTTCATATTAGTCATAAATTGGTAATTTAGATCAGTAATTTAGAATAGTAGCCAACACTCTCATAGAGCCTTGTAGACCCAAGCCCTCACATGGACTCTTCTCCCTTGGCCATCGGGGTGTCTACTTGTGAGGAGACATGACAGGTCTTAAGTGACAGCCTCGCTGTCTCCCAGCAAGTGAGTGGGAAGCGCTGTCTTCTGGTGGGGTTTCCAGGCAGAAGGGTGGGGCTGGCGCCAGGGCCACATCTCCAAGGGCCCCAGATGCTACCCACGCTGGAGCTCCTAGGAGGCTCCAGCTCGGAAGCAGGGTTGGGGGGTGCTCCAAATACGGGCCTCTCCCAAGTCCACTCAGAGCCCACGTCTCCAAGGAGGCCGGGAGGCCTTGGTCCTGGCTGGACGTCACTTGAAATGTGAAGGAGCCGAGGAAGAAGAGTTGGGATCTGAGGAGGGGACAAAGCACAGAATCAGGACCACCTGTTCCCCCCAACCTAGGACCCCGTCTCAGGTACTCCGTGACAATGTCGGGGCACCTACTGCATCCCAGGCTGGGCACTGGGCACTGGATGCTGTGATGAGTAAGAAATGGCCTCTGCCCTTGAGGGGCTCACAGACCCTTTAAAAGAGAAACCAGGGGAAAAGGGCCAAGCAAGGTGCTGGGGGCTCTGAGGTAGGCGTCACGGAGGCCACCACCAGTGACAGCCGTCTTCAGGGCCAAACCAGGCCATGGATCCTGTCTTGGACCATCGGCCTGAGTTTGTCTTTAGCCGCTATCTCTAGTGCTGGGAATCTTGGAGTTTCTTAGAAGAGCCCCAATTTCGTAGAAAGTAATTTTTTTCTTTTATTCAGAGGTGATCCACTAGAACTATAGCTGACTATGATTTCATTTTTATGCTTCTGTAAAATTCTTTCATGTAAAAGAATGTGCAAAGTAGGAAAAAGTCCATTTTGGTTTTGGAAATTACAGCCTGCATAGCTCACACGTGTTGCACACCTGCACACATACCTGCACACACACGCCCTCAGCATAGGGTGCTGCCCACAGTGGGATCTCTGGGCCTGAACTCACACCTGTGGACACTACAGCCTTTCCTCTTCGGCTCAGCCCACAAGCAAAGGCCAGAGCAGCTGTCGCCCAGGACTGTATTGTAGGGATTGGCTGGAAGCTGCAGGGAACACCTGCAGGGGTCGTGGGAAAGCCCGTCTGCCTCCCTCTTCCTCTGTTCAGGAGGGAGGGGAAGGGGCAGGCCAACGGGCAACCTGGAACGATGTCAGAAGGGCCAGTCCTGCCCCCAGCACAGCCCTGCTTCACGTGACCTTGTTTCCAGGACGACTGCAGTGGCCCAGCTGAGTCAGTGGCCTGGTGCCCATTTCCCTGGGATGGAGGTTTGGGTCCTCGCTCGGTTTGGGCTGAGAGCTTATGGGTGGTGGAAGGGGGGGTACCCAGCCAGGCCACAGTTCACGAAGCAGAGGACCAGCTGGACTGCCGCGTTCGGGCCTGGGTGTGACCGGCGAAGGCCCCCAGGGCCCGTCCAGCTGAGGGGAAGCTGAGGGAAACAAGGGCTCTGCCCTTGACCTCAAGTGGCTTCTGTGAGAAACTGGCTAGTAATATCTCCCATGCATTCCAGAAAGGGCAAGATAAAGCAGGGTGTGGTAGGTTAGGTTATTTATTTGAGATTTTCCCTCTTTCTTGAGTTAGACCTGTATCACTAGAAACGTCCCTCTTTGAACTAGTTTTGCAGCGTCCCATAGATTTTGGAAAGTTGTGTTTCCATTTTCATTTGTCTTGAGGTGTTTCCTGATTTCCTCTTTGGTTTCTTCTTTAACCTCTTGGGTTTTTTTTTAGTAGCATACATTTTAGTCCCCAAGGGTTGTTGTGGAACCTAAAAAATAAAACAAATGAACGAATATAGCAAAACAGACTCACAGATATAGAAAACAAAGCAGTGGTTGCCAGTGGGAGAGGGAAGCCGGGAGGGACAAATTAGGGGTATGGGATTAAGAGGTACAAACTGCTGTGTATAAAATAGATAAGTGACAAAGATACATTGTACAGCACAGGGAATTAGAGCCACTGTCTTGTAAAAACTTTTAATGGAGTATAATCTGTGAAAACGTTGAATCACTGTGCTGTACACCTGAAACTAATATAATATTGTAAATCAACTATACTTCAATTTAAACAAAAAAGAAAGATAGGGGGAAAAAAGCAGGGCATGAATGACCCCAGCTCTGGGGCCGAAGCAGTGGGCAAAGCAGTGGGCTTACCACAGGAAGCTGCTGGTTCCCCCTGCCTGGAGTCACAGTTCCCAAGGCAGGTGGATGCATCTGCCCAAGATGAACAGACCTCCTGGGTTTTCAGTGTCCAATCAGGCCAGTGTAGTCTGCAGCCCTGGGTCGAAACACTTGTGTGACTGAAACCAGCCAGCCCCACGGGCATCTCTTACTCATGCACTTTAAATGAAACCTTTGCCTTTCATGTCACACATAGAGGTGAAGTAATGCTCTAGAAATAATTTCACACCAAAATGTAAGTGGCGGGCACAGGCCATTCCTTCCTTCACAAATGTTTATTGACAGCCAACAGGTCAGCAGTCAGAGGTGAGAATTAAGTAAGGTAATGCAGATTGACAACCAGGCACGTAGTAGAATCTCCTTACATTTTACTTCCCAATCCTTTACACATCGTGGAACACATAGAAAATAATACAACTCTTTCTGCACATTGGAATAAACTGAGATAACTATATAGGGCTTAGTGAAAAAATTCATTACATTGTCTTTAAGTATATAAACAATTATGATAAAGATAAATTTAAAAGTTTGGGGGACGGGCTTCCCTGGTGGCGCAGTGGTTGAGAGTCCGCCTGCCGACACAGGGGACGTGGGTTCGTGCCCCGGTCCGGGAAGATCCCACGTGCCGCGGAGCGGCTGGGCCCGTGAGCCATGGCCGCTGAGCCTGCGCGTCCGGAGCCTGTGCTCCGCAACGGGAGAGGCCACGACAGTGAGAGGCCCGCGTACCGCAAAAAAAAAAAGTTTGGGGGAGATATTAAATGTGGAATTGGTATGAAACATCAAAATACACTTTCAAAAAAAAAAAACTTGCGCTTGCATTTATGTACATACCTTTGGGGGTAAGCTTGTTTGTTTGGACTGGCTACAATCAGCTCCTGATCAAGACTTTTAGATCATTCCTCAGTTGAGTGAGTGCATTTGCCCCCAAGGTCTTCAGGTAACTGGCACAAGAACTGTCCTTGCCAGCAGGCACCTGGATGCCCAGATCAGAAGGACTCTGTATGAATTCAGAAACGTTTGGGTATTCGGGTCTGGGTGTCAGGAAGGAGTCTCATATCTGGAATTTTTTGCAAGTAATGTATTAGAGACTGGGGACTCTCAGACTCTGGTGTGTAATTGCTTTAGATTTGCGGTTTAGGCTGAAATCTAAGTTTGTAAACAGTGCTGGAACGTTTAAGAGAATGTAAGGTTCATCATATTCAAATTCAGAATTTGAAATTAAAAGGCTCAAAATGACTTTGTCATCAGACCATTGAAATACTTAAAAAGGAAAACGTATATTAAACTTATAAAGTCTTAAATGTTAGAAGAGTTTTCCTTAAGTAAGTTTGCAGCTGAAAACAAATGTTAGTCAAAGGCCCATTAAAAGTGATTGCTCATTGTAAAGCAATTATACCCCAATAAAGATGTTTAAAAAAAAAAAAAAGTGATTGCTGAAAAAAAAAAAAAAAAAAAAAAAGTGATTGCTGGCTGTACACTAACAATGAATGATCCAAAAATAAAATTGAGAAAACAATTCCATGTAAAATAACATCAAAAAGAAAAAATAAGAATGAATTTAATTTATAAATGGCAAGACTTGTACACACTGAAAACTACAAAACATTGTTGAAAGAAATCTTAAAAGACCTAAATAAATAGCAAGATATCCCATGTTTATGGATCGGAAGACTTAATATTTTTAAGATAGCAATATTCCCCCATTTTACCAACAGACTCAGTGCAATCCCTATCAAAATCCCAGTGGCGGGCTTCCCTGGTGGCGCAGTGGTTGAGAGTCCGCCTGCCGATGCAGGGGACACAGGTTCGTGCCCCGGTCCGGGAAGATCCCACATGCCGCGGAGCGGCAGGGCCCGTGAGCCATGGCCACTGAGCCTGCGCGTCTGGAGCCTGTGCTCCGCAACGGGAGAGGCCACAACAGTGAGAGGCCCGCGTACCGCAGAAAAAAAAAAAAAAAAAAAAAAAAAAAAAATCCCAGTGGCAGTTTTTGTAGAAATTGACAAGCTGACCCCCAAATTCGTGCAAAACTGCAAAGGACCCAGGATAGTCAAAACGACTCTGAAAAAGAATAAGTTGGAAGATTCACATTTCCCAATTTTAAAACAATACAAAGTACAGTAGTCAGGACAGTGTGGCACTGGCAAAAGGTTAGACGTGTAGATCAAAGGAATAGGGCTGAAAATCCGGAATTAAACCCTCACATTTATGGTCAATTGTTTTTTGACATGAGTGCCAAGACAATTCAATGGGGAAAGAATTGTCTTTTCAACAAACAGTGCTGACAACTGGATATCCACGTGTAAAAGAATAAACTTGAGTTCCTACTTTGCACCAGATACAAAAATTAACTCAAAATGAATCAAAGACTTAAATGTAAGAGCTAAGGGCTTCCCTGGTGGCGCAGTGGTTAGGAATC
Source organism: Phocoena sinus (assembly GCF_008692025.1). Taxonomy (NCBI): domain Eukaryota; kingdom Metazoa; phylum Chordata; class Mammalia; order Artiodactyla; family Phocoenidae; genus Phocoena; species Phocoena sinus. Next base: position 80,670,836 of record NC_045775.1, read on the forward strand.
CACCTGCCGATGCAGGGGACATGGGCCTGAGCCCTGGTCCGGGAAGATCCCACATGCCGCGGAGCAACTAGGCCCGTGCGCCATGACTACTGAGCCTGTGCTCTGGAGCCCACGAGCCACGACTGCTGAACCCACATGCCACAGCTACTGAGGCCCTCACACCTACAGCCCGTGCTCCACAGCGGGAGAAGCCACCGCAATGAGAAGCCCGCGCACCACAACAACGAGTAGCCCCCGCTCGCCGCAACTAGAGAAAGACTGCACGCAGCAAAGAAGACCCAATGCAGCCAAAAATAAATAAATAAATAAAATAAATTTAAAAAAAATGACAACGTTATAGAAATAAAGAACAGATCAGTGGACCTGGGGCTAAGGAGCGGGTGGGGCAGGTGAATACTGAATGTGATTATAAAGGACACATGAGGGTTCCTTGTGATGGTGGACATGTTCTATATCTTGACTGTGGTGGTGGATACATAAATCTACACATGATAAAACTGCATAGAACTAAATACACACACACACACACACACAAATAAGTACAATAACACTGGGGAACTCTGAGCAGGACCAGTGACCTGTGCCAGCGTCACATCCTGGCTGTGATGCTGTACGATGGTTTTGCAACACGTTCTTATTGAGGGAGACTGGGCAGAGGGTACCAAGGTCTCTCTCTGTATTATTCTGACAACTGCATAGGAACCTGCAATGATCTAAAATTTAAAGCTTTTTGCTTTTTTTTTTTTTTTTTTTTTTTTTTTGTGGTACGCGGGCCTCTCACTGTTGTGGCCTCTCCCGTTGCGGAGCACAGGCTCCGGACGCGCAGGCTCAGCGGCCATGGCTCACGGGCCCAGCCGCTCCGCGGCATGCGGGATCCTCCCGGACCAGGGCACGAACCCATGTCCCCTGCATCGGCAGGCGGACTCTCAACCACTGCGCCACCAGGGAAGCCTGAATATTCATATTCTTATTTGATTCCTAGGCTCATTGGTTTTCTCAAAAAAAACCTCATGATAGAAATAGTAAATTGCAGACATTTTTATAACATTTTAGGAAGTTTCAAGGTGCAAAAAGCGAAAATAAAACTCACTTGGAGTGCTCCTACCTTGGGGACTGCCAAAGTTAATAATTTGGTGCGGGCGTGCCCTTCCTGACGGTCTTTGTAAATGTGACAGGGTGATAATGGGGTCTTGGCGTCTCCGTGGAGAGATGGGAAGTCCAGCCACGTAGGTTTTATCAAAGCGATCTTCTACCACTATTATTGTCCGTTACCCACTTTGATGGTAGGGGGTAAGGGAGGACAGTACCCGCAAAGCAAACAACGGGGCATCAAAGGAGCTGCCAGAGAACTTGGCTGGGTCGCCGGAGGGTTGGGGAAGTAGGTGCCAGGGTGCGGCAGCAGATTTGTGTCTGGAGGATCTAAGAGCAAAGAGCTGGGCTGGGGCTGTCCCTAGAGCAGAGCGGGGAGAGGAACACAGAGAGTGCACTGCTCTCCGTGGGTGGGCCGCAGGGCCAGTCTCAGGAACGGGCATCGCCAAAGGGCCCGGGAGGCCTGGAGAGGCAAGGTGACCTCCCCCCCCGGGGAATCCAGGAGTGGAGGGCAGCCGGCAGCCCAGAGCTGAGTGCAAACAGCCCGCAAGGGAGGAGCCTCTGTCAAGGAATCAGGGGTGGCTATTCCCCAGCACAGGAGCCCACGGTGGCAGAAGGCAGCCCAGGGTGCTACCCCGACAGGAACAACTTCAGGGACACACAGCGACCCAGGATTCTGTCCTTGTCCTCTAATGGCCCCTGCCCCCGGTCCTGGGCAGAGGAAAACGGGTGGGGTGGAGGGGCAGAAAGACTACCTATCAGTGGGAGAACAGGTGAAGTGAGGAAGAGAGAAAAGCAGGCCTCCACCCCGCCACCTTCTGCCCCTTCTACTGCTGGTTTCCAAGCCCAAGTCTGACTTCTGAATTGGATAAAAGATGGCAGCTTTGGGGCTTCCCTGGTGGCGCAGTGGTTGAGAGTCCGCCTGCTGATGCAAGGGACGCGTGTTCGTGCCCCGGTCCGAGAAGATCCCACATGCCGCGGAGCGGCTGGGCCCGTGAGCCACGGCCGCTGAGCCTGCGCGTCCGGAGCCTGTGCTCCGCAACGGGAGAGGCCACAACAGTGAGAGGCTCGCGTAACGCAGAAAAAAAAAAAAAAAAAGATGGCAGCTTTGGTTCCAGACTGGACCAGATTTTTTAAGACCTGAAAACAAAACCATTCCTCGATATCTGAGAGCCAAACGAGAGTACTGAGCACTTGGAGCGAGGCTGGTCTGAACAGAGATGTGCTGGAATCGTAAAGTACGTACTGCAGTTCATTTTTGTAATTGACGTAAAAGCAGTATTAACAGTATATTGGTTTCGGGTGTACAACCTAATCATTCGATATTTGTATACACTGCAAAGTGACCACCACAAAAGTCTAGCTCCCATCCGTCACCACACAACTGGACCCCTTCACCCTTTTGTCCAACCCACAGCCCCTGGTCCTCTGATATAACCACCAATCTGTTCTCTGTATCTATGAGGTTTTTTGTTTTGTTTTCTTTGTTCATTTGTTCTGTTTCCTTTAGCAACAGACACATAGATCAATGGAACAGAATAGAGCCCAGAAATAAACATAAATTTATGGTCAATTAATTTACAACAAAGGAGGCAAGAATACACACTGGGGAAAGGACAGTCTCTTCAATAACTGGTGTTGGGGAAACTGGACAGCTACGTGTAAAAGAATGAAATTAGAACACTCTCTAACACCACACACACAGAACTAACTCAAAATGGATTAAAGACCTGAATGTAAGACCAGAAACCATAAAACTCCTGGCAGAAATCATAGGCAGTAAGCTCCCTGGTACCAGATTTACCAGACGGATCCTGTGGTGTGATCCGGCACTGGCAGAGGTGGGAGCTGCCTCTTTCTTAGACAGGTGTTTTCATGACTTCTAGGGAGATCCCCAACCCGCTTCAAGTGCTTTGCTGCGCACCTGTGACCCACAGACCCGCAGTGAGGGAGGCGGTCTCTGTGCACCCTGGCTGCTTACTAAGGAGCCCTGGGCAGCCAGCCTTGCCTCCAGCCTTGCCTCCAGTCCCTCAATGTGGCCCTTTTCCCATGCGAGGCCCCTCCCTTGCTCTCTGGTCCACAGTAAACCTTCCCAGCATCCTTTGCCACAACCCTTAGGGGCTCCAGCAGGAGAGCAGACCACCAGCTGGTCACTCACTCTCTGGATTTTTCAGGCTGGAATCCCAGACCAGTCCCTGTGTTCCCCAAACCGTGGGGTCACATGTTAGCCTCTTCAAGCAGGCTCCTTAAAGCCCTGCACTTGAAGCAGATGGTACCCCCTCCGTCCCCTTGGGGATCAGCTCCTGAGGCCCGCCAAACTCCTTCTCATTTCCAACTCTCAGCCTTCTACCCCGCGACGTGAGCCCACTGTTAGGAGTCTTGTAACTGATTTTCATCGCTTTGTTTCCAAAGCTCCAGGGCACAGCGTGCCTGGGGGTTCCCATGAGAACTTCCCTCACTGCCAGGCCAAAGTTTCCCGAAGTGTGACCTAAAGTGGCGGCCTTGCTACAGGGATGACCTCCCTGGGCCCTGTCCGGGTTTCCTCGTCGAGTAAATGCACGGACGTTAGCACACGTGACCTCACAGTGCTGTGCTCACTCCCATGAAGATGGTTCCACTCTGAGCAGTTGCTCTGGTCTCTGTTCTAGAACATTCTCCTTTTCACACAGCTGCGCACCGGGCCCCTAACTTTCTCCATGGCCTCAGTCAAGTTCAGAGCCAGGCCTCTTGACTTCTAGTAGGTTGCACTTGGCCCCCTCCTCCTTCTACCCAGTGGGGTCCGGCCTCTCCTGTGAAACGCAGCATCTACTGTCCATGGTTGCCTAACCTGACATTTCTGTGCTAACATCTGCTGTACACGTGTGCAGCTATGGGCTCTTACTACACACGCTCCCTTCCATGTAGTAGATTTGAACATCTCTCCAGGTCACTGTAGGTTCACATTAGAGTTTCCACACGGCAGATCCCAGAATTTCTGCAAGGCAGGGGTGATGAAACCGCCTCTAGCTTGGCTTGCGGCCCCCTGTCTCTGTGGCAGCTGCCTGTCTAGAAAGCAGTGTGGCACCTTGAGAGGGAAGCAGCCTCCCCTCCCTGGCAGGTTGGGGTGCATGAGGGCTTCTTTCAACCCGGAAACATCCTCTTCAACACCACACTGCTCATTTGGCTGCACTGCGGTCAAAGCAGTGCCTCAGACGATGTCTCCAACCTGTGCCCCGAGGTCCCTGCCATCTGGAAGGCTCATGGAAGAGCTTGCTGGAGGAGCAGGAATTGGGGGTGAAGAGGAAGGGACCCTCCGGGCCAGGACACAGGGAAGGCCGGCGGGGTGGGGGGCATGCGGGCTGGCTGGGTTTTACAGAGAGGAGGAGAGACGGGAAGGCGTCTACATCATCATTAGTGCCTGACGTTGTCCTTGATTAGTCCGCTGGTGGGATGGGCTCCAGGTAGGAAAGGCTGGTTTAATCCCTCAGCATCCCCAAGAGGAGGTACCACAAGTGTGTCTACTTCACAAGTGAGGAGACTGAGGCTTCTTCGGGGCGTGAAATGACTTGATGCAGCCTCCAGGTGACAGAAGTGGACTTGAACTCATGCTATGTGACCCACATTCAGCAGACTTCACAGCGCCTGCTGAGGGCCCCTTCCTGAGATCCCCGTTGTCCCTGCCCTACAACTACCATACTATCCACACCAGGGGCCAGGAGTTGGAACAGGCCTTCCCATGAGCACTTGGTACAACACTCTTGGAGGTGGCAGAGCTGCAGGGGCGGGGGCCCAGCTCTGCTCCAGTCGGTCCCACCGTGGGCTCAGTGGGCTCCAGTCCTCCACCACGGACAGAGACTTAAAGGCACCCAGTGACCAGTGGCCCAGCCCAGCATGGGCCGGCGATGGCCAGTTCTGTTCCAGCTGTGGAGTGACGGAAACCCAGATTACATTCCAGGGTCTCTCGCCAGGCTGTACACCCTGGAGCCGGTTGGTGACCCCACCCCTGCGTGTACATGGCCGCTGTGCATCTCCAGCTCCCCGCACATCAGAGGCTGGGGCGGGGGTCTCTGCAGTGGGGGAGATGAGATGGTGGGGTCACCGTGACTGTGAGTGAAAGCCCAGGGCTTCGCTCTAGGAGATGAGAAATTCCTCAAGCTAGCCAATCCACAGGGAGCCCGAGAAGCCTAGCTAACCGCTTGCTACACACAAGCTGCCCTCTACAGCTCCAGCTGCCTGGTCCCCGGGTACGAGCCCCTGTGTGGCCTTGCCTGGCGGCTTGCTCTGGCTTGGAGCTGTAAGTAACAGAGTCTGCCTTTCATATATCTGAGGATCTTTGTGTCAGGGCCACCATCAAAGGGACCTTTAAGTCTTAGGAAACAATTGGTGCTGTGAGCAGAATGGCGGGGCCCTGACCGTTGGCTTCTGGAGAGCTTTGTCGGGAGACGGCTCTTGGTTTATTTATTGGTTCTAGACCACGGTGAGAGGGCTTGGGACAGAACTGGGGCTTGCATGTCGGGCTTGTTGCTGCTGCTGTGTGCTTGCTACTCTCCCCTCACCCAAGCGCCCTCAGCATGGGAACATTCAAATGAAGGGTGCTAACTGGACAAGCTCTGGGGACTGCCTACCCCCTCAGGTGGCCCGCTTTAGGGCCACAGGAGTCATGTGGGTCACCAGAGCAGCACTTTTCTGGGTTGGTTGTTCCAATGTGTCTCCAGCATTTATCCAGGACCTCATCCTGTCTTCGGTGTCGTTTTTTTTTTCTTTTTTTTTTCCTTTTTGCGGTACGCGGGCCTCTCACTGTTGTGGCCTCTCCCGTTGTGGAGCACAGGCTCCGGATGTGCAGGCTCAGCGGCCATGGCTCACGGGCCCAGCTGTTCCACGGCATGTGGGATCCTCCCGGACTGGGGCACGAACCCGTGTCCCCTGCTGTGGCAGGCGGACTCTCAACCACTGCGCCACCAGGGAAGGCCGGAGTCGTGTATTTAATTGTCCTTTAGGGTGGGACTCTGGTTTGTCTGTGTGTTTTGGGTGATCCCCGTGGAAAGATGTGTTGGTTGGACCCCCCGCCCCAAGGTAGAGACATGGGCCCCGTCTCACTGTCCGTGTTGCTCAGGTGGCGCTGGCGGCCTCCGTGTCTTTGTGGCTGCATAGCTCACTGCTCTCACCTGCACACTCCCTGCTCCCCAGACCCTCAGGGGTATTGTGAGTTAACATGTTCTCCCACCCACCCCCAGCCCCTGCCCGAGCCACGTGTGCTTGGGCCTGACTAAGCACCCCCAAATATTAACATGCAAAGGGACTGATCCCTCAGACTGAGGGCGCAACTGTGCTGTCCCAAGGAGAGGCTGCTATCGCTCTTCTAAATGCAAACCCCCATCTCTGGGAGGGGGAGGCCCTTTCCCCACTCCTTTTCCTTAACCTCCTAGAAAGCCTACACTGTCAGTTATCACAGACAGAAACTAAAAACCACAGTTTATGCTGCTAGAAGCCCCCCAAAAGAAAGAAACCTGGATACAGAAGGAGGTTCATATATATGTATATTATATATATAAATTATACACCAACCTTAAAAATACCTTCCCATTCCCCTTTCCTATATTTAAAGGGAGATATGTCTCAGCTTCATATATATATGAAGACTCATTACACATGAGGCCCTTTACTCACATCTCTCCTTATCTGTATGGATTTTCAATCCTGCCCCCATCCCATAGGGCTGGAGGCCAGATCGGGGGCATATATTCCCTCGGGACGCATTGACTACAGATTGTCTTATGGGCCAGGCACCTGCCCATCTGGTATGGGGCCCATTTGAAACTAGATTTCCACCATCCAAAACTCCTTCCTTAACGACTGGGTTCTAAGGGTGCATAATTCATCCGGGCTTCCCCAAGGATCCTCTCCAGGAAAGTACAATTATTTCCTCAGAGCCGTTCCCACAGATAGCGTGGTCTATCAGAAAGAGAGATAAAAAGACAAAAGGTCCACTCAGTAAATAAAAGTCAGTGTATCCCATAATGATGAAACCAGCCAATCCCTCATTTGTAATAACACATGCTAGGGGAAGATGGACAGCAGACCAGAAAAGCCTGTCTGGTACAACTACACGCCATGCTTTTAACTCTTGGTCTTGTTAATACTGATCTGGGTGCTTTCACCACTTTGCAATTCAGAGGCCAGAACCCTCCAAACGAGCCACTGTTTCAACCAAGCATGGCAAATGCCAAGGCCCGCACGCATTCTATCCTATTAGGCTGATACTCTCTCTGAAGCCCAAAGACCCGGCTGGCGTGGCCGTCACCAACCAAACCAGCACCTGAGCCAGGAGCCCCATGGCAATTGCCAGGTTGGAGGGCCTGCCCCCGGGCTGTGCTAAACTCCTACCTCAGCCACGGGGATCTCCATTGACAAGCAACCTGACACTCTCTTAAGGGCCCAAATCAGGCCATATGTTTCCAGCCTATCTGCGGCAAAACCCCTCTCATCACCCATCTGGGCAAAGGCTTGGAACCTTGGAAACCATTAGATTCGGTCACGCTTAAACAGGGCTTGAATTGTGCCAGTTGGGTTCCAGAGCTTTGGTCCAGTTACAACAATATCAGAGATGCTGGGCTCACTTTTGCTGGCTGTGCACCCACAAAACCGCTTGATTTAAAAGATATTCACAGGGACTTTGCTGGTGGCACAGTGGATAAGAATCCGCCTGTCAATGCAGGGGACACGGGTTCGATCCCTGGTCCGGGAAGATGCCACAGAGCAGCTAAGTCCTTGCGCCACAACTACCGAGCCTGTGCTCTAGAGCCCGCAAGCCACAACTACTGAGCCTGCATGCCACAACTACTGAAGCCCATGCGCCTAGAGCAAGTGCTCCGCAACAAGAGAAGCCACCACAATGAGAAGCCCGTGCACCACAACAAAGAGTAGCCCCCGCTCGCCGCAGCTAGAGAAAGCCCGCGTGCAGCAACGAAGACCCAACACAGCCCCCCAAAAAAGATATTCACAAATCAAGCTCCCAGGCTTCAAATTACAGGGAGCTCAGCCACAGAGCTGCAAAAACACAACCCACACCAACCCAAGTGGATCTCCACTTGGGAAGACTACCTCAGTCCCACAATCCACACCCAAGACCTGATTGTTAGAGACGGCTTTGCTCCAGACAATGAGACCATTGCCACAGTGAAGGCCAGGGGCCGCTCCTAAGGGGCTGACAAACCGGACTCAGGGTATTTATGGCTTTTCTTCCCTTGATATTAGGGATTCTATTCTGTTTCCTGAGCTTGCTGTTTGCCTAGCCCACGATCCTGTATATTCCTCGCTCTCTGCCAAAACGTACACCTCTATATTCCCACGCCTGGGGTGAAATCTTGCAGGTGTTACCACTGCCCACGCGTTTGCAGCCATGTTCACCACAAGCACCTCCTCCCCCTTGGTCACCAGCAAGTACCACTGTTCCTTGTCCATGGGTCTCACTGAATATCAGTTCAGACCCTCCAACAACATAGCTGCTGGACCTGCCCCCTCGGCCCAAGAAGCATACCAAGACATTATCGTCATAAAAATGTCACTCGTACTTTTAATGTACTTTGCAGTTCCACCAAGATATTATTAAAGACCCCAAAACATTTCAGATCTGTTTTCTTAGCTAATGCCACGTAACCAGGAAACTTGGTTATGGGCCAGCCTATACGGGCTCCCTGTATGAATATTTCTTCTTGTTTTCCTACCATTTACAGCAATGTATGCCCTGCGCTCTAAAAGTCTCCCCTACTAGTCAGGCCGCTAGTAATACCCCAAATAATCAAGCTCCAAACTGATGCCAAGACATTAAGGGGTCAATTGTAATAGAGTTGTGTTTTGAACACCATCTAGACCCACTTTTGAGGCCGTGGCTAGAGCCTTGTCAGTTCCTTTTCTTGAGAAGACGATTAAGTCCACACTCCAACCACTTCCCTTATCAGGCTCTCCACTGTGGACCGCTACGCCTCAGGCCCCGGGACCAGGTGCCACAGGTACCTGCCAAGCAGGCACAGGCCCTAGGCTTAGGGCTTATAATTCCAAGTCATTCAAATCAGCCAGTCCCCGGGGAAGCTGTGAACCCTAGTTGGCTCACCTCACTGGCCACAGCCAAGCCGATCCACACGGCTCCCGCTGCCTGTTATACTGCTCCCAGGTGCGCGTCCCCTGGTGTGGCCCTGCCTGGAGGCCTTCTCCCATTTGGAGCCATAAGGAACAAAAAATTCTGCTTTTATCTATCCCGATGTCAATATGCTGTGTCCACTATCAAAAGAATCTTTAAATCTTATAAAACACCAGCAGACCAAACCCTTTCTGGCTCAGGAAAAGTTAGGAAACACTGGACCTGGGAAGGTGCCACGGAGCTTCCAGGGACCCAGCACCTGACCAAAATCTGGGTCTCGAGCAAGGAAGAAGGTGAGGTCGGGGGTGGGGGGTCTGCTGCCTCTAGGGTCAGCCTCAAAGGACAAACTTTGCTGTCTGCCCACGTCTGTCCCCTGCTTGTCCTGTGTCAGAACCACCAGACAGACACCATGACAGCCAGGAAGGATAGATCATTCATTCACTCCCTCACTTACTCACACACTTAGTCATTCACTCACTACTTGTTCTTCAAACTAAGACTGTTCTTTCCTTGCAAACGCCCAGACCTGTTCCACGGGTACAAAATGAGTGCCCGTGGACGGAATTCGGGCTGATCTCCAAGGGAGAGGACACGTGCATCAACAGAGAAAATGAGATGCTGATCGGAGATCTGAGAAAGTAGGGCAGCCTCATGTAGGCAGCGCAGATCATGAACCAGACTCTAGGCACTTCAGAACGTGCTACTTCCCGACCCGCTCACAAGCCCGCAGTCCCCATCCCAGGGTACAGCTGCTGACGCTTGCTCTGAGGCAGCTCCGGCAGCTCCAGCATCCTGTTAACGGCAGACTAATTCTCATGTGTAGAAACATGAAGGACCAGCAATGCTTCCTGAATTAGGCCTCGTTCCCATTTCTCAAAGGATCTCACCGTGTTACCTGATGAGATTCATCTACTCACTCAACAACTGTGATTGAGGACCCTCTCTGTGCCAGAGGTATTCCAGGCTTGGAGAACAAGGCAGGTGTCCCAGAGGGCAAGCGTTCATTAAACAAGGAAACAGTGGATGATTTTCAATGGAAGAAAGTACCATGAGAAATGATAAGGGACAGAATAAATGATCTAGGGAGGAGGGTTTCTCAGGGAAGGTTTCTAAGAGATCAGGTGTCTGAGTCCTCCAGGAAGAGGTGATCAGGTGGGGAGAGCACAAAGGTCTGGACGTGGGAACCTGTTTCCTCTGCTCGAGGAGTGGAGAGGAGGGACGGGGGGGCGGGCAGGGCAGCCGGGCAGCGCTGGGGAGGAGAGGCCACCAGAAGCCTGTAAGTACAGGCTTGAAGTGCCCTGAGCACGGCTGCACAAAGCACCCACAGACCGGCACAGAGGCCGCACAGCGGCGGTGGCGAGGAAGGTCTCGGGCTTGGACCAGGGCGGTGGGGGAGAGGGAAAGAATGGACAGAGGGTGAAATCGTTTGGAGTCTCCATGGGCTTTGGTGTGAGGATGATGAGAGGGAAGTCAAGCTGCCCGACAGTGTCCGCAAATCTGGGGTTCTGGCAGGAGAGCGGCGCCTTCTGGCCTGAGTCTCACTGCTGCCTTCTAGGGCTCCACACACCCTCCTTCCCACCATCCGCTTATGCACTGGTCCCATCCTGCCCCCCTGCCCCGCCCAGAGCTGCAGTTCCTACGGCTCGTTCAAGGGCTGGGCTCTCTTCTCCACGCCATCAACTCTGTCCATCAGGCCACAGCTGATAAAAACAAACCCCAGTTGTTATTTTTCCCTACTGGATGCATTGGGCAGACAGAACCCAGACCGGGAACTAAGACTACAGCTTTCCTCGTGGCCCCAGCTTGTGGGCTTTTGAACCAAGAGTTGGAAGGTTTTCGGTGGCCAGCCACCGGAGTGGTTCCTGCTTTCTGGTGCAGAGAGGACTTGGTGCCCGCAAAGACCACCACGAAGTGGAAATGATGCGTTGACACAGGAACAAAGCAATCAACAAGAGAAAGCAGTAAATTACTCTAAGGCTGTATTAATGAAGACAAATGTAGTAGCATCTGAAACCCATGAGAAACTCAGGGTGACATTTGTGATATGGCGACCTTTCTCAAAATTAGAAAAATTATAACCACCGTATGGGTATGTGCAGACCTAGCAATGGGCACCTTAGCTAAACACTCCTCGCCAGACAGATTCCTTAGGGAAATACTGAACAAAGCCTCAGAAAACTCTAGTACCAAACTTATCACTTATGAATACTGACTTTAGCAGTGCTTACAAAGTCCCTGCGCCGTATCCACAAGTTATTCGGAAATTCCAGGGAGCCAGCTGTCCTTTGCCTGTTAAGAAGAGCAACAACGAGGACTTCCCTGGTGGCACAGTGGTTAAGAATCCACCTGCCAATACAGGGGACATGGATTTGATCCCTGATCCGGGAGGATCCCACATGCCGCTGAGCAACTAAGCCCGTGCACCACAACTACTGAGCCTGCGCCCTAGAGCCCGTGCGCCACAACTACTGAAGCCCGCGCGCCTAGAGCCGGTGCTCTGCAACAAGAGAAGCCACTGCAATGAGAAGCCCGCGCACCACAACGAAGAGTAGCCCCCGCTGGCCGCAGCTAAAGAAAGCCCGCACGCAGCAACGAAGACCCAATGCAGGAAGGAAGGAAGGAAGGGAGGAAGGAAGAGCAACAACTAAGAAAGATTCAGGGGATTTGTTAAGTCAGTTCTTGGCCTGTCAGTTCCCCAGGGGCCCCCATACTTACATCCATTCAGAGTGTAAACGTGCTCCTTGCCACTCTCTCCCTCCTTCAGAGAGAATCGGGTCTCTGAGCCAGCTGATTTCAGGTTGCAAGTAGCATCAAATTATGGTGAGAAAAGCATAGCCTTTTAAGTTGTTTAAATAAATCATTCTTTTTTATTTTATTGATTAGTTCAAATAGAACTCAAAAGGTACAAAAGGGTGAATGGGGAAAAATAAGTTTCTTTCCATCTGTCTCCCCCAGGCACCCAGCTTACCTCCCAGGAGGCAGCCGCAGCTACCAGGTCCTTGTGTGTGTGTCCAAAATATCACAGGCATCTAAAAGCAGGTGCAAGAACAGTGGGGGAGGTCCAGACAATTCAGTGGATGTTGCTGGGACGGTGGTCCATCATATGAAAAGATGAAATTGGCTCTCTACCTTCACCATACACAGATGTCACTTCTTTGTGGATTAAAGTCCCAAATGAGAAAAGAAAAACCATAATCTTGGGATAGGGAAGAATTTCTTAAGACACAGAAAACACAAACCATAAGGGAGAAGGCTGAAAAAATGTATCTACTTCATTAAAAACAAACAACCTTTGAGACTTCCCTGGCGGTCCAGTGGTTAAGACTCCGTGCTTCCAATGCAGGGGGTGCGGCTTCGATTCCTGGTTGGGGAACTAAGATCCCGAGTGTCGCACGGGGCAGCAAATAAGTAAAAGACAAAAACCAAAAAACAAAATTTCTGTTAGTCAGAAAACAAGTCACAGACTGAGAAAAGACATTTGCAAAGGATAAAGCTGACACAGGACTAGTACTTGAAAATATAAAGAACACCTATATACCATCTCAGACCCACTGGTTTTGTGAAATTTAAAGAGCTTGACAATGCTAGGTTTTTGAAGACGTGGAGTGACAGGGTCGCTACCCTGTGGCATAGAGAGTTAATTCAGCCCACTCCACAGATGAGGCTGTACCCTGAGGCCCAGCGGGTCTCATCCACTCATGCTGCTTTGGGATCATAGCTCCACACTTTCTCAGATACTGGTGGAGATCCTTGTGGGCCACAGAATCTTCTAGAATGTAATCCTGCTTTTTGGTGTTCATGGTACCTATTTTCAGAGTTCCTTTCTATATATGGCAAATGATACTGTTTTTCCATTTACAGTAATGACCAAGTTTCCACTTAAAAAGTACATTTGTCAGAGAATTCTTGGAAGATATTGGAGTAGGAAACACCAGAAATCTGTTTCTCCACCTGGGCAACAATTATACTGGCAGAATCTGCCTGATGTAACTATTCTGCATCTCTGGGGTCTGTTGAAAGCCTGCCACTTCCAGGGGAAGACTCGGGGAAGATTTCAATACCTCACTCGCAATAGTGGATAGAACAAAGAGAAGATAAAGAAGTAGAAAAGTTGGACTTTCCTGGAGGTGCAGTGGTTAAGAATCCCCTTGCCAATGCAGGGGGCAAGGGTTCGAGCCTTGGTCCAGGAAGATCCCACATGCTGAGGAGCGACTAAGCCTGTGCGCCACAACTACTGAGCCTGCACACCACAATTACTGAAGCCTGTGCTCCTAGAGCCCGTGAGCTGCAACAAAAGAAGCCACTGCGATGAGAAGCCCATGCACGGCAATGAAGAGTAGTCCCTGCTCGCCCCAACTAGAGAAAGCCCGCGCGCAGCAATGAAGACCCAACACAGCCAAAACATGTTTTAAAAAAAGAAAAGAAAAGAAATAGAAAACTTAAATGACACAATAAACAAACTAGATCAAACAGACATGTACGGTAAGTCCCCTACATACAAATGAGTTCTGTTTCAAGAACACTTTCATAAGTCTAATTTGGTTTTTTTGTTGTGTTTTGTTTTGTTTTGTTTTTTGCGGTATGCGGGCCTCTCACTGTTGTGGCCTCTCCCGTTGCGGAGCACAGGCTCCGGATGCGCGGGCTCAGCGGCCGTGGCTCACGGGCCCAGCCGCTCTGCGGCATGTGGGATCTTCCCGGACCGGGGCACGAACCCGTGTCCCCTGCATCGGCAGGCGGACTCTCACCCACTGCGCCACCAGGGAAGCCCTCCAATTCGTTTTTAAGTCCAACAAAGTTAGCCTAGGTACCCAACTAACACAATTGGCTATATAGTACTGTACTGTAGTAGGTTTATAATACTTTTCACACAAATAATACATAAAAAACAAACACAAAAATTAAAGAAAACATTTTGAATCTTAGAGTACAGGACCACGAAAAGTACAGTAGTGCAGTACAACAGCTGGCATACAGGGGCATGTTCACATCTTTGAAAACTCACAACTTGAAGGTTCGTATGTAGGGGACTTACTGTACAGAACACTCCACCAAAGAACAATAGAATATACATTCTTCTCTAGTGCACATGGGACATTTTCCAGGATAGACCATATATTAGGCCATAAATTTAGTGCCAATGGATTTAAAGAGATAGATATTATAGAAAACATCTTCTCTGACCACAATGGGATGAAGTTAGAAATCAGCAACAAGAGAAAAACTGGAAAATCCACAAAATCATGGAAATTAAAAAACACGCTCTTTTTCTTTTTCTTTTTTTATTGGAGTAAAATTGCTTTAAAATGTTGTGTTAGTTTCTGCGGTACAATGAAGTGAATCAGCTATATGTATACCTATATCCATCCCCCCATCTCACCCATTTGGTCGTCACAGAGCACTGAGGTGAGCTCCCTGTGCTATACAGCAGGTTCCCACTAGCTATCTATTTTACACGTGGTAGTGTATTTACGTCAAACCTAATCTCCCAGTTCTTCCACCCTCCCCTTCCCCCCCATGTCCACATGTCCATTCTCCATGTCTATGTCTCTATTCCTGCCCTGCAAATAGGTTCATCTGTACCATTTTTCTAGATTCCACATATATGCGTTATATACGATATTTGTTTTTCTCTTTCTGGCTTACTTCATGCTGTATGACAGACTCCAGGTCCATCCACATCTCTACAAATGACCCAGTTTCATTCCTTTTTATGGCTGAGTAGTATTCCATTGTACATATGTGCCACATCTTCTTTATCCATTCATCTATCATTGGACATTTAGGTTGCTTCCATGTCCTGGCTATTATAAATAGTGCTGCAGTGAACACTGGTGTACGTGTGTCCTTTAGAATTATGGTTTTCTCTGGGTATATGCCCAGTAGTGGGATTGCTGGGTCATATGGTAGTTCTATTTTTAGTTTTTTAAGGAATCTCCATACTATTCTCCATAGTGGCTGTATCAATTTACATTCTCAACAACAGTGCAAAAGGGTTCCCTTTTCTCTACACCCTCTCCAGCATTTACTGTTTGTAGATTTTTTGATGATGGCCATTCTGACTGGTGTGAGGTGATACCTCATTGTAGTTTTGATTTGCATTTCTTGAATAGTTAGTGATGTTGAGCATCTTTTCATGTGCCTCTTGGCCATCTGTATGTCTTCTTTGGTGAAATGTCTACTTAGATCTTCTGCCCATTTTTTAATTGGTTTGTTTGTTTTTTTGATATTGAGCTCCATGAGCTGTTTGTACATTTTGGAGATTAATCCTTTGTCTGTTGCTTCATTTGCAAATATTTTCTCCCATTCTGTGGGTTGTCTTTTCATCTTGTTTATGGTTTCCTTTGCTGTGCAAAAGCTTTTAAGTTTCATTAGGTCCCATTTGTTTATTTTTGTTTTTATTTTCATTAGTCTAGGAGGTGGGTCAAAAAGGATCTTGCTGTGGTTTATGTCAAAGAGTGTTTTTCCTATGTTTTCCTCTAAGAGTTTTATAGTGTTTGATCTTACATTTAGGTCTCTAATCCATTTGGAGTTTATTTTTGTGTATAGCGTTAGGTAGTGTTCTAGTTTCATTCTTTTACGTGTAGCTGTCTGGTATTCCCAGCACCTCTTATTGAAGAGGCTGTCTTTTCTCCATTAAGCAACACACTTTTAAACAATCAATAAATCAAGAAGAAGTCAGAAAGAAAATTAGAAAATACTCAGAGATAAAAGAAGACTAGAACACAACATATCAAAACTTATGAGTGTAGTGAAAGCAGTGCTAAGGGGGAAATTTATAGCTATAACTCTTCTATTGCAAAATAAGAAATATCTCAAATAAACAACCTTACTTTACAACTTAAGAAACTAGAAAAAAATGAACAAACTAAACTCAAAGTTAGAAGAAGGAAAGAAATGATAAAGATTACAGCAGAGATAAATGAAATAGAGAATAGAAAAACAATAGACAAAATCAATGAAACCAGAAGTTGCTTCTTCAAAAAGATCAACAAAATTGATGAACATTTAGACAGATAGACTAAGAAAAACAGAGAGAAGACTCAGATTACTAAAATCACAAACTAGAGTGGGGAGATAACTACCAACTCTACAGATATAAAGAGGATCACGAGACTACCGTGAACAATTGTACACCAACAAATCAGATAATCTGCATGAAATGGACACATTCCTAGAAACACAAAACCTACCAAGACTAAATCACAAAGAAACGGAACATCTGAGTAGATCTATTTCTAGTAAGGAATTTGAATCAGTAATGAAGAATATCCCGACAAAGAAAAGCCCTGGACCTGATGGCTTCACTGGTAAATTCCACCAAACATTTAAAGAAGGACTAATACGAATCCCTCTCAAATTTTACAAAACATTGAAGAGGAGGGAACACTTCAAGCCCCATTGTATGAGGCCGGTAGTACCCTGACATCAAAGCCAGACAAAGCCACTACAAGAAAACCATAGACTGATATCCCCTATGAGCACCGATGGAAAAATCCTCAACGAAATACTAGCAAACAGAATTCGGCAGCCTGTTCTCACGGCAGGCACTGCAAAGGGCACCTGACACATATTACCTCATTTAATTCACAAATATCCCTGTGAGAGAGGGATTACTCTTGCCATTTTATAGACAAGCAAACCAAGGCAAAGAAATCAAGTACTTCATCTGAAGTTGCAGCGAGTGTATTTCTATCTACTTCTATTTACTTCTTCTTCTCAGGAGAGATTTTTAACCCAAGTTCCACATTCATACTCTATAAGCTGAGGGCTCGCCAAGGTCTCTCACTAAGTATCTATTGTATATTCAACATGGGACCCGAGGGAGGGCCATGACTGTGATAAAATTAGGGGTGCAGCTGTGGCTGTACGTGGCTGTCTTCGTGGAACACAAGATGCAGAAGAGAAAGCCAGAGGCCACAGTTCAGAACAGCCAGAAGCCTGAGTGCTCAGGTCCTTCTTGCAGGAAGGAAACCCAGGCAGGAGGACTGACAACCAGAGGACCTGAGGCAGCCCAGGCGAGCAGAGCCAAGATGCGCCCTCCTGAACGGGGTCTCCAACGACAAGTTCTATGTTCCGTGTCCACCATTTAAGAAACAGTGTCATTTCTCTCCTACCCTCAGCCTCACGTCTCTACGTACTGGTCTGCAGCTTCTTCTTTTCACCTCCAAATTATGCTCTCCTGGTCATGTTCCTGTGTCAGCACATGGATGTCTACTGTGCCTTTTCCAGCTCTCAGAGGGCCTCCCACAGAATGGACACAGCCCTCGTGCGTCTGGATGACTTGTCCTATTCGGAGTGGACGTGGTCACAGGGCTTCTTGAGAATGGGCAGTCCTTTCCCACAGAGTTGCTCCCTCCCATTGACTGACCAGAGGTGGGGAGGGGATGTCGTGTCTCAGAGAACCTGGTAAGGCCAGGATTCGGGTCCTTCTGATGTTTAAGTTGGGGTCTGAAGCACCTCCCATGATGCAATGGCTGCTCTGCACAGTCACGACTGCTGCCCAAAACAGCTGGGCTGGTCAGATGAGGGCCAGGCCTCGTCCCCAGGGGCTGTGGCACCGTCCACCCTGTTCAGCCAGGCTGTGTCCTGCACACTTCTGGGTGCAGCTCTCTGGAGCCTTCTCTGTCATCCAGGTGAAGCAGCGACAGGCGCCCTCCTTGCCTTGCAAGGGCTTAGCTGCTCCGAGTCATAGACCAAGACCTAGAGCAGCCAAGAGCTCTTCCTCCTTTCTGTTCCCCACATCTGGAAAAGCCGGTCTGTTTACAGTGATAGCAATCAATTCACCCAAAGGACACACGTCCTGGCAAGTTCAGGAAGCCAGTGGGACACAGCCCCTGTGGAAGCTGAATGTTCCTGGGCTTTCCAGAAACCTGCCTGCATGCTTAAAATTTCCCCCCCCCCCTTTCTGTCCCTCCTTGCCTCCACCCTCTCTCCCTGTCCTTCAACAAACACTCATCACCCTTCACATGTACCAGGCACTGTGGTAAGTACTGAGCACTGAAAGGTGAATTAGCAAGTTCCTACTACTCTTCGTAAGGACGTGCCGTTCTTCTGCACCAAGTTTCAAATTCCCCTTGGTCGAGGTTTTCTATAGTTTTATTGTATTTTCTGAATTCATGCTGTCCCAGATATCGAGGGTCCCTACGCTGATTCAGAGAACCATGGGCTGGTCCCTGGACCCCTGTTTCTTTAGGCTCTGTCCCAAGTGCTTTGCACTGACCAAGCCTTCCAAGAACTGAAGAAACATGGGCACCTGCTGGAATCCCCTCTCTTCCCTGGAGGAGAACTCACAATGGCCTTGTCAAAGGCCGTCATGGCTGCCACCTGGAATGCTCCCAGGTACAATGGCCTCACCTCCACTACCCAGGCTCCCACATATACCTCCCTCTCCAGCCTGGTCACTTGTGCTCAGACAGCTTGGGCGTGGCACTTTGAGGGTACATTTTAGGTTGAATGAATGGACAAGTCACCAGGTGGAAACAGAAGCTCAGAGAGGTAGCAAGTCTGCCCCTTCATGACTTCTAAAAGGTAACATGCAGAGCCGAAAATAGTTGCCTTGATTTGGGAGAATCACGGAGTATTAGTACAATTTTCCTTTCTATGTTTTCTAAGTTTAAGTGTATTTTTTCCAAAAGAAAACAAATGCAGAGAAAAGATAACAAGAAAGGTCCCTCTGGCACAGTAGGTGGGAGGGTAAAAGTTTCTCAATACCTGGAGGCAAGTGGCTTCTCTAAAAGGTGGGTTCCTGGTCAACCGAGAGGGGGTCAGTTCCCACGGGGAGGCCTTCGGAGGAAGCCTGAGTTTGAGAGTGAAAGGCCCAGGATCGAGGCTGTTCCGGGATGCACCTGCTAAATTCCAGTGTTTTCTCAGCAATTCTTCGGAGTCTTAGTAGCATGCTGCATGGCAAAGGCTATTTGAGAGGTGCTGTAAGTGAAACCTGGAAAGGACATGCTTAACAGGGAGCAGCCTGCAAGCCCCAACCTGCACAGCTTGAGTAGCCTGCAAGCCCCAACCTGCACAGCTTGAGTAGTGTCTGCATCCAGGGGACCCACTGGCCCAGCCCTCTCTGTGCATCTGATGCTTCCTGATGTCCTGGGCAACTTGGGCCAAACTCTAGGTGTAACTCACTGGGCAGGCAGTGAGCTCTCCTGCAGAGTGGCAGGGTCCCCACCCCTCTCTGGGGCAGAGAGCATGAACCTGATTATTCTCAGGGCTGAACAGGGGGAAATGACTAAGCTTGAGGTATGCTTAATACTCTTTAGATTTTGCCCCTTTCCTCTGAGCCCAGCCTGCCCTTGGCCTTTCCAGCTCTGCCCCAGGAGCCACCCTGTTCCCCACAGAGATCAAAGACTTTCCAGCCTCCAGGACCCTTCCAGGTGCACCCTGCCTCCCTCTTCCTGCACAGACTCCCCTATCAGCATCTGTCCTGTCTTCTTCTCCCAGAACCCACCGTCTGTGCCTATTTCCTTCTGCCCTAGACGTCCATGGCTCTTCTCCCTTCTCCCCCAGCACAGTGGCTCTGACCCCTATCAGGGATTCCCTTATTTATCCTGCAGCCCTTGCAGCACGTGGAGCAGGGCCTGACCATCCTCCAGGGCCTGTGCCTGCTGTTCCTCTGTAGGGAAGGCCTCCTTCTCCCTCTAGTTAACCACTGCACACTCGCTCAAGGGTCACTTCCTCCCACAAGCTCCCTCCAGCCCTAGGTCAAGCCAGGCTGGGCTGCTGGGTGCCCCTGAGGATCCCTGCAGTCTCCTCCCAGCACCAAACCCTTTACACATTTATCATGCAGTGTCTGATTGAACTCTCTCTCTCCTTTCCCTAGGGTAAGCTTCAAAAAGGCAGGGATCCACATCCTTGCCAACATTTGTTATATGTGTTCTTTTTGATGACAGCCATTCTGAAAGGTATGAGGTGACATATCACCATGGTTTTGATTTGCATTTCCCGGATTAGTGATCAGCATCTTTTCACGTCCCTTGGCCGTAGGCATTTCCTCTTTGGAAAAATGTATATTCAGTTCTTCTACCCATTTTTAAATCGGTTTATTTATTTATTTATTTTAGCTATATTAGCTGTTTATATATGTTGGATATTAACTCCTATCGGTCATATAATTTGCACATATTTTTCTCATTCAGTAGGTTGTCTTTTCATTTGTCAATGGTTGTCTTTGTTGTGCAAAAGATTTAAGTTTTATTACTAAGGTCCTATTTGTTTAATTTTGCTTTTATTTCCTTTGCTTTAGGAGACAGATCCAAAAAAATATTGCCACAATTTATTTCAAAGAATATGTTGGCTATGTTTTCCTCTAGGAGTTTTATGGTTTCCTATCTTACATTTAGGTCTTTAATCCATTTTGAGTTTAGTTTTGTATATGGTGTTAGAGAATGTTCTAATTTCATTCTTTTATGTGTGGCTGTCTAGTTTTCCCTGCACCACTTATTGAAAAGACTGTCTTTTCTCCATTGTATATTCTTTCCTCCTTTGTCATAGATTAATTGAACATAAACGTGTGAGTTTCTTTCTGGGCTCTCTATTCTGTTCCATTGATTTATGTGTCTGTTTTTGTGCCAGTACCATACTGTTTTGATGACTGTAGCTTTGTAGTATAGTCTGAAGTCAGGGAGTATGACTGCTCCAGCTCTGTTCTTTCTCAAGATTGTTTTGGCTATTCAGGGTCTATTGTGTTTCCATACAAAATTTTAAATTATTTGTTCTAGTTCTGCAAAAAATGCCATTGGTATTTTAATAGGGGTTGCACTGAATCTTTAGATTGCCTTGGGTAGTATGGTCATTTTAACAATATTAATTCTTCCAATCCATGTTGGTGAGGATGTGGAGAAAAGGGAAAGCCCATACACAGTTGGTGGGAAGGTAAATTGGTGCAGCCACTTTGGAAAACAGTATGGAGGTTTCTCAAAATACTAAAAATAGAACTACCATCTGACACTACTCCTGGGTATAACTAAACCACTCATTGGAAAAGATACATGCACCCCAATGTTCATAGCAGCATTATTTACAATTGCCAAGATATAGAAGCAACATGAATGTCCATCAACAGAGAATGGATAAAGAAGATGTGAGATACAGACACACACACACACACACACACACACACACACACACACAATGGAATACTACTCAGCCATATAAAAGAATAAAATTTTGCCATTTGCAGCAACATGGACGGACTTGGAAGACGTGCTAAATGAAGTAAGTCAGACAGAGAAAGACAAATACTGTTGATATCACTTATATGTGAAATTTAAAATATACAACAAACTATTGAATATAACATAAAAGAAGCAGACTCACAGATATAGTTTTCAAGTGTGTGGATTTTATGCAGGGGGCACGGAGGCAGTGGGACAGTCTGCCTTCTAGAGTCAAGAGGCCCAGTTGCCCTCCATGTGGCCTGGGCATGTTCCTTCCCCACTCTGAGCCTGTAGGTGGGGTGACACCTACTGGAAAGGCTCTGTGGGATTAAATGAGGTCATGTGTACAAAGAACCTATGGCAGTGCTGGACACTTAGTAGGCCCTCAGCAATGCTGGCTCCCCTCCACCCTCCAAGGTCCAAGGCAGCTGTGACTGTCCTTAATCCATCGCCCAGCAGTTCCACCACGGAGTGATGCGGACCGGGGTGCAGCGTTCCGGGCTCCGGGCTCTGAGGGTGCAGGGAGAAGGAATGGGTGGCCGGAGCTGGTCTCAGCACCGCCTCTGCAGGGCAGGGAACTGGTCTCACGATGAGCCTGGACCCAGAGGCCACGCATATTAACTAACCCAGCAGAAAGATGAAAGAGCTCCAACTTAAGAACAGTTCGAGCAGTGGTGACCCGAGGGGTGCCACGGTGGGGAGTTTGGGGGGCATAGTGGTTGATGGTGATCATTCTTAAGAAATGGCGATCACCTGCTAAGAGTGCAAAGTGTGCGAAGTGTGCGAAGCGCCTCACCGTGGTAGCTTTGGCTCCGGGTGGGAGGTGGCGCCCAGACGTGGGCATCAGGAGTCAAACCCCCGCCCCAACCTCGGGGTGGTTCAGGGCTGCGCCCTTGGCGCTGGGCAGGTCCCTTGGGGTGCCCCTCAGTCTAGGGCGGGGGCCGGGCGGCGGCCGGGGCTCCTCCCTCTTCGTCAGGGGCGCCCCTGCTCTTAACCCGCGCGCGGGGGCGCCCTGGCCACTGAGCTCCGCCGGGCAAGAGAGCGCTCAGCGCAGAGCCAGAGCTGCGCGCGTCCTGTTCCGAGGCCGTCGCCAGCCCACCAGCATGGCCCCCTCAGCGGCGTCGGGCGGCAGCAGCCTGCCTAGCGGCTTCGCGGTCTTCACCACCTTCCCGGACCTGCTCTTCATCTTCGAGTTTGTGAGTGGCTGGCGCGCCCCCGCGCCCGCGCCTGGGAGGGCGGGATGGGATGGGTCGTGCCGCGCGCTCTCCTGGGGGATCCGTACAGCGTGCCGACTGATTCGCAAGCAGCGAGGGTCCCTGAGCCTCGGTAGCCGGGCCCGGGGAGGAAAGACTCTCCCGCACGCCCACCCCGCAGTAATACTTTGGCCCCTTCTAGCTAACGGCCATGGGGAAACCGTCTCCAAGACTTAGGTGGAAAAAACGAACTCGCAACACGGGTCAGATACCCGAAGCCGGCCCCGGTCCACTCTTTGCGCGCCGGTTTCGATGCTGCGCTCCCGACCTGTCTCCCATGGGCCGAGCAGAGGAAGCCCTTATTGGAGAGCGACGTCCCTGTAGAGGGGCCCAGCTCTTTCCAGGGTTAGGATTTTGCTTCAAAATTTAAAAATCATCAAAAGAAACCTGAGGATTACCAAGCGAAGTGTGGAGATTGGGTTGGTGTCATAGGAGGAGCCGAATCCGGATTATTTTCTCTTGAACGTCTCTGGTGAAGGTATTTGCGACAACTTTGATCTGGAACTAATAAAACACGCTGTCGTTTGCTCCGCCACAGCCATGGTGCCCAGTGTGGGGTGTGCGAGGGGAGAGGGACCTGTGAGAGGCGTCCCCGGCCTTGGCTGACTTTGAGCAGTCTGTAGACCTCTGCACCGCGGCTGGTCCCTCCTTACACTGGAGCCGCACAGCCTCGCACGGCTGCAGGAAAGCGCTTCCTACTCTGGGCTCCTGTAAAGTGCTCACTGCCGGGAGGCTTCAGACCCGCCTTCAGCCTAAACTCCCCCAGGGCCCCAGGGCCTCACCTAAGGGGGTGGGGGGAGCGGGTGCGGTATTTCTTCTGTGGGTGCCGTTCCACGGGCTCCGAGACTCCTTTCCCTGCGTCCCCACCGCAGAAGTGGCTGCCTGGAGAGTCAGCTGGAAAAGAAAACGTCCAAGCCTGTTTAAAAACGGGACCCCAGCTTCTTATCTCCTGACGGTCAGGGAGGGTGTGAACAACAAAGGGATCAGGTTCTGTCATCCACGGAGGGTTGGGGGAAAGGGAAGCGGGGGTTAAGTTTGCTTGATGGCACCATATCAAGGAAGTGACATCTAGGAGAAACCCTGGACACCTCTAAGCTGAGCCACACTGTTTATAGGTAGGGACACCCAGACCCAGAGTGGAAGGGGCTTGCAGTCACTGGAACATTCCTTCCCCAAATGGCTCATCTCCGCGCTTCCAGTCGCACTTAGCCTGAAAATGAGTAATAGGTGGTTTCTTCAGAGGCTACTGTATTTACAAAGGCAGAATTTGGTGACTGTAAGTGATGATGGCTAGAGGTGAGATGGGGCAGAGAGATTTTTAAGCAACAAAATGACTTGCTCGTATCTCTTGAGTTGCCCTAATGAGTTTTTTACTCTGCCTTTGTAGCTGTTTGGGGAGCATTATAACAAGAATCATAAGAAAGTGTGTTGAGAATTGCCTGGCAGTCCGGTGGTTAGGACTCTGTGCTTCCACTGCCAGGGGCCCGGGTTCAATCCCTGGCCGGGGAACTAAGATCCCGCAAGCCACACGGCATGGTCAAATAAATAAATAATTTTTTTTTAAAGTGTGTTCATCGGGCTTCATGCAAAAGACTCTAGCACACCCTCCTCCTCTTTCCCTGACCTGAACAGGTACACGAACATGTGTGTCACAATAATCAACAGGTGGAAACAGCCCAAATGTCCCATCAACGGGTGAACGGATAAGCAAACCGGAATAGTCCATGCAACGGAATATTATTCAGCTGTAGAAAGGAATGAAGTACTGATACAGGTTGATAAACACTGAAACACTGCTCTAAGTAAAAGAAGCCAGGCACAGAAGGTTACATAGTGTATGACTGCATTTATCTGAAATGTCCAGAATGGGTAAGTCTATAGAGACAGAACTCAAATCGGTGGTTTGCCAGGGGCTGAGACGAGAGGGTAATTGGGAGCAGCTTAATGGGTATGGGCTTTTCTTTCAGGGTGATGAAAAGGTTTTGGAGTTAGCGGTGATGGTTGTACAACATCGTGAGTGTATTAAATGCCATCGAACTGGTCCCTTTTAAATGGTTACTTTTCTGTTGCACCAACTTCAAATCAAACTTTTTAAATTAAGAACTATTTCAAAAATGACAGAAAAGTATATATACTTCAATAGGCATCCACGTAATTAACACTCAACTTTGTCAAATCTTAATATTTTGCCTTATTTACTCTCAGTATTAAGGAAATAGGGCTTTCAGATGACATCTAAGCCCCCTGGGTATTTTGCTATTATCTCACCTTACCTCTCCTCCCTCCACCCTCAGGACGACCCCTGGGCTGGATGTGTGTTCAAGATTAGACCTTTACTGCACCCCTAACTATCTATGACTACACACGGTGTGGTTTTATATATTTTCTCACTTTCTGAAAGTACCGTCACCCCGTACACATCCTTCTGTAACATGCTTCTCATGCAACCTTGTTCTGAGCTTTATACATGTTGACACTGTTTATTCAGTCTTCTATTGCTGGACACTTGGGCAATTTCCAATGTGTTGCATTTTGATAGCGCAGATGGAACCGCCAAAGAACATCCTTGTATTTGCCTCTTTCCTTTTGGGAATTTCTTGTGGGAACACACAGAGATTTGACTTGCTGGGTCATAGGGAATGTACACCCTTGTTTTCCCAGACGTTAGCACACTGATATCCAAAAGGGTTACAACGTACACAGTCAGAAGAGAAGTTTCCAGGAAGCTGATGAAGCTAATTAAGCTCAGGACTCCCACTTGCTCAGGACCCTTCCAAGACTCTGACTCACTCCGCATGCTTTCATAAAGAGGGTCCCCATATCGTATAACTTCCTGACCCCACCAGCGGCTTATGAAAGTCTCCATTGTTCCTCATCCTGCCACACTTGGTAGAGTCAGATTTTGTAATTTTCTGCTAGTCCAGAGGGTGTGAAATGCTTGATTATTTTTTAACTCTGTGGTCCAGCGAGTCGTTGATTACTCCCAGTCTGTATTCTCATGCCTGACCTCCCAATAGCCTGGAAGGTGCAGATGCCAAACTTTCAGCCTCCAGGACTGAGGGTGGAGCTCTGCCCAGCTCCCAAGACATGCCCACAGAGCAGGGAAGGCTGGTAGCTCGGGCTGGCGCAGGGCAGCTCAACTCTGGCCCTGCACCCCTACCCCTGAGCTCCTGACTTCCGAGAGCTGCAGGGTCTTCACAGGAAGGGGAAGGCAGGCCCAACCAGGTGGTGTGACCCTGCCTCCGTCAGCACCCCAGAGCCGCAGAGGCCATGCCGCTGTTGCAGGCGGTGGGGTCACAGGTGTACCCCCATTCAGGTGCAGGTGGAACGCCCAGTGTCCCCCCTCCCACAACAACTCCCCCCAGGGCTTTGCTTCTGGCCTGTTCCCCCACTGCCACCCAAGGACATTTTTCCTTTTGGAGCCAAGGCTCTGTCTCCCCATCCTCGTCTTCCCTCTAAGCCAGGGGCTTCGGGACACTTGGGACATGTTCAGACAATGGGATGTTAACATAGGATGTTTTTTGTCTCAGCTCTGGCCAGCTCTGGTCTCCCCAAGTGCCGGGAGAGACGCCTCCCTTTCGAAACTTGTGAAGGGGATACCTGAAAACAGGTTATGTAATAATCTTTAACCCAACTGCCTCTTCCCCAGCCTGCTAGAGATGGAGCCGCTGATAGAATGGCTGGATCTTGAGAGAACATTTCTTTGGAAAGAGTGTGCGCACCTCAGGGTGTGCCCTTTGGGGGGGCGGGGGTGGGAGTTGGAAGCCACCCGGAATCAGCCGGCAGTGTCGATTCTTACAGTGAACTGGACATAGTAGTTACTGAAATGAGACTGCTTCTAGGACCCAAAGTGACTGGGGACTTTTTATTATTTGAGAGTGACCAGAAAAGTCCTGGGACTGGGAGGGCAGGGGAGGGCAGGATGACAAAGCACTTTTCTGACGGGTGGTCCACATTCTGGCTACACTGGGAAGGCAGCATGAGGACCCCTAGGAGATGAGAGATGTAGAATCACAGAAACATAGTTTTCAAGAGGTGGGGGGAAACTGAGGCTCAGAGAGGGGAGGCAGCTCGCCCGGTACCTCCATCTCCAGTGGCACTTCTTGCAGTGACAGCAGAGCTCTCGCAGATTCCTGCATTCACCCAAACACCCACGATGAACTTCCGTCTACAACAGAAGGGACCACATTGCCCACCTGGCAGCCCTGGGCAAGGCCTGATTCCCTCTCTCCCCCCAAGGGAGTGAAGGGACAGCTCGGAGCCACTGGGGAGCTCACAGCTGCCTAGGCCTTATTGTCAAAAACACCCTGGAAAAACAAAAACAAAAACAAAAACAAAAAAACACCCTGGAGGTCCTGAGTCACTAGGTTCTGGGCCGGCCCAAGAATCTGCATTTGCTAAGCACTGCACGGCCCGCATCATCCAGCTAGGTTTGGAGTGGTCGACGGGAGGCCAGTCTACCCCTCAACGTTAAATGGGCGACAGGATACTGGAGACAGCTCTCAGTGAAAGGCTTGGGCAAGAAGCCAGGTGCCCTGAGGTTCTCCTGGGCTCGGCGGAAGCACCCTCTCTGCTCCTGGGGAAACTTTCATTCTGCCCCAGCCAGGGACCTCTCCTACAGTCACCGGAGAGTACGAGCCGGCCCTGCCGCCAGTGCAGGACGGTGGCTGAGCCTCACTTCCCTGGCTGTGCCCACTGACTCCTGGCCCTGTGTCTCTCCTCGTGTTGCAGGCCCCTCCCTGGAGCTGTTTAAAAGGAGGTAAGGGTACTGCTGGGTTTTCTCCTTTCCTCTTCTCTGAAGGGAGGGGGAGAATTATAGGTAGAGGTCTCTCAGGGTTTTGTCCTTGGAGCTGAGAAGTGACTTTCCAGGTTTTCAAGAATGGGAGGCCTGCTTTGATCCGAAGTCAGTGACTGAGCTGTTCTCTGGAGACCACTAAGCGTGATGACGCAGCTCAGCTCCAGGATCCTCATGCGTATGTCGTCACAACCAAGCTGCCTTGAGAAAGATTGCTTCTGCGCTTTCCATAGGTCACCCCCAACTCGACGCAGATGGGCCCCCCTCTCTGTCCGAGTGCTTTCAGAAGAGAGTAGGCAGGTTCCAGATGCCCCTGCAAGGCACAGCTCACACTCAAGTCAGGCCAGGACAAAGGATGGCTGCTGCACCCACTCCCTCCATGCTGGCTGCCAGGGCGCGTTGGGGACGCGTGCTGTGCTGTCAGCCAAGGCTGGTTCTGCAGAGCCTTAGGAATGGCTTCTGTTTTGTTTTGTTTGCTTTTTTTTAATTGAAGGATAGTTGATTTACGTTGGCCAATCTCTGCTGTACAGCAAAGTGACTCAGTTATACACATACAGACATTCTTTTTTAAAATATTCTTTTCCATTATGGTTCATCCCAGGAGATTGGATATAGTTCCCTGTGCTATACGGTAGGACCTCGTGGTTTATCCATTCTAAATGTAATGGTTTGCATCTACCAACCCCAAGTTCCCAGTCCATCCCTCTCCCTTCCTCCCCCTTGGCAGCCACAGGTCTATTCTTTATGTCTGTAAGTCTTTTTCTGCTTTGTAGATAGGTTCATTTGTGCCCTATTTTAGATTCCACATGTAAGTGACATCATATGGTATTTGTCTTTCTCTTTCTGACTTACTTCACTTAGTATGATAATCTCTAGCTGCATCCATGTTGCTGCAAATGGCATTATTTCGTTCTTTTTAATGGCTGTGTAGTATTCTATTGTATATATGTACCGCATCTTCTTTACCCAAGGAAGAGCTTGGCTTTGCTCTGGACTCAGGACACTTTATCTGAGGGAAGGGCTGGGCATGGGAACTGGGCCACCTGGGGCCTGCCTCCAGGCAGGATGGGGCCAGCCAGTCTGGACCTGGATGGGGGCTGGGGACTGACTCCCCCTGGATTCCGTGCTGAGCCCTGGCTTCCACCCCTGATACAAGCCCAGCTGCGCTTCTTCTTGGCTCTCAAGTATAGGTCCCTGGACTTGGTGCTTTGGACCAGAGGCCACCAGGGTCAGGCACTGATGAGATGCCCCAGCAGGTGTTCTCTCCGGATGCTCATGAATGTGAGGACAGCAGGTGAATGACAGCCCTGGTCCCTGAAGCACTGATGCCTTGGGGAGGTGTGGGCCAACTCCTCACGGGTTCCAGATTATTCCTCAGAGCATGAAGCAGGGCCCTGGTACTCTCTGCATCGTGGGGCTCTAACCTGTCTTCTGCATTCTGGTGGGAAGCTGTGGTTCCTGGTAGCTTCTGGATGGGTAGCTTCTAGTGGCATAACTACTTCCTAGGGTAATGCAGTGGCCTTGATTCTCCGCCACACTTAGCCAAGGCTCTCTGTCCCTCCCACCATGTGAAAAACATTCGGTTCACGCTGGGGCAAAACAACCCTTGTGTTGAATCATTTTAATACACCAAGGTCCTAGGACCTAGAACATACATGTAGGAACTAAAAGAAAAGCCTTGTCACCAGCCGTCACACATTGACGTGCATGTGCGGTGAGAAAAAGGGCCACACAGCCAGTCTCAGCTGACCTGAAATTCCACACTGGAGCCTTGGCTCCTATCAGAATACAGTCAGGCTGGGAGGGGAGGGGCCAGAAAGAGAGGGACGGGGGGGAAGGGGGAGAAGTACCCCCGCATGCTAATGACCAGTGCTATGGGGGGTGGGGGTGGGTACTCACCTGAGGGAAGAGGGACTCAGGCCTGGACAGGAGGCCACTTCCCAGTCCACACTCACCCTGTTAATATCAACTACAGACGTGAACCCACACCCTGTCTTTTTGAATCCTAGACCTCTATCCTCCTCTTCACAAACAGACTCAAGGTCCCCTGAGTCCTGGTCTCACCCTCAGATTAAAGGGACATTATCTAAGTCTATATTGGGAGGGTCATGTAATGATGGTTCCCCAGAAGGAAGGAGCCTGCTGACAATGGGACCAGGAGGGCAGAGCACCTGGCATAGGTAAACTGAGTCACGAAGCCTCAGAAGCACTCCTGGTGCTCACCATGGGAGTAGACTCAGAGGTCAGACTCCTCAGTTGGCAGAGGGGGAGAGGGTCCCCACAGAGAGAATCTCTGACCTGCCCCAGATACCTCCATGAGGTCCAAGGAGAGGACGCTGTGCAAATATCTGGGCTCTTTCCCTCTCCTGGGCAGAGGTGATTAGCTGGTCACCCTCACTGGGGCCCCGACACTCACCAGGACCTGCCTTTGCCCTTGGTGGCCCCAGAGCTGCTTGAGTGGGGCTTGGCAGCAAGACTGGAGGAGAGAGGCCAGGATGGGAGAGATGGGCTCCATTTACTAGTGTGTCTTTGAATAAAGTCTGTCTCCCTGGACGTACCTGCCCCCAGTGCTGCCATTTCCTCTCAGTATCTGTTAAATGCATAAGTGAATGAATGAATGAATGGGTGGCTGAGTGAGTGAGCAGGTGGAGGAAGGCTTTCCTTTGACTTGCTGGGAGCCCAGTTCCTCCATACAAGGGTGGTGGGGCTCACATGACAACTAGTGTTTGCTTCCTGCTGTCTCTGCTTTTCAGAACAGGAAGAGCCCCCCGCCTCCCCCTCAGACCCCTTTTCGTGGGTCTTGGGGAAGGTTTCAGTGCTCTGATCTCCCTCTCTATACTCTCCTGCTGCCTGGTGCTTAAGTCCTCTTGACTTGGTGCCTATTCCCTTCCCTGCAGTAGCTCAGCCTCCAGACACACACGCACAAGAAAACGCCCTCTGCTCTACCTCACGGAATGGCTGATTGTTTTAGTCAAACAAGGCTCAGAGCTGGGACTGCTGCTTCTCCTGGAACACCGTTACTCTACTGGCCAAGTCACCTGCATAGGCCCTCCCAGCATTGCAATGACCCCTGACTGCCAAAAGAGTTCAGTGGATAGAGACACTTCCAGAAACACAAACTGGAGTTGCTCTTCCTGGTGGCCCTGGGAGAGCACCTAAGGGCTCGGAGCTCTCGGCAGCCGGGACAAGTCTCATTGGTGTGTCCATCTCTCTCCTCCCTCCTGGGGAGGTGATTTTTGCCCACCTGACCAAAGTAGCAGGACTGCTCAGGGTTGGGTGCGCCACCTGTGTTCTGTGGCCAGTTTCCTTCTCAAGAGTTCAGGGCACAAGCTCCTATTCACATACATGTGCCCTTCAAGACCACACTGTGCCCTCGGAGCTTGGGAATTCTGACACTGGGCCCCGAGGGACTTACAACCGGGTGTGTGTGTGAACAGCCCCACGTGGACGTCCTCCTTGGGTCACGTCTTGCCTTGTTATGGGAAGACTGCCTGCTTGTGGCAACCCTGACAGAGTAAAATGAGCCCCAGAAAAATATTCAGAGAATTTAAGCGATCCTTCTGCCTTGAACTCAATGATCCAAGTCCTGCTGCAAAAACACTGGACAATTGTGGACCCAGAGCTCTCAGCCCTGCACAAGCAATGGAGACACCCTACCAATCTCAAGAATGTGCCGGAGGAGTCCTTTTCCCACTTTTGTAACCAGAGCTCATTGTTGGAAGGAAGGCTTTCGCATATTTTTATGTCCTTTGTGTTCCCTTCGGCAGAGGCAGACACGTTTTCCTCAGCTTTTGATTTCT
Source organism: Phocoena sinus (assembly GCF_008692025.1). Taxonomy (NCBI): domain Eukaryota; kingdom Metazoa; phylum Chordata; class Mammalia; order Artiodactyla; family Phocoenidae; genus Phocoena; species Phocoena sinus. The sequence continues at coordinate 80,702,047 of NC_045775.1, forward strand.
GGGAGATTGTAGGTTTTTCTCTTTTTGATGCTTCTGAAGTTATTTTAAAATTCTGTGTCCCCACAAGGTCTGGGGGGGGATAATCGTGCAAGTTGAGATCTTGACCTACTGGGGTTTTCACGTGGTTACAGGAGAGGCTTCGCCCCATCGTACGTCAGTTATAACAGCAAGTACTTAGAGCACTCGCCGCCGTGTGCCAGGCACCTGTAGATATAAACTCATTTCACCCCGGTCCCATTGGGTGGGCACTACTGCTATCACTAGTTTTCAGATAGGGACTAGAGAGGAAGTAACTTGCCCAGAGACAACCAGTGACCCAGCGAAGTGTGGCAGAGCTGATTCAGATTCAGTAATTCTGAAGTCTACACCCTTAACCACCCTTGCCTGCCTCCTCTGGATTAATTCAGAAAAGAAAAGAAAGAACGTACTCTTGAGTTCACGTGACACCTTCCCCAAGACCATCTCCTGAGGAAATTGTTTCCACAAAAATCATTTGATGGGGTAGACCGCAGATTAAAACTTTTTTAAGTCTTTGGAAATTTTTTGTCTGGATTTGTACAATATCCTTGGTTCTTACAGAACTTCACCTCTGCTCAGCCTCCACAAGCACACCGAATGAAAGATGGGCGGTTTCCAGGCCTGGAACACCAGGGTGGGTAGAGGCCTCAGATCCCCAGCTCCACCCCATCCATGGATACTGAGGCTCTGTCCCCGTGTCTAGAGGACACCCAAGGACGAGCGACTCTCACGTTCAGAGCAAGACAGGGATGGAAGCTTAAGGAGAGGAAAGGAAACTTTGTATCAGAGCCAGTGAGGAACTGGAGAGGCATCTTGGCCGGCACTGCTGGACGTTGGAGACAGGAACCATTTCTCCTTGTTTGACAGGAGTTACCAAAACTCCATCCATGGACCGCTTGTGTTATGGAAACATACTCCAAAGCCTTTGGCAAAGAGCCTGGGATGTTTGCTTCTTGTCCTATCACTCTGCTTCTCTCCTTGGCATGAGACCTGGGCACTGGGGTTTTCGAGGTGACCCAGGCGATTCCGGTGCAGAGTGAGGGCTGAGGACCACTGAGCCCTAGTCCAGGCCCCACCCCCGTTTTCTAGCGTGGGGATCTGGGACCCAGAGAGCGAGCTCAAGTCTGGTGACTCTCGGGCCACTCAGCTAAGAAATGTTATGCAAGACGGTGACCTGGGCGCAGGTGAGGGTGGTGGGAATCTGGCCTGTTGACAGAGATGAACGGAAACTGGGGCCATGCCTCCACCTGTGTAACTGATGTGTCAAAACGATTGCCTCTCAGCGTGCTTCCTGAGAGCTGGGAGCCCCTTCGGGTTCTCTTTAGGAAGGGAAGTGCTTGAACCCTCACCTACCCCTTTGCTCTTGACAAATATTTGGCCAGTAGGGTTCTGAGGCCAGGGAGCAGTGGACTGCTCCCTGCCTGGGATGCCTTATCTCCTAGGTGTGGGTGCTGTACTTGCTCTGTTTGCTCTCTGCAAACTTTGTAGGTGGAGTGAGGCAGGCACTGGCTTTGCCCCGTGATTCATGTCGAATCTCGGTTTTCCACTGAGCAGGGCCTGGCACGCCTTTGAGGTGGCCCAACCATCAGTCCTGTGTGAAGGTCACCCTTCCTCAAGCCGCACTCCCTGCCACTCCTTGTTCCCCAACCTCGGGCCAACTCACGGCCTTCCCAAGCCCTCACTGCTGCTGCGGCATCCTTTGGGCTTGGCATGTACCCTTTCCTCCCCTGGAAAGCCTCGTCCTGACCTTCTGGCCTAAGTCCACCTCTCCCTTCAAGACTCAGTTGGGGCCGTGTCCCAGTCGGGACTGCCTTGCCCGATCGTCCCGCGCCGTCACTGGCTGACTCTACGTCTGTCTGCACTGGGCTGCCGGCATCCTGGGTGAGCAGACTTCCCTCTGCTGTTGGGTGGTGAGGGGGCACAGGGCCAGAAGCTTCACACTCACGCCCACAGTTTCAGGCGGTTCGCACCAGCCGGCAACGTGCGGAGTGAGTTGCCCAGTGCCATTTACGGTGGAGGAAGCCAGGGCCCGAGAGGTGGAACCACGTGCTACAGCATCCTCCAGCGGATTCGGTGGAGAGGCCCCCTCACGCCGTGTGCCAGCAGCCCTCTGCTCCCGAGATGGGCAAGCCAGTTCCACCCTCTTCTCCATGCCACACTCTCGTGCCTTCTACATCCAAGTCTGTCTCAGCCATCGGCACGATCACATCCTTCTGTTAAGCGTCCTTTACGAAAAAGTCCCAGCAATCTGTTTGATCTTAAAGGCAACGATGGATGAATCTATACACACATCTTACTCTATAGCAGTCTGAGGATTTTTATTTAATCGATTTTGCTCCACTTATTCTAAGTTGGAAAGTGTGTCCCACTGCCTCTCAGTCATCAGTAGAGGAATTTTCTGATCAGAGATGCCCACATATGATTCATCAGACCCAACTTGGTTTTGATAACTTCAGGTTCTTCACTGCACTGATTTTTCTACCCAAATGTGATGGTCTCCTGAAGCTTCTCAGCGAAGAGGCTCAGAGAACACCTGGGGAAGTGCTATCTCTTACCCAGCAAGTGGGCAGCAGGTGCAGGGAGACAAGGTCAGGGTACCACATGCATTTACACCCCCAGACCCGCAGGAGGATGGCGCTAAGCTCTGCAGTACATTGGACCCTGTGACTATCTCCACCCCTGTCCCAGCCCAGTCCTTCTCTGGGTGGGGTCAGTGGAGGAGGCTGAGGTGACTTCACTGGGATGGAGAGGGACAAGGAGAATGGAAGACAAGTACAGGAAATTCCAGCTTGGGTTGTACCTTGTCCACAGGGGGAGCCGGATTATACCATTGAGATTATGAACCCCAAGTCTGTCCTTATGTTTCTCTTGAAAACATGGGGCTCCCTGACCCTGAGGACACCAAGTGGGATGTCTTCTGGATAATGACAGGGGGAGGAATGCTTCTCCCACCTCTGAGGAGACCAGGCTGACCTGGGCCCTCCCCACTCCAACCCCATCTCCAAAAGTCAGAGAACTTCTGGGACTTGGGGATTTAAAGGTCAAGTTTTTTTCTTAAATGCTAATGATATAGTATGGCTAATTTGTTTTGCCAAGTAAAGACCAAAAGAATCAGCTGGCCACTACCATTTTATAAAAGAAAGAATATTTGGGGGAGTTTCCTGGTGGTGCAGTGGTTAGGACTCAGTGCTCTCACTGCCATGGCCCCGGGTTCAAGCCTTGGGCCACAAGCCGTGCAGCGTGGCCAAAATAAAACAAAAAGGATATTTGTCTATAAAAAATACTAGGAAGGATATAATCTCAGAGTTTGCCCTTCTACTAAAAAACACTGGATGGCCTAAGTCCTTTCTAGGGATAACAAATTTTTTTTTTGGGGGGGATAACAAATTTTTAATTCAAAGGTGCCTCTGTTTCCCCATCTCACAAATGGGTCAGTACCACACTCACAGGGATGTTGTGAGGATTAACTGAGTTACCATTTATAGAGTGCCCCCGGTTCCCCAGCGTGACCTCTGGGTCTGGTCCTACCTGGGTGTGGGCTCTCCTGGTCTGACCCTCACCCCTTCTCTCCCTCCCTCTGCAGGTCTTTGGGGGGCTGGTGTGGATCCTGATTGCCTCGTCCCATGTGCCCATCCCACTGATCCAGGGCTGGGTCATGTTCACGTCTGTGTCTTGCTTCATAGCCACCACTCTACTGCTCTTCCTGTATCTAATTGGTGCCCACGGCAGCAGGACTTCCTGGATCACCCTGGTGAGTCCCAGTCCTGCGATGTTTGAGGTGGGGGTGGGGGTGGGGTGCGGCATTGGAGCGTCGCCCCTGGCAGGTTGGCTTTGCCAGTGCTGGGTGAGGTGCCCTGTACAAGTCTCCCACCCATGCGCCAAGGCTGAGCCGGGCAGGCCCTCAGATCCGAGCTGCCCATAGCAGCCCAGGGCTCCCCGCCGCAGGAGGTCGGGCAGAGGTGAAAGGCAGAAGCGGACTGTCACTGTCACTGCCTGATCCTCTGTGGGCCTGCTCTGCTTTCTCCTGGGTGAACGCCCTTTTCATGCAAACCGGCAGCCCAACAACCCTCCCTGTACCTCCTGCACCTGCCAGGGGCCAGCTGGCATCTCCCACCACCCAGAAGGGCTGACTTCCATTTCGGGGGGGGGGGGGGGACAGGGTGCTGGGGGCTGGTCCTGGCTGCCCAGTGTGAGGCCACACTCACTGCCCAGCTCTCAGTCACCACCTTCTAGAGCAGGGTCACCAGAGAGGGACTTGGCCCAGGAAGAGGGGAGGCCTGTGATCGCTCTTGCACATGAATTCTGCTTTGAGGCCCATGAAGGGGGTAAACTTACACGTGGGCCACCTGCCCTTACCTCCCCTGGAAGGCGGTGGGGCTGTTAGCCAGGCCTCTTAGTCTCAAAGGGCCTCCAACCTAGACCTTAGAAACCACCTCCAAATCGTAACTACTCAAAAACCTGTTCTAGTGCCTTTTTGCTTTTAAAACATACCTGGAGCCCCAATCCCCGGCTCCCCCCAAGAAAAAGCTAACAACAACACAACAGTGAAAATGGCCTGAACCTCTCACTCTGTATTGGCCACCAAGGCCACACCCGAACTGGGGACTGACTGCAGCTGACACTTCTCAGGTCCAGAACCAATTTCTACCAATCCCAAAGGACCACCTCCCCACCCCTTACTAGATCCCACCTCAAGGGAAAGCAGTATCCTTCCTCCATCAAAGTCCTTACTCTGGCCCCAAACCAGTGAGATAACTCAGCTCGGCAGCTCTGGTTAATCAATGTCTCTGAGGAGGGGGGCAGGGTTGGGGGTGTCAAAGGGAGTAGCAGATGATGACGGGGGACCTGGTCCTGGGGTGGGTCCCCCGTCATCTGAGGGGTGGACAGGCCCTGCTGGGGCCACAGCTGCCCCACATCTCCATATCTGGGTGCCCCACCTGTCTAGTGGCCTTTTCTCACCCTGCAGGATGCAGCCTACCACTGTATCGCCTCCCTGTTTTACTTTGGTGCCTCTGTCCTGGAAGCTTTGGCCGCCATCCAGCTGCAAGTGGGCTTCACCTACAAATATTACCATGAAAACATCGCTGCTGTGGTGAGTCCCCAGTCAATTTGCCCCGTTCACAGCTCCCACTGAAAAGGTTCTGAGTGGAAGGCTGCCCGGGCCCTCCCGCGTTTTTTTAGTTCACTAAATTTTGAATAAAATAAACCTTCTCCTCATTTCTGAAGAAACAAAGCCTCAGAAAAGGGAAATGATGTGCCCCAGACTCCCTCAGCCATCAGTCCGGCCTGCACTGCCCAGGGGTCCAAGCCTGGTTGGGCTTTGAGGCAGATGTGGGAGGAGACATGACCGTGGGGCCTGGCACTGTCTTGAGCCCTTGCGAACAATCTTGTTTACCCCTCGCGACACCGCTAGGAGGGAGGTGCCGTTACACCCATTTCACAGATGGAGAACTAGGGCCTTAAGAGCATTGCACAACCTGCCCCAGGGTCACCAGGAATTGGAAAGGCCTGGTGTCCAGGCCAGGTGCTCTTTCACCCACACTCTTAGCACCAGTGTGAACAGAACACCTGGCCACTTGGGTTCCTGGCTCTCCATGAGTGTCTTCCAGGGAAGCACACCGTCAGGGCAGGGGCAGTGCTGAGACCACAGATGGAAAGTCGAGTGGCCAGTGTCTCCCAGGCCCTGGCTCTGCGGCTGTGGGGAGGCTCTGTGGCTGTGGGGAGGCCCTGCCACGCGCAGCATGTCCAGACCCCCAGCCATGGATGGTTGCTGCTGGGATTAGGCCTTCGTCTCTTGACAACGGTGTCTCCTGCCTGACAGCTCTGAGAACCTGTGCAGGAGGAAGCCTGGAGTTCACACTCGCCCATTCCTTGTGCAAGTCCCTTTGTGCCCTCTGAGCCTCGGTTTGCTCATCTATAAAATGGGACAGTAATTCCTGTTGTTTCCCTGGAGAATGAGACAGCTCTTAAACCGCTTCCATCCAAGGCCTCACGATGAGCAATGGGTGGAACAGGGCTGTAATCTCCTTCACCCCATTAGGAGGTGAGATGGGGGTGAAACTGTGTGTCTGGGGAGCACACTGCACGTAGGTCTGAGCTTTAAAAGGAACAACCTCCAACTGGGGGACCAGATCCATGGCGGTCTGTGAGGTCATGACCTGATTTTCTTGTTGATGGAATGGATCAGAGTGACAGGGAATACGAGAAGGTACTGTTTCATGAAACTCTTTCCCACAGTTGTGCGCGTGTGTCCTTGCACCAGTGTGCTAACGCATGATATCAGATGTATTTCTAACCATGGATATTGTTTAAAAACTAAGAAAAAGTTTCAGAAATAGCACTCAGGTTTCTAGCGATTGACCTATGAATTGAGCAAATCCCAAGGGCAAATGTGATGACACACCACGAGATGTCCGCCCCAGGTGCCAAATCTGTTCCACGCCCGCCTCTCTTCGGGAAGGGTAGAGCAGAGGCTGAGAGAAAACCCACAGGGTGGGCGCAGTTGGGCTCTGGGAAGGGGGTTAGTGAGGGTGCCCTTCCTGTCCCCAGAGGGAGGGGTCTGGGGGAAAGCTCCTCAAAGCCTGTCTGCTGGTCCCCAGGGGCCCACCCCCTTCCCTGGGGAAGCCACACACTCCCCTCAGCTCCCAGCCGCTCTCCAGTTCCATAAGCATGGCCACCTCCTGGGTCCTGGCATCCCCTCAAATGTCCCACCGTGTGGGACCCTCCCCCATGTGGGCTCATCTCCCAAGGTGGCTGGCTCCAGGAGCACAGCCAGGCAGCGCCTTGGGTGTTCTTCCCTCTCTTGGGAGACTGGTCATCTGCCTCCCCCGTCACCTTCAAATGCCTATTTCATCACCCCCTCACAAGAGAACCCATACATACCTCCCCCATCCCAAGCCCAGAAGCCTTGTCTCTGAACAGACATCAACCAGGCATTTGACGACCGTTTCTGTAAAATTAGTGCAGAAGAGGGCAGTGAAATGTAGACGGAATGTGGGTAGTGGGCCAGCCCTTGACTGAACAACGCAGGAGCGGGGAGTTAATGACCTGCCCACTGGGCAGATATCTAGTTGGGAACCACTGGGCTCTACCAGGCTCTACCCTATTCTGACTTCTCCCTTTTACTTTCCATCAAAATGCAGCATAAACAGGCATCCAGGGAGGTGACCTGGAAGCACGTGTACAACCTGATGAATTTCCATCATGCACCCATGACTCACAGTTCACAAGTCCTCCGTGTAACAAAGCATCCAGGTTAAGAAACATGACAAGCAGCCCCTTCTTGTCCCGCTGCGGTCACTGGGCCCCTGAACTGAGCATCAGCGCTGGCCTGCTTTCCAGCTCAGGTTCCACTTCCCCTGCTTTGCATTCTCATGAGCGTGACGTGCCTTCGCCCACGTCTGGCTTCTCTCTCTTCGCCTCCGGTTTGTGAGGCTCCTCCACACTGCTGGGTGGGGATGCAGAGGTTCGTTCTCTTTGCTGTTTGGTGCTCCACTGAGGACTGTACCAACATCTATTTATCCCTGCCACGATGGATCATGTCCCCACGTCCCTGGGAGCTGAGCTGGAGAACCATGAGGAGGCCCAGGCAAAGTCAGCAGGGCTGGAATCAGGAATCTACATGTTGCCAGCAGGCGGAAACGCTGGGCTGGAGCCCCCCGGGTTGTGTCCGTCCGTGCACATGGGAGACGGAATCGTGCTGACACGCTCAGGATTTAACCCCAGACCCTGCCCAACACCCACATGCCCCTCCCATGGTCTCAGGGTGGGGCGGGGCTGCGGCAGTCCGGGCATGTGACCTCCCGCACACCCCTGGCCTTTGGGAGCATCTGGCCTCCTCTCACCCCTCTTGGACTCCTCACCTGCCTCAAAAGCTGAGCTTCTCCCTCTCTCCTCGGCTGGCAGCAGAGAATCTGCACCAGAGGGATCCCTGGGATTGGTGAGAGCTGCCTGAGAGTAGCTGGAAATTTCTGGAGAAATCTAGAGGTTTCTGGATCTTAACTGTGGTGGGCAATAATGGCAGCTGTTCAGGGACAGGGGTTTTTAAGGGCCTAAGTTCATGTCCATTCATGGCCCTGGCTCTCCATGTCCCGTGTGCCATTTCTTGACCCCCCTTGAAAGTAAGTGTTTCCTGTTCCTGTGGGGACTTCTGAGGTGCTCCTGCCAAGGGTCTCCATTGGACTCGGAGTCCCCAACACAATACACTGCTCCCTCCTGATGCGCAGGGGGGTCTTCGAGGGGCTTCTCACTCGTGTGTGACTGCTCCCTTCAGACAGGGTATTTGGTTCCCAGATACATTTTCTTACCTTGGTTATTCAATAACTCAGGTTACTTACCGCCTCCGGCAGTGAGGGTGAGGGTTCGCCCAGGTGTGGAGGCAGCGGAAGAGCAGGCACAGTTACGGCTGGTTTTAGGGGAATTTTCAACAGTCACGGGAGTGTAGCCGCCCTGATGTTATGCCTGGGTTAGAAACTCCTGACCCTACACCCAAGGTCACAAGCCAGGTGCAGATATTTGCTTGGGAGCAGGCAGCCCTCAGGGCCGGCCACCCAGAGCAGGGTGATAGGACAGATGGTGCCCAGGTGCACCACGGCAGGTCAGAGGCTTGACAGGGCACAAAGTGACCTTTTGCCACATTCCCCAGCCTCTGTTCCCAGTAGTAGCTTTCTCAGTAAGCTCCCTCCTTTTGCCAAAAGCTCAAAATCCCTCCTCTCCATCCCAGTCCCTCACTTCCTGTGGCCTGGCTCCCTGGCCCATGCTTGTGCAATGCAAAATCTTAGAATAAAATTCTGGTCGGGGTCTGAAGATGTCCAGGCGGCAAACCCACGTGTTCAGACTCTCTTAGCCAAGGCCGCTGGGATCACAGCTGGTGGACTCTGGTCTTATTGGTGTGCAGGAAGGAAGTTTTCCATGAAGAGCCCTTCAATCACCACTTGAAGGGTCTCTGAGGGCCCTCGTTTCCAGTTGGATGGCACCTATATGATGATGTGTGACGGCAAATAGTTGACCTTGCACACCAAGTTCAGTATATCATTAGGTCACCTGGAGTCTGTGCTGAGAGCGTTCTGGGTCGCACCTAGGCTCTGCAGGAAAGCATATCTGCGTGTGTGATGGGAAGCAGTGGCAGTCCACAGACGTAAGGGCTGTCGACCGCAAGCCATGCACGTGGCGACCCCAGTGTGCACAGCCCATGCCTTTCCCTCTCCCCGTGCACGGCCATTAATTGTCACTTATCTTGCTTTCAGGTGTTTTCATTCGTAGTCACTCTGCTGTACGTGGTCCATGCAGTGTTTTCTTTAATCAGATGGAAGTCTTCCTAAAGCAGCAGAAGAACTTTAGCTGAAAACCAAGAGGGTATTAACTGATCGGCCTGCCTTCCAGCATAACACTTTAGAATGCAGAAATGTTCTTGATAGTGGATAAAGAAAGAGGTTTACTCTCCCATATACCTTCATGTCAGAGTAGGAGGCTTGCTACATTTATCCTCCAACTACTGAGCTGTCTTTCCAAGATCGTTTCCTATTTGAAAGGGGGCAGTGGGAGTGGGAAGTGAGGAATGTGATCTGAGAGACCACAAAACTGGACTGCTGACTCCTGGACTGGATCGTGAGAACCGTCTACTGGAATTTTCCTCCGGCTCTTTTGAGTGTCCATCTTGCAGCAAGTTCCTCTGTCTTCAAGAATATTCTACCTGTCATGGGGAATAAAATTCACCCAACAAATATTTGCAGGTGTCCACAGTGGGATGTGATAAACCTTTGAAATACTTTATAAAGTACCTTTATGTTCAATACTTTCATGGGGGTGTTTTTCGTTTTTTTTTGTTTTTTTTTTTTGAGGGGTGGGTCCGTGCTAAATTAGAAAATCCTTAAGCCCAAAGAAAACAGGGGCAGAAGTTTCTTCTCACTCTATATGAAGCTGATCAGAAATTTTCTGGGCAGTATCTTCCACGTTCTATTCCCATTAGGAACGTGGATAAGAAACTGTTTTTAGAATTTCCTTGGACCACACTGTTGTAGAGAAAGGGGACCGGGCCACAGTGTGAAAGGAAGTAGTATGACAAGTGGCAGTGCTACCTTTCAGGTATGAGATGTGTGGGTCGGGAGGAGAAAGGATGATCAGGAAGGAGGGCACTCAGTAAGGAATCCTGAAAACTCCGCTCCCGTTACAAAATGCTCCTTTAACCCTTCATTAAAGGAAGGTAATGGTTGGGACACCAGAACAGGTGTCTCAAAAGCTGGTCACGTTCCAGCGTGGAGGTGTAGATGCAGAGGCTGGACGACTGCTGGCTAGCGGGCACGCAGAGCAAAGATTGAAGCCTCAAGCAGAGGTCTGACTAGTTGACGTGTTACTCCCCTTCCAACATGGGGACCCTGTGACTAAACTGGATCTCAGTGGTATCTTCAGGAGCTGTTATCCCAGGGTAATTGTACCAGAAAAGGCCACTTTCACTGAGTCCACTTAAATTTAAGGTAAAATTTTACATTATTAGGAGCAAAAGGTGATTGGGGCTATATCCTGAAAAATACAAGTTAAGAAATGATAGGAAGTTGGTCACGTGTTTAACAAAATTTGCTGCCAGGTGTTGACTGAGGGAAGTCTACAATGTTTTCATCATGCACCAAGATGCTAACAGAAGCTCATATTCGACCCCATCAAAAAAAAAAAGAAACCAGAGGCTTAGTCGAATTTCCCAAGGGTTTCTCAATGTTTTTGCAATTATCCTCTTTACAGGAAATTTGATGTGCTCTTTCTCTATTTTCCCTTTTTCAGTTGGGAATTGTCTAATTCGAAACCCTCATTAATCCCAAGCTTTGCAGAAGATTCTCTGACATGACCTTCTCATTCCTTCTATCCTGAGTCATTTTTATAATTTGCAGTTTCACTGCACATTCGATTTGCCTCCTCTTGCATTGGGTGTAATAAGGGTGGGCAGCCTCAAAAAATGCCCTCTCCTGGTCCTGTTTTCCTTCACCCAGACCACCCCGCCTCTCCCCACCCCCAGCAGACCCTGGTCCAGTCTCCCGGCTGGTGCATCTCACTGCTCAGCTCCATCTGCATCCAGCTATTTAGGAAGTGTTTGCAGGTACAACTTCTGGCCAGTGGGCAGGCCTCCTTGCTAAGGGCAGTGCTCCCAGGAACCCATGTGGCCTGGGGAAGGGGGCATTTAAGAAGCCTGCTGGGCAACAGCAGAAAGGTCCTCAGATCACAGAGACTGGGCGTCAACTGAGCACCTACTGTGTGCTGGGACCATTGGTCCCTCCAGGTGTGGGATGGTGTCTGCCCCCCAAAGCTTCTCGTGGCTGGCATGCCTCAGCTCTGCCTCTGGGTCTTGGGCAAGAGGGAACCTCCTATGGGGCACATCTGGCTGCCACCCCAAGGGCAGGTGGGACATGCCTTAGAGATTACCTGCTTGGTGGCCCTGACTTGGACCAAAGGGCAGGTCACACCAACACCCAAATTTGCACTGTGTGACCATCTTGGCTGCCATGTTTGGATCTCCTGCCTTGGGTCAGACACTGTGAGCACCTTCCATATAGAGAGCCTCCTGTCATCCTCCCAGTGGGCACAGTAGACAGCTATGACTGTCCTTGTACAGGTAAGGAGACAGACTCACTCAGCGGGTGAGAACTGGAGCTGGGCCTGGGGCCAACTTCTTCCGTCCCTGAAGCCCTGTGCTCACTCACTGTCCTCAGGTGTCCAGACCTGTCCCCACGAGGGTCTGTTCTCTGGCTGCTTCTCAGGAAGTGACAGTGAGACAAGACCTTGTAGTAGACCTGATACCAGTGGGCAGAGGACGTCAGAGGGGGATGAAGCCGGGCATGTGGGACAGATCCGGACCGCTAGCAGGGCTTGCAGGAGGCCACACGGCCGAGTCCAGGTCCTGGACACCATTGTCTTCCTGAAAGGGGTGGGCTGCTCTGAGCTGCAAAGTCATGGCCAGGCCCGTCCAGGCAGCTGCCGAGCTCCACGCTGCAGCCCCGACAAAGCCAAAGGGCCCCCAGGCCAGCTGACGCTTTGTGAAGAAGGTGAATAACTGGGTGTCTCTAAGTTCATAGAACAAAGAGCTATGTCCCTCCACGGGCCTGAGAAAGGAGTAAGAAGTCAATGTCTGTACATGACCAAGAGGCAAAGCTTGCAGCACAGAACAAACCATGGTGACTACAAACTTGTGTGAGGGTGTGCATCTCTGGACGGAAAGAAGGAGAGGCAGCCGTGGATCAAATCCCACCGGGATATTCGGGATGCTTCTACCTGTGACTTCAGTGCCTGTGGCCCCCTTGCTCTATGGGGGCTCTGGGGACACATCCTAAGGGCCTTCCCTGGGCAGGGCAGGCAGCCTGGGAGGGGCTTCATCACACGTAGTCCCCCTCCAGGAACCGAGCCCCTACCCCTTGCTGTGCTCCCAGTGGGTCCCACCGGATCTGCCCTTCTCCTGGAGAGGACAAAGCGTGGAGGAGCTGGGCTTCACCGACATGCCCAAACCGAACTCTAAAAAGCACCTCTCATCAGAGCCCCTGCAGCAGCCCACGTGCGGGATTTAAGGCCTCTCCATGCTGACCTTAAAGAGACACAGGCTTTGCAGTGCCAGCCGTGGCCCGTGGGCCGTGGGCCAGTGCAGCCTTCAAGCCCACACAAGGGATGATTGTTCCCGGGGTCACAATGGGGCCTCTGAGGGGCAAAGTGCCTCTGGCCTGGCCGAGTGCTCCTACACACATGGGCATCCGCCCAGGGCATTTAGAATAACACGACTTGAGAAAAAGATTGAAAGTGATTTTCCCCGCTCTCTGCATGACTCATGGGCTTTGTTCTCATGGGCTTTGTTTGGTAGCCTCCAAGAACTGGGGTGCTGGAGGCAGATGCTGGGGCTCCTAGCTGTGCCCTCTCTCTTCTCTCACAGGTAATCTGGGACAATCACAGTGCCAGGCTCTAGAGATGGTACCCAGAGAGGTTTGATACACGCAGGGAGTTCAGCTTCCAAGACGTCCTTCAGCTAATTTGTAGTCAAGGAGAGCCTGGTAGGAGGCAGGCGCCCAGGGACATGATGGGAGAAGCCTTGCCAACACCACTGGCTGCTCAGTGCTGCTTAAAGCACTTTACTTATTCACTTAATCCTCATGACAACCCTATGTGGTGGATACTGTTTAGATGAGGACTCTGAGGCGAAGAGAGGTTAAATGATTTACCCAAGGTCACAGAGCAAGTAGGTGTGACTCGAGTTCCAAGGGTCTGGCTCCACGGCCCCCAGTGTTACCTGTCATGTGCCACATCTCATAGGGCCAGGGGGCACAGACCTGCCAAGCAAGTCCTTCAAACCCACAACGCTGACAGACGATACAGAAGGTTCCAGACTACACACAGGGATTTTCAGGGAAACGCAGGCAGAAGCCCAACCCGCCAAGGAAGTGCGTCTGAGATGAGAACACCTGCAGGCAGGGAGTCTTCCCTAGGCAGAGCCAGGACAATGATCCAGCCAGGTGGGGTGGGGGAGGGGAGGCCTCCAGAGGTTAGGAGAGTCTGACGTGGCCCTGAAGGCGAGTACCTGTTGGCAGGGGCAGCTCTCCAGGTGAGAGATGCTATGGGTGTGGGCAGTAGCAGGGGTGGTGGGGGAAGAGCGGCGGACAGGCTGGTCTGGGGAGGTGGGATAGACCTGACCAGGTTTTGGTGAACAGAGATCCCATGGAAGGCAGCGGCTGAGGACACGGACCCTGAGCCTGCACACGTGTGTGACCTCTCAGCCTCAGGGCCCTTGCCTGCAGAAGGGGAATATTCATCCTGCCTCACAGGTTGTTGGGAGGATTCAAGAACTTGGTTCAGGTAAGCACCTAGGACCAAAGAAGGCTGAGGAAGTGTCAGCTGGGCTCACCAGCATGGGAATGAAGGAGGGAAAGGTCTAGAATGATCCTAAGTCTCTAATCTGGGCAGATGACGGTTACTGGCATTGTGTTTATTAATTAACCATGTTCCTGACATTGTCAGAAACTCAGACTGACACTTCTGCTTCTCCCCACAGAACTGAACATTTAATCAGCCATGACATACTTTAAAATAGCCCCACCTAGAGAGAGTGGCATAGACATATATACACTGCCAAATGGGAAGTGGATAGCTGGTGGGATGCAGCCACATGGCACAGGGAGATCAGCTCGGTGCTTTGTGACCGCCTGGAGGGGTGGGATAGGGAGGGTGGGAGGGAGGGAGATGCGAGAGGGAAGAGATATGGGAACATATGTATAACTGATTCACTTTGTTATAAAGCAGAAACTAACACACCACTGTAAAGCAATTATACTCCAACAAAGATGTTAAAAAAAAAAAAAAGCCCCACCTAGTTGATGACAGACTGAAATCATACGGAAGTAATCACAGCTCAGGAATACAAAACAGGGCAGGTGGCCATTGAGAATCTTGTCTCAGACACGTCCCTGCACCACTGAGAACTTCAACATTTTCTTAACTATATCAAACCAAGGACACCAGTTGTTTTTAAAACAACATCTGTGGTCTCAAGGTTGTTCCCCCTTCTAACTATACAATCACTTCAGACTCCAGCTGATCCTTACCTCCTGCCGGCTCCAATTATAATTCTTGATCAACAACTCGTAACTAACTGTGGCCTTGTGGGTTTTGCCTTTATAAGCGCTCTCCATTTTGTAGTCCAGCAGAACACAATTCAAGTGCTTCTTGAATCTGGCTCTCCTGGGCTGCAGTCCTAAAAAACCCCAAATAAATGCCTCTTTATTTCCATTAAGTCTTCATTCCCCAAATTTTGACTAACAGAGTAAACCAACTTTCAGTCCCTTGGGAAGGAAGCCATTTCTGCCAGAGCCCTCTGACCGCCAAGTGCAGGTCACTGTCATGGTCATGGTCATCTGACCAGACCCTTCAGTCCCTTAGTTGCCCAGGCATGAGTAGCCAGACCTAACAAGCTTCACTCCTCCCTCCTGGGGGCAGTGCTGGGAGGGGTCGGGGACATTCCAGATGAAGAACAGGAGGCTGGAGAGGCCAAGAGACTCACCTGAGCACCCAGTAAGTTAGCGCTGGAGCAGGCACGCAGCCTCAGGGCTCCTGGGCACCCTCCCCTGAACGCTGCCCCCCTTGTCTTCCTGCCCCTGCCACCCTCCTCTTTTTCCCTCCAGTTTTATTAAGATACAATTGTCATATAACATTGTAGAAGTTTAAGGTGTACAACACGATGATTTGATCTATGTATACATATACTGTGAAATGCTACAACTGGTTTAATTAACATCCATCACCTCACATAGCTGACACAACCTTTTCTCCTTGGGATGAGAACTTTTAAGATTTACTCTCTTAGCTACTTTCAAATATACAGAAGAGTGTTGTCACCCATTGTCATCATGCTGTACAAACATGCCCGGGACTTATTTCTCTCTAACTGGAAGTCTGTACCTTTGACCATTTTCACCCAATTCTCCAACGCCCTAGCCCCACTTGGGCAACCACAAAACTGATCTGTTTCTATGAGGTAGTTTTTGTTTGTTTGTTTGTTTTAGATTCCACATGTGAGATCATACACTGTCTTTCTCTGACTTACTTCACTTAGCATAAGGTAATCACTATCCCAGAGAGACACCTGTACCCTCATGTTCGCTGCAGCATTATTTACAGTCGCCAAGACACAGAATCAATCGAAGTGTCCACTGACAGGAACTTGAGGGCGTTGTGTCTTCCTCTTTTAACATATCCCACCGCTTTCTGCCACTTGCACTGAGGCAGAACAGAGAGAGGGGCTAAATTAGCAACCTGCACTGACCACAGAGCAGGAGGTCAAAAAGAGCCATCCCTGTGAGTGTGGAGGTTCAGTGCCCGGGCTCTGGGGCCCACCAGCTGCCCTGCGGACTTCAGTTTCTGGGGTAAGAATGGATGACGACCTTGCGAATCACAGGACAGCATCCACCAGCGGCTCGGGAGGGGCACGGCCGTCCCTGAGAGTCATGCACAGATCACCCAGCCCACGCTTCGAACACTGTACCACGAACGTCTGTGACGATGCCGACGCGTCCCCACACCCAGCCTGCTCCCGGTGTCCTGCTCTCCACACCACCAGCCTCTGCTCTTCAACCCTACGAGCACCTCGCCCACCCCCACCTCCCAGGCAGATGCCCTGACTGGTTGCTTCTCTGCAGATGCTCGCCCTACCCACCCCCCAACAGGACACAGTGAGGCTAGAAGGACCGAGGGGCTCTCAACAGCTCCCAGGAGGAAGAAGTTCTTTGGTCCCAAGGGCCCCTCCTGGGACTCATTCCTATCGCCCAGGTCGGGAAGGGATGGCAGGCAGGGCAAGTGCAGGTGGACAGACAGCATATTTTTGCCAAGCCCTCACTTCTAAAAGTGGGGCAGGGGCCTCCAGTCTCGGCCTGTGCCCTGCCTTGGGCAAACAATGCCTGGAATGCACCCCGAGACAGCGTGCCTGGAGAGCTGGCCTCTTCCACCAGATGCTCTGATAGGGCTGCCCGCCCTTCGCCCCACTCTCCTAAGTCAGGTGTATTTCTGGCCTCTGATTCTAACAGGGGAAAGATCCTGGACCCTTTCGGGGGTCTCCCGACAGGGTGTCCTCCGTGGCCCGGCACAGCCCTCAGCGGTAACGGAAGGCGCAGGGGACTCTGGCCTCACCAGGCAGGGAGGTGGGGGAGGATTAGGGGGAGAGGAAGCTGCCACGTGGTCACCATAGGGCCCCATCCTGCCCCCCCACACCCGCTCAGCTCTGCTCCCTCCTGGGATCCACACGAGGGCCTCCAGTGGCTGGCGTGCACCCCCAGTGGGACGGAAGCTAAGAGCTCCCCACGTGTTCTGTGGCGTCACCTCACGGCGATCCTACCAGGCAGGTGTGATCACCGTTTCCAGGGTGCAGCCTCTGGATCACGCCCCGCTGAGGCCGCTGCTAAGAGACTGAGCCCAGCCCTGAAGCAGGGAGGCTGAGCGGGCGCCCAGGCAGGGAAGGAGCCATCCCCGAAGAAGCATCGCATTCCCCACCTTCCCCGGTCCCCTCGAGCACCTGCCTCCCCCGCTCCCCCAGCTCCATACAGGTTCTCAGCTGCCCCCGTTCGCCTTCGGGGCTTAAAAGGACTACGGCCCGAGGATGTTGCATTTTAGCAGGAGACTCTGAAAACCTGCAAGGAAGGATTTAACAGTGTTTGGCCACCAGGATCCCATCCTTCCCGGCCCCGAAACCTTTTTCTCAAGGAGACTCTTCTTCCCGCTGGGTGAGAGAACAGACCCCTCACACCCCCAACCCTGAGGAGCAGTAAGGAGCCCCAGCTGGACCCCGCGAGCTCCCGTCTCCTGGGCCCAGAGAAGTCATTTCCCAGAACAGCTGTGAACAGGAACAGACGCGGCTGCAGAAGCCGCCGGGGTCCGGAGTTGGCAGGAGGCAGGGAGAGGTGCCCGGGACAAGGCCAGCAAAGCGACATACAAGACGGCTCTCCTGTCACTTGCCCAGAGGGTGGGCACTAGCGTCACTGGCAAAGCTCATTAACAATTCTGAGTATATAAAAACAGAATCTGAATAATAAAGTCTAATCTCTTTTCCTCCTCTCTTTTCCTTTGTGCTCAGTCTGGTGTCACTTGGTCAAAGGGTGCCTCGAGCAGTGGCTTCGCACCCGGCACTTCAGACGGAGCTCCCACAGCCAGGGGCTGCGCCTGACACCTCAGCTCGGCGGGCCGTGTACTGACGGTGCCCAAGACACTCAACCCGAGATGGCGGCGGCGGGCGGTGTGCAGAGACGTTGCTCCGCCCTTCAGTGTTAAGTGCAGTGAGCAATGCGCCTGCGCTGGACCTGCAGGAGCCCACCCGGCCCTCCATGGAAGAGAAGCTGATTGAGCAGCCCGGCCCGTAGCCTTTCGCGAAAAGCGTGTACTCTGAGGCCGCTCACACCTCTCCATTCTTTCATCGGAGAATAAAACTTCCCTTCGCTTCTGAATCGAACTCCCTCTCGTTCTATTGGCACAAGTGATGCCGGACAGAAGGACCTTTGTTGGGGCCTGAATCCAAAGTGTCGGTAACATGACTACTTTTCTTTTCCTTAAAATAATTTTATTTCCCATAGGGTTAATATCTGTGGTTTTTTGTTTGTTTTTAAAGGGGAGGGATTTATTTTTTTCTATTATCATTAATTCAACCAAAATACTGTAGCAGTTTTCTAAATCTCTCAAGTTGTGAGATGTGTTGGATATTCCCTCAGTTTTTTTTGACGTTAATAAGTCTCTCCTAGAGGCCCGCGTAACGCAAAAATAAAAACAAAAACAAAAACAAAAACAAAAAAAAAGTCTCTCCCAGAGCTTTGCAATCTGAATTGGTTGTCCTGTTGGGACCTTGTGCCCAGCTGTCCCCTCATCATCACTCTGCACGTTCCCTCACCTCCCTGCCACGTTGCTCTCTGGTTTCCTGTGGTCCATACAACCCTTGCTCCTTGTTTGGCTCACTCCTTCATTTGGGGGAGCACATGCTTTAGTTACTTCCTAGGAAATAGTTCAATGGGGACTGAGGTGATTGCTTTTAGACTGCTTGTGTTTGAAAATATTTTATTCTACCTTTGCACTTGATTAATAGTTTAGCAGGGTATACAATTTGGGTTAAAAATAATTTCCCTCCAATCATCAAATAAATAACAGCTCTGAAATCTTGAATGCAACAGAGCAATGCTTCACATATACATAGCAGATATACATTTGATTATCATTATTCACAATAACTAGGTTCTATAAAGTCACCACAAACACTGGCTTGGTAAATACTGAACTACTGCTCCTAGGATAAATACAGCATCAGGTTCTATAAGCCTATGGTCACTACGTTTTCACCAGCTGGCAAATACATCACCTTGTTTTATCTGTGTTTCTGTTTAAAGACACCTTATTTAATGTATTTGGTTGATTCATCAACACTGAATTCATGACGAACAGCACTATAATTCATTCCTGAATGAAGCTTACCTAACACAGGTATTTTCCCCATAAGGCACATTACAGCCTTTTTGCGCTTAGGGACACTAGTCAGCACTAAGTGTGCTGCACTAACTGTGCACCATTTTAAAAAGTAAAATCACCAACAGAGAGCACAAAAATGCAAAACACATGGCGCTAAATAGACCGTGAAAAGGATACTTGGCTACAGGACAAGGGCTGAAACATGAAAGCAGAGCACCACCTTGTTCAACCTCAGCCAGAATGTGCACATCAGGCAACTCAAATTCCCAAGTACTCTGCCCATGTCCACAAATGACCCAGAAGTACCATAAGGATCCACTTCAGGGGTAAAATGAATATGAGCAAGTTGGCAAATTCACAGCACAGAACAAATAATGAGAAGCAAGTGTACGTATTGTCAGAGGGATGCATGACCCAAGTTGGATACAAGTCCTTTGTCAGTTATATGTGTTGTGAATATTTGCTCCCAATCTGTGGCTTGTCTTTTTGTTTTCTTTTTCTGTCTTTTGAGAAGCAGAACATTTATTTTTATGAAGACTGGTCTACCAATGTATCTTTTTTATGATTTGTTTTTGTGTTTCTAAGACATCAGTTATTGCCTACCCTGAGGTCTTCAAGATTATCTTCTAGAAATTTTATTGATTTAACTTTTATATTTAGGTCTATGATCCATTTCGAGCTAACTTTTGTGTGTAGCCTAAAGTAAGGTCAAGCTTTTTTTTTCCATATGAATATCCAAGGGTTCCAGGCACTAAATGTTGAAAAGACTATTCTTTTCCTCCTTGAATTACCTTGGAGTCTGTCAAAAATCATTTGACAATATATGTGTAAGTCTGAAATTGCAGAAAATCAGAGAGTTCCATGATGGCCTAGTGATTAGGATTCCAGGCTTTCACTGCTGTGGCCTGGGTTCAACCCCTAGTTACAGAACTAACATCCCACAAGCCACATGGCCAAAAAAAAAAGTACCCTCTGAAATTTCAGAAAATCAAAGGTAAAGAAAAGCCTTGAGAGAAGCCAAGGGAAAAAATATCTCACCCATAGAAAAGCAAAGATAAGAATTACATCCATCTTCTCCTCAGAAACCATGCAAGTAAGAAGCGAGTGGAATGAAATGTTTAAAGTATTGAGGGGAAAAAAATCTCACCAAACTTGAATTTTGTATCCTGTAAAATTATCTTTCAAAAGCAGGGGAGAAATAAAGACTTTCTCAGACAAACAACAATTAGGGAACTTGTCAAGTAGACTTGCCTTGCAAGAAATGTTAAAAGAAGCTGTTCAGAAAGATGGAAAATGATATAGGCCAGAAACTCGGGTCTGCATAAAGAAAGGAAGAGCATTAAAGAAGGAAGAAGTGAAGGAAAAATAAAAATTTTTTCTTAGTTATCTAACATACAACAGTTCCAAATAAAAATAGTCACAGTGTATCACTGGTTATAAATTATGTATAAGTGAAAAGAATGACATTAAGGGACGAGAGGGAGGAATTAGAAATACTTTATTATTATAAGGTACTTGCACTACCCATGAAGTGGTACAGTGTTATTTGAAAGTGGACTTGGATTAGTTGTAAGTTTATGTCGGAAACTCTAGGGCAGCCACTAAAAAAAAAAAGTATAATGACATGCTGAGAGAGAAAATGAAATCATATAAAATGCTCAATTGTAACAACACACACGCAAAGCAGATAGGGGTGGAAGACAACAATAGGAACAGAGAACAAGGGCAACAAGAAAGGGCTCTCAGAACCCTTTGGTTGTAGCAGGCACCAGGGATCGGTCTCCCCATCTGAATAACAACTGTGCTGGCAGAATGTGATGTGACTGTTTGGAACTGTGGAGTCTACTGAAGGTTTCTGACGTTCAGGGAAATGCACGGATGGTGAATTGTGGCTAATTTTGGTCAGCTTCATCCCTCAGCACAGTAGCAGCTCCCCACCCCTGCTTTAAGCCACCCGGCAGGCAGCTATGCCAGTGTCCTGGGAGCAGCCTGCACACAGCTTGCTGAAGCCAGGGTGAGCAAAAAGGACCCTGTCCCCCAAATACCAGGGATCTCTGCTCTGATCACTGATTGTTGCCTCTGATCAGAGAGGTGTAGACAGAAAGGCTGGTGGCTAATTTTGTTGCACCTCCCACAACTGTTCGAAGTCCCTCCACCTCCAGCTGAAGTGACTTTAAGGGGATTTAAAGGGATGATGCCCTTTTCCCCTTCTCTTTATTTTTCTCTTTTTCACCTTTTGGGGGTCACACATTAAAGAGTAGGAGGTTCAAAAGGAGCTGCATATACAAGGAACATTATAAAGTGACCATTCATACCCAGGGAAAGGCACAGACTCAGAAAAGACCTGAGAAGACCTTAAGTTTACATCTTGGCATATTCTTGACATAGAGGCAACCTACAACAATATAAATACATACATACATAAATTTAAAACATTTAAAAACATCAAACCCTGGGGAAGGAGGAGAATCTGATTTCTGGAGTTACCACATTATTAGATTAAAATGTCTACTTTTGAATCTGTCCCTGAGAAAGACCTAATGGCAGATCTAACAGACAAAGACATTAAAACAACTGTCTTAAAGACACTCAAAGAACTAAAGGAAGATGGGGACAAAACCAAAAAACACAATGTACGAACAAAATGGAAACACCAATAAAGATATCGAACACCTAGAACGAAGCAAACAAAAAAGTTCTGTAGCTATATTTTAATAACTGAAATGGAAATTTTTATTAAAGGGATTAAAAGGCAGGTTTGAGCAGGCAAAAGAAAGAGTCAATTAACTTAAAGAAATTATCAATCTGAGGAACAGAAAGAAAAAGACTGAAGAAAAATGAACAGCGCTAAGGGACCTGTGGGACAGCATCAAACAGATCAACACGCAAATTGTGGGAGTCTCAGAAAAAAGAGAAAAGGGGAGAATAAAACACTTGAAGAAGTAATGGCTGAAAACTTCTCAAATTTGATGAAAGACATGAATATAAACATCTAAAATATAAATTCCAAGTAAGATAAACTCAAAGGGATCCACACCAAGACACATTACAATCAAATTTTCAAAGGACAAGCACAAAGAGACAATCTTCAAAGAGGCAAGAAGTAAATCATCACATACAAGGGATCCTCATTAAAACTACCAGCAGATCTCATCAGAAAATTTGGCTACATCATATGTTAGGCCAGAAACTGTCATACAGATTTTAAAAGATAACTATTATAAAAAGTAACTTATCCAACCACAACAAGAAGTCAGAAATCAATAACAAAAGGAAAACTTGGAAATTCACAAATTTGTAGATATCAAACAACACACTTTAAACAATCAATAAATCAAAAAAGTAATCACAAAGTGAATTAGAAATACTTAGAGATAAATAAAAAAGAAAATACAACATACCAAAGCTTATGGGACACAACAAAGCAGTGCAAAGGGTGAATTTCACAGCTATAAATGCTTACACTGAAAACCAAGAAAGGTTTCAAATTGACAACCTAATTTATAAATTAAGGAACTAGAATAAACTAAACCCAAAACTTGCAGAAAGAAGGAAATAATAAAGATTAGAGCAGAGATAACAAAATAGAGAATAGAAAAATAATTGAAAAACATCAATGAAAGCAAGAGTTGGTTCTTTGAAAAGATCAACAGAATTGACAAACCTTTAGCTCGATGGACTAAGAACAAAAAGAGAGAAGACTCAAATTATTAAAAAATTAGAAATAAAACTAAGGTTGTTAATACTGACTCTATAGAAATAAAAAGGATTATAAGAGAGTATACTGGACAATTGTACACCCATAAATTGGGTCAGCTAGATGAAATGAACAAATTCATAAAAACACAAAACTTACCAAAACTAAATCACGAAGAAATAGAAAATATGAATAGACCTATAACTACTGAGGATATTAAGTAGGTAATCAAAAATCTTGTGACAAAGAAAACCCCTAGACCTGGTGGCTTCACTGTTGAATTCTATCAAACATTTAAAGATGAATTAATATTAATCTTTCTCAAACTTTCCCCCAAAAATTGAAGGGGGGGAATACTTCCTAACTCATTCTATGAGACTACCATTACCCTGATAGAAAAGCCAAAGACACTACAAGAAAACTACAGACCAATATCCCTTATCAAATGGAAATTGCAAAAGCAATTTCATTTAAAATGGCATCAAAAAGAATAAAATACTTAGGAATTAATTTAACCAAGGAAGTGAAAGTACAATGAAAACTATAAAACATTGCTAAAAGAAATTAAAGAAGATGTAAATAAGTGAACACATACCCACGTTCATGGAATGGAAGACTTAATATTGTTAAGATGTCAATACTACCCAAAGTGATCTACAGAGTCAATGCAATCCCTATCAATATCCCAAAGATATTTTTTGCAGAAACAGAAATACCCATCCTAAAATTCATATGGAATTTCAAGGGACACCTGACCAGCCAAAACAATCTTGAAAAAGAAGAACAAAATGGAAAGACTCATACTTCCTGATTTCAAAATATCCAACAAAGGTATAGTCACCAAAACAGTGTGGTACCGGCATAAAGACAGACATGTTAACCAATGGGATAGAATAGAGAGCCCAGAAATAAACCTCTGTATATACGGTTGAATGATTTTTGACAAAGGTGCCAAGACCATTCAATGGGGAAAGGACAGTGTTTTCAACAAATGTTGCTGGGAAAACTGGATATCCACATGCAAAAGAATGAAGCTGATCTCTAACACCATACACAAAAACAAACTCAAAAGAAATCAAAGGCCTAAATGTAAGACCCAAAACTATAAAACTCTTAGAAGAAAACATAGGACAAAAGCTTCACGACACTGGATTTAGCAGTAATTACTTGTACAGAACACCAAAGATACAGGCAACAAAAGAAAAACAGACAAATTAGACTTCATGAAAATTTTAAAATTCTGTCTCTCTTCCATCTGGAAGTTCATCTGTATCCTTTATCATATCCTTTTATAATAAACTGGTAGGCGATAAATAAACTGTATTCCTAAATTCTGTAAGCCACTCTAGCAAATTATCAAACACAATGAGGGAGTCATGGGAACCTCTGATTTACAGCTGATGAGTCAGAAGCACAGGTGACAACCGGACTTGCAACTGGTGTGAAGTGGGGTGGGGGCAGTCTTGAGGGACTGAGCCTTTAACCAGTGGAATTTGATGTTACCTCCATGTAGACAGTGTCAGAATTGAGTTAAATTGTAGGACAAGTAGCTGGTATTGCAGAGGACTGCTTGGTGAGGGGAAACCCCCCACATCTGCTGTCAGAAGTGCTGGGAGTGTGGTAGTACTGTGAGAGTTAAGGAGACACACAGGAGGGGGCCTTGGCTTTTCCCCACTCAAAATGACAAAAGGACTCTCGGAATATCAGGAAAGAAGAACGACTGAAAGAGCAAAAACATGGGTAAATAAAATAGGCTATTTTTTTTTCTTCTTTAGTTTTTTTGTTTTTTTTTTTTTTTTTTTGCGGTACACAGGCCTCTCACTGTTGTGGCCTCTCCCGTTGCGGAGCACAGGCTCCGGACGTGCAGGCTCAGCAGCCATGGCTCACGGGCCCAGCCGCTCCACGGCATGTGGGATCTTCCCAGACCGGGACACAAACCCATGTCCCCTGCATCAGCAGGCAGACTCTCAACCACTGCGCCACCAGGGAAGCCCTGCATATTATTTTTTATTAGGTCAGACTAGAAGCCCTGCCTCCCTAATTTGCTAGTTTAAATGAATATTTAAAGTAGTTTTAAACTAAGATATGTATGTAAAGTTCCTATCACAGTAATTGGTATATATGATGTGCTCAATAAATTAAATCTATAATTATTTGTTATTTGTAAATAAAGAAATGTAAGGTTGGCCTTTCCTTTAAAAAAAAAAAAAAAAAGTGACAATCCAAAGTGTGAGGGGTTGAGGGCTTCCCTGGTGGCACAGTGGTTAAGAGTCTGCCTGCCGATGCACAGGACACGGGTTCGTGCCCCGGTCCGGGAAGATCCCACATGCCACTGAGAGGCTGGGCCCGTGAGCCATGGCCACTGAGCCTGCACATCCGGAGCCTGTGCTCCTCAACGGGAAAGGCCACAGCAGTGAGAGGCCCGTGTGACGCAAAAAAAAAAAAAAAACAAACAAACAAAAAAAATCAACAAAGTGTGAGGGGTTGAGTCTCTCCTAGGTGCCAGAAGCAAGAGATGCCAGGCTGAGCCAGGCCAGAGGGAGGCCTAGGTGGCGCCTCTCTTTAAACCTGACCACACAGAGCGCTTCATACCCTGGGCAGCCTTCACTTCTTCCCAGTCCAGTTTGATGTTTGGAACCTCATCTTCCGGCTCCGGATCCTTTCTCAAGGCCCCCTTGGGGGAGGCAACCACGATGGGCAGAGGGCCACATTCCTCCCGGAATTCCACAACATGGAGACTCTTCTTATCAGCCAGCTGTTGATGGGTTTCCTGGACACGACCAAATTGAGAACACGAGGTTAGATCTATGAGGCTGGTCTAACATGGTCCAGCCCTGATACTTATCTTGCATGGCCAAAACTGTTTTGTTGATTAAAATGTAGCAACTCTTTAAAATTCATTAACTGAGGGTGATTATTACAGCAGGAAACATGGCCCAGGTAATATAATATCAAGTTTAGCTGTTTACTGAATTATTTAAGTGATTAAAAACAAGATCTTAGGGCTTCCCTGGTGGCGCAGTGGTTGAGAATCTGCCTGCCAATGCAGGGGACACGGGTTCGAGCCCTGGTCTGGGAAGATCCCACATGCCACGGAGCAACTGCGCCCGTGAGCCACAACTACTGAGCCTGTGTGTCTGGAGCCTGTGCTCCGCAACAAGAGAGGCCACGACAGTGAGAGGCCCGTGCACGGCGATGAAGAGTGGCCCCCGCTCGCCGCAACTAGAGAAAGCCCTCGCACAGAAACGAAGACCCTACACAGCCAAAAATATAAATAAATAAATGAATTAATTTAAAAAAAAAAAAAAAAAAAAAAAAAATGTAGCAACTCTTTAAAATTCATTAACTGAGGGTGATTATTACAGCAGGAAACATGGCCCAGGTAATATAATATCAAGTTTAGCTGTTTACTGAATTATTTAAGTGATTAAAAACAAGATCTTAGGGCTTCCCTGGTGGCGCAGTGGTTGAGAGTCCGCCTGCCGATGCAGGGGACATGGGTTCGTGCCCCAGTCCGGGAAGATCCCACATGCCGCAGAGCAGCTGGGCCCGTGAGCCATGGCTGCTGGGCCTGCACGTCTGGAGCCTGTGCTCCACAACGGGAGAGGCCACAACAGTGAGAGGCCCGCATACCGCAAAAAAAACAAAAACAAAAAACGAGATTTTACTTAAAAAAAAAACCCACAATAAACTTAAGTCTGTAACTTAAAAAGCAGGGACTTGCTGTGGCTAAACTATGGTGACCTGCTGTGGGCGGAATCATGTCAGCCTCATCTCCCCACCCCCAAGTGGGATAAAGGAAGGGCCTTGCCCTCTGGGCTCTTGCCTTACTAACCCTCCTGATCATGTGCCATACTGTGCCCAAAACTGAACCTGAACCTCATCGTGTCCCAGCTCTAGCTACCGATTTATAGGACATGCAGGGAGAGATGTTAAGGATCCTCAGATATTTAGCACCAGGCTGGGACAAACAACCTGATTTCTTCAACAATAAAAAAATGCAAGGAAAAAACAGAGGGGAACTTACAGATTAAAAGTGATTTAAAAGACAGCAAAGATTTAAAATGTATGGACCTTTTCTGCAATCCAATTCTAACAAATTGTATTAAAAAAAGTTTTTTAGGGCTTCCCTGGTGGTGCAGTGGTTAAGAATACGCCTGCCGGGCTTCCCTGGTGGCGCAGTGGTTGAGAGTCCGCCTGCCAATGCAGGGGACACGGGTTCGTGCCCCGGTCCAGGAAGATTCCACATGCCGCGGAGCAGCTGGACCTGTGAGCCATGGCCGCTGAGCCTGTGCGTCCGGAGCCTGTGCTCCGCAGCGGGAGAGGCCACAACAGTGAGAGACCCGCATACCGCAAAAAAAAAAAAAAAAAAAAAAAAAAAAGAATCCACCTGCCAATGCAGGGGTCACGGGTTCGAACCCTGGTCCCGAATGATCCCACATGCTGTGGAGCAACGAAGCCTGTGCACCACAACTACTGAGCCTGCCCACGTGCCACAACTACTGAAAGCCGCGCGCCTAGAGCCCGTGCTCCGCAACAAGAGAAGCCACCGCAATGAGAAGCCTGCGCACCGCAGTGAAAGAGTCGCCCCCGCTCGCTGCAACTAGAGAAAACCCGTGCACAGCAACGAAGGCCCAAAGCAGCCAAAAATAAATAAATAAATTAAAAAAATTTTTTTAATCTGACAAATGGATACATTTCTATGAACACTGACTAGATGTCTGATATCTCGTTACTGTTAATTTTTTACGTATGATATTACTATTGTTGGGTCCTTTTTAATCCTTATCTTTTAGAGATACATGATAAAATATTTATGAGTGAAATAAATTGATATCTGAGATTTGGGTCAAAATGACTAGGGCTGGTTGGGGGTGGTTTAGAGAAACAAAACTGGCCACGAGCTGCTAACTGTTGATGCTGTGTAAGAGAGCCATGGGGATTCATAACAGAAGGTAGCCATAAAAGTCGGAAAAAGGCGAATAAACTCAATAGATGGTTTATTGATAGTAATTAAAATACCACGAGAAATGTACAATCTCATGTTTCCAGACTTTATGCACACCTTGTACTATTCTAATTCTATATACCTTTGAAATTAGAAAAGAGAAGAGCTGATTCATAAAAAAAAACAACATAAAATAATTTAAATTGGAGTGTCTTATAATCAGTGGCATGTTGCTTACACTGGTGTCATTTTTTTTCTTTGAGTAGCACAATGCGACTTTCTATAGCTGATGGCATTTTAGAACAGGTCTACTTGACCATAAATATGACCTATCTAAAACAAATATCTTAGCTACATCAAACAGTTAAACCTCTTAACAGTAAGTGTAAATTTAGAAGTGCTTTTGAAGGGTGTTTTAGATAGTAATAACACACACACACACACACACACGTTTTAGACAGTAGTAACACACAAACACAGCTGTTCAGAAAAGGTTTTTTTTTTTTTTTTTTTTTTTTTGCGGTACGCGGGCCTCTCACTGTTGCGGCCCCTCCCATTGTGGAGCACAGGCCCCGGACGCACAGGCGCAGCGGCCATGGCCCACGGGCCCAGCTGCTCCACGGCATGTGGGATCTTCCCAGACCGGGGCACGAACCCGCGTCCCCTGCATCGGCAGGCGGACTCTCAACCACTGCACCACCAGGGAAGCCCCCAGAAAAGGTTTTTTAAGCAAAGCTTTTTCTTTCAATTAATTTTCCTATTTTAAACAGAGACGGCTACAATTATTCCATGGATCACTTTATTCAGAAACAGCCATCACACTCTGTCAGGAAGCCTGTCAAAGTCCTCAGCAAGTGGAGGTCAGCAAATGTCTCTTGAACCTGGCTGTCTTTCTGCTCACCCAGCTCTGCTAAGGTCCACCCATCCTTTCAAGGCACAAGCCATCCCCACCGAGCTGGCAGAGAGGCAGCAGGCAGCCCAGAAGCGGGGGGCCCCGTGCAGCGACAGCCCTTCCTCCCTACCGCTGGAGTGATTGTGAGCCTAGCCGAGGCTGAGGGGGTGAGCTGGGCAGGGGCCCAGAGCTCCCATCTTTGTGGAGAAATAACCTGAACTACTAATGTTCGTATTCCTACTGACTCAGATGTCCCTCTGAACTACCGATACAGGTGACATGAAAACTGACTGTGCTTCAGTTGAAGACCGCTCTCGAGTAGAGGTGCCCGAGGGGCTTCACCCCAGTTCCAAAGGAACGGACGAAATTAGGAAAGAGACTTTCTCTTTTTACTTTACATCTTTATGTTGTTGAAGCTTTAGAACAAGCGGGTATTCTTTCCATAATAAAGCAGATTATAATTACTGGCTTTTAAAAATACTTAATTTTAAAACACCCATAGAGTATCTTTTTACAGGATAATTCTCATGAACTAACTCGTCAGCTGGATTAACTAACCTGATGCAGCCACAGACAACAAAGAATGCCTAGTCCTCAGGTGGCCCGAGAGCAACTCCAGGACAGCCCAGGAGACGGTGGTCTCAGAGCACACAAATGACATACAAACTAGCCCTTCTGTTTCAGAGCCCAGGGAAGTTACCTGGCGGGAGAGCCCGTGGAAGAGGCCCCGGGTGAGGTTAAGCATGTTGACGGAGCCAGAGACCTTGGCATACATGTCTTTGATGCCAATGAGCCGGCAGATGGTGATGATGGCCCGGTGGCAGCGGAGGCCATAACCTAGAAAGAGGAAGAACAAGTCAAACACCTGCCCACCGCCCACGGTGCAGGCGGCATCTCACCTGCTGGCTTCGCACAGCTTCCAGTCTGGGTTTAGGGGATGCTGGTTCACATTCCCGCTTCACCACTTCCCAGCTGGGGGACACTTCACAACTTACTTAACTTCCACAATGACACTTATTTAAATGAGATGTTATAAGGATTAAAGAAATAATATATAAGTTTCTTAAACATATGGGCAAAAAAACCAGGGCTGTTAAGATTAACAGAGATGCCTGAAGGTTCTTGGTGCCCCATGTCCATGTGAACTAAGACTCGAGGGACACATCTGTTCTCAACCTCCTTGAATGCTCAGCTGCACTGAGCAGAGACATCCACCTCCTCCCGGAAAAACTCTTTTAGCTTCAGGTAACACACCCTCTCCCAGACTTCCTCCTAGCTACTGGCCCATCCTTCTCACCTCCTCGCTGGCCTCTAAATCTTGGGTGGTTTCCCCTCCAGCCATTCGCCTACTCTTGTCTACCTGTAATCCCTTCCCTAGGGAGAGCTTTAAAAACACAAAGCAAACACATCACTCCCTATTTAAAGCCCTTCACTTCCCACTGTCCCTTGAATTAAAATAAGTACAGTTGACCCTTGAACAGTGCGGAGGTTAGGGGAGCCGACCCTCCACATAGTGGAAAATCTGAGTCTAACGTATAGTCGGCCCTCCATGTCCTCAGTTTCTCCATATCCAAGGTTCCACATCCATGGATTCAACCAGCCACGGACTGTGAAGCACTCTAGTATTTAGAAAAAAAGCCAAGTATAAGTGGACCCGAGCAGTTCAAACCCACGCTGTTCAGGGGTCGACTGTAACAAAAAACTCCATGGCCTTCAAAGCCCTCTGTGACGACACCTCACCGACTTCATCTAGAGACACCACTCTCCGTGTGCTGGCCTTCCCGCCGCAAGGACTTTGCACTCAGTGTTTCCCTCAGCCTGCTCTCCCTGCACAACCCCTTCTTACCTTCAATGTCTCATTCAGATACGTCCTCCTCAAAGAGACCTTCCCTGACCACACTAGTGAAGGTGGCCTCCTTCCTCCCTCCCCACGCCCTCCCCTGCAAACCAGACCCTGATGGCTGCTTTCAAGCACTCAGCCGAACTTGTTATCCGATGTTTCCCCTCAGCAGAATGCAAGTTCCATGAGAGCCAGGATATTGTTTGCTTCCTGCTGTATCCCCAGAGCCTAGATCAGCCCCTGGCAAATGCAGGTGGGAATGATGCAGAGAAAAAGCCCAAATTTAGACTCTTAACATTCTGATTAACCAGGCATGGACCTCAGCACGTGCCTTAAAGGCAGGACTGAAAACTACAGCTTTGATTAGAAGACAGGGAAGATAAAAAAGGTAACTTCTGCAATTAAAATGGTAGCATTCAGATAAAGTAATCATTCAGATAAAGATGTATCCAAAGTGACATGTCTAACAAAAACACGACACAAGCCACAAATGTAAGCCATATATATGATTTTAAATTCTCTCACAGATATGTTTTTTAAAGTTTTTTTAAAAACAGGTAAAACTGATTTTAGTAATGTATTTTATTAACCCAATATGTCTAAAACATTATCATCTGAACATGTAATCAATACAGCAATATTTTTGAGGTATTTCTTATTCTTTTATACTAAGTCTTTGAAATCTGGTGGTATTTGACACTTCCAGGGTCTCTCAGAAGCCACATTTCACATGCTCCATAGCCACACAGGCCGCAACTACCACATGGGACACACCTTAGCACAGGTCTAAACCTTAATGTCTAAGTGTTCAACTCAATACTTTTTCTAATAATAAGATAAATGGTTTTTATCTGGCATATGAATGATTAATTATGACTTTAAAGCAGAAGGCAAGTTCTGGTACACTAATAAATAGGTACTGTATTTGATTTTTATTTCTCTTGGTTTATTTCCATGCCATAGCTCTAGCAAAGTTGTATGAGAAGCTTTGACATGAAAAATTTAAATACTGTTTAATATTTTATCTTCTGATCCAGACCTTGTAAGTATACCTAGAGTTATATGAGATCATTTTTACTGTAGAACCACAGGTGAAACACAAATCAGAATGTTCAAGAATTCTACACCTCAAGGCCATTGGGCATGACTGGCATAGCTCCATGACCCTGAACTCTGCCTGCTTGCTCTTTCCAAGACAGGAAGAAGGTCCATCTCTGAAACCTCAGAGCTCAGTGTAGCACCTGGTTCACAGAAGATGTTCAGTCAATACTTGGTGATGAGAATAAATGAGTGGAACTGAACAAGCTGTAAGAAAAGAACCATCTGGGACTTCCCTGGTGGCACAGTGGTTGAGAATCCGCCTGCCAATGCAGGGTACACGGGTTCGATCCCTGGTCCGGGAAGATCCCACATGCTGTGGAGCAACTAAGCCTGTGAGCCACAACTACTGAGCCTGCGTGCCACTACTACTGAAGCCCGTGCGCCTAGAGTCCGTGCTCTGCAACAACAGAAGCCACTGCAATGAGAAGCCTGCACACCGCAACGAAGAGTAGCCCCTGCTCGCCGCAACTAAAGAAAGCCCGCGTGCAGCAACTAAGACCAAATGCAGCCAAAATAAACAAATTTATTTTTAAAAAAAAAATCCACCTGCCAATGCAGGGGAAATGGGTTCAATCCCCGGTCTGGGAAGATCCCACATGCCACAGAGCAACTAAGCCCGTGCGCCACAACTACTGAAGCCCACGCGCCTAGAGCCCATGCTCCGCAACAAGAGAAGTCACCACAACCAAGAGTAGCCCCCAGCTCGCTGCAACTAGAGAAAGCCCACGCACAGCAACAAAGACCCAACACAGCCATAAATAAATAAATTTTAAAAATTAAAAAAAAAAAAGAACCAGCTAGTAGCATCAATGAATTGTCTAGGAGTAACCAATGTTCCCACTACAAACCCAACTATTCACTCACTCAGTTACTTTTTTTTTTTTTCAGACTCGGGCCTCTCAGTGTTGTGGCCTCTCCCGTTGCGGAGCACAGGCTCTGGACGCGCAGGCTCAGCGGCCATGGCTCACGGGCCCAGCCGCTCCGCGGCATGTGGGATCTTCCTGGACCGGGGCACGAACCCGTGTCCCCTGCATCGGCAGGTGGAGTCTCAACCACTGCGCCACCAGAGAAGCCCCAGTTATTGTTTCTTATTCATTAAGTGCTCTTCCCACATACAGTCACCCCTGGAAGTGTTTTAATCATGAGAGCCTGGGTAGGATGACTGCTTTTTATTTCCCCAAAAGCCTCAATCTTCTTAAATCTAACTTGGGCCTTTACATTTTGGTGTTTTCAAAATGAGTTCAGGTAAAGGTGAGCAAAAATAGAGGGCAGGATGAAATTGGTACAGTTTCTCTGCTTTATCTTCAACAAATTATGAGTTTTTTTAGTTACCTCTGGTTTGTTTCTTCATCTTGATATGCGTCCTTTTAAATCTTAAAGAAATATCATGGTATACTGGAGGGTAAAAACATAAATATAAGAAGGGTTAGGGGTATAGAGTTAATGCCCTTGCAAATATCACAAAGCAACCAATAATACCCTGAGCAGCCACCACATGTTGGCCAAGGATGAGTAACAAACTCCGATTTCACTCATTACTAATCTTCTCAGGAAAGAAAGTTTGTTTCTACATTTTATATATTTATGTGTAAGAATGCAGTAACAAGCAGGGAAACACAGAAACACCCACAGAGATATACAGCCACACATAAATAAAACAAATATAATCCTGCAAAGTTTAAAAGAAAAGATTAAAACTCACTTGTATGGTCTTCATATCGTTCTATATAATGCAAATAGTGAACTGCCTTGTTCTTTGCCTGAAAGAAAGAAGGAAAACGTTTTTCTTAAATCTACTGTTAGAATTTACATTTCTTCAGGGATTTCAAAAAATACCTTTTATAAAATATTTTATTATGGAAAATTTCAAATTTACACAAAAATTTCAGTATATACTTCTAAAAGCTAAGGATTTAATTAAAAAAAAACAAAACGTAAGTATAACATCACTATCACACCAGAAAACAAACCCAAAACAATTCCTTAATATCTCTGACAGCGTTCAAACATTCCCCGCTGTCTCGTAATGTTGGTAAGCAATTACAAGTCTGACAGAAATGATGCAAGAATACAAGCACTTCTGAAATTGCTTTTTCTGAGGTAAGTAACCTTTGACAGTTAAGTATTTTCTTGTGGTTCCCACAATGTCTAGCATACAGCTTATTGGTCTTTTACTGTTAACAAAGGGAAAATGCACATACTTTTCTGAAAGCATCTGCCCGTTCACTGGCTTTCCCAATGGCAAAACCTTTAAAAGAAAAAGCATAAATATGAAAAGGGGCATAAATTTGCCACATAATGTCTTTTACCACATTTCAGGTTTCAGTTCCTACAACATTTCACAGTAGTTCATCTTTCTTCTGCCCAGAAAACCCGCTATCCAAAACAAATGACAAAGCATGAGGCTACAGAGATTTGCTTCTTTGTTTTGGGGCATTTTGGAAACATTACATTTGAACGTACCTATGAAATTCAAGGTTAGATGCATAACATTACCTTTTATAAATTTCTAGATAAAACTACACTGAATAAAAAAACAAATGAAAAACCCAAAAAACCCCTAACCATGCTAAATTAATAAGGTAAATGGTTTTCACAAATTCTGAAAACAGATTAAAATAACCAGAACAGCTGGGAAAAAAACATACACTGCTAGACATATACGGAAATAAAAATCAATGATTCCTGAGTTTGTAAATGCTTAATCCTGTGAAATGAGGTTTACCACAAGTTAAGAAAATGTTTGCATTATTTGCTATCACCATTATTTATTTTGAAGAATGTATTTTGTTTTTAAATTATACACAGAAAAGTAACATAAGACAGTACTGTTCCACGAGATATGCAAGACATCTGAGAAGCTGGGGCAAAAGGGGCTGTGGATTACAATTACTAGTTTAAAAAAAATTAAACCATATGAGTCCTTGAGGAATATATGGGTGAACTTACTTGCTATAGAAAGGT
Source organism: Phocoena sinus (assembly GCF_008692025.1). Taxonomy (NCBI): domain Eukaryota; kingdom Metazoa; phylum Chordata; class Mammalia; order Artiodactyla; family Phocoenidae; genus Phocoena; species Phocoena sinus. Next base: position 80,736,461 of record NC_045775.1, read on the forward strand.
ATAAAGCTTCTGTGATTTAAAAACTTTCATGTGGAAAAAATTTAAAACTAAGTCAAAACATATGATAGATAAAGGGCTAATGTCCTTAACATACAAAGAGGAAAATCATTGAGGAGAATAATCACCCAACAGAAAGTGGGTGAAACACATGAACTAACAGATCTCAAAAAGGAAATTATAGCGGCCAACAGACATGCAAAATGGTGTGCTAACTCTCATAACTAAAGAAATACAGATGAAAACTAAGAGTTATGTTTCATATCGCCACTTACTTACAGCCAGTAAAGTCTGACTCTATCCAGGCCTGGCAAGGGTGTGACGGTGCAGATAAACATAAACGGATGCAGCCTTTTGGGAGGGCAATCCGGCAACACTCATCAACATTTCAAATGCATGTAACTTAAGAGGCAATTTCACTGCAAGAAATTTCCCCCATCGATATGCTTGCAAAAGTACAACATGACATGTACAAGAAGCTCACTGTTTTCATAAATAGTAAAAAAAAAAAAAAAAAAAAAAAAAAGTATAAACAACATAAATACTCAGCAATAGGAAAAAGGTTACAAAAATTACGCTATCCATACACTGGAACACGATGCAATCAATACAAAAAAATGAGGGGGAATCCACTTATGCTAATATATAAATCTCTGGGTATAATACTAAGCGAGAAAAACAAGCTATAAAATTATGGATATAATATGACCCTTTGTATAATTTTTTTTAAAAAGATATATGGTGATATTTGAACAAAGAATTTCTGAAAAGATATAAAAGTAACTGTTAAGAGTGGTTTCCTTTGGCAACATACTATCTACAGGTATTAATTGTTTTGAAAGTGTCAGTATGGATTTAAATAGGCAGTTTTCCATTTTTCTTTCCACTTTTCTTTCCCTTTTGAAATGTATTCATGTATACATTTCAAAAACAGATGTTCACTATGGAAACTTTAGAGAAAAGTATCAAGAAGAAATTTAAATGATTGGCAAACATACTAATTAAACATTTTTAATCTTTTCAGTGTATATCCTTCCAATCCTTCCAGTCTTTTCTTTGCATATAAACATACTTGTAAAAAACTGGGATTATATTATACAGTTCTATATGAAGTGGGTTTTTGTTTGTCTGTTCATTTGACTTACCATTATTTTGTAAGTAATTTTCCATAATTCTTTAATGGCTATAGACTATTACAATGTATAGCTATACTCTTCTTGTAACTGTGTCCCTACTGTGGAATATTTAGTGTCCACCCCCCTTGTTTTTCACTATTATACATAAACAATAGTGTCTTAAGCCTTTTAAAATATTGTCTTCATGGAAAAAGGCAGATGTAGGAAGATCCTTCTTTTGACTCTAAGGGATTATATGGGTTTACCACAAGGTTTGTGAGCCCAAGCCGCTGAAAGATTTAATTAGTCAAAAAAGCCTGAACCCACTGACTCCACGGCTGAGCCCAGGCCACAGCTGTCCCTCCACCACCAGCTCTCCGTATATGATCACAGCCCCATTCACCTGCAGCTCCTCTGCCATTCCCCACAGCGACCAGGACACGGACTGATCTCTTTCTTCCCTCTTTTGCTGTCATGTTGAAAACATTCCTCACCTAAAAGAAAATGTTTCACAAATATTACACCTTAAGAAAATTCTGAAGGAGGGAACTGGAGTGACCTCCTCACACACACACAGGCACACGTGGTGGATACACACATCATCCCTCAATCCCACGAGCACCAACAGCACACTTTCTCCAATGGGAAACCTCCATCTGGACTGTTTCTTCAGGAGTAAAACGGAAGTAAGGCTTTCTCTTCTTATTTCACAGGCTTGTTAGAAAGTCTGACTGAGAAACCTTTTAAAGGATTTGAAACTGTAAAACTCAATGCACCCTATTTTAATGAACGCACCACAAGAAAGATAAAAAGTTGCCGATTAAACTCTGACATAGTTTATAACTAACTGATTATAAAAGCACATCCTTCGAATTCCCTGGAGGTCCAGTGGTTAGGACTTGGCGCTCTCACTGCTGGGGCCTGGGTTCCATCCCCGGTCAGGGGACTAAGATATAACCAGCTGCAGGGAGCAGCCAAAAATCAATCAATCAGTCAATCAATCACATCCCAATATCACAGATGTTAAAATATGAAAAAATGTGCATCTTAGAAATGATAAAATGCAGTGTATAGAAATAATTAGCACAGGACTGGATCTCTATGGGTTAGGCTCAACTGAAAATAGAAAATTTGGAAATACCTGCTTATTATGAACTACAAGAAAATCTGCATCTTTTGGGCATATTTATAAATTTACCAAGAACTATGAAACGTTAACTAAACTGCTTACATGGCAGCCCCTTTCCCATAAGGTAAGAAAAGGGGGCTCAAGCCCACTCCTGTGGATAATCCTACAGTAAATCACCCAGACAGACAAGAGTTCTTCAAAGGAATTAATTTCAAAAGGGTGTAAGCTAGGACCCAAAGACTTAAAATACTTGTAAATATATCTTAAACTCTGTAATGCAACTGATATTGAAGAAACAATATACACATTCAATCACAAACTCAATACATGATTATTGCATATGGCATTTAACACTAAGTGTGCAGCACTAGCTCAAAGGGAAGCTGACTATTTTAGGAAACACCCTGGAAAGAGTGATTGCAATTTACCTGATACAGGCTTCAGTTTCAAGGGCCTACAAGCAGCCCAGCAGATCATTTCCCCACCAAGAGCTGGACATACACAGTAACTCCAAGCTTTCTACCCTTCCCCATGGCTCCCCTCAATCTCTGCCCGCTGAACTGAGCGTCAGATACACCAAATTCAAGGAGAAATTGCTACTGCAACCTTTGCTTTAAGAAGGAGGAAATTTAAATGCAATCTCCAAATTCTGTTACCAACCATACCACTGAAGTTGCTTTGTCTTGAGACCTTAATGGGTGGCCCCCCAAAAGGGCAGCAGTCAGAAAAGCCAATATGATCAAGTAACTGAAATTAAAGTTTCATTATTTCCTTACCCAAAGCAACTCTGTAGCTCAGAAAAAGTCATGCATCAAAGGCTTTTCCTCACTGTTCCTCTTACCCTCTCCACCCACCCCACTCCATCCATCCCAACTTCTCCGAAGGCTTAACTGGGTATTTAATTCAGCATGCCCACCTCAAGTATTCTGGTATCGAAATCATCATATGTTTCTGTAGGGAGAAAAGAAACAGGTATACAGATAAATGTGTCTATATAATTAGTGTATGAAAGTTTTTTTTGTTTTCTTTTTTGTTTTGTGGTATGCGGGCCTCTCACTGCTGTGGCCTCTCCCGTTGCAGAGCACAGGCTCCGGATGCGCAGGCTCAGCGGCCATGGCTCACGGGCCCAGCCGCTCCGCGGCATGTGGGATCTTCCCGGAGCGGGGCACGAACCCGTGTCCCCTGCATCGGCAGGCGGACTCTCAACCACTGCACCACCAGGGAAGCCCCATCACTGACTTTTAACTAAGAAAGAATCTCAGATATTTTGGTGCCACTATCAAAGCAACACCCTGGTCCTCCATCATCACCAGAAACTGTTCTACCACTAAATTCATAAACTCAACCATTATCTCCCTGACTGCATCCTCCCACCTCTCCAGCTCTCACTCAGTGACTGAAAGGTGATGGTCCTTGGGGCTTCCCAGCACCTCCAGACTCTTCACCACTGTTCCCCTTCCCCATCACCCCTCTGGTCTTCCAGTCTCTCCCACTCAGTCAAGACACCACAGTCCAACACTTCCACCAGGTCTTGTGAATATCCTCAACTCCCTCACCTCTTCCCCTCTCCACCACACTATCCAGGATGGAATCAATGCAGCTGTCTGGGCACACCTGACCTGCCAGGTGCTGCTGTAGAGAAGTCAAAGCATGGGACACACTTGGGCCACTAAAGACTCATGGTCTCCAACTCAGTCAAGTCCTCCCTGCTGCCTGCTGGCCTTTTACATCCTTTTAGTTAGGTCTCTCTCCTCTCACCACAGCAGCCATTTCAAACACTCTCTGTGTTCTTTTATTTTTAATGACTTTTTACTATAGAAAATTTACATTCATAGGCAAAAAAACACCCCCAAAAACAGTAAAACGTGAGCTTATGTACCATTAGCTAGCTTCAACGGTTATCAACTCACAGCCAATCTTCTTTCCTCTAAACTCTGTCCAAGTCCCACTCCACTGGATAATTCTGAGGCCTGTCGCAGATACCCTACCTTTTCATCAAAATATTCTGGTGGCCATGCTCATCCATGCCCATCTCCCCCTCACAGACTAACTGAAGGCTCCAGAGAGACAGCATTCACACAGGCCCCACCCCCTCCTTCCACTACCAACAACACAGCTTACCTGGCTCTGTCCCCTGCCCTTTCTTCCATCACAAGTTCGTCCATTCATCTATACTCTAAATCTGGGCCCTCCCTAGGGACTTAAGTTCATGGGTTTTTTCCTCTCCCTCCTGTATCTTCATTCTCCCAGTGGAAGCATTCTGCTCAGTCCTAAGCATGCTGGCCTGAGGCTCTCCACCTCAACTTCCCGTCTCCTCTTTGAGCCAAACTACAGAAAGCAGCGCAACCCTTGTCTATTTCTTCATCTCCTATTCATTGACAAGAATGAATATTTCAGATGATTTTTACTTCTTTACGTACTCAGGAAGCAGTGGGGAGATGACTTTGTTTTCTAATTTACTCTGATAAATATTATCAACTTTTATTTCATGTGTACTTTTATGAGGCTTAATGACAACTATTTGGTTTCTTCTGTTATCAAAATAGCACTCCCAAGCCATGCTGCTCCACAGCCAATGACCAATAGCATTTGGGAAACTGCATCTCACAGATGACTTATACAGAGCCATATGCACACCACGAAGTTCAAATGCTCTGAGAAGCCACACAATAAACACACCAGAACCCAGTGCTTTGCCCCCTATTTGTGGATTACTTTTTGGCTTATAGGCCTCTAGTGCTCCATAAAATACATTTGGGTAATAATGTGAAGTTATTTCAATGATGCTCAAATCCTTTTTAGGAAGAAGGCAATCTAAACAGACGAGTAAATAAAATCATATCAAAGAATTCCAGAAATAGGAGTGCTTTCTCTGTCACAATGTAAGCAAAACCAGGACTCTGCTACCTCCATTGGGACCAGGGTCAGGGGGGCCAAGACTGACGCCTCCCCATGTGTTTCCGCTCCATCCTCGCTCCCGTTTAACCTTCATCTTCCTCTTCCAGTCCCACTCTTCTCTCTGCCGGACCATATCCGCCTCTACCTTCTCCTGCTCTTCCTTGCTTCTTTGGGCAATGGTCTGCACAGCTCCATTTCTCATAAGAGGGACATTCAGACCAGGCCATAGGAAGCCATAACGCCCTGAAGGTTTAAAAACATACATAAATAAGGATTTTTAAAAAGCATTCATTTCTTGAGTATTAAAATGCCAGGCAACGTGTATATAGATAATGATACCGCTGGTGGGAGCTTAAGCTAACATAATCACTCTACAGGCCACTTGGCATTGTTCATTAAAATTTTAAACATACCTACCGTTAACAGCTAGTAATTCTACTTACTGGTATTGCCTAGAAAAACACTCCCATGCAGGTATGAGGCATATGTGGGCTTGGACAAGGATGTCCACTGAAGTGTTATTTGTAAAGGCAAAAAACAGAAACAATCTAAATGTCCAGCAATATTGGAACAGTAAAATGAACTACGGCATATCCAACCTATGAAATACTCTATACTAAATTCAAAGAATAAGTTAGCACTATAGGTTCTGATACAGAACAATTTCCAAGACCTATTATTGAGTGAAAAAAAGCAAATAAGACAATATGTGCCATATGACATAATCTATTTTTAAAAGAAAATATATACTCCTTTTAGGGTATTTATATATATAAAAGCATTAGAAAATGTCAGAAGGAAACACATCAAAATGAAATCAGTGGTTTCCTTAGGGGAGGCAACTGGGATTGGGGGAGATAAAAAAGGCATCAAGGGGGACTTTAGGTTTCTCTATTTTTTTTTAATTGAGAAATTTTTTTTACTGAGAAAGTATACATATATGATTGTTTAAAATGTTAAAAAAATAAATAAGATATAAGGTAAGTCATGGAGAAGAACATCCAAGTAGACATGCAACAGCTACAAGTGCAGTGAAAGGTGTTTTCTTTACATCCAAAAGGCTATTACTATCAAAGATAATTTGTCAGCAACCACAGTAAAGAATGTTGATTCAAGTATACTATTTTTATTCTTTAAAAAACACAAGTATAAACAATCATGTGTTCCAGAAGTTGGCAAAGTAAGGCCCACAATCCAAATCTACTCCACCACTTTTTTTTATTTTTAACAAATTTATTTATTTATTTTTGGTTGTGTTAGGTCTTTGTTGCTGCGTGCGGGCTTCCTCTAGTTGTGGTGAGCAGGGGCTACTCTTTGTTGCGGTGCGTGGGCTTCTTATTCCAGTGCCTACTCTTGTTGCGGAGCACAGGCTCTAGGCGCGCAGGCTGCAGTAGTTATGGCTCGCAGGCTCTAGAGCGCAGGCTCAGTAGTTGTGGCGCACGAGCTTAGCTGCTCCGCAGCATGTGGGATCTTCCCAGACCAGGGCTCAAACCCGTGTTCCCTGCATTGGCAGGCGGATTCTTAACCACTGCCCCACCAGGGAAGCCCTAGCCCACCACTTACTTTTGTAAATAAAGTTTTATTGGAACACAGGTATGCCCATTTGGTTATGTATTGTCTATGACTGTTCTTGTGCTATACAGCAGAGTTGAATAGTTGGAAAAGAGACCATGTGGCCCATAAGGCTAAGAAAGTATTTACTACCTGGCCCTTCAGAGAGAAAGTTAAGCCAGTTCTCCAGTTATTCCACCTTCTACCTCTGAATCGTAAGTTCTTTGAGGATAGGGACTTTTGCAGCAGATGCCACACAAGGGCATTTAAGACTTGTTGAATGAATAACTAAATGAATGAATCCCTTTCTATGGGATTTTCCTTTCCCTGACTCATGGGGCAATAAGCCATTTGGCTGGACCCTAAAATCACAGAACCTAATACCCTTCATGAGAAATGTTTTATGCTTCTAGTTCGTAAAATATCTATAAAATTTTGGAGAAAAAATCTTAGAAAGCACATTAGCTGTTTTTATAAATAAGTTTACCTTCACCGATGATCTGACCCCTGTTCAAATCTTTTCTTTTCTTTTTCTTAGTTCTTTTGCCTCTTCCTTTTCTTGTTCCGGCACCAGACTCTGCTAAGGCACCTTTCCACAGCTCATCTGCTGTCACTATAAAGAAACAGGTTTTAAAAAATTTCTTCAAGAAATGATCTACGGTCTGTTGATTTATTCCTGTTGAATACGAAGAGCTGGAAGAAGTCGGGTCACATATCATTACGGCAATGAAAGCAAAATTGAAACATTCTTTGTACACATCACATGGTTACATTTGGAAAGCCCAAGAGGAAGCGATTCTACTCCTTTTACAGAATATGGCCTTCCCCCACAAAAGACAACCATATTTCAATCCCTGTTACTTTCCAGTAGATTTGTCTCCCAGACATTTTAACAACTGTGTGACCGGTCTCTTCCCTGCCCTCTTGCCTCCATTATAACTATTGAGATAATCAGTAACTAGACCTCCAAAATACAGATCTCTTAGCCCAAAGTACCAACACTGCAATTTGAACCCAAAAATCTTAATAATTTGGATTGTTTGTTCTATTCTGTAAATGCCCTAAACATCTCTGTATATCCTTCAAAATGAGATGCCCAAATTCACCTTCAATTCTGATTATAGCCTAACCAATACTTGCAAAAGAATGAGTATGTAGAGGTGTGATAGTTAATACCTGCATGTGTATGTGTGTATTTCTTAAATAATTGTTGTTGTCTTTTTGTTTATATATAGACCCTGACACTGCTGATTTATTTCCATTTGTGAATTTCCAGGGTCCCCAGATCTTTCTCTATCATAAATTGCAAGCAGTATTTTCCCCTTTGTACTTGTGGAATATTCAGATTCTTTACTTTTGACCACTTCTGAATTTTATTGGTCTATGTTGTTTATTAGATTTAAATTGTCTTCACAAGGACTTCTACCTTTCACAGTATCACCAATTGATTTTATGACCACAGATTGTTCCATTACCAATTTAATAAAGAATCAGAGCCATACAAATGTTGTACTAGTCAAAAATCTAAGATACATATATCTACATGCCTGAAATATTAAACATATTCTAGAACTCAAATGAGTATCTTCATTCTCCTCTTCTGAGTTCTTAAGCTTTAAAAGTTCTACCATACCAAGGGGGTAAGAGGGGGTGGGTGGGATGAATTGGGAGATTGGGATTGACATATATACACTATATATACACTATTGATACTATGCATAAAACAGATAACTAATAAGAACCTACTGTATAGCTCAGGGAACTCTATCAATGCTCTGTGGGGACCTATATAGGAAGGAAATCCCAAAAAGAGGGGATATATATTATACATATAGGTGATTCATTCTGCTGTACAGTAGAAACTAACACAACATTGTAAAGCAACTATACTCCAATAAAAATTTTTTAAAATAATAAAAATGAAAGTTCTACCTGCTAGCCTCCTGAAAGGCCTTACACCTTGATCCTTTGGGTAGATAACATGAAAAGGGAAAAAGCTTTGGATTTATAATATTTTTTAATGCTTTATAGCTATACAGTACCCTGTTTTTAAAAATACAGATGTATTTTTACAGATGATCTGCATAACTGAAGCTCACAAAAGTAAGTAAGCTTCCACATCACATGCTGCTTTGTGTATCCCTGATCAAAGCAAAGGGTTAACTTCAAACTTTAGGCTGACACTGATTCTTTTAAAAGAACCACACAAAAAAAAAAATTAAAAAAATAAAAAAATAAAAGAACCACAGGTTTGAAATAAAACTACCAACCTCAAACTAAAGTCTCACTAAAGACTGATTTTCTTTCCTAATTGCTTAAAAATGATGGTATCTATAAATGCCATCAAAAACTTGAAAGTTCACAGTGAGAGCACTTTTAATGGAGGCATAAGGAGGTCAATCAATTACAGTTTCTCTTAGAATCAGAATAAGCAAATCACTCATTAAGACTAAAAGGGATTCAATTTTAAAAGAAACAATATTAAGATGAAGATTTAAAAGACTCCACCATTTAATGGTGGACCCTCTATGGCAGAGGGATAGATTTACAAATACAATGTTAAACATTTTTAGGAAATCTTAATGAGTTTTGAAAAAATTATGTTTTTTTTTATTTCTTGGAAGAGATTTAGAAAATCAAAGACTATTTCCTATTAAAACAGCAAAAACTAGCCCCATGCTGGTTTCAACTGAGTTCACCCCCACCCTGCCCTGACTTGGGAGCAATAAACTCATAAGGGTACAGAGTCCTATGACTGAGGAAGCAGGGAGGCTAATGGAGAGTCAGAGGCAGGTGTGAGTGGTCTCAGAGGGCAAGGGGCACCTCTAGAACAAGAAGAGCTAGAGAAAAGGCCTTTCAGGGCAGGGAAAAGACTATTTTGAAAAAGGCCTGTAAGTCTGATATACACCCGCCCAACACCCCCCAACCACCACCATCAAAGCACAAAGTCAGCTCTTAGAAAACACTGGGGCTGTAAGTCTGATATACACCCGCCCAACACCCCACAACCACCACCATCAAAGCACAAAGTCAGCTCTCAGAAAACACTGGGGCTGGGGGCACCAAGAGCCTCATGGCTCCAACTCTACCCACCTCTCTTCTCTTTACACCAAAATCCTCTGATACAAGGAAGACTGTGTTACTTGCAATTCCCCATCATCTGGTCCTCTTTTCTGCATAGCTACACAAATGACCTAGTAGGTCATTATTTAATTTAATCCAAATTAAAGTGATCTGTACCCACACAATGAAATATTCTACAGTTATGACACTGCACTGGAGAAGCCCATGTACTGTCATGGGAAAATGTATAGCGTACTGCTTGCTGCATGAAAAAGCAGCAAATCCAGGATTTCAGGGTAGTAGGATTACAAGTGATTTTTTGCTTTTTGATTCTGTATTTACCAAGTAGTCTAAAATGGACTGGCTTTATAATCTTAATTTCTTTTAATTTGCCTAATGCTGAATTGTGGATTCAATCTCCATTTCTTACAAGCTAATTTCAGTTCAGACTGGACTCTCAAATACTATCTCAGATAGGAGTAATATTAGTAAAACAACATCTACTTAAAATTAACTTTTCCTGATTAGTCCTATCTCCTCAACTAAAGTGCAACTGAAAACAGATTTTGAGTATATTCTTGGTGTGAATCTAAATCAGCAGGGATTTGGGCCACAATTCCATCCTGGAATTCCAGGGATTCCACAGGTCCTTTAGACCTCAGGTGCCCCAAATGAGGGGATTAAAGTAAACTAGTACTCCCAAAAGTGTGTATAGTACAACTGGTAGCATGTAAGATAATTCTAGGAGGTACATGGAGGAACGTTTTTATTTGAATAGCACAGGCGTACCTTGGAGATATTGTGGGTTTGGTTCCAGACGAAGCAAATGTCACAATAAAGTGAGTCACACAAATTTTTTGGCTTCCCAGTGCCTATAAAAGTTATGTTTATACTATACTGCAGTCTTAAGCATGCAATAGCATTATGTCTAAAACAACAATATATATACTTTAATTTAAAAAATATTCCAAAAAAATAAAATAAAAAATACTCTACTGCTAAAAAATGTTAACCTTCAGCCAGTCATAGCAGCAACATCAAAGACCACTGATCACATATCACCATATCAAATATAGTAATAACTAAAAAGTCTGAGATATTGCAAGAAATACCAAAATAGGACACAGAGACGACACACAAATGCTGTTGGAAAAAATGGTGCAGACAGACTTGTTCAACACAGGTTGCCACAAACCTTAAATACGTCAAAAACGCAATATCCACCAAGCACAATACATATATTAATCTCTGAAGTGTTAATTCATTTAAGGAGGAAAAAGAAAAAGAAGAAAAATTAAGATACAAATCCACCTTTTATTTTCCTGTTTCATGAAATGGGAAGTTTGTGGCCAGTCTACGTACATTTAGTGAAGAAACTATAGAATCTATACTGTTGGCCCATCAAGTTACTGGGAGAAGAAATACAGCACTGTGTCTGTAGCGCACGGGTCAAGCTGGTAAAATGACGGTTGTCTCTGTTTCCTGGAGATGACAAAGAGCCTGCAGGTAGATGGAATAAAACTTTGTTAGATGCTCCACACCTATGGAGAAACACTGCCAGCACCAAAAAATTAACTGTTACTAATAAAAATAAGTCACTAAAATCCTGAACTTTTAAGAATCTTTTTTTTTTTTTTTTTTGCGGTACACGGCCTCTCACTGTTGTGGCCTCTCCCGTTGCGGAGCACAGGCTCCGGACGCACAGGCCCAGCGGCCATGGCTCACAGGCCTAGCCGCTCCGCGGCATGTGGGATCTTCCCAGACCAGGGCACGAACCCGTGTCCCCTGCATCGGCAGGCGGACTCTCAACCACTGTGCCACCAGGGAAGCCCTAAGAATCATATTTTGAGGACAGTCTTACTTTAAAAAATAAAACTTCTGGAGGCTGGCTCAGATGACATAGTGAGGTCTCTCTGGACCTATTAGCTTACTTTGTAAATTACTCAAAAGTAAATAGAAAATACTGGCTTTTCATGTTAAATAAATTCAGATCTTCAATAATCAGTCTAAATCCCATTATGCTGGACACATTTTAGTTTTTCTTGTAAGCTTCTCAGGCTTCAACAAAATATCAAGTGCACATGAATTTATTCTTGTAGTTTAGAACTACAATCCTTGACATACTTTAAGAGTGTAAAAATCACTACCATCAAATTTAGAATTCTTTAATCTTTTTCTAAAGACCAAAATACTATTCACAAGTAATAATGCAGTCAGCTTACAAAGGTCCAACTGTCAAAAGTAAAGAGAAATCAACTTCAGAATTCAGAAATAATCTCTTTCAATGTACTGTTGCTACAACTGAGTTTGCTCAGATTGCATTGTGCGTTTTAAAACAGGAGGTGGCAGCAGCTCATGCTAAATCACATTTGAAGTCCAATTACAGATTATCATCCACCAACGATCAATGAACAGTTCTGCTCTGATCCCTTGAATGCTTATTAATTTCAGACCATGAAGTCTTCATCTCAGGAATAGCATGGAGTCCACAGAGGGCCAAGCCCAGGAAGCTCCCTTGGGTGGACTTCTTCAAAGACAGAGTCTGCCCTTGAAGGTTTCACTTCAGTGTTTAACTGTTCACCATGAAGAATTTCTTCCTTCTAATTTAAATCTCTTCTATTAAATCAAACTGGTTAATTAGTGATGTGTTTCAGGGATGTTAGAAAAATTATTGCTATTTCTGACCAACCTGTTGCAGCCTTTAGGAAAATACTGCAATAGGTACAAAGAATACAAAGCAATTTTTTAAAAACAAGGCAATTACTAACTCTAGGGAAAATAAAATGTTGTAGGAGAAAGGAAACATAATAAGAGAATACAGCTGACCCTTAAACAGCATGAGGGTGATGGGCACTGACCCCCCCCGCCAGTTAAAAATCCACGTATAACATATAGTTGTCCTTCCCTATCTGCGATTCCACATCCTTGGATTCAACCAACCTCAAATTGCATGGTACTGTAGTACTTATTTCTTGAAAAAAAGCCACATATAATTGGACCCGTGCAGTTCAAACCCGTTCTGGTTGTACAGGGTCAACTGTACTACCTAGCTCAGCTGTGAAGAACATATACATAACTGCCTACAGATTCGACCAAAACTGTGCTTACAACTATGCTCAGAAAAAGCAGGGATGGTGCCTAATTAAATCTTCAATTAGCATAACGACATTAACAGAGAAAAGAACAAGTATATACACTATCTGTTTAGAAATATAACCAGATGGAAGTTAAAGTGTCACTGGAAGATGAGAAGGCCTAGAAAAGGGAGGTGGTTTTAAGATATAAACCTTTTAGTACTCTTCGGAAGTACAATGTCTCAAGATAACAATCTTTAAAGTAGGAACTACCATCCTCATTTTATAGAAGAGGAAACTGAGGGTCCAAGGGGTGTCATTAGTTCATGGTCGCACAGGCAGAAAGTGGAGGAGCCGAGAACTGTCATTCCACCAGTCAGCACTCTCCCCACCCCTTCTACAAACACTGTGTTTCCAGAACACATCACAGTATCCGAGACAGCTCAGGACCCAGTCCTGCCATTACTGGCTGTGTGACCTTAAAGCAAGTCACTTAGCCTCTCAGAGACTCACTTCAGCATCTGTAAAATGGGAATAACAACTCCTCATAAAAACTGGGGTGAGGATTAACCAAGATAACATACTATTAACCTGACACAGTCATTACTCAATAAATCATGGCTATTATTTTTTAAAGCCTTGAATTATAACAGCTGTAATCATTAAAAATTTGAAAACTACTCTTTAGACCTTATCCATTTCTATTACAAAGAATGTACTTCATTCCTCTACATTTTAAAAAAACTACATAAAGTACTCTTAACACTAGCTCTTATAAGAAAAGGTAGTTAGATAAATAAATCTCACCATTGCTGGGAACAGTCTTCAATGCCAAAATGGAAGCTGTTGGAAAGCTGTTTAGGTAAAGCTGCCTGGACCATAGATGACCTATAAATTAAAAAAAAAAAAATTAAGATCCATTTCTACATGAAAAGGAACATTTTTTAACACCTAAAGAATAGTATTATCTATAGAATAAAAGAACCAAGACAAGTAAATGAGTAATTTCTGGGCTCCATGACCACTTGCCCAAGTAAATGAAATTACATCACATCGGCTCCTTCACTCACATCTGACCTGTTACCAAGCCCTAGAGATTCTCCTCAAAAATCAATCCACCTCTCAGCTACACACCCTCCTACAGTCTCACTGCCCCTCTTTGTTCAAGCTCCATCCCTCAGCCACGTGGTAAGGACAGTCTCCTAACAGGTCTCCAGTCTCCCTCTAATTCACCATCTGCTGTCAAGCAAGCTCTTCTCTCTCTCTCTCTGTTTTTTTTTTTTTTTTGCTTATTTCAAACTCCTAATTTACCCCCCTCCCCTTTTCCCTTTGGTAACAGGCAGGCCTTTCTAAGACTACAAGTCTAGTCACCGCACAGCCCTGATATATCATTCTTTGGCTCCCTACTATCTGCAGAACAAATTCAAAACTCCTCAGCATCACCTACAGGGCTGCGACTTGGCCCCAACCTTCCACGTCAGCCTCATCTCCACCACTCTCCTCTCCATCCCCCTCTGGCCACACCAGACTCGCAGTCAGTATGGAACACACTCAGCTCTTGAATCCTTTACTGTGTCTCTGACAGGTTCTCCTGGTTTGCCTGAAACACCACCTCTCGGTGAAGGCTCCCCAATTCCCACAGCACTCTGCTCCCCTCTTTCACCAGGAGCCCCTGCAGCGCCAGGCTGTAACCGTACGGTGTACCACTTCACACCGTACAGTACTTCAGAACAGGCTCTGACAGCATTCACTGGACTCTAATTATTGAAAAGGGCGCCAAGAAAAACCAGTGGAGAAAGAATAATCTTTCCAACAAATGATGCTGGGACAACTGAGTATTCACATGCAAAAAGAATGAAGTTGGAGCCCTACTTATACCACACATAAAACTAAACTCAAAATGGATCAAAGACCTAAAGGTAAGAGCAAAAACTATAAAACATTTAGAATAAAACATAAGGGTAAATAATTATGACCCTGGATTTTGCAATGGTTTCTTAGATATGACACTAAAAGCATAAGCAACAAAAACCAAAAACAGGTAAATCAGACATTATCCAAATTTAAAACTTTTGTGTCTCAAAGGACACTATCAAGAAAATGAAAAGACAACACACAGATGGGGAGAAAATTTTACAAATCACTTATCTGACAAGGGACTTGTATCTAGAAAATATAAAGAACTCTTACAATTCACTAATAAAAAGACAGCCCAGTTTAAAAATGGATATAGATTAGAACAGACATTTCTCCAAAGAACATATAGAAATGGCCAAGAAGCACAAAAAAAGATGTTCATTAGCCATCAGGGAAATGCAAATCAAAACCACAAATTGATACCACTTCACACCCACTAGGATGACTACAGTCAAAAAGACAGAAAAGAACAAGTGTTGACAAGGATGTGGAGAAATTAAAATCCTCATGCTGGTGGGAATGTAAAAAGGTGCAGCTACTTTAGACAACAGTCTAGCAGTTCCTCAAAAAGTGAAACATGGAGTTGCCATTTGATCCAGCAATTCCACTCCAAGGTGTATACACATGAGAAATGAAAATATATGTACATACAAAAACACTGCACACAAATACTTACAGCCACATTAGGCATAATAGCCAAAAGGTACAAACTACCCAAATGCTCAATAGATAAACAAAATGTGGTATATACACACAACAGAATATTATTCAGCCATAAAAAGGAATTAAGTACTGATTTATGCTACAACATGGACAAATTTGGAAAACATTATGCTAAGTGAAAGAAGCCAGTCACAAAAGATCACATATTACTTGATTCCATTTATATGAAATATCTAGAATATGCAAACTATAGAGAAAAAAGTAGATTAGTGGTTGCCCAGGGCTGGGGGCAATGGAGGTCTGGGGGGATGCTAGCTAAAAGAGTACAGGGTTTCTTTTTGGGGTGACAAAGATATTCTAAAATTGACTGTGGTGATGGTTGCACAGCTCTGTGAATACACTAAAAACCACTGAACTGTATACTTTAAGAAGATGAATCCTGTGGTATGTAAATTACATCCCAATAAAGCCACTACCAAAAAAAGTTTATACACTAGAAGAAGAAAAAAAAAAAACACAAAGAAGGAAAGAAAGAGGCTCTGGAGCCAGGTGGTGTGGGTGCAAAAACCTGACATCCTCCCAGTCTAACTCTGAACAAGTTTCTCAACCTCTGTGTGCCTTAATTCCTTCATCTGTAAAATGGGAATAATAAAGGCATCTATCTCATAAAGGCATTGTGAAGATGAAGCAAGGAAAAAAGCATAAAGAGTTTAAGACAGTCCCTGCTACACATAAGAGCTCGTGAAAGAAAGCTACACATGCTAAGTGCTATTTGATCGGGGCTTTGGAAAAGGAGGAGGTGGTCACAACATAAACAAAAGTAAAAAAATGCTCAGGTCAGATTTTCCTACAAACGATTGCAGGTCAAGTTTCCCAACAAAATGAGTTACTAAAAAGAACTTTCGATTTTTACAGATCTTTGGATTTCGTAATTACGAATGCTGGATTGTGGGTTTACAATAAATAGAGGGAATAGAGGTCAAATTAATTACGAAGTTGTTCCTAGAGATAAACATCAAGCTGGAGGATAGCATATTGCCTTTCCTCGGGCTGCAAACAACCAACTAGGGGTTGGGGAGGACAATAAGAGCAAAACTACTGACATTCCAAACATCCTTCTTTTTAATAAAGGGCACTGATCAGCCCGGAATCTAAAATAACTGACACTAATCCCATCCGACTCAAGCTGGAGGACAGCCTATTTCCCTTTCGAGCTTCGCTGGCCGCCATTCACCTCGAACCCCACATCATCACCAAATGAACCTGTGAAATCACGCCCGCGGGGAAAGCGATGCTCGCCTGCCACTCCGCTGCCCCTTTTAACCGAGCATGCACGAGCGACCTGGTGAACTGAAAGAGACTCTGTACCGCGTCCAGTCCACCCTCAATTTACAGACCCGGGCCCTGCGACCCAGAGAGGATGCGGACGCGCGCAAGGTCACACAGCAGGTCCCAGCGGGACAAGAGCCGGGCGTGAGAGGCCGGGGCTGCGGCTTCTCGCTTCTTTCCACCCGGGTGTCTGCAGGCCCTGGGCGAACCCCCACTCCCGCCCCGCTCAGAGCCCCTGCTCCCAGCGTCCTGGCTCTCACCCGCCGACGCGCCACACAGCACAGGGAGAATTCCCGCGGCGCGCACCGTCGCCGCCATGGTGGAGACCCACGAGCGCCTCTGTCCGGGCAGCCTTCCCACCGCCTGCCACGACTGCTCCTCGTCCAACGGCCGCGGACCTCGGCCCGAGACTGAATTTCCGAGGCCAGGGGGCCGCCCCGCAACGTAGGCCCGAATGAGGGGTTGTCTGGACGGGAAGCAAAGTAGGATGAGTACGGCGCAGCCTCGGACAGCCCCCGCGGGGGACCTCGCGTTAGGACCCAGGGGCGGGGCTTGGGCTGGCTGCCGGTGTGGGCGGGGCTGGCTCACGGTGTTCTCTCCAGGGACTCGGCGGCACCGTCGGCATCTACAGGGCGGCGGGACCGCGAGCCGGTGACATCCTCCTCCCTCGGAACGGAGCTGATGCTGCGGACTCTTCCCAACCAGAAGTGCGAGGTACAGACGAGCACGGAGAGGGTCTCAGTGAAGGTCCGAGGGGGGGAAATAAATAGGAGAATGAAAAAGCTATTCATACCCAACTCCAGCAAAGCTCTGGATAGTTGTTTTGGGAGAAGCATTGCGGGCAATGAAGACAAATCCATATCCAGAGTGTCTGTTCCAGTCAGAACAAGGTGCTGTTCCTTCCATGATAGAACTGGCCCGATGTAATCAATCTGCAACCAGATAGCTGGCTAATCCTCGGGAAGTAGTGTCATATTGGGGGCTCAGTGTCGGTCTCTGCTGTTGGAGTATTGGGCACTAAGCAGTGGCTGGAGCCCGATTGGCCCTGGTGAGTGGAAGTCCATGTTGCTGAGCCCAAACGTAACCTCCATCCCTAGTGCTTTGTTCTTCAGTCCATCTCTGTGGAAGGAGGCCGACTGACATTCACAGGTTGGTTATTCTGTCCACCTCATTAAAATCCTCCTCTGTGGAGGTCACCCTTTGGTAAGCATTCATATGGAACATAATTATCTTAACATTCAGAAGTCTGTCGACACACCTCTCCCCAGACTCCTTGTCAGACCTCCTTGAATTTTCTAATCATACTCCTTTCAAGTACCTGACCATCCAGCCAAGCCATTAGCCACAGCGCATGAAAAAGTATGGCTCTGTGCTTCTGATCAGGCAAAATGAACAACGAGGTGCACTGCTCAAATTTCTGCCCACTGAGAGGATTTCCCTTCATCACTGTCCCGCAGAGCCTTCCCAAAGTGAGATGTTGTGCAGCTGTGTCCTTTTAGGTGATGCTTGCATACCATGCAGAACCCAAGAGTTTTCCTCTTCAGGCAACTGGTCAGAGGGAGGTTACCGTGAAGCTGTAGGTAGGGGTTGGAGAGAGAAGATAATGTCGCAAGAGTAGAGGCCACGGTCATGAGGAAATCAGTTTCTTGTGCCTCCAGGATCTGCTTGAGCCCAGCTTCATATATACCACTTCCATTTGATGATGGCGTGCTGCTGTGTGCCCAGCTTTATGGCTTGGTGGGTCAGATGGCACCCACTTCATGATGGACAGCTCAGGTCACAAGGGAACTTGCTGGCCCATGGCCAAGCAGTCAAGTTCTGGTTTGTTTGTTTTTTCTAACTTGTCATTTTGAAATAATTACAGACTTATAGGGAGCTGCAAAAATAGGACAGAAAGGTCCCATGCACCACTCACCCAGTTTTTCCCAATCGTGACATTTTATACAGTCATCTCTCAGTATCCACAGAGGATTGGCTCCACGGATACCAAAATCCATGGGTGATCAGGTCCCATAGTTGGCCCTCTGAATTCGTAGTGTTGCATCCATGGATTTAACCAATCGCATATCATGTAGTACAGCAGTATTTATGGAAAAAAATTTGCATATAAGCGAACTCATGCAGTCCAAACCCATGTTGTTCAAGGGTCAACTGTATAACTATAATACAGTATCAAAACCATTGTACACATTGATACAATTCACAGAGTTCATTTGGATTTTATCAGTTTACATGCATTCTTGGGGGTGGTGTGTAGTTCTATACAATTTTTATCACGTGTAGATTTCTATAACCACCACAATCACGATACAGAACTATCATCACAAAGATCCCTTGTGCTTTCTCTTTAGAGTCACATTGTCCCTCTTCTGTCTTCCCCAACCATCCCTAACCCCTGGCAACCACTAGTATGTTCTCTATATCTAAAATGCTGTCATTTTGAGAATGTTATATAAATGGAATAGAGAGATTGGCTTTTTTCACTTAGCATAATACCATTGATGTACATCCAAGTTGTTGAATGCATCAGTAGTTTCTTCCTTTTGTTCCACCATTCATCATTGTAGGATAGGTAGTTTTTCTCCAATTTTTGGCTGTTCCAAACAAAGCTGCTGTGAATATTCATGTGCATTTTTTGACATTTAAAACATTTCAAATTGTGCTAAAATACACGTAACATAAAATTTACCATCTTAACTATTTTTAAGTGTACAGTTCAGAGCATTGAGTCCATTCATATTGTTGGCAACCATCACTACCATCCATCTCCAGAACTCTTTTCATCTTGCAAAACAGAAACTCCCTATTCCTTTCTCTCGCCAGTCTCTGGCAACCACCGTTCTATTTTCTGTCTCTATGAATTTGATTAACTATCTCCTATAAGTAGAATCATACAGTGTTTGTCCTTTTGTGATTGGCTTATTTCACTTAACATAATGTCCTCAAGGTTCATCCTTGCGTAGCGTGTGTCAGAATTTCCTTCCTTTTTAAAGGCTGAATAATATTCCATTGTATGTATATACTGTACTTTGTTTATCTGTCCATCTGCCAATGGACCGTTGGGTTGCTTCTACCTTTTTGCTATTGTGAATAGTACTGCTATGAACATGGGGTACAAATAGATTTTCAGGTCCCTGCTTTCAATACTTAGAGGTATATACCCATCATGTACATGTTTTTGTGTGGGCATAAGCTTTCATTTCTCTGGAATGAATGCCAAGCAGTGAGATTGCATGGTAAAGGTATGTTTTGTTTTTTAAGAACGGCCAAACTCTTTCATGGTGGCCGTACCATTTTATATTTCCACCAGCAATGTGTGAGATCTACTTCCTCTGATCCTCACTAGCATTTAGAATTGTCACTTAAAAAACACTTTTTTAAGCTGTTCTAATAGCTGAGTAGTGATAAATCATCATGGTTTTAATTTACATTTCCCTAGTAGGTAATGATGTTTGGATGTCTTTTCACGTGCTTGTTTGCCATCTGTATGTCCTCTTTGGTGAAATGTTTGCTCACTCTCTAGTTGGATTGCTTGGTTTCTTTTACTATTGAGTTTTGAGAGTTCTTTGTATATTCTAGATGGGAGTACATTTCGAAATAAGTTGTCTGCAAATATTTTCCCCCAGCCTGTAGCCTGTCTTTTCATCCTCTTAATAGGGTCTTTCACCAAGCAAAAGGTTTCAGTTTTGATGAAGTCCAGTTTATCGGTTTGTTTCTTTTATGGATCATGTATGGAAATATTATTGATTTTTGTATATTGATCTGATTGTATCCAGAAACTTTGCTGAATTCATTTATTCCAATAGGTTTTTAGTGTATTTCTTAGGATTTTCTACATATCAGATCATGTCATCTGTGAAAAGAGGGAGTTTACACTGTCAGCCTGCTAATTAACATCTTATTATGTTATATTCTGTTACTCTCTCCCTCTCACATTGCTGTTCACTACTGCAACACCCTGAACCCTGCCCCACTCCTGCCCCTCACAGGAGGAGAACCTCACGATTGTTTTACCTTAGTTAGGAAACTTTCTGTACCTTGCTCAGATTTACTGGAGACTCCAGTTAAGAATTCTGAACTAATATTTTTTTGTTGATGAAGCATATCTCAAATATGAAATCAGAGGTTATCAAGAAGGATATGGTGTCACTAATTTAAGTTCTCTTTAGAATGTAGCCCTCTACCTGAGTTACAGTCAGCCCAGATGGCAGAACTTATTGCACTTACTCTATACAGTTAGTCGACTGGCCAAAGACCAGAGGGTAAGCACACACACAGATAGGAGAGATGCTTGAGATCAGAACACGACTTTGAGATGCTTTGAAACAAAGAAGGTTTCCTAACCTCTCCCAGAATCCCCATCAAAAACGGACAACAAGAACTTATGGATTCACTCCTGTTTCCTGGAGAGGTGGCTATTATAAGGGCTGAGGCTCATATAAAAGTGATAATATGGAAGTGAAAGGAAATGCACTAGCAGATCATCAGGACAAACAAGCAGCCTTAACCCAGGTGAGGTTCCTAACTAAACCCTCAAAGGATAAATCTCTGGAGGAGTTCAAAGAGGCCACTATAGACTATCAATGTTTAGCCCCTGACTCTGAAAAAGAAGAATGTTAAAAAATGTAACCTTCACTCAGATCATCACTGGTGCTCCCAACATGGCCACTTGGTGGTGCCAGATGATTTCAGATGATAGCTAAATTTTTCCATGAAACTGCACATCATGATACAAATTGGTTACAATCTTAACACTGGTAAATAAACTTTAAAAAGAAAACTTTTTAACAGGTTATTTTTAGGTCACGTGTCACCTATAATCATAATCTTGAGAAAACTAAAGGTGGGACATGGCCTGGAACCAAAGCCTCCAAGATCCTTGGACACCTTCAGATGGATTTTATCCAGCTCTTACCCTTCATGAAATGGGAATGTGTTTTAGTTTTTAATATGTCTATTTTTATGATGGACTGAAGCATTTAGCTGCTATGAAAAGCTATAGTCCTTACTAAAAGCTGCTCGATTTTGTGTATCCAACCCATCACATCCCATTTTTTATATCAGGTGATCAAAGCACACACTTTACAGGAATCAATGACATCCTTAACTTAAAATTAGCAAAAATCTCAGAAACCCTTTAGCTCCCTGGCCAAGGGTACTCCCAGAAGCCCTTACGGCCGTATGGTTCACTCCCTTGGGGATACATCAGTTATCTAAGAACTGAACCCATTTATTTAGAGATTCCACTTCCAATACTAGACTCCACCCTGCTGCATGCAGACATGGCAAAATATTACAAGGGATTCATGTACTCTACCCAGTCCTATCATCAGCAGGTTAAGGACATCTTCCCCCAGCATCTTCCTAAAAAGCCTCTTGGTGATCTTCAACCGTGAGATTTTTGTCTGAGACATCAGAGAAAAATTGTTCTTGAACCTTATTGTATAGAACCTTATCGGGTACTGTTAACAAATACAGCAGTGAAACTCCAGGGGGTCAATTCTTCAATACATATTTTACAACTAAAGAAGAATTTCCGAATTGACACAACTGGAAGCCTATTCCAGTAGAGGACTTCAAACTGAGGATTCTCCCAGATGCTCTAGAAGCAGCTGGTCTTCAGAAGTATACAGCTGACCAAAGACCTTTGGAATAAACAGATGACTTCAGATGACAGATAGCTTCTGCCCAAGATGTCAGACCAAGACCTGTGTCAAAGCCCTGTTTTGCCTAACACAATACTGTATCAGCTATACTTCAAAAAAAGTCTTGTTTTGTTTTTCATCTGCTTGCTTATAGTTACTCTTCTCATTTCTATTGATTCCTGGTTGTCATCCACCCATAACGACCCGTTTTCTCTTTTCTTCCCTCTTCATTATAATTGTTAGGTCAGAGCGTACTCATTCTTTTTTTTTTAAAGTTTTTTATTGAATTTGTTACAATACTGCTTCTGTTTTGGTCTTTTGGCATGTGGGATCTTAGCTTCCCAACCAGGGATTGAACCCACACCCCCTGCGCTGGAAGGCAAAGTCTTAACCACTGGACCGCCAGGGAAGTCCCCAGAGCGCACTCATTCTAATGCCATTCTTAGATTATCCTAAATAGTAGCCACTGCTCTAAATCTCACCAACTGCTGGATATGCCAGCCATTGGCAGACCATCATGATAAATATATATGAACGGTTCTGGTCTCACCAAATGAGACTATAGAGAATTAAAGCCAGTGGTTTTTCCATTAGCACCTACAGGGACAAATGACCTTAAACAAAGCAACCTGTGACTTCGCTAGTGTCCCAGAGAAAGAGCCAGTTATCACAATCTGTTGATCAGAATCCAGGTAATTCTGAATTCGAATTCAACAACCTTCATTAGGGTAGTAGGCCAGTTACTTATCAGCTGGAAGACAGTAAAGGGATCCAAATATATAGCAGAGCTAATGTGAGGCTTTGGCTCCAAGCTCATGTCATGAACGACTTTTTTCCTGGATCTCTGTGTGCCCTTACTGGATTCTACTTCCTTGGTAACCAGGTCAACAGGTCTCGTTTTCCTCAGACTAAAAATTCATGCATTTTAGGAACAGCATCCCAAAACTGTCTGTATATAGAAATCCTAACTTTATACATCACCAGTGCTGGAAATTCCAACCCAGGCAAGAGCTCTGCGCCCACCCTTAACTATTCATGCACTCTGCCTTGGGGAATTGCTGACTCATTGTTTATGTGAACAATCAGAGCAGTATTTCCAATGGTGGGAGACAAAAAGACTATAAGAGACCTATCACTCCCTAACTGCCACAAGTTATGACATCACCTCTTCCCTAGATTGAAGATCTGTAGATTTGTCTCAGCTCATTGGCTCAAGTAGTTATGGGCGATTGCTTTGCACTAAACTTCTTACTGACTGATCATGGGGGCATCTATGCCGTTGCTGTAGTTGGCTCAATGAAACAGGCGTGGTAGAACAGGCAGTACATCGCCTTAAAGAAAACCCTACTTGGCTCAATGCTTCTGCACAGCTTCTCTCTCATCAGATCTGATTGCCATGATGATACAACAAGAAAAAGATCAAAAAGATCTCATGATAAGTTTACTGTGGAGACAACCAAACAGTCCTCCGTAAAGATCTGGCTCTCTAGCATCTCCGAATTGGTCAACCTCTCTCAAGCAAGAAAGTGACCAAAAGGGAGAACTGAGGGACTAAATATACCAGTGGACAATGGATACACCTTATATGACAATAGAACTCTGTCCCACACCTTTGCAGCAACCAGCCTGGAAGCCAGACCACAGCCTCTGCAGCAATCAGCTCAGAACAGCCAAATGACTGCTACTTCCCCCCCATTCTTTGCCCTCACTTCCAACTTAGAACCAACCATAGAAAACCAAATATACTGCCCAAACCAATCACATAAGATATCCTGCTCCGACTCAGCCCCCCTCCGGTTTTCCCATGCCGACAACTTCCAGTCAGGGCATACCTGAAGCTTTCACTTTTTTTCTTCTCATCCTAAAGCTTTCTTAATCCCTTCATGCCTTTGGGTCTCTGCCAGGTGCAGGTGATAGTGGCTGATCCTTTGCTATGGCAAGCTCTGAATAAACAGCCTGTTTCTTCTCATTTGGGTAGTCTTCATTGATTTCCACAAGTGCAAAGCCCTTCATCTTACAGAGGAGAAGACTGAGACCCAGAGAGGATCATGGATATGATCTCATTCCCAAATGGCTTTGAAGTATTGGGGTCTTCAGGCACAGATTCCTGGTCATTTGTCAATATCCATCCTCCTCTTCTTCCTTAGTAATAGAATCCCCCAATTTTCATTGGCCCCATTGCTGCCCAGGACGAAGACTTCCATTTCCAGCCTCCCTTGCCATCAGCCATAGTCCTGTGTCTAAGTTCTCGCCAGTGGTCTGCAAGCAGAAGTGGTATATTGCAATTATTTGATAAGGAATGTTTAAAGTACAGTCTTTATGTTTATGACTTATTTGAATAATAATTGAAGAAGCATTTTTACATTGATTTGAATGTGTGTTAGGAGGTAACCTCTAAATCCTTGGAACTTCCTGAGTGATAGGATATCTCTGTTATTCATAGTGACCCCCCAAGGACCATATCTGATACTTTATGCTAATGAAGTGACTCGTGGTTGGCCGCTAGTTTACTCAAATGAGATGACTCAAGATGGGGACTGGCCATGCCTGACAGATCAACCAAGTGATTAGAGGGTTGGGGCTTTGAGCCACATGGTATCAGCCCAACCTGGGGGTGGAGGGCACTGGAGATGGAATTCAACTGTGTGGTCAATTGATCACACCAACGTAATGAAACCCCAATAAAATTCTGGGCAGCGAAGCTCAGGTGAGTTTCCTGGCCTGGAAGCACTCTATGTATTGTTGTTACACATCAATATGCCAAATGGGTAATGTGTTCCTGGGGAAGCCTCACATTTGTGCTGTTCCCAAACCTTACCCTATGTGTCTCTTCCTTAGGCTGGTTTTGATTTGTATCCTTTTGCTATAATAAAATTATCATAATAAATACAGCACTTTTTTGAGTTCTGAGAGTAGTTATATAGAATTACCAAGTCTGAAAGAGTAGTGGGAACTCCCAAATTTGTAACCAGATGGTCAGAAGGGTGACCTAGGGACCCCCAATTCATGGCTGGTGTCTGAAGTGAGAGCAGTCTTGCGGGTGACTGTTTCCTTAACCTGTGAAGTTTGGCCCACCTCTGGGTAGCTGGAATGAGAAGTCATTGTAGTGCTACAAAATAAAATAGCAGTGAATTTTCATATACGCATACAACAACCCCAAAAGATGGAACAATGCTAATCTATATTTGAAATTGAAAAGTAATTACAGGAACAATGTAGTATTTTTCTAAGAAAATATTTGGTAGTGTTCTAGAAGGAAAGATTTTCATCTAGTAGAAACTGTGCAGTCAGAGCACTGAGAAAACTTGGGCAATACAAGTTGTTTTTCAAATTAATACGTGGTTAGTGAGGACTTACTGGGTGCTCATTTCTGAGAGGAAGTATGAGAAATGACCTGAAGCAGCTGATAATCTGGTTCAGGAGACAAGAAAGTGGCAAGATGATAAACAACCCGTGACTTAAATAGATCAAGACAGTGATAAGAAGTATCCCTATCTGTATGTTCATTTTTAAATACTTATGGATACAACAAATGCTTTTACAATTGCAAATGAATAAGACCTGACTTCTC
Organism: Phocoena sinus; assembly: GCF_008692025.1. Taxonomy (NCBI): domain Eukaryota; kingdom Metazoa; phylum Chordata; class Mammalia; order Artiodactyla; family Phocoenidae; genus Phocoena; species Phocoena sinus. The sequence continues at coordinate 80,762,413 of NC_045775.1, forward strand.
ATCAGTGTTCAAGAGAATTATTCCCCAAGGAGTGGACCTTTGAACAGGGTTCTGTTTATTAGAACAGAACAGGTTCTGATTATTAGGCTTTAGACAGTGGAGGGGGCATTCCAGGCTGGTGGAACGGCCCAGGCTGGGAAGTGCAGAGGCATGTCTTAAATATATATGGCAGGCAAGCTAGTTTTTCTGAAATAGAGGTTCTTGTCAGGAGCAGCAGGAGATAAGGGCAGACTGAAGAGGGCAATAAATGCTAAACTGAGAGGTGAGCATTTATCCTGTAGGCAGTACAAAGGCTTTCAGGGGTGCGAATGGGTGCACACTGATGAGAATGTTTAACGTGGCCAAGATACAAAAGAGGAAGGGACAGATGTTAGGCAAAGACCAGCTACAAAATTGTTGCAGGTGTCCAGGTATATAAAGTGACCTGGGTGGGGTTAGAGAAGGGCACTGGAGGGAAAGAATGTGTGATAGAGCAAACTAAGCTGTTACTAATATAAAATATTTGCTATTTCTGCTTGTGAACTTTGAATCTCTGGGAAGAATTTCCCATGATTTTCAGGCTCCTAGGCTGGCATCATGATCTTAGCTGTCCAGATGCCTCCTGTGCCTTCTACCTGCCTACTCCCCTCTGCCAACCTCTTGTACCCCTAGATCCTGCTTGTCTGCATGGCCCCACTTTGAGCTGGTTCCCTGAATTCTGGGCTCAGCTAACTCATCTGGACTTTAAATGTTTGAACGACTGTCCTTAGTGCAAGCTAATTCCTTTAGCCAAGACTCCTCTGGCCTACGACAGCTCTTGGTCTTGGCTTCTCCACATAGGTTGCAGAGACAACATGATATGAACTTGAGACCCAGTAAGCTTAGGAATGACCATTACAGAAAATAGAAAGGGATAGCAAAGACACACAGATGGCTTGAAGTAACAGACGAGATAGGAAAATTGGTTTAACAATAGTTGGTATGTCTGTATATTTGATTTTTGAAAAACAGTTGAGGTATAATTTACATACCATAAAATTTAATTTTATTTGCACATTTCAGTGGATTTTAGTAATTTACCAAGTTGTTCAGCCATCACCATAATCCAGTTTTAGGACAGCCCCACCACCCCAGTGAGATTCCTTGAAATATTTGCAGTCACTCCCAGTTGCCACTCCCAGCCCCAGGCAACCACTGATCTACTTTGTCTCTGAAGATTTGCCTTTTCTGGCCATTTCATATAAAGGGAACCATACAATATGTGGTCCCTGGCATCTGGCTACTCTCACTTAGGATAATGTTTTTGAGGTTTTGATTTTTAAAATACCCATATTTTAATTGATGTTTAAAATTTTTTTATTTCAAAAACCCCAAATACAGTAACATAAAGATCTATTAAAATTGCTTTTTGCTCGCAAAAACTATAATAAGAGTACTCTACTGCCTCATAAAAGTAACATTACAGAGAAACAAGTGCATGGAGCTTTTATGTAGAGAAGGCCTTCACTCTCTCAATCCCCAAACTATAGCTGTAAACCAGGAGGAAAGAAGTCCAGCAGTTAGGTGTATAGACCAGGGCATGGCACTCTCTGAACCTCAGATTCCTTAGCTGTAAAATATGGCTGGGCTAGGTCACTGGTGCCTCCACCTTCCTCAGCCTTCACTCTCTTCACCCACACAGCACCCCTTCTCCCATCAGTAACAGGATGGGGAGACAACACAAGTGGTTATAAAAACAACCCCCAGCAGGTAGGAAATCACCAGACTAGGTGGTCTTTTAGCTTCCTTTCAACTCTAGATTTATGAATCAACTTTCCTCACATTCATTAAGCTCCCAGGGTTTCCCTTTTGGGTAAAGCCTTAATGTATGCTGAGGGTTTTGGATTTGGAAAGGCTTTAGTTAGAGAACACACATTATTACTAGTGGAGTTCATATAAAGGGAACTATACAATATGTGTAGTTCTGGCTTCTGGCTAGTGGGCTTTCCCAGTTTCACTAAATTCAGAGAGTCACTCTAGTACGAATTCTCTGATTGGCAAAAAGGCAGAACATCCACCAAAGCGTTTCCCACATGCTTTACATCCCCAGGGTTTCTAACCAGTGGGGTGAGCTTGCTGATGTTTATAAGGGGAAGAGGTTTGGCTGAAGGCTCTCCCACATTCACCATGTCCACAGGGTTTTTCTCAAGAACGAATTCTCTGATGCTTAATAAGGGATGTGCTGTGATTGAAGGCCTTCCCACATTTACTGCTTTCTCAGCGATTTTCTTTAGTATGTATTCCTGCTGCTTAGTAAGGCAAGAAGAGAAGTATTACTGACAGCTTTTACTGTACTTGAGGAGTTTCTCTCCAGTATGGTTATCTGGTTTGTTTGTGTTTTTTTTGGAATAATATGTGACTAAAGGCTGTGCTATACTCATTACACAGATAAGGCTTCTCCCCAGTATAAATTGTCTGATGTTGAATAATGTGTGTCCACTAACTAAAGCCTTTCCAAATCCATTATGTTCACATAGTTTACTAGTTTGAATTCTCTGGTGTTTGATAAGGGAGTTGTTGTGACAAAAGCCCACTCCCTCTCTTGATATTAGCAGAGCTTCAGTTTAGTATGTCCTGTCTGATGTTTAACAAGACAGGTCCTCCGACCAGAAGCCTTCCCACATATATTACACTCATATAAAATATATACATATATATATATATATATATATATATATATATATACACACACACACACACATATATGTATATTCTCTGAGGTTTAGTGGTGTATGTACTCCAACTGAAAGCCTTCCCACATTGTCTGAATTCATAGGGTTTTTTCCCCAGCATGACTTTTCTGATGTTTAATAAGGGATGCAGTGTGAGCAAAGGCTCTTCCACATTCGTTACATTTGTAGGGTTTCTCTCCGGTGTGAAATCTATAATGTTGAGTGAGAGAGGAACTCTGGCTGAAGGCTCTCCCACATCTATTACATTTGTAGGGTTTCTCTCCTGTATGAAATCTGTAATGTACAATGAGAGAGGAACTCTGGCTGAAGGTTCTCCCACATTCTCTGCATTCATAGGGCTTTTCTCCAGTGTGAGTTCTCTGGTGTTTAATAAGGGATGAAGTATGACCAAAGGCCCTTCCACATTCATTACATTTGTAGGGTTTCTCTCCAGTATGAAATCTATAATGTAGAACAAGAGATGAACTCTGGCTAAAGGCTCTCCCACATTCGCTGCATTCATAGGGCTTTTCTCCAGTATGAGTTCTCTGATGTTTAATAAGGGATGAAATATGACCAAAGGCTCTTCCACATTCACTGCACTCATAGGGCTTTTCTCCAGTGTGACATCTCTGATGGCGCCTAAGTTCTGACTGGAAATGGAAAAACTTCCCACATTCATTGCATTTACAAGATCTCTTCCCTGGATGGGTTCTCTGAGAGTTATTTCTCCCTGAAGTCTCTCTGAAATCTGTATCACATTTATAGTATCCTTCTCCCATGAGCACACTGTGTTGGTTAACAGGGACTGATCTTAAACCCAAACTTGTCCCAAATTCACTCCACTCATGATCTCTCCTAAGGGTGGTAGTATATTTGTGAGTGAGTGACATTTCTTTCAGATGTCTCTCCTGCTTTTTTGGATGCATCTCTAACTGGTCATCACAACCACAAGTTGCTTTCAGTTTGGAGGACCAGAGTTCATCTCTAATGTCTTTTTCCACTGATGCTATCTGGAATAATTCTTCTTTGGAAATTCCCTGACTTAGCACTGATTCCTTGGCTTGATGCCTTCTCTCCCAGTCTGGGGAAAAAAAAAAAAAAGACAGTCTGTTATTACCTGTTCTATGTGCCAAGAAGAAGTAAAGTCCTATAATAGATGTAAGATAATTAACCTTTAAAATAATATCTAGGGACTTCCCTGGTGGCACAGTGGTTAAGAATCCGCCTGCCAATGCAGCAGACACGGGTTAGATCCCTGGTCCGGGAAGATCCCACATGCCATGGAGCAAATAAGCCCGTGCGCCACAACTACTGAGCCTGTGTCCTAGAGCCCACGAGCCACAACTACTGAGCCCACGTGCTACAACCACTGAAGCCCACATGCCTAGAGCCCATGCTCCACAACAAGAGAGGCCACCGCAATGAGAAGCCTGTACACCGCAACAAAGAGTAGCCCCCGCTCACCACAAGTAGAGAAAGCCCGCACACAGCAACAAAGACCCAATGCAGCCGAAAATAAAATTTTTTTAAAAATTTTAATAAATAAAATAATATCTAAAAGAGGTGTACAGTTTCTTCCAAGAATGGTGTATGTCTGAACAAAGTTTTGGAGGTGTCAAGAATAAGATACACAGGTGACTGGAGACTAGGAAAACCTGAGAGAACAGTGTTTGGACTCCAGGACACAAGATAAGTCCAAAGATTGTAAAGATGAGAGGAGGGTTAGGAAGATGCCCTCCACAAAATCTTCCCTCAGTCCACACCACACATTATTATGTATTATATAATATACATATACCATGTATTATATTACTGCATGTAATTGTGGTGGGCAGAATAATTATCCCCCAAAGATTTCCATGCTCTAATCCCAGGAACATATGTTACTTTACATGGCAAAAGGGACTTTGCAGATGTGATTAAGGGCACAGACCTTGAGATGGGGAGATTATCCTGAATCATTCAGGTGGGCCCAATCTAATCACAAGAGTCCTCAAAATCAGAGAACATTTCCTGGCTGAGTCGGAGAGAGGTGGTGTGAGAAGGACTCGATCCACCATTTCTGGCTTTGAAGGTGGAGGAAGGGCCCCAGTGGCCAAGGAATGTAGCAGTCTCTAGAAGCTAGGAGCGCCCCTCAGCTTACAGCCAGTAAGACAACGAGGAGCTCAGTTTTACAACTACAAGGAATTGGTACTGCCAACAACCCAAAGGGACAGGAAACAGATTCTTCCCTAGACACTCCAGAAAGGAACTCGGCCCTGCTGATACCTCGGTTGTAACACTGTGAGACCCATGCTTGATTCTGACCTATGAACTGTGAGATAATAAACATGTTGCTTAAAGCCGCTAAGTTTGTGACAGTTTGTTTCGGCAACAACAGAAAGCTAATACAATAACAGTGACCCTTCTGAAGAGTAAAATGACTGGCAAGGCCTAACCAGGGCTCCCAGAGGCCAGATTCTGAGCCTTGTGTGACTCCTGGGGATATGAATGTTTATCAAGCTCCCCGAGAGATTCTGAAACACAGCCATGTTTGCAGAACATTGTAAACAGACATATTGATGATGAGACTAGATCCAGACGTCAGACCCTTGCCCTCATTCTGGAAGGAAACAAGATCAAGAGAGTACTAAATACAGAGGAGATCAGCATCTTCCCTCTCTCTCCTCTCTTCTAGGTTCCCATGACGAGGCCCAGCCTGTGCTGTCAGGATTTGAGCCCTGCTTTCAGGAGCGTTAGCTCTGGCCTGAGGCGGATTCTGCCTCAGAGATGGACACTGACACAGACTGTCATCTCCAGTATGCTTGGGCTACACACGGGAGTCAGGAGAGCTTTGTGTCCAGAATTCTACCTACGGGGTAGAAGGGGTGGCGCCTACGGGGTACTCTCAAATCACCTAGGAATAAACAGTTTCAAAGAGGTTCCATAAACAGCTAGTAAGGAGTAGTCTTTGTTCCTGGAATCACCTCTGTTGCAGCTTAGCTTAACCAAGCTTGAAGTGTCCTCACTTTGATCTTCCTGATCAAGGTGTCCTTGCCAGTAACCCTTTAATTTCTGGGCTACTTAACTGTTCAGTCTGGTCCCTTGCTAACCCTCTTAGCCCTGCTGATACAGGATTGCTGGGCACTTACATCTGTTGATCCTTAGATTCCATCTAATACTGACCGTGTGACATCTAGTGATGATGCACAGCCCCAAGAACCCTGAAGGGTGGGCAGAGATAGGTAACAAGGGAAATATAAACACTAGAGAAGAAAATGAGCATCTCTTCTTTTCCCACCAGAAAAACATTACAAAAGCCTACAAGTATTCAAAATACTGGTGTTGAGGGTTCCTGGCAAGTGACCTCATCTTTTCAAAGAAAAGCCCCCTGTCCAAGGGCTCAGGGGAACTTCCCACTCTCGGTTGGGCCTTATTATCTGCTTTGGTCCAACTCACTCACCTGCGGGGGCACCCGTTGAGATTTCGCTCTCCAAAATACAGGGCTCTTCCCCTTCCTCCAACTGGCAGATCACATACGGTTTGGACATTGGAAACCCTGGTGGAAAGGAAAAGGATCATGACTGTGTATGTCAGAGGTCAAGGCTTGTAGACAGCCTCCAAAGAATAAGCGTTGTGGAGTATCAGGAGAAGAGTCACGAAACTTCTTATTCTGAGTTCATATGGAGTGGGACTTTTCCTAGGAACAAGGAATAGAAATACTGTTATCTCTGGGCGCCAAAGAGAATGTAAATGTCTAATTCCAGAATCCCAAGGCAAAAATCAGCCAACAGGCCCAGACACCCCTAGCTTTTAAACACCAAAGAAATAAAGATGGCATGATGGGCAGGATTTGGGCTTTGGAGGAGCTGAGCTCACCCAGGGAGGCCAGGTTCTTGAAATTCTCTAGCATCACTTCCCGGTACACGTCCTTCTGAGTAGGGTCCAGCTGCCCCCACTCCCACCGGGTGAATTCCACAGCCACATCCTCAAATGTCATCAGGTCCTGAAACACAGAAGACACTCTTGCACCCTCGGGAGCACACTCATGACCCTGGGGAGGAGAGCAGACTGGTGTCTGAGTAGGACCTCAGGATGTACGGGAAGGGATTCCGAGAGTTCCTAGCGACCGCAATGCCCCTGTTCTGGGTTTTATCATCTCAAAACTATGTTAAGCTGCTCCAGGGATTGTGTCATCCTTACTACTTGGCATCCCACCCAGTGCCCACATATGTCAACATCAAGCTGCTTAGAAATGTAATCGGGGTCTCAGGAGAATCAGGCCTACAGAGACATGCTGCTTATATGGGAGAGAGAAATACAATCCATTTCCTCAGTTTTCCAAAGGTTTCACTCTCAATCTGGTGACATTTAAATAGAATCAATTAGAAGTAACAAACTCATATACTCTGCATTCTGAAATGCAATGGTATCAGTAGTTTTCTAATTAAGTATTTTTGAAACTTGTGACGTAGGATTTCAATGACAACTGTTGCTAAGGCCAGATAAAATCGTTTGGGGCTTAGAATAACTTATCCCCAAAACAGCCTGCCGGCACGCAGTTCACTGAAAGTACATCAAGTGGCCTTATAGTGGATCAGTTAAGACTTCTGCGAGTTTGATGAACATAAATCCTCTCCCCCAAAGCCTAATCATTTTTCACTTCCTGAATGTGCAAAGAGACCCTGGATCTCAGGTCCCCACAAGGTACAACCATTCTGTGGGTCCCAACCTCTGTGGGTCCTGTCACTCTCTATAACAGCAACACTCTCATTTGACTTACATTGTACAATAATCCATAAACTATGAACTATAAAGCAGATAAGTGAACGTAGTACTGTTACTTTCCCCCCAAAACGTTTAAAAGTCAAATCCCATTTAGATACTAAGGTTTCCATAGAATAAGCCAAAGTAACAATTTTATATTAAGTTAAAGGCAGTCCAGAATAATCAAATGTGGAAAACTCACTACTTTAGTAACCTCTTGTGATCGATTATTATATTATTTATTATTATTACATTATTTGTTCAAAATATTCATTGGCCCTCCCTACAAAATCGACGGTCCTACCCCACTGTCTCACGTGTGGCCAAATACTCTGCTTTTACAGATGGAATGTGAAGGAAGTGACATGAGCTTCTTAATGAGCAAAAGCCTTCAGGGTCAGTGGAGGTTCTGCAATTGCTTCTTTTTCCTCTGCTTTGAGAACAGCAAACGATCCCAGAGTGAAGATGTGGGGCAAAACCACAGCTTGTGTGTAATGTGGACAAGATATAAACCATTGCTGGTGTAAGTCTCTCAGGGTTTGCTGTTGTTATCACAGCAGAACTAGCCTAAACTGACTCATTAAAAAAGCTGGTACTCCAAGTAGGGTTCTGCCATGACAAAAAGCCGAAAATACGTGACACTGTCTTCAGGGCCAGGCAGTGAGGAAACTTATTGGCAAGATGGCAACCCACGTAATTTGGTGCTGAACTGTGGGGTAAAGCTGTTGCTGCAGTAACTTGAAAGATGAACAATGCAAGCATGAGCTTGTGATGTTATGAAAAGAGGAGAGAAACATAGTATCAGTAGTATGAGTTGGTTGTCATTGGCACTGTCATTTGACAGTATTACAGGAAAAAAAAAAATGAGCTCAAGAGTTTGCTGATTTGCAAAATAAAAATAGAAGGCCAAAGAAAGTGTCCAGAAATTCCAGGACTTGCAGGGTTGGAGATTTAACCAATTCTCGTTTCCAGCTGGTCAAAGACAAAATAAATATGGCTTTTGCATGACAGAGGCTGATTAAAACTCAGCCTAATGGCAAGGACCAAATCATGGGTGTGACTGTCAAACCTTTTGTTTAAACCTCTTATTAATTTCAGATGGCTCCCAGTAAATCCTTTCAGTGGGACCAATCTGTTCAGAGTGACTAAAAGTATGGTTTTCCCAAGGAAACCCCAATTAATCCACAATTAAGTCTAAAGAGAGGGGCATATTTCAACAAGAACTGTGGGAAAAAGCTATTGACACAGGGAGCTAATGGAAGGAAGTACACAAAAAGCTGGTCGAGTTTTTGAGAGTTACACTGAATGTTCATGATTTGAAACAATCCTTGGGCCATCAACCTACTCGGGCAGAATGAAAAAGCTGCTTAGCCCTCAAAAGAGTTTATTCTCCAACATCACCTTCATATGTGACCAAGGGGGATACTGCAAAAGGAAGGAACTTTTGGAGGGCAGAGCCAAGAGCCAGGGAGAACACTGGACTGGGGAGCTGTACCCAGCGAGCAGAGCCACTGCATATAACCAAAAGACTTCCCCACTCCCGCGGCCAAGGTCCTCACCAAGTCTGCCCAGTGGAATTTTGTTTTTTTAAGAGATCTTTATTGGAGTATAACTGCTTCACGATTCTGGGTTAGTTGCTGTTGTACAACAAAGCACATCAGCCATACGCATACTCTGCCCGGTGGAATTTCCTAACCGTTACAGACCAGGGACTGCTGGGCTCCTCCCATGGTTCCCCTTTCTGAACAGGGCTGTTTATTGTGGTTATCCCGCCCCATTGTTCCACTGTATGTGGGATATATGGATTCTTTTTTCATAGATCTCCATATCCAGAGGAGAAATATCCAGACCCGATGTCCAAAATATCACACCATCCAGGACTTCAGTCCTGATGCTCTGACTGGATGGGGCTTTTGGGTTATATCTCCCCTGGGGAGAGATTTTGTGTGCAGGAGGGAGGGAAGTGAACATCTGTGAGCAAGAGGACAGACAGTGTAATTGTTTGTTCAGAATGTTTACTGCCCCTCCCTCTGGGCCCCTCACTATGGGGGGCTTATACTTCCCACCTCACGGACATCAGGCATGGCCACGTGACCTGCTCTGGCCAATGGGTTGTGAGCAGAAGCACATGCCAGTTCTCAGCAGAAGCCTGGAGAGCCGTCTCCTGAGCCTCACACTGCACCTTCCCCCAGCCACGAGAACGGCACCCCCCAGAGGAGGGCAGATCCTTCAGCCTGAATCCCAGAGTGAAGAGGGTATGGATGGAGCAGAGTCACGGCCAGCCCCCTAATGACAGGTAACGTATAGAAGAAACACACTTCGTTACCGTGAGCCAGTGAGAGCTGGGGGCTGTGGCTACCACAGCATAACTAGACGAAGCTCTCTGATATACCTCTGAATGGTGTACATCAAGGCCAAAGAGGTTTAAGCTCTATATTACTCTACTAATTACTTGAGACGATTCCTTATTGGTGAGGGTTTCCCCTACTGACTAGAAAACTAATTATGAATGTCTATTATCAAGCCAGAATCCCACTAAACCACCATCTTGGATGCTAGGAAACGATGCAGGCTGGCGTTCACGGCCCTCCACTTGGTTCTCCCTCCACATCCAGCCTCCTACAGCCAAACCTGAATCCACCTCTACAGTCAGTCAGCATTAACCCCAGCATCCCCATCGCAACTGAAGCTGACAAGGACTAGGCAACTCCATGTGCCAGAAGACTCCAAGAGCTACATGAGGTGGATGTGTTACTGAGCGGTTGAGTCTGGAGCCAGACCACCCAGATCTGAAACTGGCACCCCCCCCTTCATTAGCTAGATAACCAGGACCACGTTGCTTTATCTCTCTGTGCCTTCGTTTCCTCAGGTTACCTCTCTGTGCCTCAGTTGCCATTCTTCAAAATGGGACTGTTTTAAAGATGCAATTAATTAGTATAAGTAAATTGTGTAGAATAGTTCCTGATACCTACTTGGTTTTCAGCAAATAATAGCTTTTATTATTTTCATCGTTATCATCCTCATTTTACAGTTGGCAAAACCAGGGCATTGAGAGTTTAGGTGATTCATCCAAGGTCATGCAGCCAGAAGCAGGGAAGTTAAGTGTGTTGCCACACTAATCCGGGAAGATAATATGTGCACGGGGGCCCAGCCTCAAATGACCTCCTCACCTGTCCGAACCCTCAGAACCTCCTTGTCCCCACTTCTCCGTGCACCTTCCCCAACCTCTCCAGCACAGGCTGGTTCTCCTTTTCCCAAACTCTGATGGAAAGGCCTGTCTATGCCATTCCATCTGCCATCAAACCACACACATCCTTACTGTGATTGGGGCTGCATCCCGGGTGCGAGAGTCCTCTCCCCTCCGTGACTGTGACATCTCCTTCAGGGCCAGGGTGCTCTCACATTACTTGGTACTCACCACAGTGCCCGTTACAGAAATAAACCAAAGGATCTGAGTGAGTGTACACTGAGCAGAGAGGAGAGGGCCCTGGGCAAGGGGCAAGGAGGCCAGCAGAAGCCTTGATGGGCTCGGCCTCCTGCAGAGCAGGAACTGGGGTCCGTTCCCTTTGGCAAACAAGGAAGCTCCAGAGAAAAGGAGGCAAAACTAGCCATAGTTCAGGCAATTGAGGAAAAATCAAGAGAACCCCAACTCACCTGGGGCCTGGCTTTCAGGAATAAGCTGGCTGTTCCCTTTTCTCCTGGGCATCTCTCTGGAGGAAGAGCAGGGTCCTGAGAAGGGAGAACTAGGAAGGTAAAAGGAGCCATAAGGAAGGCTAACCCTCATGAGATTTACAGCTCCCAGACTCCCCAAGTCAGTGTGTCACTTCCACGGTTCTGGGGACAAGGCTGGGCCAGAGGGAGCTGACGGACGGGTTAGAGGCTGCCCTTGTACACAGCTGCGTGAGGTCCCCACCTGTCCATAGGCCACAGCAAGCTGTAGGTAGCTGAAGTGTGACCACAGTCTGGCCACTCTATCGGAGAGTTATTTACTGGGCCTCCAATAATGCAGGTCATTTACTAGGCCTTTTGAAAATATAAACGTGAATAAGAACTTCAAGGAATTTTAATGTAACCTGAGGATATAAGACAGGTTAACAATACAAAATAAGGCCTAGGATGAGGCCACATAGGGATATAGGACTTTGGGGCAGAAGTTACACCTCTCCCCTTATCCCTGGGAAGCAACGCAGAGGCCAGCTCTTCCTGAGAAGCTGTCCTCTCTGTTCTTAAGCACCGTTAGGTCTCTAGAGTGTATTTTGAGAGCCCCTCTATTATAGGCCTTTGTATCAAACTCCTTTTAAATTCTTCAAACAAACAAAAAACTAACCCCAACCATGCCAGAGAAGTGGCTACGGCCATCACCAACCAACGCAGGGAGGTAGGCAGGTGGCGTGGCATAGCACAGGTCAGCACTTTTCGAACTGAGAGCTTGCAGGGGAAGCCTGTGCTGCTGGTCTACAGACCACAAGGCATATAGGAAAAAAGAGGGGGTGAGAGTCCCAGAGATTTAGCCCAGTTCTGTCATTGGCCAGTTTTATGACCCTGAGCATGTGCACTGAAGAACTAAAATGCCCACCCAGGACTTCCCTGGTGGCGCAGTGGTTAAGAACACACCTGGCAATGCAGGGGACACGGGTTTGAGCCCTGGTCTGGGAAGATCCCACATGCCGCAGAGCAACTAAGCCTGTGCGCCACAACTACTGAGCCTGCGAGCCACAACTACTGAGACCACGCACCTAGAGCCCGTGCTCCGCAACGAGAAGCCACCGCAATGAGAAGCCCGTGCACCACAACAAAGAGTAGCCCCTGCTCGCCGCAACTAGAGAAAGCCTGCGTGCAGCAACGAAGACCCAACGCAGCAAAAATAAAATGCCCACTTGGTGAAGGGCGGGAGATTCTAAACTGAGAAAGGAATGGCTTAAAATCTCCTGGGTCACCTGGATTGCGCTCTCCCCAACACTGGGGCAGACGGTGGTCACAGGAGGTGCCCACCGTGTACACTGCTGACCTTGTACCCAGCTGCTCCGGAAGAACATTATTACTTAAGGAAGTAATAAAGGAAGTGGGTGGCAAGGCTCCAAATGGCCCCACTGTCCTCTGATCCCTGGCCAAGGGCCACTCCCTCACAGGTTTATTGCCGTCTCCCTGCCACAGCAGGAAGAGATCCCCTCCTGCTCTCCCCTCTGTCCTTTGGGATAAGTCTCCCATGGCCATGCCCTCCATGGTCTCTGGATGCTGGGACTTCACGCTCATTAGCCTGGAAGGCACCGCCACAGGGAAGGCGGTTGCAGACTCTGCCTTTCCAGGGGGATTCCCCGGCCCCTTCCTAGGGCCCTCCTCCTCGACCCAGCACTAACCACCCAGGAGGGGTCTGGCCCGCGGCACCCTCGAGAGCCAAACCTGATGCTGTGGAGTCCATAGCTGGTGCTAAGGGACGATGTCCTTTCACTAGGTCCAAATCTCTGTCCTCCGGCCGGGTCCCTGCAGTCCTCCCGGGCTTCAGGGAGCGGGGAGCAAGCTGGGTGACACCAGGCATTCCCACTCCGGCAGCGACGCCCAGCCAACCCGCAGCGCCCAGAGCAGGACTGTCAAACCCGGGTCCACTTCCCAGCGGCGCGCAGCATGCCTGCGGGGGCGATGCTCTTCTCCCGCTCCCACTCCCAGACCCCTCACGCGCCCGGCCTCCGCCCACGGGCTCCGCTCCGCCGCTCTCCTCCTAGGCACCAGGCTCTGGAACCCAGCTCTCACGCAGAGAACCAGGAAAAACGGCCCCAGCCACACCTGCGACCTCGGTGCCCGCTCCTCCACTGCCCGGAGGCAGCAGGGATTCTGGGGAGAGCCTCACAGGGAAACGACCGGCCCCGCAACTCTGCGCCCAGCTCCAGGCCTCCTCAGCCCCTCGCAGGCGGGCAGACGAAGGGACACTCCCCACTATGTCACGGGCTCGGGGCGCGGTGCCCAGGTCAGGCCTGCGCGCCAGGAGTAGCTAAACCCACAAAGATCCAAGGGACGCCCGGGTTCCAGCCCCAGCCCCGTCTCCCGAGACCCGTCCTGAGCCTGCGCAGACCGGCCGCCACGCGAGGGGGCGCGGCTGCAGGGCGGGACCCAGCAGCGCCTGCGCCCTGGCAACTGGGGAATCTTGGGTGCTGTGCTCCCGCAGCTGCGGATGGGGGAAGTGGGCATCAGCTAGGTGGATGGAGGTTTCACCCTGCTCCCAGCCACGGGCAGGGAACCGGAAGCAACCCCCATATTGGGAGTGCCTTTAGTACCTGGGCCGGAGAGCCTGGCTTGAGGCTGCTGAACAGAAGTCACTGGAGATTTGTTAAAAAGCCTGGGCCCTACCCTTAATCTGCCAAATAAGAATTTCTAGGAGGCTCTCCAGACATGTGTATTTCTTATAAAGTGCCCAGGAGATCTGATGGCCCATGGTGAGGCAGGAGATAGATGGGTCCCAGGCTGGAAGGGGCCAAAATAGCAGGAAGGAGGAGAAGCTAAGCGCTGCCCAGGTAAGAGACCGCTTATTTCTCATCTCGAGGTCGAGGAGACCTTCCTGACTACACATGCGCAGAAAGGCTCCTTGAAGGTCAAAAAGGGAGGGGCCGCCACCACATAGTAGGTGATGTCAACCTACCCATAGGCCTCTTCGCTAGAATCCATCTTGGCTAAGAGGTGCATGCGCACATATGAGAGGACCCTGAGATATACCAAATACGAACTCAGAACCAGGCAAAGCAAGATGATCGGCCAAAGGAAACGTGGAAGAAATGCCCCATAAAAGTGATTCAAACTATCACAGGGGCAGGACCCTCTCTGAGCCCACCTGTGTGCCTATCCACACGTACCCTTTTTCCTCCTAATAAATACTTTGTTTCACTACTTTCTTACTCTATGTGGAAATTAATTTCTACACAGCTGATGGGCCAGGGCCTTGCACTGGCCACTGGTCCCTGGTGGTCTGAGGCTAGGATTCAGCACTCTCACTGCCACGGCCTGACTTCAATCTCTGGCTACAAACCGAAACCCTGCTTCAAGCCGCTGCAGGCCGAGGCCACCTGAGATCAATTGCAGGCTACTAACTGCATTCTACAGGCTGTTAACGTGCCTGTCTTTCTCCCACTGCCCCCCGGTTTTGGATTCAGTGAAGGGTGAACTCAAAGAAGGGAGGGCTTTGGACTCCCTCCTCTTCTGGAAACGCGTATCATCTAGGACCTAAATGAAATGGAGAAACGGTCTGGATATTAAAACAGTGGTTCTCTGGGGGCACTCCTCAATCAGAGGGGGGATTTGTGAGGACTGAGAGGTTGATTTATAGACCCTAATTAGGGGTTCAAGGAAGAATAACCTATTAAATCAGGGTAAAAAGTCCACTCTCCTTTTTTTTTTTTTTTAATAAATTTATTTTTGGCTGCGTTGGGTCTTCGTTGCTGTGCGCGTGGGCTTTCTCTAGTTGCGGCGAGGGGGGCTACTCTTTGTTGTGGTGCATGGGCTTCTCATTGCAGTGGCTTCTCTTTGTTGCAGAGCACAGGCCCTAGAGCGCGCGGGCTTCAGTAGTTGTGGCAGGTGGGCTCAGTGGTTGTGGCTCACGGGTTCTAGAGCAGAGGCTCAGTAGTTTTGGCACATGAGCTTAGTTGCTCCGCGGCATGTGGGATCTTCCCGGACCAGGGCTAGAACCCATGTCCCCTGCATTGGCAGGCGGATTCTTAAGCACTGCACCACCAGGGAAGTCCCCATTCTCCTTTCTTGTTCTTTCAATCTGTTTCACTTTTCTGCCAGCACTTCTGGTGGCACAGATGGCCAGGGTGGTACAGCAACTGCCCGGCAAGTAAGCCCTCTTTCTCCCAAGCCGAGGAGGTGTGGAAAGGGGGGGCTGCCTGGGAACCATGGCTGGCACAGGAGTTTCTGTCCTCTTCTGTGCTCTGGACCCAAAAAGGGGAGGGTATGGACACATGAGAAAAGAGCGTCATCTCATTGGTGGCTGACATAACTAGAAATAGAACTGCTTCGGATGAACTTGAGGGGCACTGCCTGCCCCTGATACCTTTTCCTTTAGGCATCGGCCTGCTACAGTGCCTGACATTTCCCACTCTTAAATTCCGTCCTTTGGGACAGACCTTGAGCTAGAGGCCCTTGTTACAATGCTCATTTGTTACCCTGGAGAGTTAATCAATAGCTTAACAGTGATGTCTCTTCCCCGACTCCGAGTGCTCTGGTGTGCCATTTGATGCCAAGTGCAGTCAGGGGAGCCCTGGTCCCCAGCAGCCTGATAGGTTTCCCCATTACCCCTGACATTCCCTTTTGCTGCTCCTTTGTTCTCAAACCCTTCTCCCATCCCAACCCTTTGTGACCACTGCTCTATTCTGTGCTGTAGTTTTCCAGAATACCTTATAAACAAGATTATACAGTATGTAACCTTCTGAGAGTGGCTTCTTTCACTCAGAATAAAGTCCTTGAGATCCAGCCATGTTGTTATGTGTATCAGTAGTTCATTCCTTTTTGTTCTGAGTCCAGCTCTCCTTTACGGAAGGTTGTCAGAAGGTGCTGTACAACACATCCACTTACATCCTATTTACCAGAACACATGACCACACCTAGCTACCAGGAAATGTAGTCTTTATTCTTGTGCCTGGCTAAAATTCTATTACCACAGAAAAATAATGGGAAATATCAGATTTTAAGAACAATACTCCTAATATTTTATCCAGAGGAAAATCAGATAGCAAGAGCATCTCCCTAACTCACTTAAGCCTGAAGGAGATGGCTTACTCTAGTTTAAAGAGCCAAAGGAATTTTAAGAACTAATTAAAAGAAACAAAAATGTGAAAGACTGGCTGGTGCTTTTGAAAGGCAGAACTGAAGCACAGAGATTTCTGCAGGTCCAACGTGTGCTCTAGCAGACAGAGCCTCCTTAACTAATGTGGGATGTTAGAGCACCGCCATGTGACTTACCTGGGTAAGAAGTCCCACGGTAAAAACAGGAACCTGTTCACAATTAGGGCTCAGGCATATACAGTCATTTAGGGTGGACTAAAAATCCAATGGTATCTATTTTGAAAAAAATATATTAAACAAACAAAGGTATAGAAGTAGATTACCAATCTGACCTGGAATCAGACCTAGGCATCAGAAGAAACAATGCTTTTCAGGTATAGTGTAAAATCGTGCCTGAATATTCCTCTTCCACCTCATCTACCCAGCTTCTGATGATACACATGCACCCCAGGAAAAGAGAGGTGGCAGTAGAAAATAAAGAATAGTACTGCTAACTAGCCAAATCCCTTTGCTAGGGGACAAACCATCCTCTACCCCATAGACTGAGTGGTAAAACTGAAAACACTTATCACTAAGGGCCCATGCTCTTCTGCTAAGATAACGCCTCTTAGAAGGCCACATGATATAAAAGAATGGTGTTTTCTTTTGACAGAGAGTTTGGAGAGATGTAGATCTGGATACAGAGTACCAGGTAGTAGCAGCAAAGAGAAGAGACGCTCAGAGAAATAAGGTCAAAGGGTGTCCAAGAAGAGGGGTCTTAGAATTGCAAGAGGGGGCCTGGGAGGAGCTGTTAGAAGCAAACTGCAGCAGTTCAGGAGATAACAACACAGCTGAGCAAAACAACGAGACACAGCAAAACTGTCCGCTGAAAATAGGGACACTGCAAGGCCACACTCCACCCCCGCCCCACCTGTCTCATAGAGAAACACCCATGAAAGGAGAAGGCTAAAATCCTATGTTGCAGATTTTTTTTAAACGACCATCGTTTCTTTGACATGCCTCCCTTTGAGAGGTGGGCTGTAACGCCCTACCCTTGAATCTGGGCAAGCTTGTGACTGCTTCAGCCAACAGTGTAAAGCAGAAATGACAATTGATCTTCGAGGCTAGGTCATAAAAGGCCATGCAGCTTCTGTCTTGTTCACTGGGACTCTCTCTCTTGGAGCCCTGAGTTGCCATGTAAGAAGTCTGACCACCCTGAGACCACCACGCTGTGAGGAGGTCCGAGTACAAAGAGAGGCTACTTGTAGGGACTTTGGCCCACAGTCCTGGTGAGCCCAGCCATGGATGCCAGTCCATGTACCAGACACACAAGTGATGAAGACACTTGAGTCCTCCCAATGGAGTCAGTGTGAAGCAGTAACAAGCCACCCTTGCTGTGCCCTGTCCAAGTCCCTGACCCACAGAAGTTATTGGCATAATAAACGTTGTTTTAAGCCACTGAGTTTGAAGTGATTTGTTACACAGCAGCAGATAGCCGTAACATCTTGCAATTTGGCAGAGCCCCCAGCTGGCAGGCCTTGTTTTATTCTAAACAACGTTGTTTCTTGGCTGTTCAGCATCCATATGCCCTTCCTAACTCTTCTAAGAAAACTGGCTAAAATTCTCTTAATCTTTCCAGCAGCATGGCAGATTGGGTTCCCTGAACAACCCTAGTTGAAAAAAAACTAACTAAAAATGCTGAAAACTTATAAATCGTCTCTCTAAACACACAGGCATGAAAGTAAGGAATTTGCAAAGTTAAAAAAAAGAAAGAACGAAAACAAAAAGATACACTCATCCCAATGTTCACAGCAGCATTATTTACAATAGCCAAGATATGGAAGCAACCTGTGTCCAGCAACAGATGAATAAGATGTGGTATAAAATATTCCAGCAAAGAATGGGGGTAGGTTGGGCTGGGTCTCCTTCAATGGGCATCTGCTGCCAAGGAGGACAGTGGACTTGTGTGTGTATACACACACACACACACACACACACACACACTGCAATACTACTCAGCCATAAAAAAGAATGAGACTTTGCCACCTGCAACAACATGGATGGACTTAGAGGGTATTATGCTTAGTGAAATAAGTCAGACAGAGAAAGACAAACACTTTACGATATCACTTATATGCAGAATCTAAAAAATACAACAAACTAGTGAATATAACAAAACGGAAACAGACTCACAGATATAGAGAACAAACTAGTGGTTACCGGTGGGGAGAGGGAAGTGGAGAGGGGCAAGATAGGGATCGGGGATTAAGAGGTACAAACTACTATGTAAAAAATAAATAAGCAACAAGGATATATTGTACAGCACAGGGAATATAGCCAATATTTTATAATAACTATAAATGGAGTATAATCTTTTAAAATTGTGAATCACTATGTTGTACACCTGAGACTAATATTGTAAATCAACTATACCTCAATTTAAAAAAATAAGGAAGTGTGAGCTACAGCCCTGAGAGGTGAGTGAGCAGTAAACCCAACTCTTACCCTGCTAAACCCTGGAGAACTTAAGCTCCCACTCTGACAGCAACCTGGGGAGTTAAGGTAGCGATGAAACCCTAAGGCCTGCCCAAGGGTAGGGAACTCTAAGAAACTCACCCAGGACCCACAAATTTCCACTCTCAGCATAAGGCTAAACGAATAATAAAAACCACCTGGGCTTCCCTGGTGGCGCAGTGGTTGAGAGTCCGCCCGCCAATGCAAGGGACACGGGTTCGTGCCCCGGTCCGGGAAGATCCCACATGCCGCAAAGCGGCTGGGCCCGTGAGCCATGGCCGCTGGGCCTGCGCGTCCGGAGCCTGTGCTCCGCAACGGGAGAGGCCACAACAGTGAGAGGCCCGCGTACCGCAAAAAACAAACAAACAAACAAAAACATCCACAGAAGGGAACAGCAAGAAAATATGTCTTGGACATTATGTGTAACTTTTCCAAGTCCTAATCCTCTTGGAAGGTCCAAACCCCTTACTATAGCACAAAATCGTCCTCCATCTGGCTCCAAGTCATGGTTATCAGCCCCTAAACCATATCCATCAGCCACTCATCTTGCTGCTAATTCTTTGCACTTTTATCCTCTAGCCTATACCTTTGCAGATGCTATTCTCTCTGCATTTTTTCTAATTACTCTTCTTCAAGTATAACAGTTATAGGAAGCTTTTTCCAACTTTCTCGGCCATAGTTAATTGCTTCCTCAGTTGTACTCCCAATAGTGTCTCCCAACAGTGACATAATTGTAGAACACACTGCTTTGTGTTGTAACAATTTCACATTCTGATTTGTCCACTGGAACACGAGTTCCTTTGGGGCAGTAACTGTGTCTTATTTGTATTTGTAACAATGCCTTGCCTACGGCAGGCACTTTAGGTTTTTTGAGTGCCAAGTGCAGACTTGTTCCTGACTGTAGAACTCCATCACATTCTTTGTATAATCTCAAGTCTTCCCTGAAGCTATAGAGCAGTGATTCTTCGCTTCAGCTACACATTAGGATCACCTGCAGATCTTTTCAAACTCTCACTCCTCATAGTGGGCCCCAGGAATCAATGTATCAAAGCTCTTCGGTGATTCCGGCGTGCAGTCAAGGTTGAGAAGCCCTGCGAGACTCCAACGAGGGTCCTTCTAGTAGCACCAAGGAAGACAGGCTGGTGTGCACTCAAAATGTCGGGAGTCGGGCTACCTGCCTTACTCCTGGGCTCTTCTCTTTTCTGCACAAAAATGTGCACATACCCAGCCGCACCCTCAGAACCAAACTCTGCGTCACTCCTGCCCAAATTTTACAACCAAATTCCTTAAAGTGAACAAGCTGAAGCGGAAACAAGCCCCTTCCGAGGGCCAGAAGACTCGAAGTCGTTCTCAGTAGGGACCGGCCCCCAAAGCTAAAAGAGGCACATTTCCTTAGGACGGCCCTCCCTCCCATCGGAGGGCTGGAGGGACGTGACAGCACACATAGGCAGCACTTCCAGGCTGACCACAAGCGTCCCTAGCATCCACGACGGTTCCCTCCCCGCGCTCAGGCTGCCGCACTGCCGCGTCGGATCCGGTTCGGCACCGCCCACCCCTTCATTAGAAGGGTACGCTTGCGCAGATCTTTAGACATCAAATTAAAGCTCGCCAACCGCTGAGACTTCTGGGAAATGGAGTCTGCCAAAGCCGAGCATTGGTGGGGAGCGCGGACGTCAGAACCCCCTGCGCCGGCGCACTGCTTTCCCGACCTGAAAAGGCGCCGTCTTCCTGGGTCGCGAGCAGTCTGTGCCGGAGGTGAGGGCTGTGGGTGTGTGTCTTGGCGGAGCCGAGTGAGCGCAGCGGCCGAGAGAAGGGGACACTGAGAACTTGGGGGAGGTGCTGTGGGAGTAGAACAGGTGACGCGGGCGGAGCCAACCTGCAGAACGTCTGAGTGTGTGCGTGTGTGCGTGAGTGTGTGCGTGTGCGTGTGTGTGTGTCGACGTCCCGGCTCGGACAGGTGCGGACGGAAAGTTGTCCCCCCAGCCCCCGTGTGTGCGTGTGTTCCGTGGGAAGTTTGGAGCCTTCCTCTGCACCTCCCGTACCTTCTTCCCATAATAGGTGCTTCATAAACGTGGGTGGAATTGACACTAAGTCTAGGGTGCCGCCCACTCCAGTCCCTCCGTCTTTCCCAGAAATCGCATCAGATTGTCTCGTTTAGCTCCCTACCATAGGCCTCCGCACTAGATCAGGGGACCATCGTGGAGGAGGTAGAATTTGATGTGAAAAAAATAGGAAAGAAGTCGCGAAGCATTAGGCAGATTTGAGAAGGAAATGCTATGTATAAGAGTGAAGTATGGAGGAACAGTGGGAGACAAGGGTGGGGAAAAGCACAGTGGGGTCAGAGCATAGAGGATCAGGACGAGACACGGTCAGCAGGGTGGATTGTATGGGACGGGTCGGGGACTGACAGGACTAAAACTATTTTGGTACAGTTATTCTAGAGGTTCCATCCAGGACTAGAGAGGGGAAGGGACTAGTGCAGGGAACCAGTTAGGCACGCTTGGTTGTGGTAGTAGTCCTGAAGCAAGCTGTTGTGGGCCTGAATGATGATGGTGTCGGTGGTGGGTAAGGATACAAATGACATTGCAAAAGAAGACTCAGAAGGATCTGGTGACTAACTAGATTTGGGAGGAAAGATAGCTAGGTAAGAGTTTGAATTTGGGGCACCTGGGAGAATAATAGAACATCTGCTAGAAACATCTGCTAGGGAGAGGAGCTCATGTGGGGAATTGCATAGGGGGAGGTGGTTTTAAGATGCCAACAAAATGCCCGATTGAAAATTCTTAGTCATTTGGAAATGCAGGATGAGTTTGGAAGAGGGGTTGGGACTAGACTCGGGAAGCATTTCTGTAGAGGCGGAAATGGAGCACCAGGTGTGCGTGGACTTTCTGCGGGATAGCGGGAAGAACGCTGTATGCAGTATGAGCCTTGGGCAATATCAGAAACTTGTCAAAACAGTCAAAAAGCTGCAGAGAAATAAGGAGAAAAGGACTATCGGAATTAGAGCTCAGAAATGCATTGGCAGTTTTCAAGCATGCGGTTTCAGGTGTGTGAGGGGTGGCAGGAGCAGAAAAATGGCTTTGAGAAGAGTAGGTGGTGATGATGTGGCATCAGTAGGTATGTAGAAGAAGTTTGATCGTGAAAGGAAAATCTAAATCAGAACTGTTTTGCCAGAGGGAGGCCATGGGATTCAGTGAAGATAATTTCACATCGAGGAGGATTATATCTGTTTGCAGATATGTGAAGAAGCTCCTGAAGCGATGGGAGATGCTGGAGAAAGGAAGAGTGGGTCATGCAGGAAGCAGATTCTGAGAGGAAACAATGGTGGAAAAGAAAGTAGGACACAGATGTAGGACGCTAAGGTAAAGTCCTGGAGAAGAGTCATTTCCATTTTGCTGGCCTCACACCCAGGCTGCCTAGCACATAACAGGTACTTGGAAATATTGGTTGAATGGGTTGGTGTTGGGCAGTAGAAAGGAAAGAAGCTTTCATTTATTGAACAGACTGTAAGATAAATGCTTTACATTAATTGTCTCATTTACTATTATAACTGCCTTGTGAAATAGGTATTAAAAAACAGGGGATGGGGGGATCAACCGTTAGCTTAAGTAACTTGCCCAAGCCTTCACAGTCAGTAATCCAGGCCTGTGGAATGCTTTCTACCACAGTCCTACCTTGCTCAGAACTCACTCTTGCGAAGCTTCAGTGTGGTGAAGGACAGTGTTCTGCTGAAAATGAAGGGTAGCCATGGAGGTTTGGGATGGCTGGGTAGCTAAGATGGGAATAGTAAAAGCTTTCTAGGCGAGCACTCTTTGAAGGTATAGAATAAGAATTTGAAAAGCATTTTCTCCGGAAATACTCTGAGATCCAGAAATAGGGAGAGGAAAAACAGAGGTGACCCTTTGCTGGCAGTGATTCCATGTGAATGTGGTGGACTTGAGGAGTCCTGAGTACCACTGAGAGCTTACCGAAGTGACTGCTGGTGGAGTCTAGACCTGACGGGGAATGAAGTTGGCCTGGCAGGGAGCCCACAGACGATGGGCACCTTGGGAATACTAGCTGGTCGTTTAATGGCTGGGGAGCTTTTATGCTCACCTTTGTAATTTGGTTAATGCTCAGGGTATTAAAGTTATAATCTAATAAATGAAACTTTGAAAATTGTCTTTAAGCATTTAAACATTGAGCAGTTTCAACAACAATTTCAGATGTAGTTCAGCTGATTTGTTCAAAAAGTTCTAATGCTTTAGACAACATATACAAATACTTTGATCCCAATATTGTGGCTACACTTACACTTAAACCTACTCTAAAACAGCAGCGACACAGTGTAATTAATATTTTCTTTATTTCTACCTTCCTAGGACTCCTGACGCTTACTTAGCATATTATTCTAAATGCCTTACACGTATTATCCTATTTAAGGATCAAAATAACTTTATGAGATGTGTACTTTCACTATCCCAATTTTACAGATGGGCAAACTGAGAGGTTAAGAAACTTACCTGAGGTCACACAGGTAGGAAGAGGCAGAGCTGGACTTTGATTTCAAGCGGTCTGCCAGAGCCTTTACTCCTATACTCTCCTGTATCTCTAAATGCTAATTTTGACACCTCCATAGGACCCAAGGGTAATATTTTGAGACCCTCCTGGGGATGGAGGAATCTTGACAGACCAACAAGTATAAGAATACATATTGCCGCAGACAACACAAGTTGGAGGCTCTGGTTGCCAACTGATGTATATTTGTTTCCATTTGTACAGGTATCCTCTTGGCCTCCTAGCAAGATTCAAACCCCAATCTCTCCTCAGGTTGAGATTCTTTTTTATAGTTACACCAAACTTCTTTTTCCAGTAAGTTTTGTTTTAAGTTTTTGCCTTTCACATAGGTTTTAGTTTTTGCAAACTGTTGTTCACTCAAGGCAATATTCTTTTAAAGTTTGCTTGGCCGGTGTTAACCCGTTGTCTATTAAGTATATATTGATCTAGTCTTTTGGCATTTTTGAAAACGTAACTTACCTTATTAGTATCTTATAATTAATAAGCCCAGCTGGAGGGCTCATCTGCTAAGGGAAGAAGGATTAAGTCTGCAGTTACTTTGCCTCTTTAGAATCTGAGGTTGGTTCATTGTGAGGCGCCCATGTTCTTTCTACCTGGTCCCATTGCTGGTTAGTCCTTCCTGTTTGGGGTACGGAATTCCTATTTCTAGGATTACTTTGTTTATCCCCTTTTCCTAGGTTTCTTTTTTCATGCTTATGTGAATGAATACAACTATATATCTCAAGGCTACGTCTATACTTTATGAATAGTCTTACAAATAATAGAAAAAAACAAAGTACTATTATATATAACTAAAGGCTTGAACATTGCCTTCTTTGTATTATAACCATTTTAAAAATACTTTATATTAACCTTTCTATTTTGAATGAAACTCACAGTTTTTCAAAATTCAAGTGATTTCATTTGGCAATAATAATTTTTACAACTTGGTCAGTGGGAGCCAGAGTCATCTGATTTTTTTCCTATCCAGAGATGTGGAAACAGCTCAAATTCTAAATGCCTAAAACTGTACTTCTTAGCTTTCCCTCCAAAACTACTTTTCTGTCACTCATCTCTATGAATGGTGCCATTATTCACACGTTGCTCAGATCCGTGACCTGGAGTCATCCTTGCCTCTCCCATCACCTTCAGCCTCCGCTTCTAATCTATGGTCTATTCTTAATATCTCAACAGTAATTCCCCTTCTCTCTATGTCTGCTGTCCAGTTCTTCATCATTTCTTGCTTAGTTAATTGTAATCGTCTCCTCATCGGTCTACTCACCTCCTCTGCTCCCATTCTGCCACAGCTACCCAGAGTGGTATGGCCGCCTGTGTCGGGGGTGCCCAAGATCACCCCTCATTCAGGGATTTGTTAGCAGGACTCAGGACTCAGCCCATAGTTATACTCATGGCTAAGATGAGGACAGTGATCTCGCAAGGATACACGGCCAGATCATAAGGGGGACAGATGGGCAGAGTCTGGAGGAACCCATGGGAAGTCTTCCTCATGCTCTCTCCCTCCCATGAGGGGTCACACAGAGCCCTTCCTCCTCCGACAATGAAAATGCAGCAACATGTGTGTGATGTGTCAGCCCAAATAAGTTCTTTAGACTCAGAGCCCAAGCTTTTTAGTGAGGGCTAGCCACGTAGGCACCTCCTGCCTAACATATACCAAAATTCCAGGCCCTCTAGCAAGACAGCAGGTGTTCAGCAGAAACCATATTGTTTGCACAAATAGTTTAGGCATAATGGCCCACCCTACCTCTTAGGAAACCCTCTTAGAATTGAAGTTCCCAGACCCCAGCCAAGGGCCAACATTGCAAGTAGATGTTCCCAAGAATGGCAGTCTCAGGTCTGCTATAACTTTCTGCACACCTCCGTTCCTTCCTTCCTGTTATTTTTCCTGTACACCAAAGTAAACACATAACTCTTGTAAAAAAAAAAAATCAGAATATAAGGAATTGTAAGAAATAAAAATCACTTGTAATGCCACCACTCAAATTCCATTTACATTTTAATATATATTCTTCCAGTCTTTTTTCTGTACGTGTGTGCGCGCTCAATTATGTAATTTTAAAAGTGTGCATTCTTCACTTAATGTTGTGTGAATTTCTTTGTTTTTTTTTTCCCTTTAGATTTTTTTAACAAAACATTACAAAGTTGAAGTCTCCTAGGTATCCCTCCCCAATCCTATTTCCCTTCTTTCCCAGAGATACTCACAATCTGTTGCTTATTGTCCCATATAGATTTTTGTAGATACCATTTACCTGTTTTTAAATTTTATATAACTATTACATAGTAAGTCATTCTATAACTTTATTTTTGCTCAGTAATTATATTTCTGGAATTTATATTACTAACGTGAGGTTCTAGTTCATTCATCTTAATCAAGGTATAGTATTCACATACACATATAAAACCACAGTTTATCCTATTGATGAACATGTAAGTTGTTTGCAGTTTATTACTAGTGATCGTTCCCCCAGTGATTTGTGATGCCACTTCTGTCATGTGTCAAGCTTTCCTACCTGCTTTGATATGTTTTGGTATTTTCTAGTCTATTGGTCCGTTATCTGTGTGGCTATCTTTTCATGAAAAGAAATCATTACAGCATAGAGGTTAAAAACTGCTAGCCAGACTGGGGTTCAAATTCTGCCTCAGCCTCTTACAAAGCCTAAATTTCCTAATCTGTGAAACAGTCGCACCTTATTGATTCATGAGGATGGAATTAAAGTATTCTTAAAAAGCGTACTAGCACAGTGCCTGGTCAGTAGCATAAGTTCAATAAATGCTAGTTATTATTAATATGATATTAATTATCATATAAAGTAACATTTAAAATATGATAACATTATCATATTAATATGATAATATCAGTGGTGTTCCATTGTATGTATGGTCTGGACCATAAATTATTTAATCAAATCTCCTATTTTATTTTTTATTTTATCTTTTTAATAAATTTATTTACTTATTTATTTTTGGCTGCATTGGGTCTTCATTGCTGTGCGCGGGCTTTTTCTAGCTGCAGTGAGCGGGGGCTACTCTTCGTTGCGGTGCGTGGGCTTCTCATTGTGGTGGCTTCTCTTGTTGCAGAGCATGGGCTCTAGGCACACGGGCTTCAGTAGTTGTGGCTCGTGGGCTCTAGAGCGCAGGCTCAGTAGTTGTGGCACATGGGCTTAGGTGCTCTGCGGCATGTGGGATCTTCCCGAACCAGGGCTCGAACCCGTGTCCCCTGCATTAGCAGGGGGATTCTTAACCACTGCGCCACCAGGGAAGCCCTCAAATCTCCTATGTTAGAAACTTAGGCTATTTCAAATTTTTGCTGTACTGTAAGGATTAAATGAGATGACACATGTAGAGTGCTTAGGAGGTTGCCTCACATGGCACTCAGTAAAGGTTAGTGTCAGTGACGATTAATAAAAAACTTTGCATGTGTTCTTACTTATTTCCTTAGGAAAAACTCCGAGGAGAAAATTGCTGGGTCAAAGATATGTATTTTAAGGCCCTTGATACAAATTGCAAAGATCTTTCTAAAACACAAATCTGGTGGTGACCCTTCCATGCTTAAATCCTTCTGTGATCCCCGTGCCAGTGGGAGTAGGACCACGCAGAGCTCTCCTTGATCTAGCTGGTCTCTGCCTACTTCTTCAACCCCATCTTCCCCCCCAGCACTGCCCCAACCTAAACATTGCCATTCTAAACTCATTACAGTTTTTAATCCTTTCCCTGTAAAGACCTGCCTCCTTGTTTTTGGAAAACTTGATTTTTTGTGTGTGCCTAGAATGTTCTAATGCCTCCCCCAAATCAAAACTTACCTTAGGTCCCACTTCTGCCAAGAAACCGGCAGTGTTCCTCCCTGCCTCCCGTCTGGGTTAGGCGAGCCTCTGATGTGCCGTCTCGTAGTTAGCTGTGCACACATCTCTTTAGAGCATCTATTCATCCTGTAGTGAAATATTAACTTGATTACTTGTTTGTCCTGCATAGTAGTCCATAAGCTTTTGAAAGACAAGGACAGTGTCATACTTCTTTTGCATAAATAGTTGGTGCTGAATAAATGTTGGTTGGATAGATGGATGAAGGAATAACAAGGATCAATGAATACATTCCCTTGGCTGCAGGACAGTAGTCATTGAGCCACATACACAACCTTTCCTTCTCCTTCTCAGGACCACACTCTCCCCACACCCCACTCATGAATCCCCAAAATGCTTGATTTGACTATGTCTCAATTAGACTCTTGATTGTGAGAAACTGAGATGGACTCAGTTAATGCAAGTAAAGTTTGGTGATAAAGATTCACACAAAGCCTGAGAGGGTTACAGTCTTATGGAAATCTGAGAATCAATAAGGCTGGTCTGCATGCAAATTGCTGTCTGGGGTGGTGCTAGGTGAATTAGGGCCTTCAAGGCCAGGAATTCTTGGGTCTTCGCTTCAGTGCTTCACCACCAATGTGCCCGCCTGTGTTTAGTCTGTTACGGCCTATTCTCTACCTCGTGCCTCCCACGTGCTCATGGGTTCTGCTTCCTGGTACCTTTGGCTCCTTGACCCTCGTGGCTACTTCTGTCCCTCATGGTATCCTTTCAGCTCATCACCCCCTCGTTGTCCCAGCATTTCTTAGTTCACGATCCTGAGGATGGATGTCATCTTTTCAAGCCAGACCATACGTCCGTCCACTGGTCAGCCTGTGCATTGCCCACCTGTGGCCTAATCAGTGTGGCTCCAGGAGTGAGAGGCAGGATCACGCGGGACAAACTGTGGCTGCCCAAGGGCTGCTCCTTTAGCATCGGGTATTGCTGTGAATGGGGCATTTTTCCTTTGAAGAGGCTATGGGTATTTCCCTGACAGAACTTGTCCATATAGCCATTCATAAAATTTCTTATGCTTTTTGTCCAGTAATCATTCTGAGCAATGTTGAATGTGAATTTGTAAAGACGGTATGAGCCTTAATATGTTCTTGACTGCCAGGAACAGAACTTTGCCTCTAAGATTATGGTAAAACAAGCACCACATCGTGTTCTGCATAGCAATATCCATGGCCTTTCGCTCTAGTTCTGGGATGGGGTGGGCTTGCTCTTGGCCTTGCTTTACTTTGCCTTCCCTTTTTGTAGGGTATTGAGAATGAAGGTGAGTACATAACTCACTGGTGTGTGGAGATTTCTTGCTTCATGGGTCACAAAACTACAAAACAAGACTGCTCTTCTACCCTCTTTCTCATCCCACACCTCTGCCTCATTAGGACTCGGCTCTTCTCTGCAAGGAGAGCACTCGGGAGGGAATGGCTGCTGTGTCTCCGACTACCAGATTCCAGGTGAGTTGGACTTTTGTGTTTCTGAAATACTCTATCAGGCTCCAGAATGTAACCACGTTTCTTTCTCTATCTTGGAGCTTCTTTGATCAAACCCAACCAGGTGGAGGAAGGACTCCTTAGGGAGTGTGTCCTTCCCATTTGATTTGTGATATCTTTCAGTGATGCTTCCTTGCCTTGAACATGTGCCCACTAGCCTGTCACCAGGCACGCAGCCCCTGTGGCCTTCACCCTAAGCAATTTTGCCCAAAAACCAATGGTACGGGTCTGATTGGAAGGTTTGGGGAACAGCGGGCTGTTTCTAGTTCTGACTTCCCTTTAGTACATCCACTATGTATGGACTGAAAGTAGGTCCCCATATCCCAGGGAGTTGTTGGGTTAGGCGGAGAACGTGACACATACTGTAAAGCACCTCAGTGAAGTTGAAAGAGTCCTGAAGAGAGTTTTGTGTGGGTAGAGACATGTGATTTACCCCCTTCCTGCCCAAGGGCAGAGTCTTGAATTCCATGCTCTGGCTTAGAGCTTCTGCAGACACTGTGGAGACTCATCTGGGTTTCAGGATTGGGGGTAAAGATGCAACCTTACAGAATCACAGAACAGCAGAGTGAAATGAGAGAGATCTTAAAGATGATCTAATCTACACCATTATTTGAAGGATTTTTTAAAACACACACACACACACACACACACAGACAATTGGTGAAATTTGACTAAGGTTGTAGATTAGATAATTATATAATATCACTGCTATCCTGATTTTTACAATCATGCTGTGATTATACAAGAGGATATCCTTGTTCTTACAAAATACACATTGAAACATTTATGAGTAAAGAGACATCATGTTTGCAAGTTACTCTAAAGAAGTTCAGGAAGAAGATAGGTGAATGTGCGTGTACTGAGAGACACAGAAAGATAAAGCCAGTGTGGAAAATGTTAATTTGGGGAAGCTGGGTGAAGGGTACATGGGAATTCTTTGTTCTATTCTTGCACATTTTCTGTAAGTCTGAAAAAAGAGCCCCTGATATTCAGAGGCTCGGCTAGGAAGGGAGTGTGGGGTTGTGACCAAGAACTTCATGCCTCGGGGGAGTATAGCACTTTCCCCAAATGCTTCAAAGCCTTACTTTGTCAGAACCATTTTCTTTCCACTCCCTCTGCATCCTCCAGGCTGTCATCATTATGATAGTTTTGTCTGGCCATGTAAAGAGAAGGGTTATGAATAAGGAGAACGTAATTGTGTTTCCAGGACCCAGTGACATTCGAGGACGTGGCGGTGGTTTTCACAGATGAAGAGTGGAGGTGTCTGGTCCCTACTCAGAGGGACCTCTACAAGGAGGTGATGCTGGAGAACTATAAGAGCATTGTCTCGTTGGGTAAGGAGAGTTTCCCACCAGGAGTAGACTCTGTACTGTGTGGATGTGGGCTCGAGAGGCTAATAAATGGACACCTCCTCTCCTCCCATCCAAGTCAGAACCCCTGAGAGACAAGATCGAAGAGCAGAGGGATGTGGCTTAGGTGTACAGCAAGAGTGGGTTTCTTAATCCTGAGCCCCAGCCCGGGACAGGCTTGCTCCCTGAGCTGTAAGCAGACTGGACAACCAAGGGGCCCTTGCTGAGAAGCCTGGCCCTGCAACACGGAGGGCCAGGGCCAGGGCCAGGAGGAGCAGGGCATGTGAGAGCCTGCTGCAGGGAACTGCTCTCCAGAGGGTTGGGGCCAGCAGAAGAGGCCGAGTTACCTACGCCCGGGTCTTCCCTCAGCTCAGCAGTAACTTACTCAGCTCCATCCAGAGTACTAAGGGGGAGTGCAAGGGGCATTCTCGTTGAGGGAAAATTTCTCCTCAGAGAAACAGAGGAGGGGGAAAGAAGTGTTTCCATTTAAAAAAAAAAGGGGCAGATGGACAACAGGGTCCTACTCTTTAGCACAGGGAACAATATTTAATGTCCTGCGATAAACCATAATGGAAAAGAATCTGTTGATGAAAAAGAATATATATGTGTGTGTGTGTGTGTGTGTGTGTGTGTATAGATATATATATATATGTATAGCTGAGTCACTTGGCTGTACAGCAGAAATTAACACAACATTGTAAATCAGCTATTCTTCAATTAAAAAAAAAAAAAAGAGGGGGACTTCCCTAGCAGTCCAGTGGTTAAGACTCTGTGCTTCCACTGCAGGGTGTGTGGGTTTGATCCCTGGTCAGGACCTAAGATCTTGCATGCCACACGCACATGCCAAAAAAAAAAAGAGGGCATGTAGGGGTGAGATTAGTAGGTTGTAGCTCAGAGTAGGTCACCAGAAATGTGTTTGATTTTGAATATTTGTCTTAAGGACATCTTAGAGAGATGCCTGCAGAAGGCACTTTGCAATGATAGAGACTCGTGTGACAAAAGGAAAATTAAGAGCTACTGCTGACGTGAGGTATTCGTGAGAGTAAAGTTGGGCTCCTGTAAGGAGAACCTCTCAGGAGCTTCCAGAATAAGAGGCTGAGTGTGTACAGATTTAGAATAGACTTAAAATCAGCAGCAGGAGGCAGTAAAAGGAGTCACATCGCAGATTTCATTCAAGGCAGGTCAAAAAAGCAAGCACAACACCCTGGAGTAGCTTAAACAGGACAAATCTGGAAACAGAAGAGAATGTTTAGGGAGCATTAAGGGAGACTGCTGAGCCTTTGTCACTTTGGTAGGAAAAATAGAAATCTAAGGACAGAGACAGGAAGCCATGGACAGGTGATGAATGTGGCCGTTCTCAGCAGAGAGTCAGCATACAACCAGATCGATGATCCTTGGGCCCAAGAAGAAAGTACCTCTCTTGCCCAAGTCAGGGGTCCCAATGCAGGGGAAGTTTAGACCTCAAGACTATTTCTAGGAGGGGATTTGTTTTTTAAATGTAACCAAAGATGGACAGATTCACTTCTAGAAATTTGTCCTAAGGAAATAATAAGATTAGCAGCCTGTGGTGTACACAGATATTCATCATACCATTGTTTGTTTTAGCAAGACATTGAAAACAGTCTGGAATGTCTGTCAGCAAGAGATTAATTAAATAAATGATGTTATTCCATACAATGTAATGCCATGTAGCCATTAAAATGGTGAGGTAGAGCTGTGCTAATTAAAGTAATATTTTAAATTTTTTATTATGTGAAAAAATCAAGTTTAAAATTTAACATTATTTCATTATCCAGTTATTGGGGGTTTTTCCTTGTTTGTTTGTTTTTTTAATTGAGAGTCTTCTGTCCAAAATGATGTTTTCAGTGTAAAAGTGCCTGGAGTGACATATATTATATATAGTGAGTCGTTATGGATTTAGAAATTATCTACTTGTAGATGTCAAAATAAATCAAATAGGAATGATTTTAGTTGGGGTAGTCTTAGTTATTTTCCAAAATCACTCTCCAGTAGCTTTTTATTGTTTTCAAAAATTGAGATATAATTGTCATTATCCAGTTTTTAACAAAATGTATCTATAGGTATCTTTCAGTATCAAAGTGAATAGAAAGAAAGAAATGAATACAAAGTACGAAAGGTGATTTTTCTTATTACTTGTACATGCCTCTAGATTTCCTACAATGAACATGATCCACTTGTTTAAATAAAATCACAATAGTAAAGGGTAAATAAACAAACAAAAATGGGCACCTATATAATACGCATTACATATTCTTTTTTAAAAAAATAAATGTATTTATTTTTGGCTGCGTGGGGTCTTCATTGCTGCACATGGGCTTTCTCTAGTTGCAGCGAGCGGGGGCTACTCTTTGTTGTGGTGCGCGGGCTTCTCATTGCGGTGGTTTCTCTTTGTTGCGGAGCATGGGCTCTAGGTGTGCGGGCTTCAGCAGCTGTGGCTCGAATGCTCTAGAGCGCAGGCTCAGTAGTTGTGGCGCATGGGCTTAGTTGCTCCGCGGCATGTGGGATCTTCCCAGACCAAGGCTCGAACCTGTGTCTTCTGCATTGGCAGGCAGATTCTTAACCACTGCGCCACCAGAGAAGCCCCCACATTACACATTCTTATTCACTGTGACCTTTCTTCATTCTCATCTTCTCTGAGTTAAGGACTTTTCCCCCCATCCTACCAGTGCTAAAGCTAGGATCATCCCATTCACTTCGTGGGGAAGAATAAACACATTAATTCAAATGGAGTCTATCAACTCTCTGACCAAATGCTATTTGTTCCTTTTTAGAACCTCAGTCTTGACCTCCATTCAGAGTTTCCTGAATTCCTTATATGACTTCATACTCTGTATTCCTGGTGTGCACTTTCTGCCTTTTGCATTTGCTCTCTGAAAGACGTAGAGGTTGGGATTAGCTTTGGAATCATTGTGTATTTAATCACACGTGACCACCTGGCTTGTTTCTTTCTCCATGAGCAGGACTTCCAGTTCCTGGACCTGATGTGATTTTTCAGTTGAAGAGAGGGGATGAGCCTTGGATAGTGGAGCTTCATGGATCTGAGGGGAAAGAATGTGCAGAGAATGTCTCTCAAGGTAATTGAGTATGAACTGGGCAGGGCAGAGTTTTGTTTTGTTTTGTGGTTGTTATTTAGGTGTATGTGGGAGGGAGTATTGGGTATCACCTTTTTCTCAAATTCAAATCTTGTCCTTTATTATTTATTCTGTGTCCCCCACCAGTGCTTTTTTTTTTCTTTTTCTCTACACCTTAAAGTTCTGTGCACTATTATTCACCAAATGTTTACTTTCTCAGACCTGTCACATTACCCATTCACACTTTGATATTCCTATTCCTCACCATCCCCTCCACTTAGCCAGCTCTCCTAATTAACCTAGCCATGCTCCCAATGGAAATTCTCCTGTTTTCTGAGATTTCCACTATCAGTTCTATTCCCCGTTTCAGTCCCAAGTCTTGGTTTCTCCCTAGAGTGTAACACTTTCTGGGAGCAAGCAATGCGGTGACTGTACATGACTTTTCAGATTTATCATAGCATCTCTCCTCTCTGCTGTAACATTTCCTAGCCCAAGAAAGAAACATGCATCTGTGTTTTCTGTCCATTCCAGACTGGGAGACTAAGCCTGAGATTCAAGGTGCTTCAGAAGAAGAAAAATCAGAAAGAACATTGAGGGAAAAGCTTGGAATGAAAGGTCCTTCATCTCCTAAATTTGAAGTTCATGTAGTGGATGGTGGGTTGGGAACAGAGAAGGAAAGCCCTGCAGTGGAGGCCTGCAAGAAATCCCTTTCTCAGGAGGAAAGGTTGCAGCATGGGGCAACCCCTCCCAAGAAAATTCTCACTAAAGAGAGAGACCAGGAATGCAGTGACTGTGGGAAGACCTTTTTTGACCACTCCTCCCTTATTCGCCATCAGAGGACTCACACTGGAGAGAAGCCCTATGACTGTCCTGAGTGCGGGAAAGCCTTCAGTCACAGGAGCAGCCTCAGTAGACATCTGATGTCGCACACTGGGGAGAGCCCCTACGAGTGCAATGCCTGTGGGAAAGCCTTTTTCGACCGTTCATCCCTAACTGTACATCAGCGAATTCATACTGGAGAGAAGCCCTTTAAATGCAATGAGTGTGGAAAAGCCTTCTTTGACCGCTCGTCTCTTACTCGACACCAGAGAATTCATACTGGAGAAAGTCCTTATGAATGTAATCAGTGTGGGAAAGCCTTTAGCCAGAAAAGTATTCTTACTCGACATCAGCTAATCCATACGGGCAGGAAGCCGTATGAATGTAACGAGTGTGGGAAAGCCTTCTATGGTGTCTCATCACTGAATAGACATCAGAAAGCCCACGCTGGAGAGCCTCGCTATCAGTGCAGCGAGTGCGGGAAAGCTTTCTTTGACCGCTCCTCCCTTACTCAACATCAGAAGATTCACACCGGAGACAAGCCATATGAATGCAGCGAATGTGGAAAAGCCTTTAGCCAGAGGTGCCGGCTTACGCGACACCAGAGGGTTCATACAGGAGAGAAGCCCTTTGAATGCAGCGTGTGTGGGAAGGTTTTCAGTTCCAAATCATCAGTTATTCAACATCAAAGGCGTTATGCCAAACAGGGAATAGACTGAGTTGAGCAAAAGCTTTAGTTAAAGGACCTCCATGCAAACTCAAGATAGGTCTTCCCCAACTTAAATCCATCTCCCAGTCATTGCACCTATTCTGGCTACTACTCTCCTTACCTGCCTCTGTTACCACAGTGTTTGAAGGAACATTCTCTACCCACTGTGTTATAGAGCTGTTGTGGGATGCCAGAAATTAGGATGTAACTCTTTAGAGTCAACATTTTGCAGAGGTTTGTCAGACGATAGGGACAAACGTTAGGAGGCCATCCTCAGACACACCTCTCGTCCTAGGCCCCAGGTATCACTACACTTTAAATAACTGGAGGCCACAGAAGGAGGGGAAGGCACACTAATGTCAGAGCAATACTGTTGTTTCCAGAACAGTTCTTTATAGCCGTTAGTCCCTCTCTCTTGGAGACTTTTTGGGCACTGACCTTGTTCTGTTGTGTCCCAGCTTCTAGATCTCTTAATACTACTACTAGTAGCTAGCACTTATTGAGCGCTTATTATGGGGCAAGCACTCAGCTGAGAGTTTTGCAAGGAGTAGATTATTTTCTTCTCTCACTAACCCTCTGAAGTAGGTACTGTTACTACCCACATATTACAGATGAGCAAACTGAAGTTTAGAGGAGTTAAATAACTTGCCCAATATGACAGCTAGTAAAAGGTGAAGCCAGGTCTTGAATACAGGTCTCCCTTCAAAGTCTGTTCTCTTTACCATAATGCTATAAGGTTTGTTTTATAATTTATGTACATGTATTATTTCCTCAACCAGGTTGTAAGCACTCGGGGTTGTGACTTATATGTCTTTGTATCTCACACAGTGCCTTGCAAATAATAGGTGCTCAATAAATAGTTATCTGATTTAATGACTCTTTGACTTACCAAGTTCTATTTAAAACACCTCTTAGATTCACATCCTTTCTCTGAATTTCACAGTCTAGCCTGTACCTTTATCATCTCAGGCTCCCATTACTGCAGTAGACACTCCTTGATTCGAATTCTTTCCTCTTCATTATTGAGGAGAGAGATGTTAAGCTATGGGGCAATAAGTGAACCCCAAATAAAGATTCATTTCTCACATAAACTCAGATATGAGTCTGTCTTCCTTCATCTTCATCATTTAGAACATGTTGCCTCCAAGGTCATCATGGAAGAGAAAGCTGGGGGGTATGCTGGGATATTTTTCAGGGCCATCACTTCTGTTTATATCTCATAAACCAGATCCCAGCACCAAGATACTAGGAAAGTCAACAGGCACCTCAACATTTGGTTAATATAAACAGCCTCTGTCACAAGTTACATTTTTCATATTACTGTTAGGCCGGTCTTTCCAAATGATCCCTTCCTGCCCATCATTGCCTTACTCAAGACCTAAAATAGCTCCCTGTTTAATGAAAACGTCTCTGAATATTTAAGGTCTGGCATGAGGTGATCCCACATTGCTAAACTTGAAATCTCGACTCCCAAAGCCCTGCTATTCCCTGGACCCAGTCCTATATTTTTATTTTATTGACAGTCAGGCACCAGGCAGCTTTGACTCTAGGCTCTGCATTCCCTTTCTATTTGCTTAAGGTGAAGCCCAGAAGAGGACTTGATTCTGAAAGGCTGTCTGGAACTTACCTCGCCCTGCATGAATCCCAGTGGACCAACGTGCATTTCTCCCTGGGAGTAAAAGTCTGATTCAAGAAGCTGGAATTCCAAACAGACCCTTCCCTAATCTACCCACAACCCTATTGATCCACCTTTCTTAAAGCAGATAAGCGGCAGGAAGACTTTTCACATGTGGACTCTCAAAGTAACTTGAGGAAAAACAGAGTGCAGAATCTACTGAAGTGGATGATATCATTATTTAATAATGTCAAGTACAAAATAAAAGAAACTACTGACAGACTTTTGGCTGATGACTGTCTCTGAGAGTTCTGAATCTTTAATTTATTGCCTAGTTAAAAGTAAATTGAATGTCGGGTATTCCCCTAAGATACTCTGCCATTGTCAGCAAGATGAGACTAGAATGGACTTTTGAGTAAAGTGGTAATCGAAACAGAGTGGGGACATAAAGTCAGCAGTTCTCCCTTTGTTCCTTTCTAAAATTTGGTGATCTGCAGAGCATTTTTAAAAGGTACTGTTCCATCTCCTAAAAATTCTGAGGAAAGGGCCATTTTACCTCTCGATAAGGTATGGAGTAGTGGAGGTCTTAAATTTTGAGGTTTTAGCTTCACTGAATGGCCATTAGTAGGGTGAAATCTTCGAATCAGAAATTGGACAAACTGGAAGTATGCCAGCATTCTTTTTTTTAATCTATCTTTTTTTTTTTTTTTGGCTGCAGCACTTGGGATCTCGTTCCCTGACCAAGGATCGAACCTGGGCCCCTGCATTGGGAGCACAGAGTCTTACCCACTGGACCACCAGGGAAGTCCCTATGCCAACATTCTTTAAGATACAAGTCAAAATACTTTAAAAGGGATTTCAAAAAAATGAAATAATCTCTCTGATGCTTAAATAAGCCCTATCTAAGTTTAAGAGAATTAAACACTTAGCACAAAAATTAATAGAAGCACACCATGAATCAACACTTTAAAGAAAAGGATAAGCAATGCTAGGGAACTTTGAGATGAAGACAATATGGTAAATAGAGAAAACCGGTGCACTGAAGCCTGGGACAGAGAATTGGTGGGACTACTAATCCCAGAAATTTATCTCACCCCCAGGCCTGTGCTTCTAAGAATAAATTAACCCTCAAGTCTCACATAAATAAGACAGAGGTGAGGAGGAGCTGGGGAGCAAGGCTACTGGGTGCCGGTCAGTAGATAACTTTTTTTTTTTTTTTAATTTTGGCTGCACCGGGTCTTCGTTGCGGCACACGGGATCTTTGTTGCGACATGCAAACTCTCAGTTGCGGCATGCGTGTGGGATCTAGTGTCCCGACCAGAGATTGAACCCAGGCCCCCTGCATTGGGAGCGCAAAATCTTAGCCACTGGACCACCGGGGAAGTCCCTAGATAACATACTGATAAAGCCAGAATCATGATTCCTTAGTAAGTCCAAGAGAAAGCTGGCTGTGGATGTCAAGTTCCTAAGTGATCTGTCTTATCGAGGTGGGACTTCTGCGGTAAAAAGGCAGAAAGTAGTTGAAGTACCCATGTTGAGGTGATGGGGATCCTGGTGAGAGTCTTCCTTGACTATGCATTAACAAGAGCCTGAATGTACAGGGGAAATGTATGTATCAGCTTATACTGATAGTAGAAGTGTGAAGATCATATGGCACCAATGTGAGAGACAAGAACCCAAATCTGGCCCTGGAAAACTGCAGTACCTTTCCCCTCCAGGACCGTTAAATATGAAATCAACTTGAAGAGACTCTAAGCCCTATACCCGAGTCCAGGAATTTTAGATCAGTGCTGCCCAACAGGAATATAATGGCATATTTTAAATATTAAAATGAAACAGCAAAAGCTAATTTTAATATTTCATTTCAATCAATATTTGAATTTCATTCAAATATTTTAAAAACTTCAAAATAGAGTCAATATAAAAAGCATTGAGATAGATACTACATTTTTTAAAAACTAAGTCTTCAAGTACTTTATTCTTACAACACATCTCAAATTCGGACTAGCCCCATTTCAGGAGCTCAGTAGCCACTCTGGGCAACTGCTATTGTATTGTATAGCACAGTTTTGCAAAATCATCAGGGGCTGTTAGAGGTAAAAGGTAAGGGATTACTTATATCATTGGAGACGTTAGAGGGATGCCTGCTCCTGGCCACGTGGCAAGCACTGTGTACCTGCAGAAAGCAGTCTTCCGCTTCCAGTAGGACAAATATCTGGGTGGGGTCCAGGCTGGGGAAACCTGTTGTCACTGTCCCTCAGACACATTTTTCAACAGCTCTCAAAACAGCTGTTCTGATCTCTATGTGCCTGCCTCCTTTGTTCCGAGTTCGATCAAAACTCAAGTGGGGGGCTTCCCTGGTGGCGCAGTGGTTGAGAGTCCGCCTGCCGATGCAGGGGACACGGGTTCGTGCCCCGGTGTGGGAGGATCCCACATGCCGCGGAGCGGCTGGGCCCGTGAGCCATGGCCACTGAGCCTGCGCGTCCGGAGCCTGTTGCTCCGCAACGGGAGAGGCCACAACAGTGAGAGGCCCGCGTACCGCAAAAAAAAAAAAAAAACTCAAGTGGGGAAAAGATGTTACTTGATGAACCTCTAACAACCCAATGAGGATATGGAGGAGGACGTATCCAAGGTTGCTAGTTAGGGAAAGTTAAAAGATACTTCATGTGATCATGTATTTTATCTCTTTCTGAGCAGGATATTAGAATCCATTTATTATGATTCTGGAGGGAGGAGGAAGCTCTATTAGAATGGCAAAGCATGAATGGGTGCTGGCAATGGACACTCCAAAACTGTAAATATAAAACAGTGAGGGGGCTTCCCTGGTGGCGCAGTGGTTGAGAGTCCGCCTGCCGATGCAGGGGACACGGGTTCGTGCCCCGGTCCGGGAAGATCCCACATGCCGCCGAGCGGCTGGGCCCGTGAGCCATGGCTGCTGAGCCTGCGCATCCGGAGCCTGTGCTCTGCAACAGGAGAGGCCACAACACTGAGACGCCCGCGTACTGCAAAAAAAAAAAAGAATCACTTTGCTCTCATCCCCCCCGGCAAGAGGCAGGGATGATGAGGAATGTCATTTTTACTCCAGGCAGCCTTAAGCCTAGCTAAAAGTTGGGGATTCTATTAGAGAAAGGACAAACAGACGTTGTGGTTTATACCCAAGCAGGGACAGTTAGGTACTTTGATTTTCATTCTTGGGAACTTGAGCTGGATAGAAAATTGGCCACTTTATTGTGGGAAGGAAGGTGAGAACATGCACCAGCCTGAAGATAACCCCACTCCCAGCTGACGTTTCCTAGAGCTCCTTGGGAGTTTGAAAGACTTTCATGTTCCAGGCACCTTAAGGTCAGCGGTATCAACTATTAACTAATAGCTTCTTGGGGACCGGACTGAGGTGCTTTCCGGGACTGAGATTCTGCTTTTCAGTATTTCGAGGTGTTGCATGGAATAAACATCCCTGGTTACTTGAGGTAATCTCTGCCCCCCGACAGTGGGTCGTGGAGGCGCAGTACAGGGGAAGCGACGTGGTGGGGTGAACATCCTTGGAACGCGGGCGCCTTCCCTCCGAGGGAGCAGAGCAGCCAGGGAGGAATCCTGGGTGGGTAGCGGGGCGCCGCCCTCTGCCAGTTACAGTTGGCTGGGAGTGAATTTCCCTCTCGAGGCGGGGTTTGGCGCGGCCGAACACGTCCTCCGGGGTTGGAGCCCAGAGTACACACTGAGGAAGGGGCGGCCCCTGGAGCGTCCAGGAAAGAGCTCTCCGAGAGGCCGAGCGCTCCTAAACACCCGGCACAGCCGCGCGCCATCGCAGAGATGCAGGGCCGGGGGCAAAGGTGGTCCCGCGGGGTCCTCTGGGAAGCGTCCTCCGGTGACGCGCCGCCGCGCGCTGCGGAGGATTCTGGGAGTTGTAGTTCATTAGCGAGTTCGGGCTGGCGCGACTCGGCCCGGCCGGTTTCTAGATACCTTTGTCGCGAGCCGGGCCTCCACAGCGTTGTTCGCGAGGTCGAGCTTGGGCTCCAAGAGGGCTGAGCGCGTGTCCTTCGGAGTCTGAGTGGCCGGAAGGAGGGCGGTGGAGGGCCTCCGGGTGGAGGACACCGGGCTGCCCAGCTGTAGGGTCGCGCGCGTGTTCCCGGGCCTCGGGGTGGACTAGAGCTGTGGACCCCCGGCCCCTAGTGCGTTCGTCGCGCCATTTTCCCACGGTCGTCACTTGCGCCGGCGGGGAGGAAGTCGCCATGGAGCCTAAGGACAGAGGTGAGAATTTCAGAAGGATGCCGCCTGCTGGAGAGAAAAAATGAGAAAGGCTGCCCTCTGGCTGGGGCAAGCTCTGGAAGGACAAGCATCACATCTTCTCTGGGAGAGAGCCCATTCCTACCAGCTGGTCTCATGTTGGGGTTTAAGGGGAGCCCGCTACCTACATTGTCCTGCTGGTCTTTAGGATGATGTATACCTCCTTTGCCACCCCCCCCCACCAAATCACCATATCTGACAATTTGGCTTTTGATAATGACTTTCTTTTGTTCTCACAGGAACCTCGTAAGGCGGTTATGGAGGAAGGAGACTATCAAATAGACCCATTTGGCAGATGGGGAAAGTGAGGATTCGAGAAGTCACAAGATTTATTTAGAGTACTTGGATTTTTTTCCCCACAGGCCCATTGCTCTTCTGAGAAAGCCAGTTTTGTATATGAAAAGCCAATGTTCAAAAAGAATTTAACTAGTCTTTCATCCTGTGAGCCTGGAATAGAGCAGGAGTGACTCATTGAGGCACGGATTGACACACCGAGACTTTGAGATTATTTTGACGATACTCAGCAGATGAGAAATGGAAATATGTATTTAAGTGTCCAGGATCTCGTAGCAGAGTTCTACTGGAGTTTAAGGGTAGAGGAGCATAGGAGGAACCTGAGGCAGCCATGGTCATGGCTGTCTTGTATAAGAGATGTTGTGGGATTGTCCCTTGGTTCCCTGTGTTGACTCTTCTCAGGTGACAAGTAGTTGTGTGTGGCAGTTTCTGTGAGTGTACTGCAAGCAAGAGTAATCACTGGGGCTCCCATTTCCACTTCTAGGGTCACTTTCTGAGAATTCAGACCTTCCCCATGCTGGAAACCCAAAAGAAAATGGCCTGACCTCTGTGCTGCTGACCCCTGCATACCAGGTGGGTTTAAATTTCTTCTTTTTTTTCTGTTCTCAGAACATGAATATGGTTTCTAGCATTGTTATGGACTTGCTCAGCCGTGGTCCCTAGACCGCTGGCTTCATCCTAATAAAATAATGAGCAGTGAACCTGATAGTAAATGCTCCTCACATGGACAGAACTTTCCCTCCTGGCATCACTTCTCTATCCACTTAGTGCTAGATGCACACTTACAAGCTCTTCAGTGCTGTAATTGGCCTCCTGGCGAGATGCAAAGGAATAAAAGCCAGTTGCCTCTGCCTTGTGAAGTTTACTGAGGAAATAAGATACAGATAAATAAAATAGTTAAACAGCAAGAAGAAATATATATATATATATTTTTTTAATAGAGAAATTACTAGTACAGACAAGTCATAAAAGGCCTTAGAAGAGGTTTTCCATCCCCTAGAGTATTTGGGGGTAAAATGCTGGGATGAAAGCTGCATTTTGGAAGACAAGAGAGAGTAGGTAGTTGGAAAATAGAATATAGGAATATTCCAAGAGAGAGAACAGCTTTGAGAAAAGTCTCCAAGTGATGAGAGAGTCAGAGGTCTTCAGGGAGAATGTGTGTCACTGTGGACTGAGCTGGAGTGTGATGAGGGAAGTGGAGGCGTGTTGTAGCCAGACCTCAGGAAAAATCCACACAGGATCTTATTCCAAAGGCAGAGGAGGCCCCATGAAAGTTTTTAGAGGCCCAGCAAGACGAAACATGCCGTGAATGATTGGAGAGAGAAGATTAGTCAAGATACTTCTGTAGGATCTGGTCTAGGATACTGGGAGAATGGCAGACCCCGTGGTAAAGGCATCGGGACTGCCTGTCAAGCTCAGACCTGCCTCACAGCATCCAGGTGCTAACAGTGCATGCAAAACGCTAGGAAGAAACACCAGTACTGATTCTGGTCTGAATTGGTAGATCTCTTTCAGAGGGAAGAGGAGAGAGAGTCGGTAGCATCTGCTGGACAGTAGATGTGGTCTACCTGTGCCCTCAAGCACAGTGTGATTGGTCTACCTGTGCCCTCAAGCACAGTGTGATTGGTCTACCTGTGCCCTCAAGCACAGTGTGATTGGTCTACCTGTGCCCTCAAGCCCCCCGCATACTCACGCTGAGCAGCAGCTCCTTAAATGAGTTTGATTGCTGAGGTTTTCTCAGAGCTAAAGTCTGAAAGGAACTGCTAGGTAGTCTGTTACTGCTGCGTTGTTTGTAAAGAAAAGAGACTGTACAAATTACATGGCTTGTGTTGAGCAGTCCTGAGGCATGTGGCCTTAAGGGACCGTAACTTAAATAAGAAGGGAAGTTATTTCATAGTTCAAGTGTTAGAAGAAGATTTAAATTATTTTGAGCAAGGGATTTTCAAAGTAAGTTCTCTTAACTTTGTGTCATTATGTGAATTATTTTACCAGTTGGTTTTGGAGGATATGTACACATATATACGTGTGTGTGTATACATATAACATGTATATGTGTATATACATATATATTCAGGGGCTATGGCAAAAGCGGTGTTTCAAAGAAAGCCATGACTCGTTCATTTGCTAGCATCCCAGGGACTGGTCTGTTTCAATGTGACTCCATTACATTGAAGTTGTATAGAAAAAATTTTTAATAGAGTTAGAAAAATTATTAGACATTTGTTTTATCAGCAGTAAACAGATTCAGCTCTAGATTCAAAGGAGCATTACCCACCCTGCGCACTCTCCCTACATTTTAGTAGACGGTCTAAACTTTGTGCCTGTCATCTAGGTCAAGGTAAGGTAAAGTAAACACTCCTGTAATGTTTTCAATGTTTGAAACACTTCTGTTCCCGTCCCACCTCTGTTCCCAGGCACACTTTTATAGAACACCCCATTTAAACTTAATTCTTGTTTCTATTAATTCTTGTTCAAGTGTTTCACCTTCTTTTAATTCTTTGACAAATATTCACCGTGTTCCTGCTCTGTGCCAAAGACTAGGGTTGCTTCTCTGGGAAAAATTAAACCTGGCCTCTGCTCTCTTCGAGGTTAGCTTCTAATGGGACAGACAGACGTTAATCACAAAGTCCCCTTGCTGTGTGCGTAATCCAAGAGGAGGGAAGGAACATGGTGCTACCACCCAGAGAATCAGGGAAGGCTTCCCTGAGGAGGTAACCCCTGAGCTGAGATCCGAAGTGTGAGTAGGATTTAAATAGCTGAAAGGATGGGGAAAGGGGGGAACATTCAGGGACAGAAAGCAGTATGTGTAAAGGGGCAGAAGGGAGGGAGTATGACGTACATTTCAGGCAGCCAAAGGGCAGCCGGCAGCTGGAGCACAGAGAATGCAGGAGAAGCAGTGTATGATGGGGTAGAGAGGAGATGGTGGAGGTGGGGGGAGAGTGGTCAGACTGACTGGGGAGAAATGGCAAGAACACTTTCGGAACTCTGATAATTTGGGCTTGAAATCTGGTTTGTTTGTTTGTTTTTGCGGTACGCGGGCCTCTCACTGCTGTGGCCTCTCCCGCTGAGGAGCACAGGCTCTGGACGCGCAGGTTCAGCGGCCATGGCTCACGGGCCCAGCCGCTCCGCGGCATGTGGGATCTTCCCGGACCGGGCCACGAACCCGTGTCCCCTGCATTGGCAGGCAGACGCTCAACCACTGCGCCACCAGGGAAGCCCTTGAAATACTGTTTTACAAATCTATATACTGTGGCATGTGTAGCAAACACCTTAATTTTTAGAAAATATATTGGACTGATTTTATTCTCAAAGGAACACAAGAGAGAAAAATAATTCATATTTCTTGAATCTCTTGTATTTTAAAAACATACCATAAAGAAAATACTTAATTCATAATTATATTTTCTCCACTTTCCCATATCTAAATAGTAAGGATTTCTGTAGTTCTATAATTT
The DNA here is from genome assembly GCF_008692025.1 of Phocoena sinus. NCBI lineage: Eukaryota > Metazoa > Chordata > Mammalia > Artiodactyla > Phocoenidae > Phocoena > Phocoena sinus. Next base: position 80,806,611 of record NC_045775.1, read on the forward strand.
AACTTTTCACCACGTAAACTAGTAACTTGGTACCTTCAGATTTTACCCTGCAGGTGTTCTTTCCCACTTGCAGGTTACATGCGATTCTGATGCGTGGAGGTAAGGAGCGAGTCTGTGACTCCAGATACACCAGAGAATCTTAGTATTGGAAGGGATGGTAGAGGTCGTTTTGTCTAACCTTCATGTCCTTCCTGTCTTTCTCCTCTTATGCCGTCTATTTGAGTCCTTCCCAGAGGCTTCTGGAAGGATGTCCCTTGGTGAGCACTTGATGTGTTCGGTTTTTCAGGAGTCGATGATCAGGGATATGGCTGAGGCTCTCACCCAGTGGGGGCAGCTGAACACTCCTCAAGGAGATGTGCCTGAGAAGCATAGGAATCTGGTCTTGCTGGGTAAGCATCACCCCGGCCCCCACCCAGTGTGGGAATTTACCCAGTGTGGTACCTTTGCTTCCTCAGTTCCTAGGAGCTCTGACGTTCTTAGATTCAAAGATTCTTAATCCCTTTGTAAAGTCTGATGCAGGCAATTTCTTCTTTTTGTTTCTGGATATAAGTTTAAACCTTCTGGAGTCAGAAGTGGACACCTTTATATTGTAATTGCCTAGGCGGTAGCGTCCTTCTTCCCTACTCCCTGACCAAGGATGTTGAGACAAAGTTCTAATAAAAACACCTCTTAAGAGAAGGGTGCTTATTCTTTTAATAGGGAGAGGTAAAAACAAGTGATTCAATTATTCTGAACTCAAATAGACCCCATGTCAATCTTCCTACCTTCTTCTGAGCACTGTTGAGGGAGAAATCCAGAACCGACCTTTCTCTCTCTTATACTGACTGTCTTTTCTAACGACCAAGGAGCTAACACTGAGCTCTTTACCAGACTCCTTTTTCTTTCCCCACAAACAGGGCTTCCAATTTCCAAGCCTGATGTAATCTCTCAGTTAGAGTGTGGGGAGGAGCTGGAGAGAGAAGTCTCAAAAGCAACTAGTCCAGGTGAGTGATTTTTGGAAACAGTGAACGTAAAACCCAGATGGTCAGTGGGAAAAGCATCTTTGCAATGCTTGTGGAGGAGCCTTTCCAGATTTCACTAGACCCATGGAAAGCTTGAAGTGAAGTGCCTTTCTCCTGGGCCATACTCCAGCTCTGTGTATGCTGACCTGTTATAGAGCCATAATTTTATTTTTTAGAAAGTCAGTACTTTCCACCCTTTCAAACCAATTCTTTTTCCCAAATAAGGTGAAATGAAGTCAACATTTTAATGTTTGTTAATAATTTGTTTGGGTGCAAGACTCTAAACCAGGTTTTTTATTTTATTTATTTATTTATTTATTTATATTTATTTTTTTTGCGTTACGTGGGCCTCTCACTGTTGTAGCCTCTCCCGTTGCGGAGCACAGGCTCCGGACGCGCAGGCTCAGCGGCCATGGCTCACGGGCCCAGCCGCTCCGCGGCATGTGGGATCCTCCCGGACCGGGGCACGAACCCGCGTCCCCTGCATCGGCAGGCGGACTCCCAACCACTGCGCCACCAGGGAAGCCCCAGGTTTTTTCATATATGTTATTTTATCTCTGCAGGATAACATGACTTTTTGTCTCAGAACAATGACTATAAATTGATCTCTGAGTCGTCCCTTGCCTTCTTCTCTAAGTGGAGGTAGCATAGCATAGTGGTTAAGAGTGCAGACTTTGGAACCACTCTTCCTGGGTTCAAAGCCAATCTGAACTACTTACTAGCTCTGTGAGCTTTAACAGATTGATTATTCTTTCTGTGACTCAAATTCCCCAACTGTAAAATGTGGGTAATGATAGCACTTAACTCATAGGGTTGTTGTGAGGATCAAATGAAATAATCCAAGGGAATGCTTAGAACAGTACGTGGCTATGTGCTAAGCAAATGATAGCTAATGATTAAGTCCTGCTAACTTTTCTTTTGAAAGATGTCATGGATTTGAGCCTATCACTTTTATCAAACTGGATACTGCAATAGACCACCAGCTAATTATACTTTCTTTAGCTTTTAATTATAATTTCTTATCCTTGTCTAATTAGGCAGCATAATACTGCCAGATTTCCCACAGTGAGTTGTTTACTCTGCCAGTTCTCTATTCCTCTACCTGCCTTCAAGACCTACCTGCCTAGTCATTTTATCTTCTCTGTTCAACTTGAACCCTTAACACGAGACAGGCAAGTCTCTGACTATCCTCCGCTAACCATGTGTTTTCTGCAAATGTTTGGGGCTTCAGTTCTTCCACTCCCTTAGCTAAAAGTCCACTTGCCTTTAAGCTGTTTCTACCTATTTATCCTTACAATCCTAGCCACTTCCTTGATTATGATACGTCATTGAGAAAGTTATATCGTATTGATTTATTTCATGTAGAGTCATGGTTGGAATGGATAGTAATGACCATTTAAGCCTAGAATATTTAAAAATTTCTAACAGTGCAGGTTTTTCCCCCAAACTCTTCCTAAGAAGCCTGGAATTTGGGGACAGGTGTCCTGACAGGTTGGGGACCAATCTGAGCATGTGGGGATTTGACCTTCCCCGCCCCACACACTACTTATTTTTTTGTAAAGGTTGGTTCTGTTTTGCTGTTTCCAATTTGTTCGGTGTGGCGCGATCAGAGATGATCATTTGCTTTTTAATTACTAATTGAATTTGTAGATCTGAACTACCTTGAATGCTAGCTGCTAGGATTTGTGTCTCACCTTGAGACAGTGGAACCAACAGAGATTTTTGTGTAAGAGGTATGCTTTTAAAAGGTTAGTCTGCCAGCAGTGATTGGGACATATTGGAACAAGAAAAGATTGGTGGTAAGATCAGCTATTGATGGACATTCTCAGGGCATGATGCTCTGGTGAGGTGGTGACAGTGGGCAATCCATGGGAGTCCATCATTTTCTGATCCCAGTCCAGTCTCCACCAGACCCTGTTTCTTATCTGCTATTTCCCCCATCACCTCTGTTTAGTCTTGTTCTGTTATTCTTTCTCATTTCCTCCCCTGCTGGATACAGGAATGTTGAGCACTTCTTTGCCCTGTCATCTTTCTTTTCTCATGCTCTCTCAAGGTTGCAGGGCTATTTTTGAGAACTTACAAGTTCCTCTGTCCCCTGTAAGCATTTTTTGTTTGTTTCATTATTTTCCTACCACAGCAATTATTTTTCTCTCAGTGTAGGAAATGATACATTGTATTTTTGTTTCTTTCACACTGGGATACAGGACTGGAATGCAAGGAGCTAACTCCAGAGCAGGACATTTCTGAAGAAGAATTAGCCCCTGTTAACACTGGGGTGTTAATAGAGAGATTTCCAAAGGAAAGTTCCAGTGAATGTGAGGATTCTTTAGAGAGTCAGCAGGAAAACCATGAGAAACATTTAATACAAGAGGTTGTCCCTCAGAAGAAACCTTCTGGGGAGAGAAGTTACCAGTGTGATGGATTTGGAAGAAATTTTAGTCGGAGGACATTCCTTGTTCAGCAGCAAGGAGAGCGACGACACAATTGTGATTCATTTAAAAAGAACTTGAAACAAAATTCAGATCTAATGAAACATGAGAAAATTTGTGCAGAAAAGAAGCCTTGGAAGTGTAATGAGTGTGAAAAGGCCTTTAGTTACTACTCAGCTTTTGTCTTACATCAGAGAATTCACACAGGAGAAAAACCCTACGAATGTAATGAATGTGGTAAAGCCTTTAGTCAGAGCATACACCTTACTCTACACCAGAGAATTCATACGGGAGAGAAACCTTACAAATGTCACGAATGTGGGAAAGCCTTCAGTCACCGCTCAGCCCTTATTCGGCATCATATAATCCATACTGGGGAGAAACCCTATGAATGCAATGCGTGTGGGAAGGCCTTTAATCAGAGTTCATACCTCACTCAACATCAGCGAATTCATACTGGAGAGAAACCTTATGAGTGTAATGAATGTGGAAAGGCCTTCAGCCAAAGCACATTCCTTACCCAGCATCAGGTCATTCACACTGGAGAAAAACCCTATAAGTGTAATGAATGTAGGAAAGCTTTTAGTGATCGTTCAGGCCTTATTCAGCACCAGAGAACTCATACTGGGGAGAGGCCTTATGAGTGTAATGAATGTGGGAAAGCCTTTGGCTACTGTTCAGCCCTGACTCAACACCAGAGAACTCACACTGGGGAGAAACCCTACAAATGCAATGATTGTGCCAAAGCCTTCAGTGACCGCTCAGCCCTTATTCGTCATCAGAGAACACACACTGGAGAGAAACCTTACAAGTGTAAGGATTGTGGAAAAGCTTTCAGCCAGAGCTCATCTCTTACAAAGCATCAGAAAACTCACACTGGAGAAAAACCTTATAAGTGTAAGGAATGTGGAAAAGCTTTCAGCCAGAGTTCATCCCTTTCTCAACATCAGAAAACTCATTCTGGAGGGAAAACCAAGGAATATGGAAAAGCCTTTAGTGAGCATTCAGCCTTTGGCCAGCAAAAGAGAATTCATACTGGTTAAAGGTCCTGTACATGTAGTATGTTCAGAACATATTTATTGAACAATTACTATACATGCTGTGAGGGCTACAAAGGAATTTAAGACTGTGTTACAAAAAAAAGATCTAATTGAGAAGTCATTGTTGATATGGGACATAGCTTATTTAGAGTGTGAAAGAAGGGTTTTACATTTTTTTAAGTAACAGAGGAAGTTGTGTATTTCCCTGGGGAGAGAGGGAAATTATTTCCAACACCCTAATGTGTATGTAAGCTACCAAATCCTTGCGAGAGAAATAGGGTGTGCCATGATGGAAAGAAGCCATCTTGGCTGGGGTAGGTGGTCTCATAATGCTAAGGAGATGAAGTTTTGAAGGGATAAATGGTCCTTTTAGGCAAATTGCAAGGGTGGAAATAAGAGGTTGGCAATTCACAATGAACCTGTACGGGGTTGAGAGTGGTGGTGGAAGGGACGTTGTCCTTGGTCTTAAATACCAGAGCACTTAGGAGGTGGATAGAAAGTATAGACAAAAAGAGCTGGGGGATGAACTCAAATGTTGATTGAGATAACTACTCAAATGAGTACCAAGAACCAGGAAAAATATCAGTCAGGCTTGTTAGTTAGTCACAAAATTTCCATCTTGAAGCCAAGGAATATTGGCCTGGCAAGTCCACTTCTGCACTTTTGGTCTTTTAGACAATGTTCATTGAGAAGTTACCTACTAAGAATCACAACTCCAAGGGTCAAGGCTGACAGCCTAGAAAGGGAGATTACAGAAGGGACCTCTGATGCTTTCAGTCTGTTTTAAGGTGAGTTACCTGAGAATGTGCATATTTATAAAAATTTGCCTCAGTTGTATGTAGTTTGTACCCTAGGCTTTTTCATACCATCGTTTAATTGACCTGTAGACCTGAACTGACGCGGCATATTAGGTGGTAAACAACTTGAAAACACTAGAAACACCTTTCATCATTTTACTCTTAAATAGAGGCAGGTGATATCTTTATATTTGTTTTTTTTTCACTGAAACTTTGAAGATTATTTTTGCAAACATTTTGAGTACTGTGTTTTTAGTGGTTACAAGTTCGACTGTGATGTCTTAGTGTGCATTTCTTTCAGTTTATCCTGCTTTCTGTGCTTCTTGAGGCTGTAGGTGTGTGTCTTTTGCCAGATTTGGGGGATTCTCAGCCACCATTTCTTTGAATACATCTTCAGCCTCCACCCCCACCCCTTCTAACAAATGTTAGATCTGTAGTCTCACAGGTTCCTGAGACTCTGTTTACTTACTTTTTGGTACGTTTTTATCTTAGTCTGCATGGGTTGCCATAGCAAAGTGCCATAGCTTGGGTGACTCAAACAACAGAAATTAATTTCTCACAGTTTTGGAGGCTGGAAGTCCAAGATCAAGGTGTTGGCCTTGGTCTCTGATGAGGGCTCTCTTCCTGGCTTGCAGATGGCTGCCTTCTTACTGTGTCCTCATATGGCCTTTTCTTGGTGCCTGAGCATGGAAGGAGAGAAAAAAAAACGCTTGCTCTCTTCCTTTTGTAAAACCACCAGTCCTGTCCGATTAGGAATCCAGCCTTATGACCTCATGTAGCCTTAATTTACTCTGAAAAACCCTATCTCCAAATACAGTCTCATTGGAAGTTAGCACTTCAACATATGAATTTTGGTGGGATACAATTCAGTCCATAGCATTTCAGTCCCTGGCCCCCCAAATTCATGTTTTCACATGCAAAAATATATCCACTCCCTCCCAACAACCCCCAAAGTCTTAACTTATTGCAGCATCAACTCTAAAGTCAAGTTCAAAGTCTCACCTAAATATCACATAAATGAGATATGGGTGAGACTTGAAGTATCATTCATCCTGAGGCAAAATTCATGTCCAGCTGTGAACCTGTGACACCAGATAGGTGATGTGCTTCCAAAATTCGATTGTGGGGCAGCATAAGATAGACATTCTCACTCCAAAAAGGAGAAATAGGAAAGAAGGAAGGGGTGATGGATCCCAAGCAATCCCAAAACCTAGCAAAGCAAGCTCCATGAGATCTTCAGGTGAGGATAAACCTCTCTGGCTTTGTGTCCCACCTTCCAGACCTGCTCGTGCAGCCATCCTGCTGCCAAGCTCTGCTGGGCAACTCTGCCTCCAAGCTGTGGCTGGAGGCTGTCTGGCCTGTTGAAACCAAGGTGATGTCCCCACCCTTTGAAACTGAGGAGGCAGCCTCAAGATCTCTGAGTCGACTTCAGAGTCATTCTTCCCTTTCTTGAAGCACGGCACATAAGCTCTATTGTCTGGCCCTATAGGATCTAAGAAGTCCAACAGCCTTCCTTCATTTGTCTGGTTTTTCTATCCCCTTTAGTCCCAGCTGGCTGTGTTTCTGCTGGTATAGTCCCATTTCTATCCCTGGCTTCTGCTGAGATGGCTGATTAAATCTACAAGTCACACCCATGATCTCTTTATCAAATGGTTGCTCAGCCTCACCCTTAGTGTTCTCTTCAGAACAAGTTTTCTCGTGTTTTGCAACATGGATAGAATTTACCAAACCTCCAAGTTCTAGTTCCTTTTGGGTTAACAATTCCTTTTTCATTCATCTCTCTCCTCTCGAATATTTTTTTACTTGGCTGGGTTGGGTCTTCGTTGTTGCACACAGGCTTTCTCTAGTTGTGGCGAGTGGGGGCTATTCTTCGTTGCGGTGCGTGGGCTACTCATTGTGGTGGCTTCTCTTGTTGCTGAGCGTGGGCTCTAGATGCGTGGGCTTCAGTAGTTGTGGCGCATGGGCTCAGGAGTTGTGGCACACGGGCTTAGTTGTTCTGCGGCATGTGGGATCTTCCTGGACCAGGGCTCAAACCAGTGTCCCCTGCACTGGCAGGCGGATTCTTAACCACTGCGCCACCAGGGAAGTCCCTCTCCTCTCGAATTTTGCTCTGATCAGTAAGGAGGACCCAAGCCGTGCCTTCAATACTTTGCTTGGAAATCTCCTATGTTGAACATCCAGTTTCATTGCTCACACGTTCTACATTCCACAGAACACTGGAACACAGTGCAGTGAAGTTCTTTGCCACTTTACAACAAGAATTGCCTTTCTTCCCGTTTCCAATGATGTGTTCCTCATTTCTGATGTCTGAGACCTCACCAGAATGGTCTTTAATACCCATATTTCTAGGAGACACCTCAAAACTCTTCCAGCCTCTTTCCGTAACCCAGTTCCAAAGCTACTTACACATTCTTAGGTATTTGTTAGAGCAGCATCCCTCTTCTAGGTACCAAAACCTGTCTTAATCTGTTTGGGTTCCAAACCAAAATACAGGCAGACCTTGTTTTATTGTGTTTCATTTTATTTGCGCTTTGCAGGTATTGTGGGATTTTTTTTTGTTTTTTGTTTTCCAAATGTAAGGTTTGTGGCAACCTGGTGTTGAGCAACTCTATTGGAGCCATTTTTCCAACAGCATTTTCTCAGTTCGTGTCTCTGTCATATTTTGGTAATTCTCTCAATATTTCAAGCTTTTTCATTATTATTATATGTGTTACGGTGATCTGTGAACAGTGGTCTTTGATGTTACTAGTATGATTCGCTGAAAGTTAGCATCTTTTAGCAATAAAGTTTTTTTTTTTTTTTTTTTTTTTGCGGTACGCGGGCCTCTCACTGTTGTGGCCGCTCCCATTGCGGAGCACAGGCTCCAGACACGCAGGCTCAGCGGCCATGGCTCACGGACCCAGCCGCTCCGCGGCATGTGGGATCTTCCCAGACCGGGGCACAAACCCATGTCCCCTGCATCGGCAGGCGGACTCTCAACCACTGCGCCACCAGGGAAGCCTGCAATAAAGTATTTTAAAATCGAGGTACGTACTTGTTTTTTAGACATAATACCACTGCATGCTCGATAGACTACAGTATAAAGATAACTTTTATATGCACTGGGAAACCAAAAAACAGTATGTGACCCACTGTTGCGATATTCACTTTATTGTGGCTTTCTGGAACTGAACGCACAATATCTCTGAGGTGTGCCTGTACCATAGGCTGGGTGGCTCAAACAGAGATTTAATTCTCACAGCTCTGGAGCTGGGAAGGCTAAGATGATTTGGTTTCAAGGGGCCAGCAGATTTGGTTTCTGGTAGGAGGTCTCTTCCTGGCTTGCAGGTGGCCACCTTCTTGCTGTGTTTTCACGGCCTTCCCTCAGTGCATGGGTGTGGAGAGAGAGAATTCTTTCCCCCTCTTCTTAGAAGTCTACCAGTCTTATCACATTAAGACCCCATACTTATAACCTCATTTAACCTAATTACCTTCTAAAAGCCCCATCTCTAAATACAGTCATATTGGGGGTTAGGGCTTCAACATATAAATTCACGGGACACAGTTCAGTCCATAGCAATTTTCTCTTTGTTGTTCAGATTGGGCATTTTCTATTGTTCTGTCTTCAAGTTCACTGTTTCCTCTGTCCCTTCCATTCTACTATTTGAGCCCATTATTGGGTTTTATATCAGTTATTGTGTTTTTCACTTGCATTTGATTCTCTATTCTGTTTCTCTGCTGAGACTTCTATTTTTTAAATTTGTGTCAGGTGTGTTTGTTATTGCTCACCGAGGCATTGTTATAATGACTGTTTTAAAATCCTTGTCAGGTAATTCTCACATCTGTGCCATGTCAGTGTGGGCATCTGTGGATCATCTCACTCAGGTTGAGATTTTCCTGGTTCTTTGTGTGATGAGTGATTTTCCGTTGAAATCTGGACATTTTGAGTATTATGAGGCCCTGACTCTCTTTGGAGCTTCCGTCTGGGCAGCCTTCCTCTGACACTGCTCTGGTGGAAAGGGTTGGGGGGACACTGCCTTATGACTATAAGTTGGTGTTGGAAGTCCTGGTCCATCATTGGCCTCTGTTGATAAGTGGGACAGGGATCCTCAGTACTGCTGGGCTGGGGGTGCGGAGGAGTTCCAGCTCCCCACGTGGCCTCCACTGATACCACACCAATAAGGAAGGGGAGAGACGTCTTGTCTCTGGGTAGGGTTGGAAGCCTAGTCTCCCCAGAGGGTCCCCGATGACACTGCTGAGGTGGGATGGGGGAGGGGTTGGCTTTGACAATCCTGTCCCCCACTTGACCTTCTCTGACACCACTCAGGGTGCGGCAGATGGGGCATTGAGGAGCCTCATTACAGCCTGTGAGGGTGGATATGTAGGCTCCCCACTTGGCCTTTGTTGGTTGTGGATAAGAGCACAGTGTTTTTCCATGGTCTCTGGCCAGAGTAGGGTGGTTCTTGTCTAAAAGTTTTCTGTCTTGCTAAGCTGCTCTTTTTTCCTAGTCCTTTGGCTAGAAAGAGCAGACTTTTCTTGGGCTTTTTTTTTTGGTCTGTGCTTCTTGTTGTTTCTGGATTTCCTGCTTCTTCAGAACCCAGTCTGGGACAAATGAAGCAAAAAGAAAACCCAAGGAGCCCTGCGTTGTTCTTCAGGTCCAGAGGTCCCCAGCCTGTCTGTATTCTCTCCACCTTCCAGAATCTTATGTTGTTTTCTATAGAACGTGCAGGGGTTTTAGCTATACTTAGAGAAATAGGGGAAATCACCACTCCATCTTTCCCATGACATCCTCCATCTGACACTGAAATGGCAGGTCAAGTTGCATCAAAGGTTTGTAGCTTACACCGGGCATTTGTAACCAAGTAAGGACCAAGAGGAATGCTCACTTGTTCCCCAGAGATACATTCCCTAGTTGGAAGGTAGAAACTATCAGGCTGCAAGCGTCATCTAGCTTTGAGGGAACTATAGTTTTTAAGTTGAGGAAATACCAGCATTTAATTGTAGTTTACAAATTCAAGAAGGAAGAATAGATATGACTAAGAATATAAACTATGAGGTTAAGCATTTTTATTTGTATCTTTGCTCCAAGAACATGTGAGGACCACTGGAGAATTAGATTCAGAATTGTGTGTTTTTTTCCTATTATGTATTATCTATGTGTGGATATCACAGAGAACCAACAAAATAAAGAAGGAAAATAATTGGGATTTGGGACAAATCACGTCATCCTTTTAAATCTGTTTCCTCGTTTATATATATTTTAAAATGTCATACCTCCTTGAGAGTGGCTAGATTAGGTAGATAATGGGTGCAGAGTGATTTGTAAGCTATCAAGTGCTGTATGACTATTAGGTATTGGTATAGCTGTTTATATGACCTGCCATCATGTAAGCTTTATGATGGTGTAGCCCAATAAAATGATGATGAATATAACATGTGTCTTTTAATCTTTTATTTTAAAAAGTTTTTTTTAATGAACAGTAGTAAAATCTGCATCTTTTGAGATGATTGTATGGTTTTCTGTAATCTGTTAATGTGGTAAATTACATTGATAAATTTTCTAATGTTAAGGAACACTTGCATTCCTGGGATTTACACAACTTAATGATTTTCCCTACCCTTGGAAGAGTTTGTGCTCCTTGAATGTTTAGTTACGTTCACCTGTTAAACTGGGATTATTGTTGTATAGTGTGTGTTTTGACTGGTTTTAGGGGATATTCAGATTTTCTATCTCTTCTTGAATTTTTTTAAGTTAGGCTTTTCTAAAAGTTTTCTTTTTTGCCATTAAGTTGTTCAAATATTTTTATTTTATTTAAAATCCCTGTTTTATCTGTAGTTATGTTCTCTTTTTCATTCCTGGAATTGCTTATTTGTATCCTCTTCTTTTCTCTTGATTGTGTTTCCAGAGGTTTGTCAGTTTTACTACTCCAAAAAAAATCCTGGCTTTTGGGCATTTTATAAAATCAACTTTATTAAAGTATACTTTTAGATAAATAAATTCACCCATTTAAAGTGTCCAATGAGTTTGATAAATATAATACCTGTTTACCCACCAAACGTGTGTGTGTGTGTTTATAGTATGGTTTTTCCCTTCTCTCTTTCCTCCTTTAATCTCATTGACCCAACTAAAATAACCCAACTATTAGTTTCATTGATTTTTTTCTATTGTTTATTCTCTATTTTATTTATTTCTGCTCTAATCTTTATTAGTTTCTTCCTTCTGCTAACTTTAGTCTTCTTTCTTTCTTTTTTTTTTTTTTTGTGGTACGTGGGCCTCTCACTGTTGTGGCCTCTCCCGTTGCGGAGCACAGGCTCCGGACGCACAGACTCAGCGGCCATGGCTCACGGGCCTAGCCGCTCCGCAGCATGTGGGATCTTCCCGGACCAGGGCATGAACCCGTGTCCCCTGTATCGGCAGGTGGACTCTCAACCACTGCGCCACCAGGGAAGCCCCAGTTCTTTTTTTTTAAAGATTTTTCTGATGTGGACCATTTTTAAAGTCTTTATTGAATTTGTTACAATATTGCTTCTGTTTTATGTTTTGGTGTTTTTTCTGATTTCGTTTTTGGTTTTTTATTTGGCCGCAAGGCATGTGGGATCTTAGCTCTCCAACCAGGGATTGAACCCACACCCCCTGCATTGGAAGGTGAAGTCTTAACCACTGGACCGCCAGGGAAGTCCCTAGTTTGTTCTTCTTTTACTGCTTCCTTGAGGTATAAAGTTAGGTTGTTGATTTGAGTTCTTTTTTAGTGTAGGTATCTACTACTATAAACTTCCCTTTTGGTACTGCTTTTGCTGCAAACTGTAAGTTTTAGTATGTTGTATTTTCATTTGTCTCAATATTTTTTTTTTTTTTTTTTTTTTTTTGCCGTACGCGGGCCTCTCACTGTTGTGGCCTCTCCTGTTGCGGAGCACAGGCTCCGGACGCACAGGTTCAGCGGCCGTGGCTCACGGGCCCAGCCGCTCCGTGGCATGTGGGATCCTCCCGGCCCGGGGCACGAACCCGTGTTCCCTGCATCGGCAGGTGGGCTCTCAACCACTGCGCCACCAGGGAAGCCCCAAGATTTTTTTTTTTTTATCAAGATATTTTTTAAGTTCCTTGTGATTTCTTCTTTGACCCATTTGTCGTTCAAGAGTGTGTTGTTTAATTTCCACATATGTGTGAATTTTCCAGTTTTCCTTTTGCTATTCATTTCTAGTTTCATTCCACTGTGGTCAAAAAAGACACTTAATGTGATTTCAATCTTCTTAAAAATTTTAAGACTTGTTTCGTGACCTAAAATGTGATTTATTGTGGAGAATGTTCCATATGCACTTGAGAAGGGAATGTAAATCTCTGAGTTTATCCTTTTCTTTTACCACTTTGTCCAACAACATCAGGAGTAACCAGCCAACTTTATTTGTTTGTTTTTGTGTTGTCAGTCTCAGCCTATAATGATGCTATTGGCTAGAAGTGCCTGAGGTACTCACCTAGGCCCATACTACTTGTAGTGAGCCCGGAGCCAGTGTTGTGGCTGGACCAGCCCTTGTGTTTCTTGTTATGACTGCAAGATGCACTTCAGCAACAACCATCAGAGTACTTTGAAAAAAAGATTTATTACTCACAGGTCGTAGAGGGCACCTGGCAGGCCCAAGGGCTATACAGCATGGTCAGGGGTAGAAAGAGAGAGAGTGTGGACCTGGGACTCTGCCTTTATTGGGGTCTGAGGGTTTCACAGTTTTATTCTTTATTTGTGAATTTAAAACATAAGAGCATGAATTAGTGCAGGGGAAGAGAAAAGCAGGGTCACTGGAGTAGTCAGTTACCTAGGTTGCCTAGGGCTTTCTAAAAGGGGAACATACATCATGGGTGGGGCAGCCCGGTTTCTTATCTAGTTGCTTTTACTATTAGGTGTGTCATACAACTGGCAATGCATTTATTTGCGATGGATGTCTTGGCAATCAAAAGCTTAATGTTAGGCACACAACAGTTAGTTTTCTAAAAGTGTTCCTCCCAGCTTCTTGCCTTTTTACAAATGGTTGAAATGATTAAGAGTATCCAAGGCAGATATTTTGCATATCTCTGTGGCCAGATCACATCATAGACTGTCGGTGCTCTCTTTACTACTGGAAATAGAGTCATGAGGGTCTTTAAATCTAATCAGATTAGAGAGCCAATTCCAGAACCCCTAGGACCAATTCAGAAAACTCATCCTTAAAGTTTTGATTTTCTAGAACCACTCTTGGTACCAAACTCTGTATTAGTCAGGGTTCTCCAGAGCCACAGAACCAATAGGAGATAGATATAGGTATAGATGATATAGATATCTATCTATATCTCCAATTGGATAAATAATGATATTTATTGTAAGGAATTGGCTCCTGCATTTATGGAGACTGAGAAGTCCCATGACCTGTTGTTTGCAAGCTGGGGACCCAGAAAAGCTTGTATAGAGTTAGAAGGCCTGAGAGCCAGAGAACAATGCTGTCGATTCCATTCCCAGTCTGAAGACCTGAGAGCCAGGAGTGCTGAGGGCAGGAGAAGACCTATGTCCCAGCTCAGCACTCAGGCAGGGAGAGCCAGCTCACCTGTCCTCTGGCTTTTTGTTCTATTCATGCCCTCAGCACGTTGCATGATGCCCACCCACACTGGGGAGGGTACTCTTCTTTACTCAGTCCACCAATTCAAATGCTAATCTCTTCTGGAAACACCATCACAGACACCATGTTTAACCAGCTATCTGGGCATCCCCAGGCCCAGTCAAATTGATCCATAAAATTGGCCATCACACTAATATATTTTTACCATTTAGTCTTGTGCTTTTTTTTTGGCCTCCCTCCACTTTTCTGTTTTCTTTTGGATTAATTAATAAATTTTATTAAATTTCTTTTTTTCACTTTATGAGTTTGAAACATATATACCCTGTTTCTATTCTTTTTAGTGGTTATTGTTAATATTTTAACAAGCTGAGTTAGCTTAAAGCATGTTTAACTGAAACTCTAAAGTTAATCAATTTCATTCCTACAAAGAAATTAGGGACCTAAGAATCCTTTAACTTCAATCACTCCTATATCAGCTAGCTATTGTTGCGTAGCAAACCATTCTAAAATTTAGTGGTTTAAAGCAATAACTATGTCTTATTCTCCATGAATCTCTGGGTCAGCTGGATGGTGCTACAGATCTGATCTCAGCTGGGCTCGGTCATGTGTATACAGACAGGCTGGCTGGCCGAGGATGGCCTTGGATGGGATGGCACTGCCCTCCTTCTGCCATTCCAGCAGGCTAGCTCAGGCATGCTCTCCTGGTGATAGGGGTCCAAGAAAGTGGAAGCGTGCAAGGCTAGAAATTAGCACACCATCTCTTTCATCACATTCCTGGGCCAAAGCAAGTCACAAGGCCAGCCTGGATTCAAGAGGTAGGGAAATAGATTCTATCTCTGTATTAAAGTCACCAGGGACTCCCCTGGTGGTCCAGTAGTAAAGAATCCACCTTCCAATGCATGGGACGAAGTTTCGATCCCTGGTCGGAGAAGTAAGATGCCACATGCCGCAGGGCAGCTAAGCCCGCATGCCGCAAGCGCCTCAACGAGAGAGCCCGCGTGCCCCAAACTACAGAGCCCACGCGCCCTGGAGCCCAAGCACGGCAACTGGAGAGAAACCCGAGCAGACCGTTTGCCGTAAGGAAAAAAAAGATCCCGCATGCCTCAATGGAGATCACGTGTGCCGCAACTAAGACCCGACACAGCCAAAAATAAATAAATTTTAAAAAGGAAAATAAATAAATAAATATTTAAAAAAATAAAAAGAAAGTCACATTAGAAAGGCTGTGGACATGGAGGGGTGAAGAATTGGGTCAGTCTTTGCAACTGATATACCACACTCACCCTCCCATCTTAAATATTAGTGTTATAAGTACTGACATTGTCACTGTTTTATAAAGTCAATGTTCATTTAGATTTGCCCACAGATTTATCTCTATTCCTTCTTGCATTCCAAAAGACCTTCCTTCTGGAATCATCTTTCTTCCTGAAGGATATCTTTTAGAGGTTACTCTCGTGAGGATCTGTTGTAAATTGTCAGTTTTTTGTTGATTGATGTCTTTATTTTTGCCCCAGTTCTTGATGTATATTTTCACTGGGTATAGAGTTCAAGGCTGACTGTTATTTTTCTCTCAGCATTTTTTTTTTTTTTTTTTTTTTTTTTTGCGGTACGCGGGCCTCTCACTGTTGTGGCCTCTCCTGTTGCGGAGCAACAGGCTCCGGACGCGCAGGCTCAGTGGCCATGGCTCACGGACCCAGCCGCTCCGCGGCATGTGGGATCCTCCCACACCGGGGCACGAACCCGTGTCCCCTGCATCGGCAGGCGGACTCTCAACCACTGCGCCACCAGGGAAGCCCTCAGCATTTTTTTTTTTATTGGCTTGCGGGACCTTAGTTCCCAGACCAGGGATTGAACCTGGGTCCCATCAGTGAAAGCACTGAATCCTAACCCCCGGACCGCCAGGGAATTCCCTCCCTCAGCACTTTAAAGATATTGTTCTACTTTTATTCTGGTTTCGTTTTTCATGGTTTCATAGTCATGAGTTGTGAGCTTAAATCTTCCTGATCTTTTAATTTTTATTTAGTTATTTTTGGTTGTGTATGTTTTTCCTTTGCCAACCTATTTGAAACTAGATTGCTGACATCCAGTTTCAGCCCTGATGTCATATATTTTATAAGAATATGTATCAGCATGTGAGCAAGTATATCCTCCGACATAACCACAATACCATTATTCAACCCCCAAAATCTAACATTTATGCAATAATATTATCTAACATATAGTCAGTTTTTTTCTTAAAATATTTATTTATTTTGCTGTGCCAGGTCTTAGTTGCGCACATTGGATCTTTAGTTGCAGCATGCAGGATCTGGTTCCCTGACCAGGGATCAAACCCGGGCCCCTGCATTGGGAGTGTGGAGTCTTAACCACTGTTCCACCAGGGAAGTCCTTGGTCAGTTTTACTTTGTCCACGGTTATCCCAAAATGTCATTTACAGCTCCACCGTCTGTTTCCAATCAATGATGACACATTGCATTTTTTTGGTCCTGCCTCTGTAGTCTGCTTCAGTTTAGAATGGTCTTTTAACCTCTTTTTGTCTTTCATGGCATTAACATTTTGAGGAGTCCAGGCCAGTTGTTTTGTGGAATGTCCCACAATCTGTATTTTCTGATTATTTTCTCATGATTAGATCCAGATTAAGCATTTCTGGCAAGAAAGCTATATAGCTGTTGTGTACTCCTCAAATCACATCAAGAAACTCAAGATGCCAATTTGTCTATTGTTCCTAATGCTAAGTTTGATTACTTTGCCTTTGGTTCCTTTTAATGAGAAATGATTTTTTAAAATATTTATTTATTTATTTTGGTTGCACCAGGTCTCAGTTGAGGCTCGCCGGCTCCTTAGTTGCAGCACATGGGCTCCTTAGTGTGGCATGTGGGATCTAGTTCCCTGACCAGGGATTGAACCCAGGCCCCCTGCATTACCTACTACGCCACCAGGGAAGGCCCGAGGGTTTTTTTGTTTTTTGTTTTTTTGTTTTTGACGTCTGAAAGTAGTTCTTACACTTCTATGAGCAGACCTATGATTTTTTTTAAAATACTGTTTTATTTATTTATTTATTTATTTTTGGCTGCTTTGGGTCTTCGTTGCTGTGCGCGGGCTTTCTCTAGTTGCGGAGAGCGGGGGCTACTCTTCATTGCGGTGCGCGGGCTTATTGCAGTGGCTTCTCTTGTTTCGGAGCGTGGGCTCTAGGCGTGTGGACTTCAGTAGCTGTGGTGTATGGGCTTAGTTGCTCCGCGACATGTGGGATCTTCCCAGACCAGGGATCAAACCCATGACCCCTGAATTGGCAGGCAGATTCTCAATCTCTGCGCCACCAGGGAAGTCCCACTTATGATGTTTTAATCCAGCATTTCCATCTGTGTGTGGAGTTTTAGAAAGAACATCTGCCTCACTGAATGCTGACATAATAGTTTATATGAACGTTTATTCTCCTTGTTTCCCTGCTCATATAGAATTGGACTTCTCCAAACTTTAGAAATAAAAGGAAACTCATACGCTGATGGTGGGAAGGTAAAAATGCTACCACCACTTCGGAAAATGGTTTAGCAGTTTCTTAGAAAGTTAAACATATACCTACCCATTGACCCAGAACTCTGACTCCTCAATATTTACCCAAGAGAAATGAAAACATTTGTTCACAAAAGGACTTACACAAGATTGTTCCTAGTAGTGCTGTTCTTAGTAGCCAAAACTGGAAATAGCCCAAATGTCCACCAGCAGTGTAATAGCAAACTAAAGGACAGCATATTCACACAATGGACTACTGCTCAACAATAAAAAGAATGAGCTACTGATGTATGGACGGATTTAAAAAACATCATGTGAGTGAAAGAAATCAGAACGTACAGTACATGCAATACGATTCCATTTATATGAAAGTCTAGAAAAGACAAAACTGATCTATAGTGACGGAAGGTAGAAGAGTCACTGCTTCCTGCGGGAGCACTGCGTGGGAAGGGGCACAGGGAACTTTCTAGGGTGACGAAAATGTTCCTCCTTATCTTGATTGGGTGTGGATTCTACAAGTGTGTATCTGTTTGTCAAAACTGTACAGTTAAGGTTTATGTATGCACGGTACGCGACATTTTTCTAAAATGCAAATAAATGTATGTGAGTATGTGTGTATGATCCACATCTCCACGTTTAAAAAGAGATAAAAAGGGAAGGAAGGAAAAATGTTTTTAATGTCTTTATTGGAGTAGAATTGCTTTACACTGGTGTGTTAGTTTCTGCTGTATAACAAAGTGAATCGGCTATACATGTACATATATCCCCATATCCCCTCCCTCTTGCGTCTCCCTCCCACCCTCCCACCCTCCCTCTTGCGTCCCTATCCCACCCCTCTAGGTGGACACAAAGCACTGAGCTGATCTCCCTGTGCTATGCGGCTGCTTCCCGCTAGCCACTCTCTCACTTCGTCCCAGCTTACCCTTGAAGGAAGGAAATATTAACTGCCTGGCAAAGACTCAGAATTAACTGAGTAGATCACATTAATTTAAGATTAGGCGAAAGGGGGAACTGAGATCTCTGCAGTGTGCTGGATCCCCTGGCACTGCTGTCCAGGAGCTCAGCTTCGGTTTTGCCCTTTTAAGCGGCTTATTGTCCTTTTAAGAACTGCCCTGTAGTTCCCTTTGGCTTCACCAGGTGGCAGTGTTGTACCAATCAGTCAGGGGCGGGGACCGGTCAGGTCTCTGGAGATGCCTGTGGTGTCCAGAGCCGCTAAGGAGAACTGGTTTCCTTTTTGTCATCATCATCATCATCACTTTTGGGCAGATGACATTACTCATCTCAATTACCTATTTAATTTACCAGCCTCAGCTGAAAATGACTCATCTTTTTCCAGCCTGAGGAGGAGTCTGGAAAATGATTTACCTTCACAGAGCCATGCCCCTGAGATTTTCAATTTATTAATGAGCTCCAGGCTCATTATATTGAAAATTACCAACATTTATTGAGCGTTTGCCAGGCAGCAGGAGCTGTGTAAGTGCTGAATATATATTATATCATTTCTGCTTCCGGAGGGAGGGACTGTTCATAAACCAAACTTTCAGGTGAAGAAACAGATGAAAAGAGTCCTGTGATGTCCCAGTGCAGGGAAGAGGGGAACTGGGCCTGGCCCCAGCAGCGGGCTCCAGGGCCACAGTTAATGCGAGTGGACCTGGGACTCTCCTGGTCTCGTTGCTGAGCAAAACAATAGGAGACAAGTTTTGCTTGACGTTTCCATGACAGGACTTTGTTTTTCATCCCTTCCAAACTCTGGGGTGGCTTCACCACTTCAGTGCATGTCATTCTTAGTACATCCTGTGGACTTGCCAACAGGATTTTCAGCCTGTCTGCTTCAAAGAGGAATGAGGTGATTGGTCTCTTTACAAGCCTTGTCTATGGAGAAACCACAACAAGAAAATGATTCTCTTTTCTTGTCATTACTGAGCACATCTCTGTGCCCTGATCCCTGCCATGGGTCCTGCTAATTTAGACCGCTCCTTTTATATCTTCAGGAGACAGAGTTGTAGAAATATTCCTCCATCGCCTTGTGCTCCCAGCTCCCAGCACGGTGGTGGATACACAATGGGTACTCAGTGGAGGTTGGTGGACTAAAAGGCCTTTTGAATTCTTGGCAAAACACACCTGAAATTATTTTTAGCTCTCTAATGATAGTTTGCCTCATTATGTGGGATGTCCTGTTCTCTGTTGGACTCACTGTTTTCGAAAGATGCGCTTTCTCTGGGGCTGACTTCAAGTCACGTTTGAGGCTTATGGTTTTAGATTTTAGAAGCAGACCTTCACCCAGAGTTCCTTTTTTGCGGTATGAGGGCCTCTCACTGTTGTGGCTTCTCCCGTTGCGGAGCACAGGCTCCGGACACGCAGGCTCAGCAGCATGTGGGATCTTCCCGGACCGGGGCACGAACCCGTGTCCCCTGCATCGGCAGGCGGACTCTCAACCCCTGCGCCACCAGCGAAGCCCCCAGGGTTTCTTTTAAGGGCTCCAAATTCTAGCTCTTTGTTTTAGCTTTTTACACACACACACACACACACACACACACACACACAGGTTTTTAATAGTTCTCTTCCTTTTCAATACACACGTTTGCTCAGCTGGGGCTGCCGCTTTGTGTTCCTGCCGCCCCACAGAACCAACAGCTGACACATGGTTCATCACCCCGTGTCTCCCACAGAGTCAGGTCTGTAAAGTCGTTGCCATGGAGATGACTGGAGGCCGAAGGATGGGGAAGCAGAACACGACCTGCTGTGGGGAGATACCTCTGACCCCGGCTTCTTGGCCAGGAAGAAGGAGGGCCCCGTGCCTTTGAGTTGGGGTTCCTTCTGACTGTGTGCTGAGGTGAGACCCAAGGCCCCTTGCCTGGAAACGTGCCCTTGGGTGGTTCTGGTCCAAGCGAGGCCTTCACACGGAAACCCAGTCCAGCGTCCTGGTGAGCCTGCTCCGAATTCTTGCAGTGCTGTAGACTCATTTCTCAGAAACTTGAGTCAAGTGGAGACAGGAGCAGAAACAGTTACACTCTCAGAGCAGAGGTGCAAGACAGGTGCTCGGGCCTCAGCCCCACTGGGCGATGCAGTCAGAGGCTTAGCCGCCAGGAACTTCAGGAGGGCACTTGGGTCGGGACACAGCCTGTTCAACAGCAGAGAAATAGAAGCATGAAACACCGGCAGGCTGGGGGCAGAGCAACTTCAGCGTGGCTGTCTGGGGTTGGAGGGCTATGGCAGAAGTCTCTGGAGTTAGTGGTTGATGGAGAGCGCCTGATCCACGGGGTGTGGGTGGAGGGAATGTATTTAGTTAGGATCGTCTAGGTTATGCTTCAGTAACAGATGAACGCCAGACCTCAGTGCCTAATCCAACGAGGATTTATTTTTCACTCTGGTGGCCCAGGGTTGGGGGGCCAGTGTAGTCTGGGGCAGGGGCAGAGGGTGTTGGGTTTGGCAGCTCTGCCAAGGCCCCGGGATCCAGGCTGATGGAGGTGCCACTGTCCTGTAACATCCTCATCTTTATGTGCGGCTGCAGGGGCCCAACACAGAGAGAGAGAGTTGTGGGACCTCACACCTGCCCTGCTGTGCTTTGGCCACAGAATAACTCCCTCTACTTCTGCTCACAGCCCGTTCGCCAGGGTTAACCAATCACATGGCCTCAACCCAACTACAAGGGAGGCTGGGAAACGCGGTCTGCCTCGGCCTCCGGGAGAGGAGGCTGAACCGGGGCTGGGGCTGGTGAAGGCGGACACCGTCCTTGCTGCAGCATCTGACCAGCGCTGGGGACGGAGCATTATTAGGGGCACGAGTAGCCCTGAAGTATTTCACGTAGGGGGGTGTCATGACCAGATGGGGTCCCCTGTGGGCCATTCCCAGGACAGGCAGACGGGAGGTGCAGAGGCTCCACAGGTGCTGCTGAATCGCAAGGATTTTCATCTGCCAGAGAATCAGGGGAAGGGATTCCCGCTGTGCCCACTTCCCCGACCTGAAGCAAAGGCCATTTCTCCCTGAAAGTTTCCAGGTGTTCCTGGGTGCCTTACATCTACCCAAGAGGAGCCATGTTTGGCCCAAGTCTCCTTATGAGAACTTGGGTTTGGAGGGACCTGAGTCCTTGAGCTGACCCTGGAGGGCTCCCAGCAGGCTCCAGAGCTGGGGCCTCCTTCTTCCCACCACCCTGGGCCAGCTTTCCTGCCCTGGCTGTCTGTTGCTCGCTGAGACTTACGCTCACCTGCTGGTGTCTTGGAATCTGCACTCACCTGGGTCCCACCTGCGTATCTGGTCCCTGCTGTCCTTAGCCTGCTGCTACCTCTTTTTTGTTTGTTTTCGGCCTCGCAGGCTGACTTGCAGGATCTTGGTTCCCTGACCAGATTGAATCCACGCCCTTGGCCGTGAAAGCGCGGAGTCCTAAACACTGGACCACCGAGGAATTCCCGTGCTGCTACCTCTCGATGCCAAACTTCTGTCCACCGAAGGTTTGCCACCTCATTGCCTTACACTGACTCTGATGTGTGTGTCTGGACTCCATACATCCTGCCGGGTCCCCAGTTTAGTCTAGATCCTTGGTCCCAGTGTATTCCCTTAGCTCTTCCTCTCGTTGAGCTATCCTGCTGACACCCACATCCCTGCTTTGTCCCGCCTCCTTTCGAAGGGCCCAGTCTGCTTTGGGGTGCAGTGCCCTCATCACCAAAGTGTGCTCCTGGCCTGGCCATCCTCGAGCAGTCCCCTTCCCAGCTTGCAGTCATTCATCCCACGGGTCACCTCGCGGGGCATCAGCGTTCACCCCAGCTGCCCCTCCATCGACGCCCTGATGTTCTCCGTCTCTTGGGTTTGCACCCTCCCTCCCTCTGGGCCAGAAAGACCCCGGCTCTGTCTCAACCCTGGAAATGGGCACCCTTGCCTCTCGTCCCCGGCCTGCCTCATCTGTGGGAACGATGCTGTCTGGCCAGAACTCGCCCTGCTGCAATCAGTGGAAGTCAGCCGTCACTGGGTGGGGATGAGGGGCCAACCTCAGCAATCAGGCAAGACCAAACCTCCCTTTTGCATTTGCGGAAGCTGAGGTCCTAAGAGGTTAATGAGTCTGAAGTGAGAGGCCGGAACCCAGAGCCGACCTCCCTGAGTGTGACAGACGTGTCCTTGAAGTGTACCTGCTGTGTACACGGAGGGCGCTCATATCCCAGCTCGAACAGAATCCCTTCGAGCTGTACCCTCAGGTTACAAGTTGGGGTTTTCAATACCAGGACCTGAGACAGGAGGAAGACTTAAGACAGCACAGTGGAGGAAGGGCCTGAGGACAGACAGAGCCCCGGAGAAACTTCCCCTGGTGAGAGCTGAGCGGGTTGCTAGGAACGCGATGACTGACATTTCAGTTTGAGGATTTTTTCCTTCGTCTGCGGCAGTCACCTTCCTTTACCCCCTAGCTCTTAGTCAGAGATCTTTACATAATTGTTTTAGTGGTGAGTCAGGGATGAAGAAAAAAGGCCGGCTCCCCAGATGCCAGGTGGTGACTGCTGCAAGGTGAACAGGGGCCCTGAGATATAGTCCTTCTTTGCTCCAAGGCCTCCAACAGAGAAGTGACCTTGAAAGGGAGTGGGGGCGGATGGTGCAGGGCAGGAGTTGAGCCGTATGACCGGGACAGGAGAGGAGAGGAGGAGCTGGGGACCTCCAGGCAGCAGTCCCTGCTCAGGGGTCCAGTCCCTGGGGTGCAGCTGGCAGGATGGGCCCCAATGCAAGACCTGCAGCTCCCCTGCGCCTTGAAGGCTTTGCTTGGAGCTGTTGTACCCGCCATGCATGCTGTACCACATTTGAGTCCCAGCAGAGTCAAACACGAGTGAAAGGGGAAGGGGAAGACACGAATGATGTGGCTTGGGTTTGGCAAGCACAGGGTCCTGTTCTGATACAATTTAGGGATGAATGTTTACGTTTTCTTCAGTACTGTATAATTCGGTCTTAAAATACTTCCACTGCTTGGGGACTAGGAGAGTAGGACCCAAACGTATTGGGCAGCTAGACGTAACACATTATTCTGCAGGTTAAAGGAAAGCACACTTTCTGAGCTGTGCTCTGAAAACAAAGGCATCTGTAGTCAAATATGCTTGGAGCACCCAGGGTAGCGGTGAAAGCTGGATCTACCCAGTGTCCACACCCCACTTCTTTCTGAGCCACAGAACCCTGGCTTTATTCCAGGCACAGAGTACCCAGCCCAAAGAGCATGTTCCCAGCCTCCCTGTAGCTCCTTGTGGCCTTCTGATCAAGCGCTGGTCAATGAAATGTAAATTCGAGGTCTGGGAGTGACATGGTGGGGGGTGGGTCGTGGTGGGGGTAGAGGCTGCTTTAAAGGAAGTTGCCTTAGCCAGGAGGGATATCAGCCCCTCCCAGCTGTTCCTCAGCCTGGAATGTCAATGTGATGACTGGACCTCCAACCCTCATTTTGTTCCAGGAGGCAATCACGAGGTTGGAAAGTGCCTGAGTAAACAAAAGAGAGGAGGAGCCTGGGTGCTGTTGCTTCGCGGAACTGCCGGGCCAGCCCTGGATGACCAACCTCCAGTCTCACTTTATGTGAGACCACATTCCTGTTTTGGTTTACGCATTGTTATTTTGGATTTTCTGACGTAGTCAGTTGAATCTAATCTTAACAGAAACGGCTGGCATAGAAGACTTCCTTTTGGGAGACTCAGAGATCATATTAGCAAATTAAAGACAAATGAGAAGCTTTGCAATAAAGTAACCTATCATACGCAGAAGTCTAGAGATATCCCCTGAAGATTCCTGTCCCTTGGTTATTCAACGAACACTAATCTAGGCACTGCTGTGATGGGATTTTGCAGATGTAATTAAGGTTACTAATCTTCTGGCTTTAAGATAGAAAGCCAGTTCTGGAGCATCCAGGTGCGAGTCCCTAATCACAGACTGGGAAGAAGAGTTGGCCAGAGAGATGAGCTGGAAGAGGCAAGAGAAATATGATTGATGGGGAAGTCAGTATAGGAAGGATCGGAGGCACCATCGCCGGCTAAGGGATGTAGGGGCCCACTTATGGGAGCTGAGAGCAGCTGCTAGGATCTGCCCGAGGCTGACAGCCAGCCAGGAAGTGGGGACCCCAGCTTGAGGCACTGCTGCCCTCTCCTCTCTGTTTGGAAGCCGATGCTACCCTTCACTGCTCCACTGCCTTTTTTTTTTTTTTTTTTGCGGTACGCGGGCCTCTCACTGTTGTGGCCTCTCCCGTTGCGGAGCACAGGCTCCGGACGCGCAGGCTCAGCGGCCATGGCTCACGGGCCCAGCCGCTCCGCAGCACGTGGGATCTTCCCGGACCGGGGCACGAGCCCGTGTCCCCTGCATTGGCAGGTGGACTCTTAACCACTGCGCCACCAGGGAAAGCCTCCACTGCCTTTTGAAAGGACTGCTCTTTTGCCAACTATTTTGGACGTCATCTGCATCTGGAGGTGGTCTTCCTCTCTCCCCAGCGTGTGGAAGGTGCTGAGCCCGGAAAAGCAACTACCCAGGTCCCTCCTGCAGAGAGCGTCCTGCCTCCTAGAGGGTGGTCACTGCAGACATACTTCTCAGGGGCCTGCTGCAGGGGTGCAGGGGTGCAGGAGTGCCTGGGACCTCTTGGGTATCAGGGGGCTTCCTATGTCCTCATCCACGGTGTAGGGGGACCCTGACGCGTTCAGCCCCATCGTCAGCCTGGAGGACACACCAGCAGCACGGAAAAGGGGAAATGCTGCTGGCGTGGAGCCCCAGCAGGGCTGTGTGTGCCCGTCCCTGTCCCCAGTGGCTGTGACCAGGTTCGTGGCCCGGTCTGCAGTGGGGCAGAGGAGGAAGGAGACAGTTCGGGGCGGGGCTGGGGGCACAGGCAGGGCAGGTCTCGTGGCTGCTTCCAGCATGGAAGATGGGAAGCCAACGGGGTCTTTTCCCTGGCTCTCCTGTCCTTCCTCCTGACCTCTGGGGGTGGTCCTCTCCTGGGCACAGGTGGCTGCTCCTGGCTTGGTGCTCTGGCCCTGCCTCACCTACCTAGTCGTGGCTGTCACGAGAGGGAGTTTAAGTTCCAGAGCAGGGCTGAGCCGCACAGGACAATGGCCCTGGCCTCCGCAGGGGGGACCTTTGACCTCTCAGGCTGGCTAGCATTACAAAGGCATCTTAGCTGTCTGACCTCATTATTGAGATGCTACCTCAATAATGTGCTACCTTGTGGTCAGCTGGCCCATTATGGTCTTTTTGTTTCCACAAACAGTTATGAATCTAGGAATCTGTTTGTGAGTTGCCTGTGAATAGTTCTCCTGGCCGCATTTCATGCTGCGGGTTTGAACCCCCCAGTCCAGTGGATTGAGATTCTTTCGAACCCTCACTCTGTTATCAGGACCACACACCATTCCTTCTGGTTTCGCGTAGTCGATGTTGAACAGGAGACAGGTTCTGATTCAGAGCAGGCAACACGCCACCTGAAACTACACTGTGGACTTTAGATATCACTTTTCAACTCTCCACGATGTAACCCATCTGCTGGTCATGGTTGGGTGGGCTTATCTTTTGGGCTTAACCCCCCTCTTCCAGGTCTCCACTCCCGGGGAGCCTCTGCTTCTATGGCCTGTGTCCTCGCAGAGCTGTCTTAAGGGGACAGAGGGTGGAGCCATTTTTTCCTAGCTACAATATAAGACCTTGCTCTTTAAGACTTTTGGTCTGGACCTCCTGGGCACCTGACTGTGCCCAAGAGGAGACTCAGGGGTCAGACAGAGCTCCTGAGGGTCTGGTCAGTGGTGCTGTCACAAGCACCCAAGGGGAAGCAATGGACGCATGGCACCTCCAAAGAGGGACCATCAACAACCTTCCCTGGCACCTACTGTGGTGATGGGAGGAGGCTGCACTGGAGAATAGGGCCAGCGGCCCTTCTCCAACCTGTGCCTCTTTCCCTTCTAAGTCAGGCTCTAGGGGAGGCGCAGCCGGCTCCTGCGGTGCTCCTGGACAACACGACTCCCAAAATGGCCCCGAGGTTCTGCAAACCAGGCCTCTGTCTGTCTTCTCCCCAAGAGGCCATGGCCGCAAGTGCCACAGGGTGAGGAGGGAGCTGATGTCAGTGTCAGATGAGGCCTGGGCCCTGACCTTGGAGAGAGAGGGCAGCCCAGGAAGTCTGGCTCAGGCCAGAAGATGCTGTCCTCCCAACTGACACAGAGATCAAGTCTTGAGGACATGGTGACCCTCAGGTCTCAAGGGGACTCCCCTGGCCATGCTGAGGGTGCAGAGCCCACCCAGGGGCCCTGGGCTGCAAAGACTGAAGTCTTCAGCTGACTGAGAACCTTCCTACAGCAAGTCTGCCTGGAGAATCTGTTCACTACTGGGCTGCCTCTTCTAGAAGCTCATCCTGCCATGGCAAACCGGAGCGTGGCCATCTCTGTCTGCCTGGGCCCCTGCCCTCCTGACTCTGACTGCTTCTGACAAAGCTGCCTGCCTGAGGTTCCGACACACCTGCCGCCTTCCAGCCACAGCTAGCTGGCCATGTTGGAACCTGCACCCTGCCTGCAGCAATGATCACTGAGATGCTGGAGCACTTTGCTGAAAGCCCCACGTACTTCCTGTGGCCTCCCTCTGGGCTGCGTCCCATCCTCACTGCTGGGCAAGGCTCATGAAGACGTTCCCACGGACACACCCCTCCCCAAAGAGCCTATTCCTGTTCCCCACCCACCCCACCCTTTCCTCGCCAGCTTCACTTACCAACACAGGGAATTTCGGTTTGGGGAAATTCTCCCACATATTCTTTTTTTTTTGCCACACCACACAGCATGTGGGATCTTAGTTCCCCAACCAGGGATCGAACCCGTGCCCCCTGCAGTGGAAGCGCAGAGTCCTAACCACTGGACCACCAGGGAATTCCCCTCTCCCATCTATTCTTTTTGTTGTTGTTGTTTTTGCGGTACGTGGGCCTCTCACTGTTGTGGCCTCTCCCGTTGCGGAGCACAGGCTCCGGACACGCAGGCTCAGCGGCCATGGCTCACGGGCCCAGCCGCTCCACAGCATGTGGGATCTTCCTGGACCGGGGCACGAACCCGCGTCCCCTGCATCGGCAGGCGGACTCTCAACCACTGCGCCACCAGGGAAGCCCCCCATCTATTCTTGAATCACATTCACTTTCAGACTCTCTGGCTGCAAGAAAATCTTATCTTTAAAGGTTTTGAAATCTGCTTTCCTCAAGCCTAGGGAAACATTTATGGAGAAGAGTCAGTGTGCCGGGGACTGTGCATGGGGCTGAGGAGATGGTGAAGGTGAATAAAATACAACCTGTTGGTACTTCCCTGGTGGTCCAGTGGTTAAGACTGCACTTTCAGTGCAGGGGCCCAGGTTCCATCCCTGGTAGGGGAACTAAGATCCCACATGCCGCATTGCACAGTCAAAAAAAAAAATTTTTTTAAACCCTAATGAATAAATACAGCTTGTTTATCTGGGGGAGACAGACTGGTGAACAAGTGATAGGGAAGCAGCCTGAAGGGGCCCCCAACTCAGCCTGGGGGAGCAGTCCGGGGAGCCTCCTAGAAATGACCACCAAGCCAAGTCTTAGGGGATTAACAGAAGTGGGGTGCAAGATGGGAACAAGAGTGAAGAAGAGGGGATCCTGTGGCAGGAACAGGACAGAGGGGAATGTCACAGGGAGGGCAGAGCACTCGGGAAATTGCCAGGGGGACTGAGGTGGGACCAGTGGCCAAGGGCCTGGTGAGCCAGGTTAAGGAATTCACTTCTATCCCGAGGCTGGTGCAAGAGCCATTGGAGGGTTCGACGCCAAGGAGTCACGTAGCCTGATACCCACTTTCGATGGTCCATTCTGAAGAAACGCCCAGGAGGGGGCACTGGAAGGACACTGCTGAGTGGCTGGATGCAGGTATGAGGGATGAGAAGCCAGGGATGCTCTTGTGGGTCTGGGTTCCCCCAGGTCTCCACCTCCACTCTCCCCTCCCTGACCTCAGGGCTGTGGGGTTTGGAGACCATCAAACTTCTGATGATGTTTGAAGTCAAGTGTGGGAAAGTGGCCCTGGGAAGTGTTCCCAAGGTAACAAGGGCCAGCTTATCTTAGATCAACCAGAGAATTTCCATGGGGCTTCCCTGGTGGCGCAGTGGTTGAGAGTCCGCCTGCCGATGCAGGGGACGCGGGTTCGTGCCCCGGTCCGGGAAGATCCCACATGCCGCGGAGCGGCTGGGCCCGTGAGCCATGGCCGCTGAGCCTGCGCGTCCGGAGCCTGTGCTCCGCAACGGGAGAGGCCACAACAGTGAGAGGCCCATGTACCGCAAAAAAAAAAAGAATTTCCATGGATGGTACCGGGGGCCCAGGAGCAGCGGGAGGAAGGGAGGTGCAGGTGTGCCCAGAAAGGCGTGACTAAAAGGAGTGCGCAGGACAGAACCTCCTTTGGACCCCCTTCCCAACATCTGGAAGCCCTCCAGCCCTGCTGCCTGCCAGCCCCATGCCCTTAGAGGCTGCTGCAGGGGTATCCCTGCTGCCAAGGGGCCCAGCCCCACACAGTCTGCTCAGTCTGTTCCTCCAAGTAATTCAATTCTAGCAGCAATTTCCTCTCCTCCTCTGCCCAGCACCCAGGGCTGACCCCTGAGCCCCACCTGCTCTCCCAGTTAGGGCTGGGGGAGGGGAGGAGACTCAGGCTGACCAGCCAGTTTGATGATAGGTTGTTCCATCAGGATCTGGCTCAGGAAGGAGACTCTTGGCTTGGCCACTGCCTCGGGAAAATCCCTTCTTCGATGCCTCACTTTGTCCACCTATCAAATAGGCAGATTCAGTATCTTTATCAACCCTCCTGGCCCTATGCTAAAAAAGAGGCTTGGTACGTTTTGTTTTTTTCTTGGGTGAACGCTTATCTTCAAAGTGCAGTGATTTTATTAGAGACACAGGAAAACAAGGGCAGTAGCAACCGATTGCCTTAATTACAACAGTTGAGAAGAGTCTGGCGGGGAGACAGGACCTGGGGGCCTGGGCTGCTTATTTCCCAAAGCTCCAAAGGTTTCTAATCCTCCCCAGGAGGCTGGGACCTCAACTCTCCTACACTCTCTTGGGTGCACCCAAGTCAGAAAATACAAAAAAGCCTAAATGGCATTTACTAAATCACAAAGGTGGATTATATCAATTTGGGAAAGGGCTATTTCCATGCTGCCGGTGGCGGGACTCAAGTTATTGATAGAAAGTGATGGCCAGGGGAGTCATTCCTTCTGACAGCTCACATTGGAGGAGGAGAGCGAAGAGGGGCAGGCAGGCTGTGGGGAGACCAGGCCTTCCTGATGGCAGCTTCCGGGACACCCCCCAGTACAGCTGCTGAGCTCAGGTGAGTCAGATGGGAAGGGTGAGGGGTGGGTGCGGCCTGCGTTTAGCTTTTCAGCACAGTCAGAGGGTGGAGGGGTCAGGGGCCTTCCCCCACCACTGAGGAACTAGGGCACCCCCAGCCCATTCCCACTGCAGCCGTGACCCTCATCTCTGAGTCACCCTTTGATGAGGTTCCAATTCCTGTCTGCACCCCGTTATTAACTGGACTCTTCCTTCCACAACTGTGTACTCTTATCCCCCGGCTCTGAGCAAACTGTGGGGGCAGCAGTGGGAAGTGTGGGCACTCTGCTGCAGGCCCAGCCGTGACTTACACTTAAATCACTTCCCTACTGCAGACTCCCGTGAGCAGCCAAAGACCCCAGTGCCCCTCACAGCCCCCGCAGACCAGGGCTGAGCCGGGGGGACGCAGGGACAGGCCCAGCCTCTCCCTCCAGGGCTCCCATGGGGGCTGCCGTGGAAACTCACAAACTTCTTTGAACACAAGTAACGCATGCTTGTTGCACACACATTAGGAAGCACAGATGAGCAGAAGAGAATTAAAAATTGCCCGTGATTCCACCCAGAGATGATCATTGTTTTATGCCTTCACTCCGTGTATCCAGCCATTTGTCATCAGCTGTTCACACTTGTTAGTGCTCTGCGAGCATCGTTCAGGGCAAAAGAGCCATTTCCACATCATTTTCTTTAATGACAGCCCAGTGTGTGAGGTGGTCATTTCACCAATTTTTTCACGGTAGTGCCATTGGGGCTGCTTCCGGTATCATGAATAATGCTGCCAGGATCATCGTCCATCCATTTAGCAATATTTTCCCCGACTGCTCAGCTACAGGCACCCTCTGGGTACTGGGCTTACAGCCACTGCCAGAACAGAGGCCCGTGCAGACACATCTCTGGGCATATTCTTTTTTGTTGTTTTTTTTTTAACATCTTTATTGGAGTAGAATTGCTTTACAATGGTGTGTTAGTTTCTGCTTTATAACAAAGTGCATCAGCTATACATGTACATATCTCCCCACATCTCCTCCCTCTTGCGTCTCCCTCCCACCCTCCCTATCCCACCCTTCCTATCCCACCCTTCTAGGTGGTCACAAAGCACTGAGCTGATCTCCCTGTGCTATGTGGCTGCTTCCCACTAGCTATCGATTTCATATTTGGTAGTGTCCGTATGTCCAGGCCACTCTCTCACTTCATCTCTGGGTATATTCCTGATAGTTCTTTCAGCTGATGACTGGATGGGACATTGCTGGGCACAGCTTTGCTGGGATTCACTCTCCCAAAGGATTGTGCCCGTCTCAGCGGCCCCTCAGAGAGCTGCTCTGGACAAAGCCCTGTGGCCTCTGTGCTCCAGAATGACCTGGCATGGGCGCAGGCATGACCCTAGGAAACAGAGCAGGCCCCAGAGGAGTCTGGCCGCACTCTGGGCCAGACTTTCACGGGGTGGTTGTTTTCCCAGGCCCCAGATTTGGCGGCTGCGTCTGGGCGCAGGATGTAATAGTTGAAATTGGGCCATCCTAGATAACCCAGAGGTACTGAGGTGCCTTCCCCACCCAGCTCCGGAGGCAGCCCTTCCAGAAGCATCTGGGGAAGGGAGAGGGCGCCCAGGCTCTCACCCCAGGCCGCTGGGAGCGGGTCCGGACCAGGCCCTGCCCCCCACCCCACAAACCCCACCCCCAGCCCAGGCCTCCGCCCCTGCCCCGGCCGCGCTCCGGCGGGTGCCCAGGTGGCCCAAACCTGTCGGGCCGGTTTCGAGAGCAGCGGGACGGAGGCTGGTGAAGGATGCACGGCCAGCCCCGTGCGCGGCCCGCACTCTCGGCCGCCTGAGCCCCGTCCGCCCGGCCCGCAGCCCACCGGCCGACCCCATGGTGCGTGCGCCCGGCCTCCTGGCGGCCCTGCTGGGCCTGGGGCTGGCCCTGGCCCTGGCCCTGCGGCGGGCGGGCGCGGCGGACTGCGGGGCCCTCGGCCCGGCGGAGCGCCTGGCGTTCGCCCCGGCGGCCAAGACCCGCTGGCTGGCCCCTCGCGTCCGCGCGCCGGGGCCCCTGGACCCCCTCTACGGCACCGTGCGCCGCTTCCTCTCCATGGTGCAGCTCAACCCCTTCCCCGCCGGTGAGTGCGTCCCTCCCCCGGGCGGGCCTCGGCGGGTATTGGGTCCCCACTCTGCACCCTAATCTCCTCCACCGAGGGGCGCACCCACCGTCGGCAGGCACTTGGAGGGCAGGGTCCCCAGCACTCCCCAGCCCCATCTTGCTCCCCAGAAGGCCCGGGCACCCAGGGCATCACCTTCCTGTGTGACCTTGGACAAGCCCCTTTTCCTCTCTGAGCCGCGGTTTCTCTGTCCTAAGGTAGAGGAAGTTACAGTCAAAGTTCTCCAGGAGCGGGTTGAGCTTTTTCTCTGGGTCTGGTGGCGCCGTGCTGGCTGTGAGGACCAGGATGGGCAGCAGGACAGCTCCCAGCCCGTCGACTGCCTCTTAGGAGAAGGGCTGCTGCTAGGCCAGGCCCCTTCTCTGCTTTTAACCGGGCTGCCGGCTTTCCCGCTGCAGGGCCTACCTGGGGGGCGCAGGAGGAGGGGGGAGCCAGGCCTCCCTGCAGACACAGCCTCCTGTAGCCCGGCTGAGGCACGAGGGCTCCGGGCTGTGGTGACACTGCCTTCTCCAAGGGTGCCGAGGTGGTGGGAGGACCCCCTTCGGAGAGCCCACCTTTGCCTGGCAGCGGGGGTGGACGCAGGGGCAGGGCAGTCGCTGCCCCCAGACCCAGCTTGACTCTTTTCCTAGAGCTGATAAAGGCCTTGCTGAATGAGCCATCCTCCGTGAAGGCGGATGAGGTGAGCGGCCGGGGGGCGCTGCCGGGGGAGGGCGTTCAGCGGTGAGCACGAGGGACCGGAGAAGGAGAAGGGCCTCATCGGCTCAGCCCACTTGCTGGGTGTGCCCCAGGGTGGGGTTTCTGGCATCCCTTCCCCTTTTCCGTGAGCACTGCAGTCCGCGGACCTGATTTCTAACCACGGCTCTGCCCTTCAGCGGCTGTGGGGTTTGCAGGGAGCCCTAGCCTCCCTGGACTTCAGTGTCCTTTCTTTGTAGGATGGTAACACGGTGCCCCTCACAAGAGTTAAAGGAGACGCGAGATGTGTGCATAGTTCCCCCGCCGCCCCGCCCCCGAGTGTGCCTCCCTCCCCTCGGGTTTCCCTCCGGAGTCAGGCGGGAGAGGGCTGGGATGGCAGGGTCAGGACAGCCCCTCATGCCTTGCTGCCCTGCCCAGGTGGTGCGGTATGAGGCAGGCTACGTGGTGTGTGCCGTGATCACCGGCCTCTACCTCCTGGTGGTACCCGCTGCTGGGCTCTGCTTTTGTTGCTGCCGCTGCCGCCGGCCCTGTGGTGGCCGAGTGAAGATGGAGCACAAGACGATGGCCTGCGAGCGAGGCACCCTCATGGCCTTCCTGCTGCTGACCACCCTCGTACTGCTGTGAGGGGCGCCCAGGTCAGGCGGGAGGCGTGGGCTGAGGCCCAAGGTGTCCACAGGCATCCAGCCAGCCCCTTGCTCTTCCCCCATCCCTGCAGGATCGGCGTGGTCACTGCTTTTGTCACCAACCAGCGCACGCATGAGCAGATGGGCCCCAGTGCCAAGGCCCTGCCGGAGACTCTGCTCAGCCTCCGGGGCCTGGTCTCCGATGTCCCCCAGGTGAGCGCCAAGTAACCCCGCACGTGCCCCCATGAGCACCAGCCATGGGCGGGACAGAGCAGGGTAGGTCCTGCAAATTCGTGGGTAGCCTGCGCATGAGAGAGGGTGCCCCTTCCAGCACGCACCTGACTGCCCCCTGCTGGAGAGTCCCTGTAATCCATGACGGCACCCATGGTATTCTCAGGACAGACGCCCAGTTGTGGCGGGTAGTGGGGGAATAAGGGCTGGGGAAGGGACGGGAGCCAGGGTGTCCAGTGACAGGAAGGAGCAGCCTCACGGCCCTGTGTCTGCCTAGGAGCTGCAGGCCGTGGCACAGCAGTTTTCCCTTCCTCAGGAGCAAGTCTTGGAGGAACTGGATGGTGAGGATTCCAGCTCAGGCCTGCCTTGGGGAGGCCTCTCATCCCCTCACCCCGGTCTCCACCTGGGAACACCCTCGCAGAGGCGGGGATAGGGTCCAGCTGGGGAGCACGGCGGCCACTCTGCCGCAAGACCACCCTCCGGAACCCAGGGGAGGAGGATGGTTGGGTGGGGAGGCCCCTAGTCTCCTGGGGTCCAGCCCTGCAGACTGCCCTGTGCTCTCCAGGTGTCCACGGGAGCATTGGGAACACGATCCACACACAGCTCCAGAGCACCGTGTATGAGGTCCTGGCCTCTGTGCTCAGCCTGGGCCAGGGTGAGTGTCGCTGGGGGGTAGGCCCCACCCTCGCCCAGCCCTGCATTTCTTACGCTGTCTGTGGTCCCGCCCCTGAATTTCTCACGGCTTTATCCTAGGATTCCTTGTGGCACCTTTGCCCGCTCCTGGCTTAACGTGCCCCAGGGCAGTTTCCATTATAACTACAGAGACTAAGGACCACCAGTCCCCTGGGTTTGGGAGGGAAAGATGTTCTGCCTCCTGCAAGGTCTCCAAGGATGCTGTAGCAGTGGAGACCACTCAGTCCAAATGTGGGTCTCGCAGCCCTGCAGGTCTCCGTGGACCACCTCCGAGCCCTGAACGCCACCTCCGTGGAACTTCAGGAGGGGCAGCAGGCCCTGGCGCCGGCTGTTCAGGGGCACCGGGAGCGCCTCCTGGCCCTGCTGCAGGAGCCCAGCTGCCAGGGCTGTGCAGAGGCCCTGGACAGAGCCCACGCCTTGGAGCTGGGAGCTGACTTCAACCAGGTGCAGGCCCAGGCCTGAGGCCCCTTGGGGTGAAAGGGGGTGCTCTGCCCGCTGCCCCAGGAATCCCCGGGCAGCCTCTCTTCCGGCTGTTTCCTGAAGCGGACTCCTGATCCCTTTCCCTGGGCTGCCCCTGCCCTCTCCACGCACGCAGAGTTAACGATGGTCATCCTGGCAGTGGAGTGAGAGCTTCCCTGGGCCACGCGCTGTGCCTTGAGCCTCGTGTGACTTTGCTTCTTGAGTTCTCACTGCCACCCAGGGCCTTCGAGGCTGTGGTGGTCCCCATCTTGCACACGAGGACACAGTATTCAGAGGCCTCTGCCCCCATCCTTCCCCAAGGACCCCTCCCGGGCCTCTCTGTGGACTTTGTCATAACAAGCCCCTCAAACCATTTCAGGTGCCCTCTGTGGATGATGCCCTGCATCGGCTGAAAGGTGTCCCAGAGGCCAACTTCTCCAACATGGTCCAGGAGGTGAGTGCCTGCCCCAGTCTACCCGACTTCTTCGCAACCTGGCTGGGAACTCAAATGTGAGGGGCCTCAGTTTTTCTCTTTTGGGGTGGGAACCCAGTTGAACCTAAGACTTGGGTCACATCAGGGCCTCGCCTACCACGTGGCGCCCTGGGCTGGAGGCTCGCGATGCTGGTCCTTGTGTGCACGGGGTCTGGTGGGGGAGGCAGGCCTGGAGCTCAGAAGGAAGAGCTAGGACCCTCAGGGGGTGGGGTCTGGGGATGGCCAAGGAGCGAGCACACAAGCTGAGCCCCAGACGACAGGCGGGCTCTCCTGGGTGGAGACGGGCTGTGGGAAAAGGTGCAGCATGAGTCAGCACCTATGACCCGGGGCCTGGAAAATGCCGGGCTTGGGGAAACGGTGAGTCAGTCGTGCTGGGTAACTAGAGCAGAGTGCTCCAGGAGGAGGGAAATAGGGCCTGAGGCTGGAAGAATAGACTGGAGCTGGACTTCAGGGAAACCGCCCTGGTGGTCCTGTGCAGAGTGGCTGGGAGAGATGAGAGGATGGCTAGGAGTCTACTGTAACAGTCTAAGCAAGAGGGGCGGGGACAGAAAGGAGCAATGTTTGGGGGAATTGAGTCAGGCCAGGCTGAGGGAGAGGAGAAGAAGGCACTGACTAAGAGAGCAAAGGGAAGCCTGTTTCCTGATTTCCTGGTCTGGGAGCACCGAGGGGGGATGCTCTCCCACTGGACCTGGCATGCAGGGGTCCCCCAAGCTAGGACACCCGGGCGGACAGCAGGAGACACAGCTGCATTTGCTTCCGGCAGGAGAACAGTACCTTCAACGCCCTCCCGGCTCTGGCTACCTTGCAGACGGCCGACGTGATCAGAGGTGAGGCCCTGCCCAGGGGCCAAGCTGTCTGCCTAGGATGCCCCCCAACACACCCCTACCTACGAGGCTTGTTGAGAGAGGAGTGGGGTAGTGGGGTGGGGAAGATGAAGGCTGTCCTCTTGGCTGGACCTGGACAGAGAGTGAACCATCTCTGTGCATCCCAGATGTTCTTCCTGTCCATCCATCTCCTCCCTGGGCCCCTGGGGGTCTTCCCCATCCCATAAGCCCCTGCTGCTTTGGGCAGAGCTGAAGAAGGTGGTGGCCCAGCAGCCTAGAGAGCTAAGGACACTGGTCGAAGCATTCCCAGGCTGGGAGGCGGCTTCTCGCTGGAGCCGAGCACTGGAGGAGATGGAACAGTGCAGCCGCCCGTACCTGAAGGAGGTGCAGAGATATGAGAAATACAGGTGCCTGGGAACCCGTGGGCGTGGGTGGAATGGGCAGCTCAGCTTCTCAGCCACCCTGGAACCAATTTCCAGCCCTCATCAACCCTCCTTATACTAAGTCTCCACCTCCATTTAAGCCAAGACCCCTCTCTCGTTGGGCCTCTGTGTCCCCACCTTGGCTGTGTGCCCTGGGGATCTGAGCCTGGGGACCCTATAGGAAGTCACACTTCTAAAGCCTCAGCCTTGGGGTAGTGGCCCCACCCAGCCACTAGGCCCTCCACCAGCCCCTCCTGTGCCCACTACTGCCCTTTCCGTGACGTCCCACCTTCTCTGTGGCAGGTGGATGGTGGGCTGCCTGCTGTGCTCTGTGGTCCTGCTTGTGGTGGTCTGTAACCTGCTGGGCCTCAACCTGGGCATCTGGGGGCTCTGTAACAGGGAAGACCCCAGCCACTCGGAAGCCAAGGGCAAGGCTGGAGCCCGCTTCCTCATGGTGTAAGAAGGGCTGGGGAGAGGGGGAGGGTCTCTCCCCCTGCCCCCGGGCTGGTACGTTCCTCTCATGCCCATGGACAGCTTCTGTGTAGCTGCAGGAGCGAGTCCTGGGGATCAAGAGACTGAGCTGTGGTCTGGCTCTGGGCTGACCTGCTGGGTGGCCCTGGGCAAATTATAACCCACCTGGGCCTCAGTTTGTATAAAAGGGTTGGCCTAGAGCAGGAATGCAAATAAGAAGCACTTCCCCTTCCCACACCAGTGGCAACTTTAATAATTAATGGGCACCTTTTCTCTCTGAGCCCAGATACAGCCTCAGAATCCTGCTTAACCCAGTGTCCAGGCAGCACTACCATTAGGAGGTGGCACCAGAGGTAGAATCTGTTTGCCAGCCCTGAACTAGATCGTCTCTAAGGCCAGGGCTGCCACATTCAGTTGTGCAGGAGGGTCACTGTATAAAGGTGCCTGGCCAAAGGGGTGAGTGAAATCCAGCCCATGTTTCACTCTCCAAGCCTCAAATCCTGGCATGGGGCCACGCCTGTCTCACAAAGAAGCCTTGGTCAGTGGCACAGGTCCTACTCAGATGCTGTAGGTTGCTGCCTCTGCTGGTGGGTCATGGCTGGCCATGCCAGGTGGCCCCATTGAGGCTGAGCTCTGGAGCTGGTCACCTCCATGTGTCCTCGGCCCAGAGGCCAGCAGCCCTGGCTCTTTGAGCAGAACAGCTGTGCTCTCCTCTAGGCTGCCAGGGCCAGCCAGGGCAGCAGCGGTAGAGTGGGGATGGGGGAGGATGAGGTGGGGCCGGTGAGCAGTTCTGAGTCCTCTCTCCTGCCCCGGGGCTGACTCACTGACCATGCTGGCCCCGGGATGGAGATGGGGATGGAGCGCACGGTCCAGGGCATCCTCCCTCCTGTCTCAAGCCTGTCCCTCCGCCTTCCCCAGGGGCGTGGGCTTCAGCTTCCTCTTCGCCGCGCCCCTCATCCTCCTTGTCTTCGTCACCTTCCTGCTGGGCGGCAACGTGCAGACCCTGGTGTGCCGGAGCTGGGAGAGCGGGGAGCTCTATGAGGTGGGCCTGCCCCGCTCTGGGGCCCAGAGGGATGAGGAGAGAGCTGTGGGCAGAGCAGGAGGTTTAGAAGGAAGTAGGAGCCCGAGGGGTTAGAAGGGAGAGAGAGACAGGAGGAATGATGGAGACGGCCAAGGAAAGAGATGGAAAACCACCAGTGAGAGAAAAGAGCCAGTGAGTCCCCGGAAGGCTGCCCAGGCCCCAGGCAGGGACCTCGAAGGATGGCCCCCAGACCTGAGGCCCTCTGCCCTCCTAACACTGAGTCTTGGAATTGGGGATCCTTGTTCCCTGTTGCACTGAGCAGGTGAGCCAAGATGCTGGCCTGGGTCCTCCGCTGAAGACAGGCCAGCCACCCTCCTGGAGAGTCACGGGGAGGGTCCCTGCCAGGATTTAGGGCCCTGGAGTGATCTGAGTTGAGTTACAGGCAGGTGTGGGCTGGAGTCCCAGGGTTGTGGTCTCTGCTGTGCCAGGGCAGCGTGGGACTAGGCCCTGGGAAGCTGGGTGGCCTTGCCCCCCCACTCCCCGCTCCAGGCCCGTTCCTCTGTGTCCCATCCCCAGTTTGCAGACACTCCAGGGAGCTTGCCGTCATCCATGAACTTGTCCCAACTTCTTGGCCTGAAGAAGAACCTCAGCGTCTTCCTGGCCTATCAGTGAGCGGGGAGCCTGGGCTGGGGGCCGGGGTGTGAGGAGGGGCTGAGGCGGGCATCCCATTAGGATGACGTCAGCCCCCACCTGCCCGCCCTCCTCTCGTCTCTGATGCCTGTCGTTCCTCTGCAGGCAGTGCAAGCAAGGGGCTGCGCTCTGGACGGTCCTGCAGCTCAATGACTCCTATGACCTGGAGAAGCACCTGGATATCAGCCAGGTGAGAGAACCTTCTGGAACACACTGGGGACCCTTCCTGCAGATCCCCCCTCTTCCGGTCTTGCCTTGATGGAGGGACCATCTCCTTGAACCCGAAAAGTCTACAAGAACAGTTGAGGCGCCTCAGGGGCAGAGGACCCGGGTGCAAGCTCAGGACCTGGCCCAGGGCTACAGCCCAGGGCAGCTTCCAGAGCGTATGGGTGAGTGCGTGAATGCCTGGAGGCTCTGACCAGCTCTGAGCACTGCGCTCCCGGAAAAGCTGAACACAGGTGAGGTTGAGGCCGGACAGGGTGGTGACAGTGAGTGAGAGGACTAGGGTGTGTGTCCTGACTGAGGACAGGCATCGTCGGTTTGGATGCTGCAGTGGGAGCGGGGAGGTTGGTGAGGGAGTGTGACAGTGAAAACGGTGGTGATGAAGTTGGGTACCACTGGAGGGGGGCTCCCCACAGCCTGTTCCCTAACCATTGGACTTTGCCAGAACTTGCTATGTAGAACTGGAGAGATTTACTCACACTGGCAAGAGACAGTTCTAGAACAAAGAAAAGGAAGTGCTCCTTCACGAGAGGAGACGTACTTTGAGAGCGTGGTTCTCCTAAGGGTGCACAGAAGCTGTAAAACACCCCCTCCTTTCCTCTCTTCACGCCCAAATGAGGTGGGAGGAGAGCTGCCTTGGCTCCCAGGGTCCCCCAGGAGCCCTTCCCAAGCATATCCTGGGAAAACCACATTTCTCCCACCTGCTTCTCCCCCCACCCCTCCTAAACTGCCAACTCCTGATTCTGCCTTGTCTCCAGAAACCTTCCAACTCCTCTTGAACCCACCACCTGCACCTAGTCCGCAGGCTAGCATAGCCAAGTGGTCCAGATTTCAGTCCCAACTCCACGCCTTAAACTATAACCTGGGGCAGTTTCCTTAATGCCATACCCGTCTCCTCTTTCAGCGTCTCTCATCAGAGGAGAGGTCCACTGAGCCGGCACTGTTCTGGTGCAAGGCCACAGGGTGAAGGCTGGCCACAGAGGGCTGCAGCAGGGGGCCTGAGCAGAGGAGGCCCTGTGCTCTGCTGGCTGAAAGGGGAGGGCTCTCAGCCCTGGTCCAGGGAAGGGAGGGGTCCAGGTCACAGAAGAGTCTGGACAGATAGGGCTTCAGGTCCAGAGGGACTGGGCAGTCCTTGGGGGCCATCTGGCAACAAACCAAATGTGACCTTAGGAGAACTTGTCCTCGAAGGAGATAATAGTGAGCCGATGATGCAGAGATAATTAAGACAAGGTGTGCTTTCCCGGGCCCCACGAGGACTCCGCCCGCCTTGAGACATCTCCTTTACCTGTGTGTTACTGGTGCCTGAAATGCTGCTCCAAGACCCCTGCCTCTGAGAGGATGGGTCTTTTCTCCCCCTGGGGAAGGCAGTGTGAGGGATGGCGAGAGGTGAGCTGAGCTGGGCTC
The DNA here is from genome assembly GCF_008692025.1 of Phocoena sinus. Taxonomy (NCBI): domain Eukaryota; kingdom Metazoa; phylum Chordata; class Mammalia; order Artiodactyla; family Phocoenidae; genus Phocoena; species Phocoena sinus. Next base: position 80,846,609 of record NC_045775.1, read on the forward strand.
CGTACCCTGAGGCTCCGCCCTGTCTTTAGCCTCTCACCTGTGAAACACTGGGGCTGAATTTCATGCCCTTTAAATCTCTCCCAGCAATGGTTGGAAAATGTCGAGTCCCCTTTTTTTTTTTTTTTTTTTGCGGTACGCGGGCCTCTCACTGTTGTGGCCTCTCCCATTGTGGAGCACAGACTCCGGAAGCGCAGGCTCGGCGGCCATGGCTCACAGGCCAGCCGCTCCGCGCCATGTGGGATCTTCCCAGACCGGGGCATGAACCCGTGTCCCCTGCATCGGCAGGCAGACTCTCGACCACTGCGCCACCAGGGAAGCCCTCGAGTCCCTTTTTATTTTTATTTATTTATTTATTATTTATTTTTAAAACATCTTTACTGGGGTATAATTACTTTACAATGGTGTGTTAGTTTCTGCTTTATAACAAAGTGAATCAGTTATACATATACGTATGTTCCCTCATCTCTTCCCTCTTGCGTCTCCCTCCCTCCCACCCTCCCTATCCCACCCCTCCAGGCTCGAGTCCCTTTTTAAACTGTGCTCTGTCTTAGAAATGTGATTGTGTCTATTCACTCATTCATTCATTCACTCATTTTTACACATTCAACAAATTTGTACGGCACCCACCACGCATGAGCCTCTGCTCTAGACGCTGAGGGTTTGGTACAGAGTGGGAAGATGAGGTGCCATCCTCATGGAGCTGATGGCAGTAAACTAGTACCCAGATAAGTAAATAGCACACAGGTGCTGTGAAGACCTTAACACAAGGTGACGTGATAAAGATGGGCCGGGGAAGCTCTTTTTCTTCTGCGTGGCCTGGGAAGGTCTGTGCTGCTGTCCAGTAGCCAGATAGGCGCTGGAGGAGAGCTGGGTCTCGGTGTGGGTAAGGTGGAGTTGGGGATGGGTGGGGAGCAGAGGCCTGCTGGGAGCCTGTCTGGGGCTGGGAGTGTTCAGGGTAGGGGCCCTGGATATCCAGAAGGAGGGCCCTGAGGGCCTGCTGACCCCTCACCTAGGATAGCAGCTGTGGGGTCCTGGCTCACCCACAGAGCACGGCTCCACCCTGCTCCCTCCCTCCCAGTACACTGCCAAGCTGCAGCAGGAGTTGCAGAAACTCAAAGTGGACGTGAAGAATCTGGACCTGCTGAGCCCAGCCGCCCGCCAGGACCTGCAGGCCCTGCAGAGCAGTGGGCTCGAGAGCATCCACTACCCAGGCTTCCTTGTTGAGGTCAGCAGTGGGCACCTCAGGCCAGACCACGGCAGAGCAGAGGGGCCCGCAGAGGAGCTGGGGCTCAGGGAGCTGTCTCACCTTGTCTTGGCCCTCCACCGTCCCTGGACCCCTCCACATGTCCCTGGGGCCTCTTCTGCTGGGGGTGTCTCCAGACCATGTGTGTCCCAGCTGCCAGCACCTGGGCTGGGCGAGAATGAATGTGTCTCCACCCAACAGCGTGTGTTGCTGTCCGTGGTCCTGAACCCACTGCTGTGGCGAATGCTGGTGGGACGTCACCTCTCCGTTGGGTTACACCAGAGGGCGCCTCATTTTTTTTTCTTTCCTAATGGAAAGTGTCTCATATGTTTCACAATTTCAGGTCAAACCCACTGTGACTGATGTGTCACAATAGACTTAGCTGGTGTGGGTGCTTTTGCAAAGACTGGGAATTCTGGGGCTGGGGGAGCCGGGGTTCATCCCCTCTTGGCCTCTCCTGTCCGTCTCCAGATTCAGAAGCCTGTGGTGAACATCAGCGTGGAGAAGCTGGCCCAGGAGCTGGAGGGACTGGCCCAGACCCAAGTGAGAAGGGAACAGAGACCCCACTTGGCAGGCTGGAGCCAGAGGCCTGGGAGGGGGGACGGGGTGGGAGTGCCTGGATTGGGGAGGGGACTGAGGGCCCCTGTCACCGAGGGCTGAGACTCTGGACCCCCGGCTGGGATGAAGGGTTCTGTAGCATCAGTTCTGGCTCGAGCTCTACCACCAACTGGCTGTGTGGCCTTGGGCAAATCATTCCTCATCTCTGGGCCTCGGCGTCTTCATCTCTAAAGTGAATTATCACCCACCTCAGATCAGATGACGTCAGATGTGGTCTGACATCGCACAGCTGGGCAAGCATTGCTAGGTGCACACCGCTTGTGGAATCTGCTGGGACAGATGCTGTGAGGACAGCCTGATGGATCAGATATCATGACAGTTGCCTCTAGAAGCTTAAAATGTACTGGGAAAAGTAGCACTTTGTATTTATAAATATAGAGAGTTTAAAAAGTTCTCTTCAAGGCAACTCATAGACACCCCTCTCCTACCCCCCACGATGCGCAGAGCAAGCTAGGGCCGGACCTGGAACTTGGGCTCAGGCCCCCAAACCAAGATCTGGCCAAGGAACTTAAGGAGCCCTCAGTTTTCTGCCTCTGAGGCCAACCTCTGATTCCAGCACTTTCCACGTCCGTCCAGTATGTCTGGTCGAACAGTTTCGTGAAGGATGTGTCGTCAAAGCCTGTCTCGGCCCGGGCAGAGTGCCATTCTGATATGTCTCCCCTCAGGGCAATACTGTGCTGGGGCAGCAGCTGCAGAAGGAGGCCCAGGGGCTCAGAAAGCTCCATCAGGAGAAGCTCCTCCTCCAGCAGAGGCTTGTGGTAAGTCTGGAGGCTCAGGGAGTCCAGGACCTGGAGAGGAGATGCAGGGAGGGGGCAAGGAGGAGGAGAGGGATGCTGGGAACCCTCCCTCCTACCACTTCCTTCCCCTGACCGGCCCTGATCTCTTTTTCACAGGCTAAGCTCAACCTCAGTGTCCATGCCCTGGCATCCTCTGCCCCACTTCTCCAGGTGGCTGCTGGGGATGGATGGGGTGGGGGGGAGCAGGTGGGCAGCAGAGGGAGCAAGAACGTGCGGTCCCAGCTGGCTTGGGACCTCACCTGCTCTACCCAGGCCCCCTGGAAGTTGAGGGTGGGGTGGGAAGATCCTTGAGGACCGCCATATGTGTCCTCTGTCCTTAGGGCCTAACACCGCCCACCCCAAGGTGAGTATGTTGTGTGTCGTACGTTGAGTTAATGAATGGATGAGTGAATGAGTGGCTGTTCCCTGACCGAGACCCTCTCCTCTCCCCCAGCCGGAGACCTCAGATGTCCTGGACAGAGTCACTCACCTGAAAGGAGAGCTGCCTACCTGGGCCACCCATATCCTGAAGAATGTGAGTGGGAGGATGGGGCAGGGCTGGGGGGTGGCTTCAGAGTCAGAGGTGAGTTGAAGGGTTAAGGCTCGCAGGGTTCCCACCCCAGGATTCTCCAGCCCTGCCCCCTCACCGTGGCTCCCAGGAAAGCCAGCTTGACCTGTCCTGATGGTGCCAGGCATGGGGGGCAGGGGTGTTGGCCCTGGGACTCCGACCAGCCCAGGGCTCCTCTCTTCCCTGCAGGAAAGTGAGTGTTTCCTGACCCGGGAGATGGGCTACTTCTCCCAGTACGTGGCCTGGGTGAGAGAGGAGGTGAGTGTGGGCTCAGACCCTCCTGGCCTCAGGCAAGCTTCCAGCGGTACCAGCTGTTCGACCTCCTCTGCCCCCTGAGAGCCCCTGGGGGTACCCTAGGCCTTCAGGATTGAACCCAAACTCCCAAACCTGGCATCTGGCTGGCTGGGTTCTGCCCATCCCCCAAACTCTGCCATAGCCCTTCTCTGAGGCCTGAGCGTGGACCGGGCTGTCTACCACCCACACTGGACCGGCAGGGGTCTCGCTTAACCCTGAGTGTGTCTGTACATGCGTGTGCGGGTATGTGTGTGTGCAGGTTTGTACGTGTGTGCAGTGCATTGTGTGTGTGTGCACACATGTTGCCTCCCAGTGAGGGTGTGACTTAGAGAACAGCTCTGGGCACACAGTAGGGGCTTAACCCAGGCTGGTGAACAGGGTGGGAAAGGCAGGAGGTGAGCGATGAGCTGATGGCAGTGTGTCCTCCCTTCTCTGTGTTGCCACATCCGTGTGTCTGTGTACAACTGTGCAGTGGCTCCCCACTGTGTCCCTGGGCCTGTCTGTGTCCCTGTCAACCTCCCTCTGAGCACCTGTGCGTCTGGGTGTGTCTGCATGTACCTGCCTCACGTTGACACCACAGGTGACTCAGCGCATCACCACCTGCCAGCCCCTCTCCACAGCCCTGGACAATGGCCGTGTGATCCTGTGTGACATGGTGGCTGACCCCTGGGTGAGTGCCCCCCAGCCCATCAGGGCTTGTGGACGTGGAGGCCCCCATGGGAGGGACAGCGTGAGCGGGGCCCTGCCCCGGGCCTACACCCCCGCCCTTTCCCTCAGCTCTGAGAATGCGTCCCCGTGCCCCACACTGAGTCAGCCGGGGGACTGGGGGTGCCCAGACACAGTGCGTTGACTTCACCTCCTCTGTTCCAGAACGCCTTCTGGTTCTGCCTGGGCTGGTGCGCCTTCTTCCTGATCCCCAGTGTCATCTTCGCTGTCAAGACCTCCAGATACTTCCATCCCATCCGGAAACGCCTCAGGTGAGGAGGCTGCCAGGTCTGTGGGTGCAGCAAGGGCCCAGGCAGGAGCCCTTCCGGCTGCTGGGCCCGGCCCCTGCTGCACGCCATCTTGAGACCTCCAGGCAGGGGAGACTTACGCCTAACTCTGAAGTCACACAGTCTGAGGAGCTCCAGGGCCAGAAAGTCTTCCATGTGTCTACCCTGAATCCTTCTTGCTGCAACACATCCACCAGACCTAACTTTTGGGCACCCTTGCTACCCCTGAAGAGCTTCTGAGGCAGGAAATTCCGGGCTCTGGGCTTGTTCCTGTGTCGGGGCTGAGGGCCTGGGCCTGGGGGCCTCACTCACTCACTCCCTGTGATGCTGCAGTGCCAGCAGCTCTGAGGACACTCAGCCCTTCCACATCCCCCGTGTCACCTCTCTGGAGCTCTAGGACCGCAGTGAGTGAGTTTCCCCCTGCTTTATTCCTTGGTGCCAAGGGTGGGGCTGAGAAGGGAAGGGAAGGGTTTGGGTTCTGGGGTCTCCAGGGCCCAGGAGGGCAGGAAGGTTCTGGGACTTGGCTGGGACTGATAAGCCTGAGCTCAGCTCCTCCCCTCCCTCCTCCACCCCCTCCCCTCCCCTCCCGTCCCTCCCCTCCCCCTCCCCTCCTCTCCCTCCCCTCCCCCTCCCCTCCTCTCCCTCCCCTCCCCTCCCCCTCCCTCCCCTCCCCTCCCCCTCCCTCCCCTCCCCTCCCCCTCCTCCCCTCCCCTCCCCCTCCTCCCCTCCCCTCCCTCCCCTCCCCTCCTCCCCTCCCCTCCCCTCCTCCCCTCCCCTCCCCCTCCCCCTCCCCCTCCCTCCCCTCCCCTCCCCTCCCCCTCCCTCCCCTCCCCTCCCCTCCCCTCCCCTCCCCTCCCCTCCCTCCCCTCCCTCCCCTCCCCCTCCTCCCTCCCTCCCCTGTTTGTTCTTAATCCACAACAGGGATATGGACGCAAGGTGATGCATGGGGCTGCCTGCCTTCCCTGCTGACTTTGCCTGGACCAGAGGATTTCTGTTGCTTTTGCCACCAGAGCCCAGGCTGGCATCCAGGCCTGGACTGTCCCCCAATTCCAGTTACCTGAGCCCATCTTGCTACTCCCTTTGCACCCCTTTCTGCTCACGACCCCTTCATTCATGCTCAAAAACACACTTACCTTCTGTTGAATCTCAGAGCAAACAGGTTCCTCCAGGTGTGTCTCCCTCATCCTCCTTGCGGCAATATATTAGCTCCAGGAAGAGCCTGTTCTCCACCTAGTGGAACCTCCTCTTCAGCCCCTTGGGCAGGACACTCTGTCCCATCGGCCCCTCCCCCTGCCCATGCCTCCCACTCCTCTCCAAGCTCCTTGCCCCTTTTCCTCCTCTCCTCTGACCCCCCACCTGCCCCACTTCACTCTGTGCCCTCCCCAGCCCTCACTTCCTCCCCCCCGGGAAGCCCTTTCCCCCCCTTTGTCCCCTCTTTACCTGTCCCCTTACTACCTGTCGGCCACAGGGACCCCTCCTGCCCAACCACACTAATCAGGTAAAGCCACTAGGCAGGCCAGGCGCCACCATGGCCTGGGCCTGGGCCGGCTGCAGGCTCTGCCTCGTGGCCCCTGAGCCCTCTGCTGCTCAGGGGGTGGGACCCTCCACAGACCCCAGCCTGGATGTCTGGCCCCCAGGGGGTGTGGGAGGCCCGTGTGAAGGCTGAGCCCCCGTCTGCACCTTGGGCTGGAAGTCACACTGCTGTCCCTCGGCTTAGGGAGCACTGACTCCCTAAGAAGGGACCTGGGATGTGGGCTGGAGCAGGGGCTCCCCAGAAGGTAGCCTCTTCCACAGTCACCACCCAGCTTTCCAGGAGAGATCTGGTGGCCACAAGAGGATTTTGCACTGTGGCCCTTACCTCTTTTATCCTATGCCCCTGACTGGGCATCACCCCTAGTCCATCCCTGTGCCCTCCCTGCATGCTGGACCCTGAGTTCCAGAAATGGGGAGGAGGAGGGGAGAGAAGAGGTGGACAGGACCTCGGATCCATTGAAGTGTTCTCACTTGGCTAAGTCTTGGCCTTGGATCCTTCAGCTCTCCCAGGCTGGGGCCCTGGATGTGGTGGGTGCTTAGTGAGTGAGTGTGGAGAGTAGAATCCAAGGCCTCCTCTGACCACAGGCATCCAGGGGTCACCCCAGTAATCAGCAGGTGGGGAGTGGGGCCCACACTGAGAGCAGGCAGACTTGGGTTCACACCTGGCTCTAACGTTTGGTAACCAGGGCACCTTGAACATGATCCATGGGTCCCCTAGACCTCAGTTTTTCCACCTATAAAATGGGGAAAATAGTCATAGCCGCCTCCTAGGGTTGTGAATAATGTGACAGTGTGTGGAAATCCCTTGGCAGGGGCCTGGCACAAAACAAATACTCAAATGCTGCTTTTTTTTTTTTTTGCCATGACTGCTCTGGGCCGGGGGCAGAGCTGGGTCTGGGCAGATACAAGCGAAGAGGGAGATGGGTCCCTGTTCAAAGGAGCAAAGCCCTTCAAGATTAGAGTCTGCTGAGTTTCAGAGGGTGTCTATGTTTAGTTGCATCTTACAAACCAGCAACAAATTTGCTACTAGAAATTGGGATGGTGCCTACACACTGTATTGTCACTATTGCATGCACACTCTCAGACCAGCATCCTTGAATGTAGCACAATTGCCTCTTCTGGGCTTTTCCCAGAGGATTCTTGGCTTGCTTTTCATGTTGCCCTGTGTGGGGAACTGTAGCACCCTGCATTTTAAGAATGAGATTGATGGGATAAAAATAGAACTAGAAAATGATTAAAAAATCATTTCTAGTTCTCTATCAAAATTGCCTATCTTACCTTTTATGTATCTGAGCAAACAAATATGGTTATTTTAAAGTTCAATAACTCCCTAATATGGAGCCTCTGTGAGTCTGTTTCCAGTGTCTGTTGTTTCTCTTGGTTTTTGTTAGTATTGTCTTGTCTCCTCACATACTTGGCAAAAATTGAGTGCCACACTTTGTTTTTTTTTCTTTTTTCTTTTTTTTTTCTTGCGGTTTGTGGGCCTCTCACTGCTGTGGCCTCTCCCATTGCGGGGCACAGGCTCTGGATGCACAGTCTCAGCGGCCATGGCTCACGGGCCCAGCCGCTTCACGGCATGCGGGATCCTCCCAGACCGGGGCATGAACCTGTGTCCCCTGCATCGGCAGGCGGACTCTCAACCACTGCGCCACCAGGGAAGCCCAAGTGCCACACATTTTATATGAAAACCTGTAGAAATAATTTGAGGCACAGAATGAAATTATCTTGCTCCATGAGGATTATGTTTACCTCGGGCAGATGCCTTGGGATCCTGCAAACCAGGTTGTTTTACTTTACTTTCAGGGACTGAGATGATTTGCAGTCCCTTGGAGCACTTGTCTATTTCTAGTTCATTCATATTCTGGGGGTGAAACCCTCTGGGGTCCCAACCCAAAGCATGAAAGATTTGCCGGGTACCCCCTGCTCTTGGTGGGCCTAGTTTTGACCTCCTTAGTCCCAGAGGCTGTTAACAGCTCTGCCCAGCACCTTTGCAGTATCTTCTGGGTTCAGCAGACCCCCTAGGGAGAACGTAACCCCAGCTGCCAGCACACATCTCTGGGTTTCCTTCTTTTCCCAGAACTTGGCCCTGTGATTTTTTTACTGCCTTGTTTGCTCCTTGATACCCCTGAATCAAACTTTAAAATATATATATTTTGAGCAGCTTTTCGTTGTCCTCAGTTGGGAATTTAGTCCAAATTACCTAGTCCAGCACGATCAGAAGTTAATAGTCCTAAAAAATTAACTGAGGTTCCCCCTGTGAATTGGGAAAGGCTGCCACTCATTGAATTTAGTATCCAGAAACCTTGGCCTAGGGCATTGCACACGGACTTTTCAAAGGAGCTCAGTTCAGAGCATCACTGTGGGCTCTGGTAACCTGGAGGTGGGGTGGCACTCAGCAGATGACAGACAGAAATAGCCTCAGAGAGAAATATATTACATATTTTCCCAGTTTTAAAATGCTGGGATCCTACAATGCTCATCCTACGTTATGTGTGAAACAAAGCCCCTTCGAGGTCACAGTCTCATCTGTTCTTATGACATTCCCTGAAGCAGGTGGGGCTCGTCATCCTGTTTCACGGTTGAGCAGATGAAGCTCTGAGAAGCTCTGTGGCTGATTCAAGGTCCCATAAGTCGAAGCCCCGCCAGGCCTTGATTCAGATGCCCTGACCCTGGTGGCTCTGGAGGTTTCCTCCTGGGCACGCTGTCAGCCGCGTTCTCTGTGGGTGTGTGGGAGGGAGGCTCCGTCTCCCAGGAGATGTGATCCGAGTGTCCTTGTTGTCCCTGTAGCAGGAGGGATGACAGATTGGAGGCCCTGGGAGTTCTGCCAGCCTGGCCATCCCAGAGCAAAGGCCATAAGCAATGAGTGGCAGATTCTGCCAGAGAAATGCTACATGGGCCAGGGTGTCAGGTCCCAGGTGGCTGGCCAGTGTAGTTCTGTCTGGCTCCAGGTGTGCAAAGGAAGGGCCATACGGTTAGGGGCCTGCTTAGGCTCCCTGAGGGGACAAACAGAGTTTCATTTATTGAGCTCTGAGTATAAATCAGGAGTGTGCTAAGCACACACATGTATTAGCTACGAGATAGACACTGTTATTTACCTATTTATGGTTGAGAAAACTAAGGCACAGGACCGGATGCGGGCTGAGTAGAAAGGGCACAAGTTACCCCAAAGAATCAACTGATAATGGTGGCACTTTATAATTCAAGGGATACCTGCATTCTCTGGGTGGTCAAGGCCAGTGTCCCTCTTACCCTCCTGGACCCAGGGCCTGTGCTCTGAGCTCCCAGTGCCCTGTCTCTCCAGACCTGAATGCAGGGACTGAACCAGGAGTCTGGTGGCCAGCCTGGGCCACACCCCAGGAATGCTGGAATGAAGCCTCTTCTCCATGGCCCTAATCCTTCCTTGCACTTCACGGCTGTGCCACCCCCGGAGCAGTTAGCAGTTACCCATCTTACAAACAGCTCTGCAGCACCAGGGGAGGGGAAGGCAGGATGTGCACAGAGATGAGCCCACCCGGCCCCCGACTTCTGCCCAGCAGCAATGACAATTTCAGCAGCCGGAGCCCTCACCATACTGACGGTACCCAGGAGTCAGGCTTTGAGGCTGGGGGAGAGATTTGGGGGAGGCGAGATGAGCCCAAGGGGATGGGTGGGGGACCCTCCCTTCGCATCAAGCCAGAAGGAAGGGGCTTTAAAGAAAGCCTTCAGAGCCTTCCAGGTGTCCCCTGCAGTTTGAGAAATCCAGCAGACGCGTCCCAGCCCCACCTGCGAGGTCTAAGGCACAAGAGACAGGCCGGCTGCTTTGCCGGCAGAGCCAGGAAGAAGGCTGCTGGCCCAGACAAGAGCCTCGTGGGAGGGAGGGTCAGCTGGAGGCTGCCTGGGGGTGTGGACAAGCCTCAGCTGTGCAGAGATGGAGCTGCCTGGGGTGGGGGGCTCCTTGGCACCCCTGAGACCTACGTGAAGTACCCTGGTCAGGGGGAAGCTGCACAGGTGCCCAGTGGTGGCCAGGCTCTGAGGACACATGGAGGTGCCCGCAGGAGGGAGAGGTATAGTTTCCAACCTCTGCCAAACCCAGAGTGACGTTCAGGACAGCTCCAGTGGGAGGCCCCAGCCCACCTGAGCTGGGCGGAGGCCTGGGCTGTGCAGCAGAAGGGCTGGCCTTGAGCGGGGCCCGGACCCCAGCTGAGACTGTTGTGTGAGGTGTAGTGAACCGCCGTATCTCCCTACCAAGCGGCATCCCGGGTCTGCTAGGTTTCCATCCAGCCGCCGGGCGGCGGGCAGCGGAAGAGGTTTCCAGGGCCGGTGGAAGACCCAAATAAGGCTGCATTCGGTGGCTTTCCAGTTCCACAGCTGTGCCAGCTCATGGTGACACCAGAGTGCTGTGGTGTCCAGGGAAGCACTGTTTTGGGGCAAGAGACATTTCTTGAGCTCCTGTGGGGAGGGGTTTCCACATGCCTGGTGAGCCCCACCTCCACCCAGAGGGGGCCTTCCTCACAGGCAGGGGCTCTTGGTGGAGCAAGGGCCCAAACCCTGAAACTGTATTGAACATCTTTCTGTCTGTCTCTGTCTGTGTGTCTGCCTCTCTGTGCCCCTCAGCCAGGGGAAGGCAGAACCAGGGCCCGAAAGGATCTGGAAGAAACATACAGACTGGGGACTCCATGGGGCCAGGCTTGGGGTACTGAGGAGGGGGGGTTTGAACCTGGGCCTGGAGTGGAGAGGATTGTGTGTAACAATTGAGGAAGGTCCGGAAGACCCCCAAGGCTTGTGGGTAGGGGTGGTGTGAGCCCCTCACCAAGATGGGATTAGAGTGAGGCCCTGAGCCAGCTCAGATGGCTTGCCACTGCCTCTTCTCAAATGCAAGCTACTCAGCCTTCCTCCAGGCTTGAAATGAGCCCCTCCTTCCCCCTTCCACACTCCTGCATCCCCGGGCTCGCCACTCTGCAGTGAGGAAAACCACAGCTGAAGCCTATCAGGCTGGAGTTCGTGGCCGACAAGGCAAGGTCGTCCTGAAGCCTTCCTTGATCTTTTTCGGGTCTGATGCACTGCCAAAGAATCTCCGGAAACTCCCAGACATTCTCAGGGAGAGTTAGCCGCTGCCCACGTGCCCACACCACTGTCCGGTGTGCTGAGGCCCACGTGGGGAGCCCTGCTCTGGGGTGTCCTTGACCTCCACGCTCTCCTGCCCTTTCTCATCCCTGCATTCCCCACAGGCCTGTGTGGGACCATCTGGAAGCGCTCTAGAAAAGCCCCCGAGGGCGCTGGGGGAGGAGGGAGGATGGGGGGCACAGATCACGGTGGGGCACCCCCCCATGTGTGTTTTATGAGGTGCACCCCCTTGGTGGCAGCTGAAGTGGGAGGTACCCCAGGCCCAAGGGCATGGGGGCCTGGCGGGGGAGGGCGGCTGCCCTGTTTTCTTGTAGCTGGAAGCTCATTAGCTTGTTAATTGAGAAGAAAGCATCTCTGGGTAGCAGAAGTTCAGTCCTGACGCCAAACCTGGGGGGAGGGGCCTTCTCTGCTTCCACCTCCGAGCACCAGGCCATAACTAAGGTCAGGCCTGTCCTGGACAGCACGACTGGCAAGTGTCCAAGTTGATGTTTGGAGCGTGGGAGGTTTGGCGGGTCTTAGCCGTGTGTTCACTTAGGGGTGAAAGGAACAGGCTTTTTGCACCAGCTTTGCCACTTTCTAGCCTATGACCTTGGGCAAATCCTTTAACTTTTCTGGGTCTCACCCTCGTCATCTGCAGAGATAATGACACTTCGCTGCTGAGGCCACGGTGAGGACTCAACGTGTTCAGGGAACCCCTGCTTGTTCAGAGCCAAGGTCACCAGGTGAAAAGGCCCCCAGGCTCTCAAGGAGCTCTGCCTCTGAGCCTGACCCTGCAGCCGCCCTCACCTCTTCCAGGCCACAGCCATGGGCGGCGGAAGGGGGGCCAGGGTCTGCTGAGTTCCTGCCTGGCACGAGGCCCAGGCGGTCCTGGAAGTCCAGCGGGGCTAGACACACGGGCTGCCTCCTGTCTAGAAATAGTCGTCCTCCCTCCATGGGCAAACAGCTCCAGACTATTTTCTTCCTCCCATGATCTGAAAGTTGGAGCTGATTGGCTGGCTCAAAAAAAAAAACACCCAAAAACAAAAAAAGAGAAGGACGCGCAAGTGCTCTTGTGTGCCCAGAAGAGGGGGTGTCTCAGGGCTCTGTTTCCAGGGGAACCAGTGGCACAGGCTGGCTCCTTCCTCAGGGTGCAGAAAAGAGAAACTTGGCTGAGGTTTCAGGCACCTGGCTCCTGGGTGGTTTCCCTGGGGGATGAGCAAATGCCCAGGAGTCTGCCCTCCTGAGGGGCAGCCAGGGTCCCCCCTCCCCAGGATGCTCAGGGGCCCTCACCCCTTTCCTCCACCACCACAACCCCCAGGAGGTCTGGTCAGGTCCCTCAGCTGCCCTGATGTGGTCCCAACCTGAGACACAGACGATGGGAACAGACGCCAGGCTCCCTCGAGTGTATAAGGAGCTCAGGTTTGGAGAGGGCTCCCCTACGGCAAGGCCCCGCGTGCAGTGAAAGGAGATAAGTAAGCGTGGGGCACCCATGAAACTAGTTGAAGGACCCCTGCCTGTGACCCACGTGACGTGGCCCTGGTAGCCATCACCATCTCTGGGTGGTGAGCCCCCATCAGTGGGGCCATTGAGGGCCCAGTGCCCAGAGCCATGTCTCCATCAGGAGGATGCTCCGGATGCCAGGGGTGCCCAGGGGTCATCTGCAGGGTGGCTGGAGGGACACCAGGGAGATCCCCCTCCACAGCCCACCTGGACTGCAATGGCCCGAGGTCATGGGGGGGGTGTCACTCCACCTGGTGTCCATAGGAACCAGTAGGATGAGAGAGGGGGCAGCAAGGAGGGGAGGGTTGGCCTCTGCGCGCTTCACTGCCACGCCTCCCCGTGCTGGGACAGGAACTTGTGCCGGAGCTCCCTGCCCCCAGCCCGGGCTCTCGGCAACCCCCCACCTCTCCCCGCTCCAAGGATGGGGAGCAGAGTGTATGCTACAGACAGACGGGGCGGGGGAGGGGGACACAGAGAGAGAGAGAGAGAGAGAGAGAGAGAGAGACCCCCGGCGACAGGCTGAGAGGGCAGGGTTAGGAGTGGTTTATACCCAGAGAATAGGACGGAGAAGCTGGGAGAGAGACGGAAAAGATGCGAGAGGGAGAGGGAGAGACACACACGGTGGGAGGTTGAGCGGGGGAGGAGACAGAGCAGAAGGGGCGGAGCTTAGGGTAGAAGCGCGCAGGGAGGGCGGGTGGACAGGGGGCGGGCGCGGAGCCGCCGGTAACAATTACGTCTGGGTCCCAGCAAACATGAGGCAGCTGCCCGCCGGGCCCGGCAGTCCTGTTCTCGGCTGCGCAGTGGGGAAGCCGGCAACAGTTTCCTCCGGTGCCCAGGATGCAGCGGGCCAAGGTAGGCGCCGGCGCGGGTGGAGAGCGGGAGCTTCTGGGGGTTGCCCCGGCCCAGGGAGCCTTGCTGTGCCTCCACCTTTGACCCCAGCCCGTGCTGTCTCCTGTAGGGTCGCTTTTGGGAAAGTAAATGTTGGGGTGTCCTGGCTGGGAGGCTAGACTCCTGGGGCCCCGTTTGGACGGCGGGGGCTTTAGGTATTTGTGGAACTGAAGCTGGACGGAGGAGGAGCTTGGGGTCAGCCACCTGGTTCAGTTAAGCCCCTGGGAGTGCTGACCCTGAGCCTGGGCCCATGGCCTTTTGCGTTGGGGGAAGGCTGAGTGCTGGGAGGCCGTGTCTTACCCTCGAAGGCTGGTCAGTGAGTGCATCGTCTAATTATCCAAGTAATTAATGAGTAGCCACTTCCTAAAGGGCTAGGAGACCCCTGACAAGGACGACTGTGATTAGTTCCCACTCTGTGGGGCTCTTGGGAAGTTGGAGACAGAGAGTGCAAGGAAAATGCCTGGAACAAAGTTCAAGAGATGGTAGTGAGGTGTTGGGAAGGATGAAGGATAATTAAATGAAGAATAAAGAGGGAAAGGAAAATACGCTAACCCCCAGAATAGTTAACACTCAGAACATCTGTCCTGATGCCTGGCCAGCTCCCCACATGTTTGGGACAGTCTTGCTTTGGAGGGAAGAAGAAAGACCAGGATTAGATCTGGCTGATCGTAACAGAACAGATAACAGTGGTTTGAGCAAGGTTGCTTGCACTTATCTCTCATGCAGAAGTCCAGAGGGAGGCAATAGAAGGCTGGCACGGAAGCCCTACGGTCAGCAGGGACTAGGCTCCATCTGTCTCACTGGCTTCTATTCTTGAGGCTACGTTAAGGTCCAAAATGGCTGCTGGAGCTCCAGCCAGCACATACAGGCAGCAGGAAGTAGAAAGAAAGGCAAAAATAAATCTCGACTAAAATCAGGGTTTTATGGGTAAGGAAGAATGGATACTGGGCTGGCATCTGGCAGTCTCCCCCAACTCCACCCCATCCCCCCAGAGATGGATTCCTGCCTCTCTGTCACCCATGGGGTCTTGTGGCTGCTGATTCCAGGCCATACTACCCCAGAGCCCCAGGCCACCCCTGCTCTGTCTGCTCCCTTGCTCAGGGGTGCCAGGAGGATTGGCAGAAGTGCTGACAGGAAACCCTTCGAGGCTGGCGACAGGGCGTGTTGAGAAGGTATTTTCTCTCCAGGCACCTTAAGTCTCTCCCACAACCTTCAGGCAGACAGGGCAGAAGTAGAGAAACTTAGCACCTTGTTGCACGCACGCTCACAGGCCACATGCTCACTGCACACACGTGCCACAGCTGGCACAGGTCACACGCATCCAGGGTCGTCAGTATGAGCGTGCAATGCACAGCCACGCCCTGTGACTGTGCCCACAGCTGCCTGTGCTGCCTGAGTGCACACGGAGGTGGGGATTTCCACAGAGTCAGGCTGCACGCAGGTGTGCACGCAGCCCACCCTGTCCACCAGGCATGGGACAGTCCTCCTCCTCTTGCCTTTCCTCTGCTGGCCCTACCTGCCAGGAGGCCACTCCCTGTCCCTGCCGGATGGGTGGAGTGAGTGGCTCAAGTCCCACAGGTGCATCTGCCCCTTCGCTTGGCCATTGTGACCCCACACTGGCCTCCGCCTTCCCTCACAGCCGGGCCGCAGCGGATCTCGCGGTGCCTGCCGGGGGCCTTCCTGCAGCTGGGCTGGCCAGAGGCTGGAGTGGGCCCCTCACCTTCTGGTGCTGGGCCAGGCAGGGACAGTGGTCTGAGGGAAGCCACCATTGGGTCCCTCACCAAGGTCAGCAGAAGGATTATGGAAATCACCTTCCCCTCTAGTGGCAACAGGGACTACAGTTCAGAGCACAGGCTGGGAGTTGCCTGACTCATCCACCCTCAGTGCCTGTCACTGTCATTTGTGGATCCTCACAATGTCCTGGGAGGGCAGGCACTGCCACTTCCCCTTTCACAGACACGAGGCTCCAGTGCGGTGGGGACGGGGGGTGGGGGTGGGGGCTCGTCCAGCCCACCACCAGGACTTGAGCTCTGTGAACTCTTAGGAGAAAGGAGCAAAGAGAACTGCAGGCTCTGCTCCTGGGTCTTCAGGGAGTGATGTCTTCATGACCCGGCATGTCCATCAGGACCCGCTACCTGCTCCGGTTCCTGCCTTCTTGTGGGGCATTTGTGGGAGGTGGGCCCTAATCTTCTCCCCTGTTTCCAAAGTAATCAGAGCCCTGAACTGTACTGGGGAGTGTGGTGGCTCTGACTCTTCTCTAGGTGGAGCCTGGGACAAGGTCAGGGCTGAAGGGCAGGAGCCCTGAGGTGGCCACTCCTCCCTCCATGGTCTTTCCATTAGGCTCTGCACCTGCATTATTTCCCTGGACCCCCAGGCAGCCCCGAGGTCGCTCTTGGTATTGCACTCCCTTTACAGATGAGGAAACTGAGGCCCACCCATGATTGCAAGCTATAAAGTGTTACAGCTGGGATTTGAACCCTGCTGTGTCTTGCTGTAAAGCTCAGTTGCCTAGGGCTTGGGGGGATGGATGGGGAGGTCATGGGAGAAGGCTACAGGGAGAGAGGGGCGTGCCTGTGACCAGGCAGCTGAGGAGGTGCCCCATCCCTGTGGGGGCTGGCTCCATGGAGTTGTGGCCTGTTGCACCCTCCGAATCCTTTAGAGAGTGCACATAAGTCAGATCCCACCCCTGGCCACGTCTCCCGATTAGCCATGTGACCTTGAGCCAGCCACAGCCCCTTGTCTGGGCTGCAGATCCAGAGCTGCAAAGGAAAGGACCCCAGCGTTTCGAAATCAGGAGCCCTCTTCTCATCAAAATCTTCTGCAAGAGAGGGAGCTGCTTTGCCACCTCGGGCTGGCTTGGGGCCCACCTACTCTCCCGCCCCACCCCAAGGCATCTCTGGTGATGGCCAGGAGTGCTGCAGAGCCCTGAATGTGGCCTCTGTGAGGAAGAGGGGCAACCTTGGTTTCCAAGGCAAAGAAAGGAGAAGGGAAAGAACTTGGCAAGTCTTCCTTTGCTGGTCCTCCAGCCCCGGGCCGGAAGGAGACAGAGCAGAAAGGAGGGTGCAGTGTGGAGTGAGTCACTGTGTCGCCCTCCCCATCTCCCCATCCCCAGCTTGATGTTTCCCTGGAACGGGTGCATCTGTCAGCTGTGATCAGCCCACATCCTAGAGCGCCACAGAGCGGCCATGTGACAGGGAGAGAACCAAGGGGACCTGCAGGCACCAGAGTTGGAGGGGCCTTGCTGAGCTGAGCTGGGCAGGACAGCTGAGAGGGGCCTGTCCCGTCTCCCGGTTGGCCCAGCCTCCCCGCTCTGATCTGTTGCCTGAAGTCTCTGCCCAGCCCTGCCCTCCATCAGGCTGGCCCGCGCCTGTGCCGTGCTCAGCTAGGCAGACCAGCTGCTGGCCTTAGCCGGCCTCATCTCCAGCTCTGCGGCCGGCCCCTGTCCTCCCCTGCTTCCAGCTCATGCCTCCGGGGCAGGCAAGGGATAAATCCGAGTCCCGACTGCTGGTGCTATGCCTGGCCGTTTTAAGATCCTCGCTTGGGACTTCCCTGGTGGTCCGGTGGTTAAGACTCCACGCTTCCATTGCAGGGGGTGTGGGTTCGATCTCTGGCTGGGGAACTAAGATCCCGCATGCTGTGGGGTGAGGCCAAAAAGAAATCCTCCCTCAAGATGGGCACTCTGGGCAGTGAGCCCAGAGAGCCACATTCTAGCCCCAACTCTGCCCAAGTGAGTCCGTGAGCTCGGGCAGGGTCCATCCCCTCCCTGGGCCTCAGTCTCCCCATCTGAGCCTCAGATGCGCTCATAGCCTCTGCCAGACCCCCACTTGAGGTCGGGCCCTGTGCTGAGCAGTGGGGGCTGGGTGTAGAGGTAGGGGGGCCACCACCAAAAGCTCCAGGATGCTGTGATGCAGATTGCCCTGCCCCACACATACGCCTCCTGGCCTGTCACGAGGCCCACCTCCGCTATTTGTAATTGAGGAGCCCGGCCAGGAGCGAAGGTGGTTGCGGAGATAACACAGCTGCACCTCGACAGCTGTTAGCCCAGCTCTGCATCAGCAGATCTGGGCTCGGTCCCAGCCCCCTCATGCCCTAGCTGTGTGTCCTCAGACAAGTTATTTAGCTCCTCTGTTCCATGGTCTCCTCGTTTTCCTGGAGGAAATATCAGCGACCTCCTAGATAAATAAGATCCTACACCAGCCCGCTTAGCACAGCCCCTGGTGCATCGCAAGAGCTCCGTAAATGGTGAGAATGTCAGTGTTATCATTTTGGGATTACTGAGTAGAGCCTGGGAAGGGCACTCCAATGGGAGAATGTTGTCAGTGAGTAGCTCGGAGTCCATCCCTGGGTTGATGAGAAACCCTCATTGCCTGGGCAGCAAGAGGCACGTGAAGAGCTAGTGTCCTGGCCGAGGTGGCAGCATTAGAGGCAGGGCAGGGACAACCCAGTCTTCCCCTCCCCTGCTCCAGTGCTCTGGGAGGGGCGGCACCCAGGCGTGCGTTTGTGTGTGTGTGTGTGTGTGTGTGTGTGCACGCGCGCACGCCTGTGTTCTTCAGGGACTCATGACAATCTCAGCTCCCCGCTCAGGAGGCAGGCCGCCTGGCCCGTACCTGTTGGTGCTCAGGGGTGGGAGGAGAATCGAGGCTCCCCGAAGCCTCCCTATCCCAAATCCTCGGGGCCCGCACGACACAACGCCCATTGCCACTTCCTGCCATCTGTCCCAAGTGCTGGAAATATAGCACGCAAAGATGAGTGGGCGCCCAGTGAGCTTGCCTGAAGGAGCACCCAGGGATGGGGTCAGGGCACCAGGCAGCCCCGCAGCTCAGCAGGGCTGCACGTCCCCGCTGGCCCAGGCTCTGGCCTTGAGGCAGCCCCAGCCCCGCCCCGGGAAGGAGGGAGATTGCGAACCCCAGACTCCTTCTTCCCGCAGACAAGGCCCAGAGTTTCCCATCCGGTGGGATAAGCCCTCTAAACCTTAGCTGCACTTTCAGATTGGCTGAGGAGCCTTATAAAAGTAGAGCAGCACGGGCCCCACTGAATCAATAATGCAGCCCCCGGGCAGGCAGAGATGGGGAAGTCTCCCAGGGGATTCTGAAGGGCAGCCCGCTGAGTGGAGCGAGTTGGGTGTCCCCGCTGATGTCACTGGGCCCTGGGCTTGGCCCTGCCCCTTGCGCTGAGCATCAGAAGGGTGAAGAATAGTGCTAATCACTCCTGCTTCGCGGGGGATTGTATATGTCACCTCGTTTAACCTTCTCCATAGTCCCGTGAAGCCCTGTTATTATCCCCAATTTACAGATGAGCAAACTGAGGATCAGGGTGGTCAAGTACTCTGCCCAAGGTGGCCCAGCCAGGAGGGGAGGGTCCAGGAATCAAGTCCCTGTCTGGCTGACCACAGACCTCTTCCCACTGTACTGACTGAAATAACATCAACCGGCTTGAAATTCCCCCTTCTCAGCTAAGTGTGTCTTCTGAACCAGCATCCAGTGGGTCCTGGTGGCTCTTACAAAACTGTCCATGCTGTGTCTCACGCATAAATGCCTGTAAACGTTTGGGAGAAGTTAGCTGTGCCTCTTGCATATGCATTGACTCAACAACATTACCTCTGAGGAAGGGAGCCTGGATGTTCTCGCCCCAAAGGCTGCCACGTGCCCACAGGTCACCTCTGCCGAGCCTTCTCTGAGATGCTCTTTGGGGGTTCTCTGGAGCCCAGCTGACGAGAACCACAGAAACTGAGCCAGCTGCTCAGTGGTCTGGCCTTGGAGTGCCCCTAACGGCCTGACCAGATGGGCTTCCACAGGGCGGAGCTGTGCACGCTGGGCATGGGGCAGTGAGCAGGGTCAGCCACTCTGTGGACTGCTGGCCTTTCTGGGGGCCTGTTGGGGGTGAGGAGCCACCAGATGGGATGTCCCGGTCCAGGTGCCAGTGGTTTGTTTAAAATGGTCTGGTCTCTTTCTATGGGGTGGTGAAAACTCTCAGATGATAGTTGAGAATGGAGCGTCCTCGTGGAGAATCTGGACCACATGTGTGGGGAGCTGGAAGGCATGAGGTCTTGTTCTGCTTCCGGTACCCATCTCCATGGTGACGATGTCACAGTTACTGAGGAGTCACCTTGACCCCTCCATCACTACCTACACCTACAGCAGATCCTAAATACTCATCACGCTGATATTTCCACCACCCATCCCACCGCCTGCGCCTGGCTCAAGCCCCCCACCGTAGTCCCCTCAACTTGGGCAGCCCCCCCTCATTGTCCCCCAGTTCTCCTCCACACTCCACAAGACCACCTTTCTGAAGGTGACTGACGCTAGCCTGGGGAGCTGGGGTCAGGGTGTGCCCTGGCAGCGGGAGGCTGCCCCAAACCCCCCAACTGGCAGGTCTGACTACCATCTAGAACAGTGCTGGCCAATAGAAATGCATTACAAAGCACAGGTATCATTTTAAATGGTCTGGCAGACACATTAAAGAAAGTAAAAAACAAATTATTTTTAATAATATATTTTATTTAACCCAATGTAAATATTATTTCAACGTGTAATCAATATAAAAATTATTAATGAGCTATTTTACATTCTACTAAGAAGGATTTTTTTTTTTTTTTTCTACTAAGAAGGATTTGAAACCCAGTGTGTATTTGCACTGATGGCACATCTCAACTTGGACTAAGCCCATTTCAAATGTTCTGTGGTCACATGCAGGGAGTGGTCACTGAACGGGACACCTCAGTCCGTGATCAGACTCCAAATGTCCTAGCTGTCTGTACTCTGCCTTCACCCATTTGGTTTTATCTGCCACAACCTGTGCTATTGTTTCTTATTTTTCCTTTAAATTAACTCACATTTTAAATTTCAGTAAGTTCATTTAAAAGGGAATCTGTAGGGGCTTCCCTGGTGGCGCAGTGGTTGAGAGTCCGTCTGCTGATGCAGGGGACATGGGTTCGTGCCCCGGTCTGGGAAGATCCCACATGCCGTGGAGCGGCTGGGCCCATGAGCCATGGCCGCTGAGCCTGCGCGTCCGGAGCCTGTGCTCCATAACGGGAGAGGCCACAACAGTGAGAGGCCTGTGTACCGCAAAAAAAACAAAAACAAAAAAAGGGAATCTGTAAATCATTATCATAAAAGGATAGCTAGTAGCAGTCGCAGCAGTAACCATAACAACGCCATGAAAACAAAGCAACAGCATTAAATTCCAGCCCCTCCCACCCTCCCCCACTACGTGGGCTGCTGAGTCTCAGAGCTGGAGCTAGAGGGATGCTGCGGGCACCCAGAGTCTAGGTCATCCCCTGTACCAGGCACAAGATTCTCCCAGATGCTCCACCCGCTCCAGCCAAAGCCCAGCAGGACACACCTGAAGGTGAACTAGTTGGTTGACTCCTTGTTGCCCTTGACTGAGAGAGAACACGCACCACGGGTAACATGGTGAGCTTGGTGAGAGGGTGTGAGAAAGTCCTATTACAGGATCTGGGCTTCAGCTGGGCAATTTGCAGGAGGGCGTACGGAACCTCGATCCACGTCTCCCCCCATCCTGAACCCCTGGCCCACTAATCGGTTCCATTTCTAAAATGTTATTTTGAAGTGTTGTATAAATAGAATCATATAGTATGTGACCTTTTGAGATTTTAGCCGTTCCCATGGTACGAGTGGTATCTCCTTATGGTTTTAGTTGCATTTCCCTGATGGCTAATGATGTGGAACAACTTTTCATCGGCTTATTTGCCACCTGCACGTCTTCCTCGGTGAAATGCCTGTGGCTGTCTTTTGCCCATTTTCTAACTGGATGCTTTGTTCTTTTACTGTTGAGTTTTGGACGTGAGGGTCTCTTGGGTGTCGGGCTCTGTGATGCGGAAGGGCAGCGCACACCGCAGGCCAGGGCCAGCTCTCAGAGCTGACATTCCAGGAGAAAGAGAAAGGGATGCACCTCGGGAAACAAATAAATAGGGTAGGTTCAAAAGCAGTGTGCTGGGAAGCACAGCAGGTGTTGTTATGGATGGTGAATGGCAGCCTAGAGAGAGGGGTCTCCCATCACCTGGTCTGACTGAGGCCTGACAGGGACAATGTACAGGAGCAGTGTGCAGGGGGAGGGGGGAGGAGTGGACAGGGGAGGGGGGAGGAGTGGACAGGGGAGGGGGAGGAGTGGATAGAGGGAGGGGAGGAGTGGATAGGGGGAGGGGGAGGAGTGGATAGGGGGAGGGGGAGGAGTGGATAGGGGGAGGGGGAGGAGTGGACGGGAGGGGGGAGGAGTGGATAGGGGGAGGGGGAGGAGTGGATAGGGGAGGGGGAGGAGTGGATAGGGGGAGGGGGAGGAGTGGATAGAGGGAGGGGGGAGCAGTGTGCAGGGGGAGGGGGGAGGAGTGGATGGGGAGGGGGAGGAGTGGATAGAGGGAGGGGGAGGAGTGGACAGGGGAGGAGGGAGGAGTGGGTAGGGGGAGGGGAGGAGTGTGCAGGGGGAGGGGGAGGAGTGGACAGGGGAGGGGGGAGGAGTGGACAGGGGAGGAGGGAGGAGTGGGTAGGGGGAGGGGAGGAGTGTGCAGGGGGAGGGGGAGGAGTGGACAGGGGAGGGGGGAGGAGTGGACAGGAGAGGAGGGAGGAGTGGACAGGGGAGGGGGGAGGAGTGGATGGGGGGGCGGGGAGGAGTGGGTAGAGGGGGGGGAGGAGTGGATAGAGGGAGGGGGAGGAGTGGGTGGGGGGGGAGGAGTGGACGGGGGGGAGGAGTGGACTGGGGGGGCAGGGAGGAGTGGGTAGAGGGCGGGGGGAGGAGTGGACGGGGGGGAGGCGTGTGCAGGGGGAGGGGGGAGGAGTGGACGGGGGAGGGGGGAGAAGTGGAGGGGGGGGGAGGCGTGTGCGGGGCCCGGGGGCGGGGGGAGCGTGTGGCAGAGGAGCAGCAGGTGCAAAGCTGTGAGGTGCTCGAGCCGGGCATGTGGGGGCACGCGCAGAACAGATGAGGCGGGCAGTGAAGGCGAGATGGACTCACAGGGTCAGGTGGGATTGACTGAAGGGTTTGCAGGTCCGCACAGGCCCTGGGTTTTACTGGCACGCAGCAGAAGCCACTGGGGCCTCGAAGCAGGCTGGCGGGGGACTTAATTTGCGCTGCAGTCTCCTCACCAGCCCAGGCCTCGTCAACTCTGTCACCTCCCTGCACAGAAGCATCAGGGAGTGAGGTGGTGTCGCCTTGCGGGGCTCCCTCCTTCGATGCCCGAGAGCCCCCCTGTTCAGGAGGAGGGAGTCCGGAGCGGCCATTAACATTCCCCGCCGGCCCCGGCAGACCCTCCCTCGGACAGATGAGTGTCAGCTAGTCATGAGGATGAGCCGGTGGTCACTCCCCCGGCCTCCTCCCTCCCGCACCTTCTGATGGGCCAAGTACACGGGCCTCGGCCTCTCCTGGCATTTGTGTGGCCCTGCTCGTGCCCAGCCACTGTGGGCCCTTCCTCTCCTCGCTGTCAGGACCCCCCTCACCCATTTCAAGTGGGAGGCCATCCCAGGCCCTGCCTGTGGGCCTCACAGCGGGGTCCTGGCCCTCAGCCGGCTGGAGGACATGGCCCAGGGCTCCTCCACCCTCGTCCAACCCTCTCCACCAGGAGAGGTACTCCTTAGCCTGGGACATTAGTAAACCATTACTCTGACATGGCTGGGGGGCTTAGGAGCCCCTCGCCATCTTCCAAGGCCTGTCGGGGGCCTGGCCCAGGGAAGCTAAGCAGCACAGCCTGGTCAAGACTGCCTGAACTTTGGAACCAGGAGGCCATGAGTGCAGTGTGGCCCTGGCATGCCCCCAAGCTTCTCTGAGACTTAGTTTCCTCATCTTTAAAATGGGCATGGTGTTTTCAACCTCCTGGGGTTGTCATGACAACGAGGTGACCTTAAGGCCCAGGATAGACATGCATGAAGGGGGCTCTCAGCCCCGCCTTGTGGGCCCTCCCAGCCGTCCCAGGAGGACAGAACCCCGGGCCACCGGCTGGGTCTCCCCACATCAGCTCAGGCCTGGCTGTAAGACAGAGTGCCCAGGACTAGCCGCAGGCTCTGTCAGGGCGGCCCCTGCCAGCAGCGCCAGCGCCGTCCTGAGATGGGGGGTAGGGTCCCTACAGACAGCTCCTGCCTGAGATGCTGAGGGCCACCTCAGTTTCTCCCTCTGATGTTCTCTCCTAAGCCCATATGCAGAGCCTACAGCAAAGAATTCAGGAAATAATGAAGCACCAGCTGCCCAACTTCCCCCTACCCGCCTCCTGGACGGAAAGAAAGACTTTATTCATAGAGGCCGTTTCTCTCCTGAAGCAGATCATTAATAATGGAGAAGGTCTCTCTCTCTGACAGCCTGGGCAGCGCCTGTGTGCACGTGTGCGTGTGTATGGATGTGTGTGCATGTGTGTGGATGTGTGTGTATGGGCGTGTGTGCGTGTGTGTGTATAGGGTGCCTCCCTCAGCATCCCTGGCACCCTGGGGCCCCTGGCCACCCCCGCTCACCCCCTGTTTCTGCCCCATTGGGATGGTGAGTGCCCACCCTAACTGCGGCTCCGGGCACCATTAACCGACCCCCATTGGCAGGCTGAGCCTTGGAGAAGAGGAGGAATGTGGTGGGTGCCGCCGAGGGTGTGTCTTGGGGAGGTGGCTTGCGGGGGTGATGACTACAGGAGGGAAAGCCGGCAGCTGGGACCTGGCTGGGATGGTCCTGAAAGTCAGGATAAGGGGTTTGGATGTTGTCCTGTCTGGACGGCCACTTCACCGAAAGCTGACCAGGAGGCCAACCGCCCAGCCCCAAATGTGGACGGGCCTCATGGGGTCGTGAGCCAACTCAGCACCTGGAGGGTTCTCCCTCCTAACCAGAGCCTGCAGGAGGCAATGCACCAGCCTCCCCTCACCTGGGCATTCGCACAAACTCCGCAATTTAGGGAATATTTGTAGGGTTTTTCTTATTCCTCAAGTTCAGGAAAGCCTCCCTAGAGGGCATGAAAGAACCTAAAAGGCCAGAAGCTTGCTTTCCCAGCTCTCCTTGCAGCCAGGGATTAGGCATATGACCTGGGCTGGGACAATCTGACCCCTCTGCTCTTGACCTTGAAACTGGAGCTAGTGCCTCAACCGAGACTCCCCCAGCAGCCTCCAGGTTCCAGGGGCAGCAGGGCCATCACACCAGTGGGGGGTCCCAGGCCCAGTGCCCCTGGGATGGCAGTGCTATCCCCAGGGTCGTGTTATTCAGCAACAGCAGAGGTGCCCTTGCTGTCCCATGGGTGACCATGGCTGAGGTCTGGCTATCCAGCAGCTTGCTTCTTGCTCTGGTCTGTCTTCCGAGCCTGGCTCTCTGTCCTTCCCGGGGAGGACTGGCCTGGGCTCCCCACTGCTGATTCCTTTCCAGTTACCATCAGCCTGGGTCCGTCTCTCTGCTTCTTGTACCTGAGAACCTAACCGAGGCAGGGGCTGCGCTGGGGTCTCTGCATCTGCAGAACTTGCTCGAATGTACATCTGTTTGTGATTTATTTCGGACACCCATATACTCTTCAGGACTGTACAAATGTAGCACACGTGAAACCCCACAACCCTGGAGGGACATCACCAACCCGTCACCCCGTTGGCCATTGTCCTGGCCAGTCAACCCAGCCCCTCAGAACTGGTACCCACGGGGGTGCGCTGCTTCCTCCCATGTCTGGATCTCAGACCGCGCATCCCGGGTACCATGAACCTGGGGCTACCTGTGGCAGCGACCCAACGGGCCAGGCCACACCTATGGCACTGCCGCCCCAAGCAGGAGGCATGGCACAAGGGCAGCAAACCAGACTCAACAGATGCCCAGAGGGCCATCCTGCTGCCAGCCTGGGCACTGTCTGTAGGGACCCCACCCCCCATCTCAGGACGGCACTGCCACTGGCAGGCCAGGTGAGGGTGCTCAAAATATTGATGTAGGAAAACAAATCTCACCACTCCAGGCCTCCACTGTGACCCCGGGCTGTCCTTTCCCCAGCCACACTCACAGCCCAGCATCTTAACATCCCACCCACAGCTCCCTCCTCCAAGATTCTACCCATCAGTTTTGTTTTTCGGGTTTTTTTAAGTCTTTTGAGTTTGTTACAATATTGCTTCTGTTTTATGTTTTGGCTTTTTGGCTGTGCGGCATTAGGGATCTTCGTTCCCCGACCAGGGGACCAGGGATTGCACCTGTACCCTCTGCATTAGGCAAAGTCTTAACCACTGGACCACCAGGGAAGTCCCTCCCCCATCAGCTGTTTGAGTCGTTTCTTCAGATGGTTGCACAGAGTAGATTAGTGGGTTGCATCCATGTGCCCCCTCCTGGGGAGGTCCTCGGGCCTTTGATGCGGCCTCGGTTTGCCTCAAGGTGAAAAAAGATCGAGGACTCTGGCGTGAAATGAGGAGGCCAACTTTGCTGTGTGACCCTGTGCAGATCTGCTCCCCACTCTGGGCTTTAGTCAGTGAGGGGTTTGGGCTGTGATCTCTAAGGGACTGTCTGGCTCTGACAGCCAGGCCCGTGCCAGGGTCGGGGGTGTTGATGAGTAAGTCTGGACCCTCACCTCCCTCCTTCCAGGGGCCCCATCATGTAACAGACCAGGGTGCCCAGTGGGGGAACCCCTGCCCATAGACCCTGCCTTCAATCGGGAGTTCTTCCAGCAAATTCCTACTGCACAGTCCGTGCTGTTGTGGAACTATCGGTGCGGGGACAGACCCAACTCCCTCAGCTTTAGAAGCCACGGGGGCTTCATGGGGGAGGTGACTTGCTAGCGGGATCACCTTTTCCGTGTGGAAGTGTGGAAGGGGTGTGTTCACAGAGCAGCCTGGTGTGGCTGGTGGGGAGTGTGTGTGGGAGCACAGCGTGCACAGAGCCCCACGGTGGCCTTTAACGTCATTCTCAACCCACTCCTCCAGCTTGGATCACTGGCGCAGCTTCTTCTAGCGGACACTGTCTGTGCCTGCGAGGTGGCCTCGCCACGCAGTGACCAAGGGCTCTTGGAGAGAGAGTGGGGCTGCTAAGAAACCGGGCAGGAGATGACCAGGGGCGGGGGCAGCAGCGGGACTGCGGGCTCCTGGCATGCATCCCTGAAAGGCAAGCCCCTGGGTGGAGTGAAGGACGGCCTGGGCATGATGGGGGGGTCCCCTTGGGGAGCAAGGGCTCAGGGCCGCTCTGCCTGTTCCTGCTGCAGGAGGTGATGAAGCTGGCAGATGGCAGTCTCCTGGGGGACCCCGGGCGCACACCGCTGAGCAAGGACGGTGTCAAGTGGCAGCGGCCGAGGCTCACCCGCCAGGCCCTGATGCGGTGCTGCCTGGTGAAGTGGATCCTGTCCAGCACAGCCCCGCAGGGCTCAGGTAGGGGTTGGGCTGGCTGGGAAGAAGGTGGGGGGTCTGTTCTGAGCGCAGAGACCTACCCTGGGACCCCAGCCTGGGCCACACCACCTCTGCTTCTGCGGGGACATGTTTCTGTTTGTTCACGCCTGTGCCCATTCATCGGTGCCTGCTCCCGCAGGGTGCTGACCTCAAGGCAGGGCCCAGGGAGGTGGGGACAGATCGATAGGACCGTGCTGGAATTTTCCCAGCTGGGAGGATGGAGTGGGGCTTCAGAGCCTCGCCGGCCGGGTGACCTTGGGTAACACAGTCTTCCTTTCTAAGTCCTGTGTGTAAAGGGGGGCTGATACTCACCTGCAGGGTGCAAACACGTGCAGGGGCCTGGGGAGGAGAAGGCCCGGGCTTCAGCGCCCCCTCGGTCCTGCCCAGTGCAGCCCAGGGGCTGGGGCTGGCTCTTTACCTCATGCTGCGTTCTGGGAGTTTGTGGCAGAAATGGATGGCCGGCACTTGCTGTCGGCGACATTTGGTGTCTGTGATGCAGGGGGGACCTCATGCAACCCCTATACTCTCACACACCTACCACACACTCACACTTGTGCACACCCACCAACTGTGCACATACCACCCACTCACACCTGTGCACACCCACCAAGCACATGTGGGTGCGCACACATCACACACATAGGCGTGCATGAGACTCTGCCTCTTTGACTTTAAGGAAAAGGTGAAGACTTGGATCCTGACAGCTGTGTCTTGTTCGTTGTCTCAGACACTGTGTTTTCCAGGGAGCCTCAGTCCCCTTGCCTGGAGAATGGGTATATTCATGGCCCCAGCCTCCCAGGCTTGATGGGGTGGGGCCAGCAGTGTGTGCGGGCCAGGCCCCTGTCCTTTACCTGCACACCCACTCTAGGGGCTCCCAGCATGCTTCCAGTCCCCTCCCTTCTGCTTCCCTGAGCCCCTGCTACCTGTGCTGCTCCGTCACCCCTTTCTGACCGTTCCGTTACCCAGAGCAGCCTCCATGGAGGCCCTGGGGCCTGTGAATACACATGTGGGGTCCGTGTGCGCTCTCCCTCTCCAGCTTCTTGGGACGATGCAGAAACGTGAGGTTACTACAATTTCATACAAACAGCTTAACTGGGAAGCTCACATCATCACGGGGCTGTTTTTCTGCAGCAGAGTAAAGCAATTGTTTTCCATTAGAGTAGGAACAGGGGGCAGAGGTGAGCCGTGGCGCCCTCGTGTGGCTGGCCTTGTGCACCCGACGGGCTCGGGTCTGCTCTGATGGGCCCAGCCTCGCCTCGCTGGAGGCCCAGATTCTTTTTATTTTTTTTAGACTTACGATCTGAAGAATTTTATTTTATTTATTTACTTACTTATTTTTATACAGCAGGTTCTTATTCGTCATCAGTTTTATACACATCAGTGTATACATGTCAATCCCAATCGCCCAATTCATCCCACCACCACCAATTTTATTAAAGTATAGTTGACTTACCATGTTGTGTTACTTTCTGCTGTACAGCAAAGTGACTCAGTTATACATATATATATTCTTTTTCATATTCTTTCCATTATGTTTTATCACAGGAGTTCCCTGTGCTCTACAGTAGGACCTTGTTTATCCATTCTATATATACTAGTTTCCATCTGCTAATCCCAAACTCCCAATCCCTCCCTCCTCCACCCCACCTCGCCCCTCGGCAACCGCAAGTCTGTTCTCTATGTCTGTGATTCTCTTTCTGTTTTATAGATAAGTTCATTTGTGTCGTATTTTAGATTCCACATATAAGTGATATCACATGGTATTTTTCTTTGTCTGACTTACTTCACTTCGTACGATAATCTCCAGGTCCATCCATGTTGCTGCAGATGGCATCATTTCGTTCTTTTTTTACGGCTGAGTAGTATTCCATTGCATATATATGTACATCACAGCCTTCTCCATTCATTCGAGGCTCAAATTCTTACTGGCCTGCATTTCCAGGGTCTTCTTGGCAGCAGCTCAGGCTCCTCCTTCTCCCCCCATGGATCTTGCGGCCCCTCCGTGACCCCGGTGTCTGTCTCTCCCTCTCCGGTCCTCGGCATCCGGCACCCACCCCACTCCCAGGCCTCTCTCCTGCTGAGCCCTGGCTCCAGCTTCCAACTTCCAGCAGAAACATCTGGCACACGGTGGTCTTCAGAATGGGGCTGGGGTGTGGTGTGCCCCCCTTGCTGAGCCTTTTGCACACCTGAGTGTGCGTGGACACGGGGAAGAGCAAGCCCGGGGGGCAGGATGGGTGTGTCTGGGGTCGCAACGAGAGGAAACGGGGCCGAGGGGACCACGCCCACGGGTCCCACCTTTAGCTAGATGGGCTCCTAGATGGCAGCGTCTATTCCCGTCAGCTCCTTCTAGAGCCGTGTGGAAGCCTTTGCTGAATGGCTGGTCACGGCCATGCAGCAGTGCGGGTGGGGAAGGGGTGCAGGGCCCAGGACACCACCAAGGGCTCTTCCCAGCCCTGCCCATTCCCCTGGTGACATGTTTACCAGGCACCCTGCCAGGCCATGTGGAACACACAAAACGCAATCCTTAGTTGTGTGAGGCTGGCACGGAGGGTCACTCTGTTTTACTAAAAGTAAAGAGCAGACCGACTCTCAAGAAGGTCACACGAGTCAGCGGGTCCCACGGGTCAGGGGCTGAGCGAGGTCTCTGACCTGGAGAGTCTTCCATATGCTGTGGGCTGGGCGCCCACTCTGATGTGTGTCTTCCCTGACTTTTCTCTCGGGAGCTGCGGGAAGGCGGGGCTCGGGGTCTGCGGAGGCAGCAGCCACCCTCCCAGGCAGAGGAGCCGGGACCCCAGTGCACCCCTCTCTCCACTGAGCATCGCTCCCGGGCCTCAGCTCTGCAGTCCCATCACATCCCTTGAGGACACCTTGCTCACACCAAGGGCTCCGTGTGCTCATGAAATGATCAGCCGTGTGCGGACGAGGTGACTCTGCTCCTTCAGGAGCCTCCTGGGGCTCTGGGTGCAGAGGACAATCGTGCCATTCAGTGTAGTTCTGTCCCCGCGCTCAGCCTGGCCCAGCTGGGTGTCCTGGGCTGGCGCCTGCAGAAGGCGGGCGGGTGACCGGGACGCTGCACCCTTGTTGGCGGTAGGGGTGGTTTCCATTCAGCAGAGGCGGCCTGAACCACAGACTTCTGGGACATCTTAGAGCAGGACCCAAGGAGCGTGGCCCAGTGGAACACGAGGGTGGCCTGAGCCTCGGCAACTCGGCAAGGAGTGGGTGGGACTCAGGGACCAGGTGGCATGAGGACAGGGGGCCAGGCCAGCTGCTGCTGCTGCACCCTGGGGGTCACCCCTGGGCTGTAAAAGCCCCAACATGGGGTCGGGAGCCAGTCAGCAGCGATGGCCTTTAAGATGGGTGGTCCTGGGACCGGGCCGCTCAGAGCCGTTGGCGTGGCCCCAGAAGTGCATCCCTCCCCAACGCTGGGAGGCCATCCTCAGTGACCCAGGGGCTGGCACTCTGAGCTGCTCTGCTTATCTCCCCGGCACCGAGAGTTCCTCCTATCAGAATGTCAGGCCCCCTCTCCAGGGGCACGGCTGAGCCACCAACCGGACAGACGCGCTTCTCAAGTCTGGCTCGCACGAGGACAGTGGGACTGGGTGCCTTTAAGTGTAAGCCTGGAATAATAATACCACCCACAGAGTAACCTGGGGTCTTCGTGGCAGATGCCTGAATCCAGGCTGGCTGGTTTAAGCAGAGAGGCATTTACTCTCGGCTGTTGGGAAGTCTGCAGAAACTCTACAGGGCCAGAGAAGGAGGCCTGGATGTGACAAGGCCAGGGCCCTGCCTGCCGCTATGGGAAACACCCCATGTCCCAGCCCTTTCCGGTGGGGACGCCGGAGCTGCAGCCACGTGCTCCTGTGTGGCAGTGACCATTCCCCACGCAAGGGACACATTCCTGCCCCTTCCCCCAAAGTGCAGACCCAGATTCTCAGGCACGGCATCCATCTCCGGGAGATACTCATTTCTCCTGGGGTTTGTCACCCCCATGTAAAATCATAAAGTCGCCACCACCACCACCAGCACGCGTGATAAAAGAGTGGTAGTAGATACCAAATGTGAAATAGATAGCTAGTGGGAAGCAGCCGCATAGCATAGGGAGATCAGCTCCGTGCTTTGTGACCCCCTAGGGGGGTGGGATAGGGAGGGTGGGAGGGAGGGAGACGCAAGAGGGCGGGGATATGGGGGTATATGTACGCATATAGCTGACTCACTTTGTTATACAGCAGAAACTAACAACGTTGTAAAGCAATTATACTCCAATAAGTATGTTAAAAAAAAAAAGAGTGGTAGTAGAAAGGTACGGGGATGAAAAGGTTAATTAGCTTGTCTGTAATACATAAGGATATATAACTATATACTAACAGAATTTTTTTTTAATTTAAAAAAATTTATTTATTTATTTATCTGGCTGTCTTGGGTCTTAGTTGCGGCACGCGGGATCGCCGTTGAGGCATGTGGGATCTTTCGTTGTGGCGCTCGGGCTTCTCTCTAGGTGTGGCATGAGCGTTTTCTCTCTCTAGTTGTGGCACGTGGGCTCTGTAGTTTGCGGCACGCGAGCTCTCTCCTTGAGGCGCTTGTGGCGCGTGGGCTTAGTTGCCCCGAGGCACATGGGATCTTAGCTCCGTGACCAGGGATCGAACCCACGTCCCCTGCATTGGAAGGCAGATTCTTTACCACTGGAGCAGCAGGGAAGTCCCTAACAGAATTTTAATGTGTTTGAAGCACCAAGATATACTCAACATCATGTTTCAAAGTGAGATGCCAGATCAGGTGCAAATTTTCAAGGATTTATCTGAAAACTGTATATGGCTTTTGAAGCTTTTACCCTTATCAAAAGTGTAGAAAGTTGAATGGTTAGAGCCTGGAGGGAAGATGATTTGTGAAGAGGATTTCTCTGGAGAGTTCAGCCCCCCAGTGTGAAGGAGAGATGCTTCAGTTACCTTTTGTTACCTAACAAAATACTCCCAAATGTAGTGGCTTAAAACAACCACCATTTTTTTCTCCCAATTCTGTGGGTCAGGCCTTTGGGCGGGCCCCCCTACCTTCCCCCCGATGGTACTTCTACTCCACGTGGCATCAGTTGTGATTACTCACTTGCCTTTGCTTAGCTGGTGACTGGGCTGGGCTGGGAGGTTCAGAAAGGTTCCACCCACACGTCTGGTGCCTCAGTGCCTGTCTTACTCCACATGGCTGCTTGAGCATCCTCACAGCATGGTGGACTCAGGTACAAGATGGCTGACTTCCAGGAAGAGGTGGTCCAATAAGTAAGGCAGAGAGTTCTTTTTTTTTGTTTTTTAGGCAGAGAGTTCTTGAGGCCGAGGCTCTAGAACTCACACAGCATCACTTTTGCTGCATGCTATTGGTCAAAACAATCATAGGCTTAGCCTAGCAGAGGGGAAATAGACTACCTTTCCATGGAATTGCAGTATGAAATCTGTGGCCATTTTAATCCACCGCAGGGCCCTCAGCTAAGAACCAACCCATGGTGGAGTGATTCAAGCTCTCATTCTTGAGCGATCTGAGCCCTCAGTCATCCTACCTATAACTCCACCCCACCCCCACTTACTTTCATCCCTGTATTTGGCAATATGAATAGGTTGCGTGGTGAATTCACTAGGTCTGAGACATAGTTCCCATCCTCCACCCCATGTAGGGGTAGCACCTTCTCCCCTGGATAATTGGCATTATTCATCCCAGCCAACGCCCTTTCATGTCAGTTGGCCTGAGTGGTGTGGGGAGCCCCAGATGGCCAGGTGACAGTCTCAGCTCCCAGTTCAGCAGATGCACTGATGTCTCCCCTTTGGAGAAGCATTCTTCTTCTTTTTCTTCTTCTTCTCCTTCTTCTTCTCCTTCTATTTTTTTCTGGCTGCGCTGTGCGGCATGTGTGATCTTAGTTCCCTGACCAGGGATCGAACCCCCGCCACCCGCATTGGGAGTGCAGAGTCTTAACCACTGGACTGCCAGGGAAGTCCCAGCATTCTTCTTTAGGGATCTCAAACCTCTTATCCAGAGCCCAAAGTATCGGAGATGAGAAGCAAAAATGCTGCAAGTATGTGGTTGGGGCTGGTGCTTCCGTTGGTTCTGGACCCATTCTTCTGGCTGGAGGAGGAGCATATATGGTGGCACGTCCAGGACAGCACCTGCACCTCACCACTGGCACTGGAACCAGTGCACGGTGGGCTCTTTCGCTGTCCTGTAAGTCCAGCCGCTTCTGGGCATGGGGAATAGGGGGAGGCCCGTGCGTCTTGTCAGCACTGGCCTTTGGCCACAACTCTTTGCTGTAAAATGAGTCTTTGAGTCAGTAACAATGATGCATGGGACACAGCGATGGGCGGTGTTGTTGGCAGAAGCAAGGTGGGCAGAAAGCGAGGTCTGTATTCAGAATGAATGTCAATTCCAGAAAGAGTAAACGATGGTCCCTGCCAGCGTGGAGCTGACCTGCCACCTGGTGGCTGGCTTGTCGCCCTGCTGGCAGGCTGGGCACCCGACAACAGCTGTAGCCAGATCAGCCCGGTGAGGGGAAGTTCATTTCGTGGACCCATGAGTAATCTTCGTCCCCCATGGTTCTTCGTTCATGGCCAGGAATACAGGCTGACTGACGTGCACGGACAGGCCATCTTGTCCACCCGACTCTCGGTGCCTCTGCAGGCCTGGCTGCCCTTTGGACAGCGTCCACAAAGGACTGTGACACCCTCACACCTCCTAGTCACCACTCCTCCAATCTTCTTCCCTCCACCTCCTTGACCCCTGAACGCATGCTTAGTACCCACCCCTGAGTCAATGTCAATCTGTACCTCAGGCCACCCCTCCTTCCAGACAACTTATAGTTGGTGCCAGCATTTCTTGCAGCTCTGTCTGTAAATTACATACACGTGCTTTTCCTCCTCAGACGGTCTTAGGGACTCCCCATGAGGCCACAGGTGTGGGTTGAGGGGAAGGTGGCGATGCAGCTGTTACCATGGGGGTCTGAGCCCCATTTATGAGCAGACACCTACCTGAGCCTTCTAGACCCCCGACCCTGAGCTTATACATAGCGCCTGTGTGTGATGGTGACGTGCTGTGCATGCCCCTTTAGAGCTGGGGGAGAGGTGGACACTTAGTTCCTGATGGGCAGCTCAGGTCTCAGGGTCACCTGGTGTCCCACAGTCGGGCCTTCCATCTCCCCGAGGGCCCAGGAGTGAGCCAGAAGTAGTGTCAAAAGAAGAAGAGATTTTTGCCAAAGAAAGCATGGCTTTGCTCAAAAGCAGAGGCTCCTACCGGGGCCCACCCTGGGCCCTGCAGAGCACCCTAACTTTCCACAGACACACTGTGCGCCATTGAATGTGCTGGGTCATCAGGCCCAAGGGGAGAGCTGCTTGTTACGCAGCCTGGACCTGCTGCACAGCCTTTGCTTGTGCCTGGAAACAGTCTGGAGCAGCACAGCACCTGTGGTACACAAGAAGCCCCTTGTGTACGTCCTTTCACTGGCTAGGAGTGCAGGGTACAACAGCTGGTCTTTCACTTTGGAAGGAATGTTTTTACTTGCCTGCCAACAGAAACCCCAAACAACAGTAGCTTACTTTAGACAGAGGTATGTATCTCCTATCTGAGAAATCTGGGCTAGGCAGCGGCTGGCACTGGTTTAGCAGCTTGGGGATATCAGAGTCAAGGTCTAAGGGGTTTTTTGCTTCTTCCCTCACAGTTGCAAAGTTGTTGCTCTGGCTCCAGCCATCATGGCTTTGCTCCCGACAAGAGAAAGGAGAAATCAGGGGAAAGGAGGAAGTGGTGATGCCTACATCAGGAAGGCAACACTCTCACAGAAATCTCTGGAAGATTTATGCTTACATTTTACGGGCTAGAGCTGAGACACCCTGACTGCAAGGAAGGCAGGGGATGGCGGTTTTTTTCAAGCTGTGCACATTTCCACCCCCAACGAAATCTGAATTCTGTAGGTGAAAGAGCAGATGAGAATGCTGCAGTGCTGTTCTCCGCCACACGTACCTCGTGGGGTTGTTTTGATGCCCAGAAGGGCCTTAGCGAGCTGCCTGCGTGCACCGGGTGCACCGAGAATGTGGGCTGTGGGTCTTCAGCAATGCCTGCTCCAGTCACATCCTTGGTTTTTCCTTATCCCCCTCAACACAGGGATCCCTTCCCATCTCCCTTTTCTCCACTCCACAGAGGCACCGCAGGGCTGGGGCTGGGGTCAGTGAGCAGAGGGCAGAGGTGAAGAGCTAGCCAAAGGCCAAGGCCCCCACTCATCCCCCAGCTCTGTCCAGGGTCCCTGGCCCCTGAGCCTCCTGGGCAGGGGGTGGATGGGAGCAGGGCTGTTCCCTTTCTGGCTGCACAGAAGCCCCAGGACCTAGGTGAGGCCCCTTTGCAATGAGATCACACCCTCAGCCGAAAATCACACCAGTGGCACCTCCCCCATTGCTGCTGGGAGCTCAGGAGCAGTGCCCACCCCCGCCCTCATGCCCTCCCAGGAGCCCTTCTGCCTCCGGGGAGATTAAGCACCTGGGTCCGAGGAGCCAGGCGAGGGGCCGGCCCTGGGGCAGGAGCAGGGCTGACCCCAGCAGGGCACCGGCCGGCCCCCGGGGGCTCTGGGCTGGGCTGAGGGGCAGGCGGCCCTGGGAAAGGCCAAGAGAGGGCAGAGGGCAGGGACAGAGATCAGAGGAGAGAAGGACAGGCCAGAGAGGCCGAGACACGGAGGGACAGGCTGGGACCCACAGGACTGGTACTGAGACTGAGAGACAGACCAGAGGCGGGAGAGAGAGAGAGTTCTAGAGGAAAGACTGAGTGCCAGGCTGGGAAGACGCAGGCAGAGGGGGCACAGAGCAGGCTGGGGGGCCGGTACTGTGGCTGGTTGGGCAGAGCGAGGGCAGGAGAAGGGCCCCCGGGCCAGGCCTGGCGATGGCGGGGCGCGGCGAGGCCCCTGGCGCACCCAGGGGGCTGCCCTGAGGCTGCAGGTGTGCCAGCACGGCTGCAAGAAACACCTGGGCAACACCATCAGCTTCTCCTTCCGCTTCGTCTCTGGGAACCTGACTCGAGATGAGGACTGCTCTGGCAGGACTGGGGGCAAGGGGGCAGGAAGGGGCAGGCTTGGGGTTTAAAACTGTGCCCACTTTGAATGGGGCAGGGGTGACGGGGCACAGCGGTCCTGAGAGCGGGACTGGAAGGGATGCCCAGCCTTAGAGTCCTGCCCGGCGGCCGGTAGACAGTGAGTGCCAAGCCCGGGCTCCCCCACCCGTGGGCCTGGGGAGGGAAAGCAGGTGGGAAGGGGGCTTCCTTCTCCAGGGCACACCGACTCAGGCACAGCGAGCATAGGCTGGGAGGGGGCTGGCGGCTCTCGGGCCGGGGGTCCTCTCCCCTCTCCCCTCCCTCACTGGGGACCCCTCTCCTCTCTCAGCAAAGACAGATATGACATCTGTAGCAAGGATTAAATAAAACAAGCAAGCGTGTAGAAAGGCCTGTGTCTAGAAAGTACTCAATCAGTGATAGCCATCTTTCAAAATCTGTAAAACCCACCAACCTGGAATTTCTAGCAGGGACGCAGCGGGGGGCTCCCCTGGAGCCTGTGCTCTCAGACTCAGGCCTGCGGAGGAGCCCCGAGTGGGAGTGACTCCGGGCAGGCTGGGTCCCACTGCCCCTCTGCCTCCCTGCCTGCCCCACCCCGAGCCAGGTGCTCAAGGGCTGAGCAGGACCTCGTCCCAGGCTGGGCCATGCGGACCATGCAGACCAGGCACAGGGAGAGGGGCTCCTGCGTCTGGGGCCCTGCAGTTTCCTTGGCAGGACGCCCCAGGAAGGGCTGGTGTCAGGAGCTTCAGACCCTGGAAGGAGAGACCTTCAACAGCTTGGGTCTTGTGTGTCCTTTTGTTCTATCCTGTTATTGGAGGGATGCGAAGGAAGCTAAAGAAATCACGATCCCCTAAAGAGAAATCAAATTAAATCTCTAACACATAAAGATGAGGCAGTGGAGACATGTGACATGTTGGCTTTTTAGCCAAAGCTGAAAGCTACTTATGCTGCTCAAAGAAGCTCATGGCCACTGAGGGACAAAGGGCCAAGCGAGCAGGGCTAGGCTGGAGCACCTGACCTTTGTCCCCTCTCCAGGGGCGGGTCCCCCATCTTGTTCCCTGCCCTGTCCCGAGTGCCTAGCACAGAACTTGGTGCTTGCCTAGCACAGGCCCCAAATACTTGTCAAATTAATGAATGCTCTTTTAAGAAGGATTAAAATTAAAAATTGAACATATAATCAATCATCTCAAAATCGGTCGAATAATAACGGTTTAAAACCCTCAAAAGCAATAATAGATCTCTAGGAATCAGAAGACAGGATTCTGATACAGTGAAGGTTTGCAGAGGGAGCTCAGATGGGAATGTGAGTCTAAGGCAGGGGGGCAACCTCAGGGACCTCCGGGGGGCACTTGGACCACTGCTGCTGCTGGGAATGGGAGCCCAGGGTCCCCCCGGGCTTTTCAAGAGAAGGGAAATGCCTTCTCTGCTCACGGTGCCTCTAAGCCCTGCCTCCCAGCTGCTGCGAATTCCTCTCTCCAGGCTGTCCTTTTGGGGGAGGATGGAACTTTGAAGATGGTGGTCCTTGAAGAGAGATGCCTGGGGGCTGGGCCCAGGGGCAGAGGGAGGTGCCTGGCATCTCAAAGCCTCTGGCCATGATCCTTCTAGCTACTCCCATGTGCTCCAGCTGGCTGGTGATTTGGAGCATCTCTCCTGCCCACACTGAGCCCCTCCTCACCTGTCCAGCCCGGCAGGGGTGTAGGGAACGGCACCAGCTCCGCAGGGCGTCTGGAAGGGTCAGTGAGCGCCCTGGCTTAGTGGAGTTTCAATCCACAGGCATCTTTACTGCTGGTAGCTTTATGCACCTTTTCTAAACCTTCTTACCCGTCTGATACCGCTGCAGGTTCATGGGTGCTCTCTCTTGCTTCCTCTGTGTCAGTCTTTCTGGAAAGGGAAGGAGGATACTGCAGGTCTGTGTCACCTAAGGGTGCAGTCTGCCTCCCGGACCTCAGGTCCTTCATCTGACAACAATCACAAAGGCCTGGGCTTGCTGGTCTCCCTCTGAGCCCCTTCCAGCTCCGGGGAATGCTAGCTCTGGGATTCACAGGATGGCCAGGGTGGGAGGAGCTGCCTGGGGGCAGGAAGCGGGGAGGTGGGACGTGGGCAGCCGATAAAGTGCAAATACTTGACATCAACATATGAAACAAGCTGGAGGAAGCGCGGCTCTTTGTCACCTCTGAGCCTTTCAGGTTTGCTCTGTGGAATCGCTCTTGCCAGCCATTCAGATGAAATTTTGTGCACATCCTGTGGTCATCTTTCTGGTGTTAGCGGGTACTCAGGAAGCCTTAGAGCTCCAGACCTTCATCCACCCCGGAATCTCCTCCCCCTGGCTCGTTTCAGGCTTAAGGCTGGAGCAATAGGGCAGGGCGTGGGCATCTCTGAGCATCTCTGCTCTTTCTCCATTCTGCTCCTGCGGGGTGCCGGGGCCAGGCCAATGCCACCGCTCAGTTGTTGTTTCTCACGCCCAACTGTTGAGATTTCCCCTCTCCAGGCAGTCTTTCTTGGAGGAGGATGGGCCCCCAGCTCTCTTCCACAGCGTCCAAGGGAGCCCTGCAGAAACACACCCTCTGCCTCCATGACTGTTGCTATGTGGGTATCCACGTCCCTCCCATCACCCTGGGTACTTCTGGCCAGTGTAGCCATGACCATCACCCTGACCTCTTCCAGGTGTGCGTCAGACCGACCTGGCCCTGCATCCCCCAGACTCCAGGGACACGTGCCCAGATCCCCACAGGCTTCTCAGATGCCCCTCACTTGGACAGAGGACCAAAGCCCCCCTGTGGGAGGAGGAGGAGTGACACCCCAGCACACCAGCCAGCCTTTCCAGAGACATTCCCTTCCTTTGCCTCGCCAACATTTCTCTGGGTGAGGAGGGGTGAGTCACAGAGTCAGTTTCTCAGTCCCCTAGTGTGACCTGCAAAGCTGATCTTGGCCTTTGGACCTCTGCCCAAACTCAACAGGAACAAAATCACATTTAATACCTGGACATGAGACATGGAGTCCACACCAAGGCGGGGAGAGCCCTGTCTTCTGGGCCTCACACCGCACCCTGCAGCGGGTGCCCAGACCCGGGGCTCCCAGGGACAAGGCAGGAATGGGGCAGAGGCTGGGAGGGGCCAGGAGAGAGGGCTTGGGCTCCAGATTGAGAGAGCAGAGACCCAAGGTTACAGACAAAGTTGGGCACAGCTGGCTTGAATTGTCAAAGCATCATTCTTGATGTGTTAAAAATATCATTCTCCTACAAATAGACAGCATGTGTCAGGTTCTATTGAAGTCCTTAATGAGGCAACCAGCAGAGTGACAAAGCTGATGCGAAAGAGAAAGAAACACAGGGAGTTCTAGAGAGGATGGAGATAAAAGGAACACAGAGGTACTGCTGCTCAGGTACGAAACTAGGAAAGATCCAGGGCAGTGAAACCACCACCCTCTGCCACAGAGGAGAGGAAATCATCACATCTTATCAGCTTTACAAGCTTGTACGATGTCTGGGCCCTAATCAATTGCACTGCTTAGTTCTGCTCCCCTGGCCAGTCAGATGCCCTGGGCAGGCACTGGACAATGCCCCAGCAGGGCCCGGAGGACCATGCAATGCTCTTGGGCTTTATTTCCACATTTTAAAAACAATTTTTTTTTTTTGCGGTACGCGGGCCTCTCACTGTTGTGGCGTCTCCCGTTGCGGAGCACAGGCTCCGGACGCTCAGGCTCAGCGGCCACGGCTCACGGGCCAGCGGCTCTGCGGCATGTGGGATCTTCCCGGATCGGGGCATAAACCCGTGTCCCCTGCATCGGCAGGCGGACTCTCAACCACTCTGCCACCAGGGAAGCCCTAAAAACAATTTTTAAACAGCAAAGAATCTTAACTCTGCCACTCATAGCTGTTAAAGGGTAAAAGGTAAAAAACACACTAAAGGGAGTTCCCTGGTGGCCTAGTGGTTAGGATTCTGGGCTTTCACTGCTGTGGCCTGGGTTTCAATCCCTGGTCAGGGAACTGAGATCCCACAAGTCCTGCTGTGTGGGCAAAAAAAATTCAAGAGTTTATTTGAATTGGGTAGCACCAAACCAAAGGTGGTTAGGAGTGTTCCACTGACAGGAGCTAATGGGGAGGTTTTTATAGAGAAGATGCAGAAGCAAAGCAAAGCAAGGAAATTGACTGGTCATAGCTTAAGCAGTTGTCTTATTTGGGAGAGCCTGTCTCTGATTAGTTGTTCATAAGTTGCATTTTCCCAGATTTAAGTGTGTTGACTCTGGCTTAGGTTTTGGTTTGTTTACATAAGCTGCCAAGGCCTTAGAGGCACCTCAGTCCAACAGCCTCTTAAGTACTTTAACAATTCCTCCCTTTTGGTCATCCTCTCGTGCATGAGAGACTGACCAACAATTTGGTATTACTGCCACTGTCCATTACCCTCAGGGGACTTATCTCATTGTGAAATTCATAGGTTATGATGTCGGGCCATGGGAGAATTGTTTTTGCTTTTCATCTCGTCCATCTTGTTCCTGTTTCTGACTTGCTTCACTTAGTAGCATCATCTCTAGGGCCATCTATGTTGCCGCAAAAGGCATTATTTCATTCTTTTTTATGGCTGAGTGGTATTCTATTTTTTGTATATAGAGAAACCATCTGATGTACTGCTGATGGCTTCAAACTTGCATTTAAGACCCCTAAGAGAACATAGGCCCCCAGGGAGACTACGGTGGTGAATGTCAGGAGGATAATACCAAGAGACTGAGTTTGCTCCTTAGTCAGGGTCCCCATGCACCAAACCAGTTGGTATCAAGTAAATCAAAGAATGCACCTGAAGAGGCATCAACCTTTTTTAATCAAGTGGCTTGTTTGCTACTTTCTTGTATTTGAGTTTCTACTCTACCAGAGTTGTTGATCCAGGTACAGCAGGAGGTCATTGCTATGGCACAGACTCCTTGTTCAACCAGCAGATAATCTAAAGCAGTTCTGTTATCTGAAACCGTTTTATCAGCTCAAAATAACCCATAAGCCAAAGAGCCATATTTTGGGGTGGCAGAGTTTGTTACCCTGTGTTCCTTGCCTTTGAAATTTCTCCAAGAAGTCTCACAGTCTAGAGTTCAAGTTGGTAGATGTCTCCGTCTCACTGAACCAGTCTCTTAGTACTGAGAGCAGGTCAGTTCAGTTAAACAGTTGAGTCTCATTTCCCGAAGAGGTGTTGCTGAGTGGGTTTCCAAAATTAAGCCTATATGGTACAAGCAATCGTATTTAATAAGACGTGTTTCTATGGAAACAAAGGATAATGGTTGGAACAGGTTATAGATCAGTTTCTGAGTCCAGAGGACAGCCAGTCGAGAAGATTTCTGGATTTTGGGTTCCTAGATGTTGGGCTCAAAGCAGCTTTTGTAGTTTGAATGTCTCTGGTGATATCATTGGATGTTCTAGTGAACTTTCTCAGTGGACCACACAGCAACAGGCACAAAGTTTATCCATCCGTGAGCTGATGTGGTGATTTCTCTGAAGTTCGTATCAAGTCGTTCAGCTGTAGTTTGCAGGGCTTGGGGAAAAGGACAGTTTTTATTCTCAGAGATTCTAAGTCAGAAGGGTGGAAGAAAATTGGAAACATTAGTTTGGAGGGTTGTAGCCAGATATTGGAGGAAACTAGAAGAATGTAGGATCCGGTGTAGTTTCCAAGTAGATAACAAAACCTCAAGACAATGAATCTGACCTCCACAAGGGGGTGTTAAAGTTTTCTACAGAAACATAATTTTTCTCTCTACAATTACCCTTCTAATCACAGTAAGATGAATTTCTTTTCAAAATAAGCCTAGTCTCATTAAACTTGGCCTGATTATTTGCATAAGAGCAGCAAGAATAGTGACTTTATGCCTATTCTTTTTTTTAAAATTTTATTCATTTATTTTTGGCTGTGTTGGGTCTTCATTGCTGCACGTGGGCTTTCTCTAGTCGCGGTGAGCGGGGGCTACTCTTCGTTGCGGTGCGCGGGCTTCTCATTGTGGTGGCTCTTCTTGTTGTGGAGCACGGGCTCTAGGCGCACGGGCTTCAGTAGTTGTGGCTTGCAGGCTCAGTAGTTGTGGCACGTGGGCTCAGTAGTTGTGGCTCGCGGGCTCTAGAGCACAGGCTCAGTAGTTGTGGCGCACGGGCTTCGTTGCTCCGCAGCATGTGGGATCTTCCCGGACCAGGACTCAAACCCGTGTCCCCTGCACTAGGCAGGTGGATTCTTAACCTCTGCGCCACCAGAGAAGCCCCTATGCCTAGTCTTAAAGATGATATTCCATTTAAAGCTTGGTGATACCTCAGGCTTTATTGGCTCAACCCTAGTTTATTAAATTTTTAAAAGCCTCTTTAGTCTAAGAAGCCAAGTCAAGGACTTGTCCAATTTTGTCCTGTTACAAAGAGGACAGATTCTTATTGAACTTATGCAAATACCTACATTGTCATAAAAAATAAGAATATTCAATAAGAGTTTCTGAATCCTGCAGAGATCAGGTAGAGAGAAGAAGATAAATATATACCATTTCTGTTTACAAAAGTGTACTTTACCAAATTGCTGTGATATAGATTACTTAAATCAAAAGAGAAAGGGGGTTCTTTAAATCTGAAAACAAACCATTGAACAATCAGCAATGTTTCAAAGTCATAAAATTTATAATTATCCTCATCAGTTCATTCATTCTCATGTAATTAATTCCTTTCCTTTTCTTTTCCATTATGATTTACGACAGCATATTGAATACAGCTCCCTGTGCTATACAGTAGGACCTTATTTTTTATCCATCCTATATATAACAGTTTGCATC
Organism: Phocoena sinus; assembly: GCF_008692025.1. Lineage (NCBI taxonomy): Eukaryota > Metazoa > Chordata > Mammalia > Artiodactyla > Phocoenidae > Phocoena > Phocoena sinus. The sequence goes on from NC_045775.1 coordinate 80,889,244, forward strand.
TACTAATCCCAAAGTCCCAATCCATCCCTCCTCCACCCCACCTCCCTCTTGGCAACACAAGTCTGTTCTCTATGTCTGTAAGTCTGTTTTTGTTTTGTAAATAAGTTCATTTGTGTCATATTTTAGATTCCATGTGTAAGTGACATCATATGGTATTTGTCTTTCTCTTTCTGACTTACTTCACTTAGTATGATAATCTCTAGGGCCATCTACGTTGCTGCAAATGGCATCATTTCATTCTTTTTTATGGCTGAGTAGTATTCTATTTCATATATATATATATATATATATATATATATATATACCAATCTTCTTTATCCATTCATCTGTCAATGGACATTTAGGTTGTTTCCATGTCTTGGCTGTTGTAAATGGTACTGCTGTGAACACATCGGGGTGCATGTATCCTTTTGAATTAGAGTTTTCTTCAGATATATGCCCAGGAGTGGGATTGCTGGATCATATGGCAACGCGAGGAACCTCCATGCTGTTTTCCATAGTGGCTACACCCCTTTATGTTCCCACCAACACCATGTAATTAATTCTTGAGTAAGCACTTGACCTTGGGTCAGTAGTTTTGTGGATTCATCAGTTTCTCCATCAGAGTTCTGAAAATTCTGATTCAGTTCAGCGGTATGATCTTAAAGTTATCAGAAATCTGTACTTGTAAGAATTCTTTCCATGAATCTCTTTAAAGAGGAAGCACTTTTGCAATTGCATCAGAGTAAAACCATAACTGTCTATAAATGTCAAAAGACTTAAAAGTGGCCATGGCTAAATATCTGATGAGAGTTCATTATAATGCAGCTAACGAGGAATTTTTATTGTTTCTGTGACATACAACATTTTAAGGTAATAACTAGAATTATGATTATGTTACACCAGGACATATCAGATCTCTAGGAATTTTATACAGTTTCTCATTCTAAAACAACCAGTTATTCTGCTTTAAAACAAAACAACTCTATTTTCCCTTAAAATTGCCTTTCCACATTCCACACCTTTTCTTACCAAAACACATCCTACTTTTATTGTATACAGAGTCATTTTTCTTATTACTTCTTGTAGTTTTGATTACATATATCGATCAGAATTCTTAACCCTTAGAAACCTTAATTTCTATTGAAACCAAGAAATGAGCCATTGTGGACTGTTACACCAGCGTTCTGTACATTGGCAAACTTATCGATACATTTCATAACTTCTAGAAGCATATTCTTCCTCACAGTGAGCTAAAATACTGAAACATTAATTACTGAACATAGGTTTATCTACTTTTGGCTTCTTATTACAGGGGGACTAAAGATATTTGGGTCTATTAATAAACATGTTTTGTGTTTCAGTATTTTATCTTATTTGAAAATTGTTTGGGAAGGCAGTCTCATATATGCAGTCTTTTGACCCCCTCACTCAGCCGCATGAGAATGGACCTTGGACCCAGAACACTTTTTTACCAGGAGATAAAGAGCTCACACAGCTTGTGCTGGGCTTTTCACCTTGTATAGGAATATCCCTCCTTGTTTAACTTTCTGAGTATTCCTTTGTCTCTGCTTAAAGCGTGTGCGTCCTGTGGTAGCTGGCCGACCCACTGTTGTATCTGTCCTCTGAGAGGAGGGGACAGGGTTCTTCCACTGTGGCATGAGAGGAGTGCTCATAGATCAGTTGCCCTGTGTCAGCTGCCAGGAGAGTCCTGCTGGCCATGGGGAACCAGTCTCCATTATCAGAATCTATCTTGCTTGGTCTCTTCTCTATGTAAGTAAAGCATTCCATCCAGTGCTCGACTGTGTTGTTTTCCTTGGAGACGCCAATAGAAGAAGCTGCAGTGGGCAGAAGTGTTTAGAATCCTTCCCTGGGATTGGAAACCAGCACTCTGTGCTCTTCTCCCTTGGGACTGGTAAAAAGAATAGGTGGGCTTTGAATTGCTTCTATAGCTGCTTTTTCTGTTCTTGTAAAGACGCAATTTGAAAGGCAAGAGCAGTCGTTTTCAGTTCCTCAAAGAACTGGGTTGCAGCCTAAATGATATCAAGGGCTGGACCCACCCATCCAATTTGCTTCTTTATATCAGGGAGATTTCCAACTAAGGTGGAAATTAAAAGGTTTCTATGTTCTAGATTTACAGCTGTGTATCTTTGGAACGTGTTAACACATGGTTCCACAGAGGCTTCAGAATACTGTCTTTCGCTCTGGATACATAGTTCTATATTATTTTATTTTATTTTTATTTTTGGCTGCGTTGGGTCTTCGTTGCTGTGCGTAGGCTTTCTCTAGTTGCAGTGAGCAGGGGCTACTCTTCGTTGCGGTGCACAGGCTTCTCATTGCGGTGGCTTCTCTTGTTGCAGAGCACAGGCTCTAGGCGTGCGGGCTCAGTAGTTGTGGCGCACGGGCTTAGTTGCTCCGCGGCATGTGGGATCTTCCCGGACCAGGGCTCGAACCCATGTCCTCTGCATTGGCAGGTGGATTCTTAACCATTGCGCCACCAGGGAAGTCCCATAGTTCTATTTTAGCTTAGGAAAGAAGGCTTCAAAAAAGTTCCTATCAGGCTCTGAATATCAGTCTCCAATTCAGCCAACTTCTGACCATAGAGTTCCTCTTAAAGAAAAAAAATCCTTTCCAATATCTTACCATCAGGTTTTAGCTGGGACAAACAGTAAATATTCCTGGCAGTACTGAACTCTTTAAAAGAGACAATTTTGATTCATTTAGTCTCAGAAGCTTCTGTGTGCCAATCAAAAATGCGTCCCATTTTTCGGGGCAAGTTTGGGGCTCCTTTCATCTCTAGGGCATCTTGTACATGGATAAGCTTATCTAGTTAAAAGTTCCCCACTGCAGCCACTGTGATTCAAGATTATCTTTAGTTAGGTTAACCCACTTGTTCAGACAGACACAGGTTCTGGGCCTGTAATTTTTTTTTTTTTTTTTTTTTTTTTTTTTGCGGTACGCGGGCCTCTCACTGTTGTGGCCTCTACCATTGCGGAGCACAGGCTCCGGACACGCAGGCTCAGCGGCCATGGCCCACGGGCCCAGCCGCTCCGCGGCATGTGGGATCTTCCCGGACCGGGGCACGAACCCGTGTCCCCTGCATCGGCAGGCGGACTCTCAACCACTGCGCCACCAGGGAAGCCCTGGGCCTATAATTTTTATACATATAGTTAGCCCAGATAGGGGAGTCCCAGACTCTTTGGACTCGGAGGGACCCATTTTCTCCTTCCTCTCCTTTCCTTAAAGCAAAATTTTGCTTTTCTGAGGCCTTAGTCCAGTTTAAGTTTGACCCATTCCAGTTTAAGTCTGAGAAACATTTATAATGTTTAAGGTGGACCCAGTGCAACTCTGGACCCAGTCTGGTAAGAGAAATGCTCAAAGTGAGGGAGCTCATAATGCATAAACTGTGGAGCTCAGTTATCCAAGAGGGACTTACCCATGACCTTTAGGTGCATTGAGAAAGCAGTGAGTGCAAAGGGCTCAACGGGTGGCTATGCCTGGTTGCATGTTGCTCCAGGGAACCACTGGAGGGAGGTCACCTTCATATCCCACTTTTGACACCAGAGCTGTTAAAAGGTAAACATAAGCACACTAAAATTTTCAGTAGTTTATCTGAGCATACATTGATTTGAATCAGGCAGTGCCAAACCAAAGACGGTTGGGAGCACTCCACCAACAGGAGCTAGGGGAGTGGTTTTATAAAGAAGATGCAGAAGCAAGACAAGGAAATTATTTGATTGGCTATAGCATACGTGGTTGTCTTATTTGGGAAAGCCTAATTAGCTGTTTGTGACTGGTGGTTCTTAAATTTTATTTTCTCGAGCTTGAGTACCTTGACTCTGGCTAAGGTCTTGGCTTGCTTCCGTAGGCTACCAAGGCATTAGAGGCACCTCAGCCCAATGGCCTCCTTGTTTAAATATTTAACCAAGCTCTGCATGAAGCAAATTGCTTCTCGCCTCTCGGAGCCTGTTTCCTCCCTCATCTGTAAAATGGTCACAAGAATAACGAGGTCATTAAGAAGACTGTTAAAAAAAAAAAAGAAGACTGTTGTCGGGACTTCCCTGGCAGTCCAGTGGTTAAGACTTCGCCTTCCAACGCAGGGAGTTGCTGGTTCGATCCCTGGTCAGGGAGCTAAGATGCCATATGCCTCACAGCCAAAAAAACCAAAACATAAAACAGAAGCGGGCTTCCCTGGTGGCGCAGTGGTTAAGAATCCGCCTGCTAATGCAGGGGACACGGGTTCGAGCCCTGGTCTGGGAAGATCCCACATGACGTGGAGCAACTAAGCCCGTGCGCCACAACTACTGAGCCTGCGCTCTACAGCCCGTGAGCCACAACTACTGAAACCTGTGTGCCACAGCTATTGAAGCCCACGTGCCTAGAGCCTGTGCTCTGCAACCAGAGAAGCCACCACAATGAGAAGCCTGTGCCCTGCAACAAAGAGTAGCCCCCGCTCACTGCAACTAGAGAAAGCCCACATGCACCAGCGAAGACCCAATGCAGGCAAAAATTAAATAAATGAATAAATAAATAAATTTATTTAAAAAAAAAAAAAAAACAGAAGCAATATTGTGACAAATTCAGTAAAGACTTTAAAAATGGTCCACATCAAAAAAAGAAATCTTAAAAAAAGAAAAAGATTGCTGTCATATGCACACGAAAACCTCTACACCTGTGGCATGGCTGTTTCCCTTCTCCACTGTGATACCATGGTGGTCTCCTATACTGGCTTACCTTGTGTTGGTATGTGGCTTTGGGCAAGTTATTTGGTCTCTCTGAGCCTCAATTTCCTCATCCATTGAATAGATACAATAGAGGGTGATTTTGGGGATTCTACCAGAGTCTGTAAAGGGCTAGGGTAACGCTATCCCTTGTGGTTTTAGAGGCATCGCTGGTGATAATGGGGATTTACTGTGTGACTCTGAGCTGGAGTTTCCCCCCTTTCTGAGCCTCAGTTTCCCTATCTGTGAAATTAGAGCTGGAGAGGGAAATTTTCAAGGCCAAGAACCAGCTCTAAAATCTGTGATTTCTCCCCATCCCCTTTACCCAGGCACAGGGGCCTGGGAGCTTGGGATGTATTGGGCTGGCCAAAAAGTTCGTTCGGGCTTTTCTGTAACATCTTGCGGAAAAACCTGAATGAACTTTTTGGCCAGCCAAAATATTTGTGACTCCTGCCTTTACAGCCACTGCCCATTCCTGCCTCTTCCTGGCTTCTCCTTAGATGCTCCTTCTGGGTCCTGACAGACCCTGTGCCCTTCCAGCATTCAGAACGCCTCCCAAACCTCTCCCCAGGGCCTTGCTAACAAGGTTAAGTTCATTAAAAGTCAACCTTGAGCACCTTGACTCTCTTCCTCAGCGTTAGCAGGGAGGTTGGCGTTCTCCAGACGGATATAATGGGCTGCTGTGGTCTCCACCTCTGCACCGGCCTCTGCCGACCTGGCCTCCCCCACTGCCTGCCTCCAAATGTCCATATCAAAATAGGCAGGAGGGGGTGGATGGGGATGCAGAGGAAGGGGTCGCTGGGCACTGACTGGAAGGGTGGGCAGGGGGACCCTAGAAAGGTGTTTGGGAGCCACCCGCCCAGACACAGGGGCCCAATGGTCCTGGTCCTGTGTCCGCATGGTGTGTGTACTGGGGGGTTGGCCCTGCAGCTGTGGGAGCCAATTCCCTGCCCTCTGGGGTGGAGGAAGATTGGGGGTTATTTGGGGTGGTGGGGAGGGAAAACAATAGTTTCCAGATGCTCCAGGATGGGAGGAAACGTTTCTGCTGCACTTGGGGCAGCTCAGGGAAAAGGCAGAACCCTGGTGACCAGGTGGTTGGAGCTCCCGGGCAGACGCTGACAGGCTGGCGAGCCTGGTGCCCACCGGCCTGGCCACCACTGACTGCCTCGCTCCTTTCCTGCCAGTCTCCCTTGATAGGCATTCCCCCATGTGCCCACCAGGGGGCAGAGACGAGCATGTCCACTATGCAGGACTTTTTTTTTTTTTTTTTGCATTATGCGGGCCTCTCACTGTTGTGGCCTCTCCAATTGCGGAGCACAGGCTCCGGACGCGCAGGCTCAGCAGCCATGGCTCACGGGCCCAGCCGCTCCGCGGGGCACGAACCCGTGTCCCCTGCATCGGCAGGCGGACTCTCAACCACTGCGCCACCAGGGAAGCCCCATGCAGGACTATTTTAATGTTAAATCACCAGCTCTGCATTTCCTGCCACCAACCTGCCCTATCCACCCCGCATCTTCACACCTTTGGGGCTTAAGGACAGAGGGATCTGGGCTTCCCTGGCTGTCAGCTCTCTTCCAGGACACATCCCGTCTCCTGATGCCCTGAGCTAAGCCCAGGGCTGGCTGGGGATCCTCTCCCCAACAGGCCTCCCCTCCCCGCCGCTGCCCATGAAGTCACTGAGCCGGGGTGTGCCTGGGTGGCAGTGCTGCCTTCTCAGGTCACCTCCAGAGGCCTCAGGAGGGCAGGGTGAATCATAGGGTGTCACAAAGCAGATCTTCTTTAGCTGTCCTCCTCCTGTGGATAAGGGACCTGGCTCGGACAGGAGCCATGGGTTTGTGCCAGATGTGGAGTGGGCGGAGCCTATAAGGATCTGATAGGAATGCTTCCCAGGATGGACAGACCAGGCTCCTGACTGCCAGTCCGTAGGCTGGTATGGGTCTCCAAGGTGAAATTCAGAAAGATGGGCAGTGAACTGTCAGTAAACTAAACAGTTTCCCTTCTGATGTTTCACATCATCATTCTCTTTTGAAATAATGCCGAAGGTAGAGAGTAGTTAGGGTTTTTAAAAATATGTTTGTTTTTCATGCCCTTGCGTTGCAAAACAAAAGACGACACCGTTATGACCTCTTCCCAATTTGGAGGGAAATATGAGGGGTCTATATCCCTGCCTGGCTGAGGCTGGGCTGGGAGGTCGAAAGGGGGCTCCAGTGATAGGAGTGACAGGCAGCGGCCAGGGACGAGGTGGGGAGGGCAGGTGTGCTGGCTGGGCCTCCCTGCAGAGCAGGGTACAGCCATGTTGGTGGGTCCACAGGCCTGGGCCCCCCACTCTGGTGACCTAGAGCTGTCCCTCCCAGAGAAGGACAAGCTTAGGATCGGTCCTGAGCAGTGACCAGAATCCTGGGACTGGGGAGGGGAGTGACAGACACCACACAGGCCTTGGAACAGAGCACAGCCAAGAGTGGGTGAATGAATGAGGGAGTGAGGCAGGGAAAGGAAGAAAGGTGAAACCAAGGAAGCAGTCGTCCAGAGTATTGACCCAGCACAGCCCAGCGGGAGGGAAAAGCTAACGGAAGCCTCGCACCATCTCCAAGTTTGCAAAAGAAAAGAGAAAGAGAGCAGTGAGAGGGTTAGTAGAAACTCACGAGCCATGGGCAGCCCCGGGGTCTGGCTGAGAGCGGGGCGATTGCAAGCGGGGGGCCCCCCAGCCGGAGAGGAGGCTTACAGGGCAAGGCCACCACGTCCCCTCCCCACCCCCAAACAGAGGGGCTGTCCCCCAGAGGCGAGGGAGAAGCCAGAGCGGGGGCAGGTCAGGGGTGGATGGAGAGGCTGGGAGCATTGGGCTGGAGTGTGACAGTTTGGGGAGAGCACGTCCCCCGCCAGCTCTGCTCCATCAGCCAGTAACCCCTGCAGATGAGTTCACCTCTGGGAGCCTCTGGCCACACCTGTAAAGGTGGGGAAAGCACCTGAGGTTAGCTGCTCGTTCCTCTCTGCCTCTTCTCAGTTCCGTCTCTCCTGCCAGAGGTCTCTCCCTGGAGGTGGCCCCTGCAGACATGCTCCACCCAGTAAGCAGTCAGAGGCAGCTTTGCAAACTGGAATAAGTCACTGTCTTGCCAACCCCCCCCACCCTCGGTGGTTTCCCTTGAACCTTGAATAAGTTCTGGCCCCGCCCTGCTCTTCCCGGGAGGATGTGAGCCCAGGTCATACTCTTGGTTTTTCTCCCCCTTCGAATGTCAGCTCCTCCAAGGACTTGCCCTGTCACATCACCACCACGCCCGGCCCATACCAGGTGCCTGATCAAATGCATTTGCAGAGATCACTCTGTCTTTTGGGGCTTCAAGTCAGACTCTGTTCACTGGATCTAGAGCTAGATGCAGATCTAGGAGGCTGCTCCTCCAGTTCAGTTTTGGGGACCCTGGGTCAACCAGCCAAGGCCAGACGTCCTGCCAGTCACACTACACTGCTGCCTATGCGTTACGCGAACCACGTCCACTTCATCTCTGCCACCCAGGATCCTAACGGCCCCGTGGCATTCAGGCATCCCAGTTCAATGACTCTGAGGTGACAGGCAGGCCCCCTGCTGGCTCTCTCAGGAAACGTGCCTGGACACGCAGGCCCGCACATAAACACTCACACCTCCTGGTACACCGGGAAGCGGGGGGCATCGTTTCATGTACAGCCACAGTCTGTGCGGCTTTGAGCACCTGCTGTGGCCTGAGCAAGGGGCCGTCCCAGGTGCAGAGGGGACTGGAGTGGCCAGGTACTGGTGCCCACGCCTTGCCCTCAGCTCATCCTCACGCTGATCCTGCAAGGTGGGCATCACCATCACCCTCACCTTCCAGGAGTGCCTGAGGTCGACAGAGGGAGGTATCTGGCCATGCGTCCAACGCACGTCTATGAGGCACCTACTGCACCTGGCACAGAGCAGGGCTTGAGGACAGCTGGGAGGGAAGAGGAGCCGGGGAGGCCTTGCCCTCTGCCCACCCCATGCCCGCAGGGCCCCGTCGGACCTGTCCCCCCAGACACACCTGGGAACCTGCTGTGGTTGGGCTGTCGGGGCCTGGCCTTAGTCGGGGATATTTGAAGACCTGCTGCCAGTCTGTGCTGGACAGATCTGGAGCTCCGGGTGCCCTGCACCCTCTAGGGGGGATGTGGGGACAGAGGCAAGGGTCTGGGAGCAGTTTATCCTCGCCCCCCACGAGGATCTCAAAATCACCCCTCCCCCATCTCCCCTGGGCCTGGGAAGATGCATCAGATATCAGTACAGCGGCAGACTCCGCCCCTCCCCTAGCCCCTGTGGCCTTCCTTACTCTTGGACCTGCCTAGTTTTCCTGGTACAAATGGAGAAACAGGCCTGGAAAGACAATGTGAACTGGCCAAGATCTAGGTCTGGAAACTCCCAGGACTGTGCTCTGTCCTCTACTCCACGCAGCTGTCTTAGCCTCAGTGTCCGTGTTCGGGAAATAAGAGGGACCCAGACAGGGAGGCTAGGGCCCTGCCTCAGTGCTTTGAGCAGGACGGTGGGGTGTGCAGTGGGCGGCTGGAAGGTGGCTGAGGTGTCTGTGGGGCGGCTGGAAACCACTATGCACTGTCTCCGCCGCGTGGGTGCGCGCACGTGTACGTGTGTGTGTGTGTGTGTGTGTGTGCACACGTGCTCACCATCTACATGTCTGCTGCGATCCACGTGGGCTTCATTGAGGAAGAGACCAGGTGCTGTTCCTGGAGCGACATCCTCAGTCCACGACGAGAGGGTCCTTATCTTTTTAATTAAAAAAAATGTTTGGCCACGCCGCACTGCATGTGGGATCTTAGTTCCCCAACCAGGGATCGAACCCGCACCCCCTGCAGTGGAAGCGAGGAGTCCTAACCATTGGACCACCAGGGAGGTCCCGAGAGGGTCCTTAGAGATCAGTTGAGCGCCCCCTGGGACAGCCTGGTCCGTGCAGGCCCCCTTCCAGCATGGATCTCGGGTGCAGGGGCTGCTGGGTAGAACACACCTGGCAGAGCAGTAAACAGAAGACCAGCCTTTAGATATGCCCTCAGGCATGTGGGCGGCTGGCTGGGGCTGGGGCACCTCTTAGCGGCCTGTGGAAGGAAGAGGGGGTACCACAGAGGAGGAGGAGAGAGCAGAGAATGGGTAGGTCTCAGCGTAGCCCTGGGGTTCCTAGAAAGGGCGGGAGGGACATGGACTCCAGTCCTAGCTCTGCCATTTACCAGCTGTGTGACCTTGGGCAAGTCACTCCACCTCTCTGAGCCTCAGTTTCCTCATCTGTAAAATAGGGAGTGAAGACAAAGAACTCTCCTTTCTGGGCTGCTGTGAAGATTAAATAAGACACAGCACTTAGCCCAGGAGTGTCTGGCACACAGTGAGTACATAGTAAATGCTCTGGCTCCCGGCTCAAGGCCAAGCCTCCGGGCAGCCCCACACCAACCATCTCGCATTTCTGGGGCTCCTATTTAGAGCACCCCACTTCTGAGACTTAAGCTGATCCTGTATTTTAACTGAGCAAGGGTCCAGGGTAAGACTGGAGCCCCAAGCATCTGCTCCCAGGCGGCTGTCCACCTCCTGACCCCCTGGGCCCGGGCCAACAGGACTTGCATTTACCCAGTGCTGACCTCCTGGGCGCTGCATTGGGGGGGCTCACATGCGCTGAGGTGGGCGTCATCAACCCATTTCACAGATGAGTCCAGAAGACCCGGGAGGTTGAGCAGCCCGTGAGATGTGACCAAGCTAGGAGGGCACTTCACAGCCCGTGCCCCCGGGGAGCCTATGGCATGGGGGCCCCTCACACAGGACTGGCCAGTCTCCAGGGGGTGCGTCCCTCTGGGCAGCCTGATGGGGGTGTGTTGGGCAGGACCCCCGTGTTAAGTACTGGCTGGCGCACAGATTCACAGTTAAGCCGAGTAAACATTTGCAGCCATTATGGCAATTGCCTTCGATCCTGTGTCCTGCTGTGGGAGAGTCCCGCTTACGCACGCATTCTTAAAACCCGCCTCTTCTCTCACACGTCTTTAATAATTCAGCTCCCCACACAAACCCGAAAATGCCAACTCAGGGCCTTCCTCCCCACTCTGGGCCTTCTCTCGTCCTGCTTGCCAGGGGGGAGGGGGCCCTCACCCGGGTTCTGCCGCAGACCCTGCCCCCCTGCCTGGCCTGCTCTCACTTCGGGGAGGGGCCCAGGTTTCCGGTGTTTCCCCCGCTCCGGCTGCTGTGGCCACAGGGAGGAGCAGCTCGAGCTGCTGAGCTGCAGGGCTGAGCTGGGAGGGGCAGGAAGGTGCGGCTACAGCCCTGCAGCGCTGAAGAATGGAGGGGAGGGGCGAGGACACCAGCTTTCTTGGGGTGACAGGGGAGCCCATCCTGAATGGGTCCCTGGAAAGGCCTCAGGCCAGAAACTGCTCTGGCCTGGGCCTGGGGGCTGCGGGTGGAGTCAAATCAATATTATAGCATCTCCGGGCCAGGTCTCCTGGGCTGGGTTTCCCGGCTGGCGGTGCTCCCCAGCGCCCTCTGGGGGCCATCTCCGTAAAGGGGGACTGGGGGGCTGCACTGGATCCCATCCCTGCCTGGCTGGGCGACCAGGGGCTACTAGAAACACCACTCTGAGCTCTACGTCCCTTCTTCCTCGAGGTCCAGCCAAGTTGACACAGGGGTGCTAAGGAAGAGTTACCTGATCCCTCAGGCAGAGCGTCTGCCCAGTGAAATCCTCATGGCCACTTGGGCCAGGCCCGGCTGGGCTGGACACCATGGCGGGAGCAGCAAGGAGGGAACCAGCGGTGGTGGCCTGTCCTAGGCCAGCACCCGCCGCTGCAGAAGAACAACTGGGCCAGGGCTTCCCATCCCGGCGAGGTCTCTGGGCTGGTGCTGCTTCTGTGTAACCTTCCAGGACCCCCTGCCCTCCAGCCCCAGGCCAGGCTGAGAGCATCCCGTTGTATTTTCACTCTGCAAGCCCCCGAGTTTGTTTACCAGGTGCTGTCCTGGGCCCTGGGGACACAACAGGGAACTAGACAAATCAAAATCCCCCTAGAGTTTATAGGATATAAAATGAGATTGATAAGTAAATGATAGTTAGAAAAGAGTAGGGCTATAGAAATTACACAGGGCAGGGAAGATGGATAGGGGCTCCCAGGGCAGGGCTTGGAGGGAACGTGACATTTGAATACAGACCTCAGGCGGTGACAGAAGAGCCAGAGGGGAAGCTTTCCAGGCAGAGGGACGGCCAGGGCCAAAGCCCCAGGGTGGAGGCAAGCTGGTGTGTCTGTGGAACAGAGAGGTGGCCCATGTGGAGATGCTAAGAGAGCCTGGGGGCAGATGGCGAAGCACCCGTGCGCCCCTGTGGAGGCTCCAGCTGTTCGTAGGAGTGAGGTGGAACCCAGGGGTTTGAGCAACGCAGTGCCAGGAGCTGCCTTCCGCTCTGAGCTGCCCCTCCAGCTGCTGGTGGAGAATAAGCCGCAGGGGCTGGGAGGGAGGCTGGGCTGTGCGATCACCGGTCACCAGGCACCACGGGTTGGGGCAGGGTGGAAGTAGCAGAAGTATGAGAGGCAGGCGGGTCCTGGAGGCATTTTGAAGGTGGAGCTGAAAGGATTTACCGATGGACAACTTGTAGAGTGTAAGAGAGAAAGAGAGGAGTCCAGGATGACGGATGGGTCAAGGGTTTTGTCCTGAGCATCTGGAGATCTGAGCGCTTATTTACTGTGGTGGGAAAACGCTCCGTTTCCCCATTGGGGGTGGGGCGCGGTAGCTCGGCTCCACTGTGTTCAGTTTGAAACATCTAAAAACATCCCACCGGAAGTATTGAGTAGGCGTTTGGTAATTGGCATATGAGAGAGGTTGGCACTGGAGAGAGAAAATTGGGAATCATTAGCACAAAGATGGGATTTAAAGTTGTAAGACTGGACGGAGGTTGTTCAGGGCGAGCCAGGCACCAACGCCAACGCTTAAAGGTCTCTGGCTCCTGTGCCCACCCCCTGAGCTTGGCCCCTGGCATCTGCAGAAGGGTTCTCTTGTTCATTCTATCCAGAAAAGCGCTTATCTGTGTTCCAGACCTTCATTTTGTGCTACACATTGGTTGGGATGAGGGCCCCCAGCTTTTCACATGCTTTTTGGTCTAGAGGTGGACCCCCGAACCAGCCGGCCAAGTAGTGGAGGGGAAACCCCACGGGCAGGCCAGGCACCAGGCCCAGGCTGGGCCAATGACAGCCTTTCTCGGATTTTTTGACAGTGAGTGGCCCCAGGTCTGGAACAGAGAGGCTGTGACTTACAGGCCTGGTGTCTTCTAGTAACCAAATATCACGCCACGCGGAAGAAGCCATTTGGGGAGAGTAAGGCTGATATGCAGAGTCGGAAGGTGAGACCCAGTTTGAGCCCATGTGTCTGGTCATTCTTGTCCTTTCTCTTCCTGCAGTTTGGTTTAAGGGCCGATAAATCCCTTTGCTGAGCAAGTTCGATCAAGGGAACCCTAATACAGCATCTCAGCAGTCAGATGGAGAGAGGAGGCATGGACAGGGGAGCCAGGGATGCCCAGAACACAAGGGAAAGACCGACTCTCCTAAGCTCTGGACAGATTGCCCGGAGCCAAGCCTAAGAGTGGCATGTGACACACCAGTGGTCACTGAGGCCGGGGCAGCCTTCACTGGGAGAACGTACTGGTGATCCCATTGTACTCAGAGTCCACTGTTTTTTTTTTTTTCCCACTGTTTTAAGATATACATAAGGCCCATCTTGGTTCATTTGGGTTCCCGACAGAGGTCTGACTTTCCTTGTTTGTTAATTTCCTCCACTAAGAATCAGGGAGACAATGAATATATGGATTAGGTTCATTTGCAGGTAATGGGGGTCATTTGGGGGTTGAAGGCTCAGGGGTGCTCCCTTCCCATTCTGGGCTCAGGCCTTTACAAGGTCCCTTGTTTGGTGCATGCTTAGCAATGGATAAACCAGACTGCACGCAACTGGAGAGCTGAACCGAGGTGGGCATCTCCGCTCAGGGCCCGGCACACACCAGGGCTCGGCAAGTGTCGCCTTCATGAGTTTTTCTCACAAACCTCAGAGAGGTGGGAGTTACTGAGATCTAGCTCCTATTGGTTTACGTGTTGGTTTACTGGGCTGAGACAGCACGCTGCATATATACTTCCAGCTCTCCTAGAAAGGCAGAAAAGAGAGCCAGAAAAGAATGAAGAAGGGGTACCCTCAGTGGGCCAGAAATTATGAGGAATCCCCAAAAGGCAGAAGGCAGGTGGGATCACACTGAAGAGGGAAACCACCGAACAAAGGGACATAGAGAGTGCCGCAGCCTTTGGACTTGGGCGGGGGCAGAAGGGGTACAGAAGTAGCAGCATCCCAGTGAGGACCGCCCCTACCACTCGTCTGTGTGTGGAGGTGCCCACACCAGACCAGAGCTAAGTGTGGGCATGTGGACCTGAGAAGCAGAGCAGTTGCCCGGGGTGACTGGCAATGCCCAGGGAGCACAGGGATCCTAGTCCCAGAAGATGGGCCGTGGGTACACCCCATGCTCTGCCTACCCCACCTGCCCCATCCTCTCTGCAGGGATGGGTCCATACGCGCTTTACAAGCAGATGTGGACGCATTCCCGAGAGCCACCCAACATTTGAGGAAAACCAACAACATCAAAGAGAGGCGTTAAGCTCAATGAAATGAAGATAACACAGAGTTACTAAGACCAACGAGAGAAAAAGTATAGAACAGAATGAGTATAATTAATATTCTCAGAGATCCGGGAAGAGGTTATCTGCATACAAAAGCATCAACGATCTTAGAAGTGAAACTATAATTGCTGAAATGTAGAAAATGTCGTAGATGGGTTGAATAGCAGAATGATTACCCTAAAAGGCAAGGCACTGTAGCCTAGAATTTCTATCAAGTTATATATACTAAAAGATAAAGAGATGAAAATATGAAACAGAATTAAAGGTCATGGAGGAGATTTCAGTAGGTCCAATTTTCATCTAAAAGGAGTTCCAGAAAGCAGACATTGGGAAAACAGAGAGAAAGAACTATTAATAGAAAAATTCTGAGCATCATTTTATTTAATCTTCCCAACAATGCAGTGAGGAACCCAGAGGAGATGGGAAAGGGGCTTTTGCAGGTCCCCACTGCTAGGACGAGGATCTGCTCCCAGGTCTGCTTGACTCCAGAGCTGGGCTCACGCTAAGACACGCCGGCTACTCCCTACAAGCTTACACGGGAGAACAGTTTCTCCAGGTGTGGGCCATGGGATCTTAATATGTGTTCCGTGAAAAGGGTTCTGTTGCAAACACATTTGAGAACTGCTAGCAGAGGCGGTTTGATGAATCGATGGCCTCTTTATATTTTGAAAGCGATGTGGTGGCTAAGAGCCCTGGCTGGCTTTGGAATCATTCAGACCTGGGTTCTCAATGTTTCTCTGCCTCTTTCTTTTTTTTTTTTTTTTGGATGACGTTTGGGAAGACATTTTGCACCACCACCCTACCCTCCCACCCTGCCAGACCTCAGTTTTCCCATCTGTTAAATAGGAATCATAGTTACATCCCTGACATCCCTGGCTGTCTTCCAGGCTTTAGGGGCCAGAGGAAATGTTAGCTGTGAAACTGCTCCTAACGTATAAGATTGTACAAATACAAAACATCCCGTCTCCCGTGAGTTCTGTCCCTAAATCCTCTGTCTGCTTGCTGCTTCGGGCTATGATGGGCGGCTGTACAGACTCAACGTTTCACACACAATTTATTTGGACTCCAGTCTGTTCTTTTGGTAAGCATGTGAGTGATGAGAAGAGGCCAGGTTGCTCACTTCAGGGAAGCCCTGGGCGGCACCTGTCCTTGTGCCCTGGACACTGGGGTACAGCACAGGGCAGCCAGAGGCCCGTCCCTCCTGCTGCTGCAGTGGCGTGGGCTGTGCGTGCTCCCCCCACCCCCTCAAGCTGCTTCCAGGTTTTATTTATTTACAGTAAGTCCCCTATGTACAAACCTTCAAGTTGTGAACTTTCAAAGATGCAAACGTGCATTTGCACGTCCAATCACGTAAGTTAGTTCACGTGTCTGGCATACGTTTTCACATGCGCGCATCCTCTACAAGTGGTCGTGCTTTTTGGTCCTGTACTGTAAGATTAAAAATATTTTTTTTTTATTTTTTGTGTTTGTTTGTTTTTTATGTATTATTTGTGTGAAAAGTTTTATAAACCTATTATAGTACAGTACTATATAGCTGATTGTGTTAGTAGGGTACCTAGGCTAACTGTTGGACTTATGAAAAAATTGGACTTACAAATGTGCTCTTGGAATGGAACTCGTTCGTATGTAGGGGACTTACTGTATTTAGTTAGTTAATTAATTGAAGTACAATTGCTGTACAATACTATATAAATTACAAGTATACAATATAGTGATTCACAATTTTTTAAGGTTA
The DNA here is from genome assembly GCF_008692025.1 of Phocoena sinus. NCBI lineage: Eukaryota > Metazoa > Chordata > Mammalia > Artiodactyla > Phocoenidae > Phocoena > Phocoena sinus. The sequence goes on from NC_045775.1 coordinate 80,905,333, forward strand.
TGCCCCATTTATAGTTATTATAAAATAGTGGCTATATTCCCCATGTTGTACAATATATCCTTGTAGCTTTGTGTGTGTGTGTGTGTGTGTGTGGTACGCGGGCCTCTCACTGTTGTGGCCTCTCGCGCTGCGGAGCACAGGCTCCAGACGTGCAGGCTCAGTGGCCATGGCTCACGGGCCCAGCCGCTCCGTGGCATGTGGGATCTTCCCGGACCGGGGCACGAACCCGTGTCCCCTGCATCGGCAGGCGGACTCTCAACCACTGCGCCACCAGGGAAGCCCCCCTGTAGCTTATTTTATACCTAATAGCTTATACCTCTTACTTCCCTACGCTTATATTGCCCCTCCCCCCTTTCCTCTCCCCACTGGTAACCACCAGAATGTTCTCTATATCTGCGAGTCTGCTTCTTTTTTGTTATACTCACTAGTTTGTTGTGTTTTTTTAGATTCTACAGTAAGTGATATCACATACTGCAGTTAGAGTGGTAGCTGTAGAGAAGGCAGACCAAATGCTCCCTTGCCCTCAGGATGAAGCCCTGTCCCAACTCAAGCTTGACCCTGGGCCCCTGCCTGGCCCCGCCTCCTACTCCCCCCCCCCCAACCTCGGCCTCTGCTCACTACGACCACGCTACTGGCACCCCTTCAGTCCCACACCGCACCCACCCCTGCTCTCGCGCTGTGGGGCACTCTTCTGCCCTGGAGTTCCGTAGCCTGGCCCATCCGCTCCAAATTCTCCTCTCACCCTTCTTTGCCTTCATACCTCTACCTGGACACATCCAAGCTCCCTCTGGGAAACCTGCTCTGGGCCTCGAGTCTGAGATGGGAGCTCCTCTGATGTTATTTCTCCCATCGCAGTCTTTGCCGTGTCGATTATAACTGTTTCATTGTCTGTCTCCCCTCGAGAATGTAAGCTCCTTGAGGCCAGTGGCCGTGTCTGCCACATTTAATACTGTATCTTCCAGGCACAAGGTAGGAACTCAGTAAAATATATGTTGAATGGGTAAGCGCATGAAAGAAGACTCTTCTAACTCTGAACTCTCCAGATTGAAGGAAGAATCGAAAACCATTTTTCCTCCTCTGGGTCCAGCTAACAGACTCCTCTGGGCCCTGACCTCTCCTCCGTGATGGCCTCACAAGTACCCGCCCTTCGGCAGTCCAGCCCTATGAGAAGGAAGAATGCTTGGGTGTTTCCAAGGAACTTGTCAGTGCGCGTGTTCAGGTTAGAATCCCGATACTTCTGGAGAGCAGCACGCAGGGCAAGTCCTGCAGCCTCTGTTATTTGCAGTTGTGATTGGGGATACTGATGGGGGCGCTGTGAGGATTAAATGCCGTGATGTATGTCAGTGCCTAGCGCATAGTAAGCACTCAATAGATGAAGCTGCTACTATGATTATTATTACCCAATTCCCTCACTTCACTGAGCTCAGAGAGGAGGATGGACAGGTTGGGGCCACAGGCTGGAGGCAAAGGTTGGACTCAGATCCTGGACTTCCAGCTCCCAGTCTGGAGCTCTGGCTTCTCCCCTGCTGTTTTCCATCTCAGATCCCAAGTCATTCATCTGCATCCAGCTGACGCAGAGCATCTGTAATAAACATACCTCCCTGAGCTGCCAGAGGCCACCGCAGAAGACGAGAAACAGACACCAAGCATCCCAGATGGAAATTCCCCAGGACACCCTTGGGCCCTCAGCTCAAGTTCAAACAAAGAAATGCTTATGTCCAGACATCTTCACAGATCAGCAACAAGGATGTGACTTGAGATCACTTAGCATCGGTGTCATAAAGCATGAGGATTGATGACCGCCTGTGACTGGGGTGAATGCCAGGGGGAGCAAGCAGACTCTGAGTTGGCCATTGATGTTTCCCGTGTATCTTTTGCGCACAGGGCCCCAGCCTTAATTCAGCGCGGCGTTAAAATACCACGGCACTAGTTGTTATGTCCATGGAACCCCTCAGTGCAGAGAGCACTCTCACGTGCCTGGGCGCACCTGAGTCTCATGACAACATATGAGAGGGTGTCCTTGGGATTAAGGAATCCCCGACTTTGGAGATGAAGAACTGAGGCCCAAGGAAATGAGAAGCAATGTAACTTGGGTTACACAGCCCTAGATCTCCTGACCCACCATTACCCAGTCCTCTTGCCAGTACAGAGAGATGGGAAAGCCAAGTTCAGCCAAGAAATATAAATTTACCCAAAGAAACACAAATCAACATGGTGGACATTGCGTAATCTCTAAGGGTCTGAAGTGAAGTTGCTGAGAAGCGCTATGGATGGCCTTATCCATGTCATTCTGGAGCTGGTTGGTTCCCCTGGGCTGGAGCTGGGTAAGGTTAAGAAAAGACACAAGAAGAGATGAGAAGTCCTCCAAGTGACAGAGGGAATGGGAATTGTCCATCATGGTGGACCAGGGATAGGATGAGGGGCCCTGAGAACACGGTGCCCTCAAGCATCCCTCCTTCCATCACTCATTCAGTATTACTAGACTCTTGTAAACCCCTGGGACATTAGATGGGGATTTGGATATGCCTTGTATGGGGCTGGAGGCACGAAGACAGATCCTCTCCTTCTGACCAAGGGGGAATCAAACAGGTCACTGGGCAATCAAAAGAGAGTTTTCCCATAAGTAGGCAGTGAGGGGTCCACCATCACAGTGACACTTGGAGATGTGTGCACATGGTCAAGTAGCTCAGTTCTCTCATGCCTTCTAAGTCTTTCCAGACCATAAGAAGCGTGGGACCTAGAACTGCTTAATTAAGGAACAGGAAGTTCCTTTCGTCCCAGAGACCACTGGCCCTAATTCTGGTCTGAGATGCTGAGAGATCCCATGATTCCTGTGATGGGCAAAGACTTATTCCTAGAAGCTGGTTCCAACATGGGGAACTTCATCTCTTTAGTACTTCTTGTGGAACATGTCTACTGATGACAAATTCTCTGTTTTAAACTCTGAATGTCTTAATTTTTGCTGGGTATAGAATTATAAGTTGTCCTCTTTGAGTACTTTGAAAAAAGTGTTATTCCATTGTATTCTGGCTTCTATGATTTTTGTTGCAAAGTCTATCATCATTTGTACTGTTATTCCCTTGGATGTCTTTTTTCCTCTGGATGCCTTTAAGGTTTTCTCCTTATGTTTGGTTTTCAGCAGTCTGGCCATGACATGCCTAGCTGTGGTTTTCTTTGTATTCATTCTGCCTGGGTTTTGTTGAGCTTGTTGAAACTGCGTGTTGATATCTTTCATCAGTTTTGGGAATTTTTCTACCATTATTTCTTCAGATTTTAATTCTGTCCCTTTCTCTCTCTCCTCTTCTTCTGGGACTCTAATTACACATTTGTTAGGCTTTTTAAACTTTTCCCTTTGTCCCATATCTTCCTTATATTCTTTTCTGTTTTTTTTCTTGCATTCATTTTTCATCCATTCACACGTAATTATTGTTATGGTTGGATTTACCTCTGCCATCTTACAACTTCTTTTCTAATTGTCTCCTTTTTGTTCTCCCTTCCTCCTTTACTGACATTTGTTGTGTTAATTACTGTACCATTTAAATTCCCCTATTGATTTTTTTTTTTTTTTTTTTTTTTGTGGTACGCGGGCCTCTCACTGTTGTGGCCTCTCCCGTTGCGGAGCACAGGCTCCGGACGCGCAGCCTCAGCGGCCGTGGCTCACGGGCCCAGCCACGGGGCATGTGGGATCTTCCCAGGCTGGGGCACGAACCCATGTCCCCTGTATCGGCAGGCAGACTCTCAACCACTGCGCCACCAGGGAAGCCCTCCCCTATTGATTTTTAAAAATATTATTTTGAGTTACTTGCTTAGTGGCTCTTCTAGGGATTACAGTATACATTTTAATTTATCACAGTTTACTTCAGAATAATATTAAATTAATTCCAGTAAAATATAAAAATGTTCCTTCAATATTCTTTTTCTCTCTCCTCCTTTTATCATCACATATATTGTATCTATGCATGTTATAAGCCAAAGCATACAGTGTTATAATTATTGGTTTATGCAAACTTATGTCTTTTAAAGAACTTAAGAGTAGAGCTTTTTAAAAATATATTTATGCAGTCTTTTAAATTTATTCACATATTTACAATTTCTGGCACCCTTCATTTTTTTACTGTGGATTTAAATTGTTTTCTTTCAGCCTGAAGGACTTCCTTTAGTATTTCTCATAAGGCAGGTCTGATAGCAATGAATTCTCTCGGTCTCTGTTTATCTGGGAATGTCTTTATCTTCATTTCTGAAGGATAGTTTTGGCTGAATAAAGAATTCTCGGATGATAGTTTGTCTTTTCTTTCAGCACCTTAATTATGTCATTCCACTGCTTTCCAGCCTCCATAATTTCTGATGGGAAATCAGCTTAAATTCATATTGTTGTCTGTATATGATGTGTCAATTTTCCTTTGCTGCCGTTGAGCTTTTCTCTCTGTCTTTGTTTTTCAACTACTGACTATGATGTGTATAGGTATGGATATCTTCATGATTATATTTTGGATTATTTGAGCTTCTTGGATCTGTAGATTTATGTTTTTCATCAAACCGGGGGATTTGGGGCTAATATTTCTCCAAATATTTTTTCTGCTCCTTTCTCCTTCTGGGACTCTCATCACATATATGTTGGTATGTTTAATATTTGCCCACAAGTATCTGAAACTCTTTTCATCTTTCTTTAATGTTTTTTTCCTCTCTGTTCTTTAGTTTTGATAATTCCTATTAATCTGTCTTCAAGTTTACTGATTCTTCTGCCAGTTCAAATCTGCTATTGAACCCCTCTAACAAATTTTTAAATTTCAGTTCTTTTCATCTCCAGAATTTCCATTTGGTTCTTTTATATTTTCTATCACTTTATTGAGCTCTATCCCCTAAGTCATTGGTCACTTTTTCATTTACTTTTTAAGATATGATTTCCTTAAGTTCTTTGAATACATTTTAATAGCTACTCTGAAGCCTTTGCTAAATCTGGCACCTCGTGATACTCAGAGACAGTTTCTTTTGACTGCTTCTTTTCCTGAGTGTGAGCTGTATTTTCTTGTTTCTTGACACGACTTTTAATTTTCTGTTGAATACTGGGCCAGGCACATGTGCAGCTCTGTGTGGCAGATGGAATCAGCTTCTGTGGGTCACCTGTGTCGTCAGGGTTGAAGGCGGGGGGGAGACAGATGTGGGTTCCAATTTGTTCTTACCTTCATTTCCTGTCCTTGTTTTTTTTTGTTGTTGTTTTGTTTTTTTGTTTTTCCTGTCTTCTGGTGCTACTGACCTACAGCAACTTCAGGGATACGTAGAGGGAACAGCCTTCCATAGACTTCTTTACTGAACTGCCACAACTGTGAAAGGACTAGTTCTTATAATAAAGCCCTTACTCCAAATCACTCATGGTAGTTCTGCTTCCCTTGGCAAACCCTAACTGATACAAAATCCCAATTCTCTGTTAAAATTTCATCTTTTCATTCATTTCTTTTTCCATTTTTTAAAACATATTCATTATAGTTATTTTGAAGTCCTTATCTGCTAACTCCAGCATCTGGGTCATCTCTGGGTTGTTTCTGTTAACTTTTGTCCAGTTGTTTTTAGTGGTAAGGTAAGTCTGATACCAGCTAATCCATTGTGATTGGAACTTCCTTTTCTGCACTCAAGGGAGCTGAGAGAGGTAGTGGCATTTGTATGGTTAAAAAGACCGATGTATTCAAACTCACCCATGTTCCTGCTTGGTCTCTGAGTGTCATTAGGATGTGCAACAAATCCTTTCTCTGTAATAACAGAATCTACAGCCCTCAAATGGGCAAAGGACACTGTTCTAATTGTTTTACGTGTACTAATTTATTTTACCCTCACACTCACTCTGTGATATAGGTATTACCATTCTCATTTGTAGTTGCAGAAACTGAGTCATATTGAGGTTAAGTTACTTGCCTAAGATCACATGGCTAATAAGTGGAAAAGCCAGGATTTGAACCCATGCAGCCTGACTACAAAGCCTGCACTATTAACCTCTACACTTCACTGCCATTTAGAAACGATCTCAATTTTTTTTTACCATTTTGTTATAAATAGTAAGTTATGAGAAAATCACTGTATCGCTGTATCAGCAGCAGAGACTTAAAAGCGACAGCTTTTCCTCCCCAGCTGCATTTGGGATGTGCAGAATCTGTCGGCTTCATTCATTCTGTCAGTGAGGTTCCCTCCTGTCCAGACCTTCCGCCTCTCCTTCAATCCAGGCCACCCTCATCTTTCAGCCAAGCTCTCCTCTGTCCTCATCGTGGGCTTCTATGCCTCCACGGTTGTTCTTGGAGCAGCAGGGCCAGAGAGGAAAGGCAGGAAGGTAGGCTGGAGAGTGCTGATGACGATTGGGGGCCAAGAAAACCCACTCGACTACTGGGCTAGAGAGTGGGGCAACCTGGAGATAGTGAGGAACAGCAGAGGACAAACAGCTGGAGACCTCAGGTGGGGACTGGACCTTTAGAAGGAAGTTCTCACCTCGAAGACTGGCAAGGAAGAGGCCTCAAGGACAGGCTGGAGGGGAAGTGGTTGTGGGGCACGCAGCCATCTCTCTGTGGCACTGACTTCAAGCCCTGGCTCTGCCTCTTACCAGCTGTGAACACTTGGGGTACATCTCGTAAGCCTCAGTTTCTCCTCAGCTTCATGGAACAGAAAACCTAAGTAATGATGACTTAAATGAGACAGGGGTTTAGTTTTCTCAAGTAATGAGAAATCCAGAGGTAGGTAGTTGTTAGGTTTAATTTGGCAGCTCAAGTCAGCAGAATCCTGTATTCTTCTCTTGTGGCTCCCGGTACCGCCATCATAACCCCATTCCAGAAAGCAGGGGGGGAAGAAACGCAAAGAGGCCTATGTCTGTCCCACTCCCTTTAGGATGGTTTCCTAGGAGCCCCACCCAATGCCTTCTGCTTATATCTCATTGGCCCAAACTGAGTCACGTGGCCATCTCTAGCCACAAAGGAAGCTGGGAAATGTAGTGGGGTTTTTTGGGCAGAACACATGGTTGCCCCTCTACAAAATTAGGATTCTGTTAGAGAGAAAGAAGGGAAGAACAGATACTAAGTCTATGTAACCAGAAGTCTCTGCCACAAGGGTAAATGATGTTGTTTCCTCCATTGTTAGAGTTGATGTGGGGATGAAACCAGGTAATTCTCATAAAGCATTTAGCAGGTACCTGGCTCAGTGAATGGCGGTGCGTATTCTTGAACTTGTACTTTTATAATGGCCCATCTAAGGAATGTCTTCACAGGAGGCTGACTCCTCTGCAGACCGCTCACCAGGACCACCCATGGAGTGAGGGCTCAATAAATACCTGTGGCATTGACTTGTCTAAGCCCCACCCAAGGAGAGGCCTGTCAGTAGAGGCTGGTGAGACACAGCCCTTTTTAAGACTCTGCATTGGAGGAAATTGACTCTCTTTACTTAATATCTCTTTACTCAGAGGGTAGAGGGGTGAGACCTTGGGCCTTGGGCTTAGATACTATAAGGAGAGGGGTATTCATGCAGACACTGTTGCTTATTTGCCCGAATCTACCCCTTACCTTCTCCCTCTTTAGAGAGCTCTGGTTTCAGCCCCAGATTCAACCATGAGAAGAGCCGAGCCTTCTTCCCCGCCCCAGGGAGGGGTCCTGACTGATCTGAGCCATCACATTTGTATTAATTCGGGTAGCTCAGGTGCTGTAACAGTGAGACGCCCAAAACCCAGTAGCTTAAGAACAAAGATGTTTACTTCTCTCTCTTTGACCATCTTGAGCTCTGTGTTCAGGTTGGTCGGAGGCTCTGCTCTACACAAATATTCAGGTGCCTTCCACCTTGTGGCTTTGCCAACCCCTAGAGCTGTGTCACTGTTACATGGTTAAGGCTGGTCACCACCGCATATGGGCTCCAGCGGTAGGGTTGGGGAGGGGAAGCTATGCCCAGTGCAGTAAGGGCTCCACCCAGAAAGGGCGCACTTCACCTCTGTTCACATTCTGCTGGAGGGAACTTAATCACATTTCCAGGCCGTGGGTGTTTTGGAAATGCAGTCCCAAGCTCCATGTGTTCAGGAACAACTCTGTTTGTCACCACAGAGGGTAGAATGAATTTTGGTGGGGGACTGGCAGTCTCTGTCCCTGTTCACCAGCAAACACCTGTGCCCATCCTTCTTCCATGTCTATAGCACACTTCCTCCCAACGTAAGGGAGGTAAGGTAAGAACGGGAAACACACAGTAGACAGTGGTCCATTGCAACTCTCAAATCCTGCTAGATGGAAATTACAAATAGAAGTATCATTGCTGTCAGAACTCTCCCTATCCAAACTCAGGAACTGCACAGAGTCAGATAAATTTTTGAGCTGTCTTTCCTTCATGGACTCTCATGTTTGTTATCCAAAACTCAGGAATCTGATAGATTTGGATAACAAATTACTCATGACCTGAACTTGTTGCAGGAAGGGGGACCTCATCCAGGGCCCGAGAGTGGGCTCTTATCTAACACTTGGAAATGAATTGTCTGAGGACACACACGTGCTGACAAAGCAAAAGACTTTATTGGAAAAGGGCGCCTGGACGGAGAGCAGTGGGGTAAGGGAACCCACGAGAACTGCTCTGCACGTGGCTCGCAGTCTCAGGTTTTATGGTAATGGGGTTAGTTTCCAGGTTGTCTCTGGCCAATCATCTTGCTTGTGCCCATATTTGGTCTGACTCAGGGTCCTTCCTGGTGGTGCTTACATCTCTCAGCCAAGATGGATTCCAGCTCGAAGGTCTCTGGGAGGTTGGCAGGACATATTATGGGCTGATGTCTCCTTCCTCCTTTTGGCCCCTCCCGGATTCTTCCAGCTGGTGGTAGCTTGTTAGTTCTTTGTTCCTTATTGGGACCTCCTGTTGTGAGATAGCTCATGCAAGCTGTCATTATCGTGACTTGCCAGGGTGGGCGGTTTCAGTCAATGGTTCCCTAAGAAACTCACTAAAAATAACTCTCACTATCTGACTTCAGGAAACACGTACAATGAGGATTTGTATAGGGAGGATTCCTGGGCTACCTGCCCTGGCAGTGAAATGAGAAAGCTCAACCGGCCCAGTTCTGCTCTCTGAGACCACCTACCATGTCCCCTCCTCCAAGGTCCCAGCCTTACCCTCCAGGAGGACCTTCCCTCTCCATTTCCCATTTGTGTTCATTTGGCCACATTGGAAGTAGGTGTTGGGAGGTGTGCCCTCCTATGAGGCCATAGAGCTGCACAAGTTTTCTGCTAGTGCAAGTTGGGAGGCCCAAGAGTTATGGTAAGTCTTAATTAGACACAGGCTTTTGGGGACTAGGCTTCTGACCACAATATAATTCCCTCAAAGACTTGGTCAGTTTCTGATCCATTTGCTTCCAGTTGGTTCCTTGGTCAGTAACCATTGACAAAGTTCTCTTCCGAATATAGTTCTGACAGCTGCTCTATTTCTTGGCTTCCTTGTCCTACCCATCACTTCCTCTCACCTTTGTTTGGCTAAATGTTCGGCTGGTGAATCTTTATTTTTTTATTATAAATTTATTTAGTTAGTTATTTTTGGCTGCATGGGTCTTTGTTGCAATGTGCGGGCTTCTCATTGTGGTGGCTTCTTTTTGTCGCGGAGCACGGGCTCTGGGCGCGCGGGCTTCAGTAGTTGTGGCACGTGGGCTCAGTAGTTGTGGCTCGTGGGCTCTAGAGCGCAGGCTCAGTAGTTGTGGTGCACGGGCTTCGTTGCTCCACGGCATGTGGGATCTTCCCAGACCAGGGCTCAAATCTGCGTCGCCTGCATTGGCAGGCGGATTCTTAACCACTGTTCCACCAGGGAAGTCCCAGCTGGTAAATCTTAAAGGACCCTTGAAAGATGCTTTTTTGCACTTTTGTCTTCTGTTTGGTCCAAAAGCACTTTCCTTTTCCAGCCCTGTGAAGCCTTCAATATCTGGTATTTCCTTCTTCTCTTCCACTTCTACTTTCAAAACAGCCAACTTACACTTGATCTTTTTAAAAGTTTATTTATTTCTCCCTTAACAGCTCATGGTGAGTGGTCCAGATGGGTGGGAGGCTGTGCTCCATGTGGTCATTCAGGGAGCCAGAGCCCTTCCATCTTGTGGCACCATCCCCCCAGCCCCTTCCCAAGTTTGTCATGATCTACGTGGCTGAGTCTGGTCATCAACATGTCTGGGTTCCAGCCAGTGGGAAAAGAGAAGAGACAATGAGTAATAGACTTACTCACTGTCTTAAGTGAGTGTGCTCAAAGCAGCCCATCACTTCCACTGGCAAGAACTTAGTCACATGGCCACCCCTAATTGCAAAGGAGTCTGAGAAATGCTGTCACTATCAGGCAGCCATGTCCCTGGTTAAGACATTTTTTTACTGTAGAAGAGAAGAGAATGAGTTTTGATGGAGGGCTAGCAGTCTCTGCTACAGTGGTGGTCTCACTCCTCTTGCCAGCAGCTGATGTAGGGATGGCATGTGAAACAATTCCAGCCAATGAAACATGAGGGATTGTTCATGAGAAGCTTAATGGAAAAGTTTTCCTTGCTGTAAGAAAGAGACATAGGAAGAGATGGTCCCTTCTTTCCCAGGACGTTGTCATGTCGGGGTGTGATGTCTGGAACTAGGCATTCATCTTGTGATCATGAGGTCAATACACTGTGGATAAGGTAGATGCTCTGTGGCTGGCAGTGTAGGTGGACACAAGATCCCAGATCCTTAAATATACTGCTGGATCTGAGCTGACTGCCCCTGGAGACAGCCTCCTACTGGACTTCCTGTGTGTGACATGCTATAGTTCCTTATAGTTTAAGCTAATGAATGGAGCTTTTCTGTTACCTGTGGCCATAAATCTCTCACATTTCATCTGAAGCTGGGCTGGAACAGAGCTTGAGTGGATGGGTTCTGTGTGGCCCCACGGGTCTGTTTGATTGCAGCGCTTGGGTGATGCTACAAGGCAAAGAGAACTGGTCGTGGCTCCGAGGAAGCAGGCTCCTTCAGGAACAAGGTCCCTCGTGTGTGTTTTTGGATTCTTTCACATCCATCAGCTTATCAGATGCTCATAGCTCATAGTGTGACCGGCAGGTAAATGTCAGCAAGTTACCCCATTTTGCAAGAAGGAAAGGAAGGCTCAGAGAGGTGGTATGCCTTGGCCAAGTCTGTTAACAGGCTAGGGTTGGAACTAGGGACTTGGCCCTGGTTCTCCTGGACTCCCAGTCTAATGCTCTTGCTAGTGACACAGGACACCCTCTGCTGTAATAATTGGAGAAAAGGCATCGTCTGACATTTTGCAAATACTCATACGAGGCAGGTAATACCCGTATCTTCAGGAATGTTACAATCTAGTGGGAGAGCATAAACAGATAAATCAATACACAAATAAATATCTAAGTTCACACTGTGATAACTGCAAAAAGGGAACGGGATGGGGGCCATGTAGAGACTAATAAAGGGGAGGAGGGCAGGGAAGTCACCTCTGCAGATGTGACATTAAGCTGAGAACCAAAGGACGAGTAGGATGTGTGTAGGGGAGGAGGAGGAAGGGTACTACAGCTCAGGGAGGAGCCTGCACAGAGACCTGGGGATGGGAGAGTCCTGGTACCTGCAAGTGTGGCTGGGGTCACGTGAGCAAAGGAGAGGAGGAGGAGCCTGACCACATGGGTCTACAGGGACAGGGTGGCGTTGAACTAAATTCACAGGCTCTGGGGCTCCCCTGGCGGCGCAGTGGTTGAGAGTCCGCCTGCCGATGCAGGGGACACGGGTTCGTGCCCCGGTCCGGGAAGATCCCACATGCCGCGGAGCGGCTGGGCCCGTGAGCTATGGCCGCTGAGCCTGCGCGTCCGGAGCCTGTGCTCTGCAATGGGAGAGGCCACAACAGTGAGAGGCCCCTGTACCGCAAAAAAAAAAAAAAAAAAATCACAGGCTCTGGAGCTGGACTGCTTGGGTTCAAATCCTAACGCTGTGGTTTATCAGCTGTGTGCCCTTAAAGCATTAACCACTCTGTGCTTCAATGTCTTCCTCTTGCCAAGCCCCTGCCTTATCGGGATGTGTGAGGAATGAGGGACATGAGCTGTGCTGAAGTGCCTGGTACACAGCAAGTGCTCAGAAGATGTCCGCTGCTCTTATGGGGTTTGTTATGGATTTTGGCCTTTGTTCTGTGAGTGGTGGAAAATGCATTCATCGGGACCATCTTGGTTGCAAGGGACAGCAACCCAACTCACACTGGCTTAAGCAACAATAGGAGGATTTATTGGCTCCTCTAACTGAAAGATATAGGTTTGAATGTGCCATCAGGCACAGCTGGATCCAGGCACACGGTATTGTGTGCCGGACTCAGTTTCTTTCTCTCTACATTTTGCTGTGCTTTCTCATGAGGTGACTACATTCTCAGGCTCGTTGGCCTCACATGGTGGCGGGGTGGCCACTTAGCTGCCATAGTAAGAGAGAGTGCTTCTCCCCTGCTTGTCCAGGGCCAGTCCCACGAGGTCTCTCATCATCCTGGCTCCCATCTGGTGCCCGTCCCTGAACCAATCACATGGTAGCAGAGGGGTGTTGTGGAGCAGGAAAAGAGGAACTGATGCTGATCGACCAGTCATATCCCCAAACCCCTGAAATCACTGGCCTGAGGCTAGCAGGGGCAGGGGGTTCAACAAAGGAAATCAGGGTGCTGTTACCAAATCAGGGGGAGGGATACCAAGCAGGCAAACACAACCAGTGTTGACTCCAAGAGCCACTGGGGATTCCCAAGCCAGGGAAGGATGGGACCTGGCATTCACCTAGAGATGAGCATTCTGGCTGCCGAATGGAGAAGAGATAGGAGGACAGAGCGGAGGTGGGGAGAGGCATTGGGGCAGCGGGTGATGTCGCGAGTACAGGGGAGAGGGACGATGGCGTGGCTGGGCCGGTTGCCACTAGGAGCAAAGATGGATGAGAAAGAGGCACGGTGCCAGAGCTAGGTGACGGACTGGGCAGGAGCGGGGACAGGCAGAGCCCCGTCTAAGAGCCGGGGGTCTGGCCTGAGCAGTTGAGACAGGGAGCTTGAGGAGGGGCTGGGGTGGGGCAAGACTGAGTGTTCGGCTTTGGCTGAGCTGCATTTGAGGAGCCCTGGGACATCACGGGGAGGAGTCCTAGAGGCATTTCTTTGGCCTGTGGAATTCTTGTCTGGTTGTTATGAAATATGAGAAGGATGAATAAATGGCATAACGCCTGCTCTGCCCAGTAGAATGCACTAGAACCAAGGGAGGCCTGCCCTCCAGAGAGTTGGGACAGGAATAACTAACTTGCTGGGCTGTTTGCAGGCAACGTGTCCCTCTAAACAGCATGTGTCCGTCCCCATTCCTCCCTTAAGAGTCGAAAGACCTCTTGAAATCCTTGGGCAGCTAGGTGATCAGCAACAGCAGGCAGGCGGCATCCAATGAATGTTGGCCAAACTGACAGTGTCCCCGCCCACAAGAGCGGCGGGGCAGCGCGGACGACACGGAAGATGTCTGGGCTGACAGCTGAGACACACAGCGCAGAAGGTGTGGCCCACGCAGCGGAGGCCTCGCGGGTTCAGGGGAGAGAGGGTTAGTGCAGGCGGTTGGTGGTGTGATCCGGGCTGGTTTCCTGGAGGCAGAACTGGAGTGGCATCAAAAATATTCCAGGCCACCCCCCCCCCAAAATTCCAGGACAAAGGAAAACCGTAACCTGAGGCATCGGGGTGCAAGCCTAGGTTTAGAGGGCACCCTACCCAGCTCCAAAGCAGCTGGGTCTCTGAAACGTTCTAAGTTAGATCAGGACACCAGTGCCTCAGGGACCTCCAGCGAGGGCTCAGGGCCCTCCAGGCTTCCCTCGTCATCGAGGAAGAGCCAGTGGCTCCCTCTTATTTCTCTACATCTGTGGCAGCCCTCAGCCCCCTGCCCTGCAGAGATTTCTGTGTCTGTGCCCCTCCCCTGAGCCTGCCTCTCCCCCAAGGCAGGGAGCTGGCACGGAGCACTGCCGACACCCAGCTTGCCTTTGGGGAGTGGGGGAGGGGTGAGTGCATGCCAGGGCAAATTCCGCCCTGGGGGGAGCTAGAGGCAGCTGGGAAAGGCCTGGCCTGGCACTTCATGGGTGTGGGGGAGGAGGTATGGGACTTGGGGGATTGTCTGCCAGCTCCCCTCTCTAGGTCCTGGGCAAGAGGAGGTGTGACAGGTCTGCCAGCACAGCCTCAGTGGACCTAGGTTGGCCCCAGAGCTGGCAGGCCCCGGGCTACTGAACAAGCAGGGGAATCAGCTTCCCATCCATTAGGCCCCTGGCCCGGGCTGCCAAGGCCGAGCGGACATTCTGCTCTCAGCCCCGGTATCCACTTAGGCGTCGTTAATATTTTACGCCGCAGAGCCAGAGATCGATGTCTCGTTTCTAGCTCAGTGTTTATGGGCAGTCACTGAAGCTTTCACAGGGGAGATGCTCGGGAGCACCAGGGGAAACTGAGGCAGGGAGCAGGGCTGGCAGCTCAGGAGGACCCGTCCCCGTTGGAGCCCGCGACACATGCCAGTCCTCGTCTTATTCAATCCTTTACAAGCCCCTGGAGAGGTTGGATTATCACCCCCGTTTTACGGATGAGGAACAGGCTTAGGGAGGTTTCGCATCGCTGGGCTTTTAACCAGGCTGTCGAGCGAGGACTGGTGGGAACGAGCTGCGACACAGGCTAGATCTTGCTCAGCACTTGAGTGTGTAAGTTAGATGGCTGGAGGCTTTTTAACCTTTCTAGACTTTTACACACAAGCAACTCATGGGCTCTAACAGAACCACATCCGCCTGCAATCGTTAGCATCTCTACTTAGACCTCTTGCCTTTGGTCAGTGGAGACGCACCACATGCCCACTTAAATGGAATTGAAAGCTGTGCATTTACAGTTCTTTAAAAATATCTCCAATAACTCAGTCTTTTCACCAGGTGCGTTAAATAGTGAGGTTGAACTGCACAGGCGGAAAGAGACGTCACAGCCTCTCCCTGCTTCAGCTTCCACCAGGAGCAGTGCGGTTTCCTGGGAAAGCATCTGCTCTGGCATCCAGCAGGCCTGGGCTGCACCTATATCCCCTTCCATAATCCACCCTCTAGGTCTCGGTTTTCTCACCTGTAAAATGGGGGAAGAGGAATGCCCACTGGGGGAGCCCTTAAGGATTACAAGTAAAGCTAAAGGCTTGGCTCGCTTGCAGCTCCTGCGGGGCCCTCAGCGGCGCACGCGGCGGTTTCCCGCCGTGCCCTGCCCTGGGACCTGTCCCCTGCGCCTGGGACGCAGTACACTCTCAGTATTTGTTGAATGAATGACAGAGTGGTAGTAGAGGCTCCATAAATGGAAGCTGCTATTGTTCAGGCCCCAGGTCCAAACAGGGTTAACGCTCACAAGCGCGGTACGGGGCTGGATTTCCCCCTCCACTAAGACAACAGAGAAAAGGAGAACTTGATGTTCACAGCAGCGCACGCTTCCAGCGCCTGGAGTCTTGGGGCTGGTGAGGACACCGCGGTGCGGAGCGCCCGCTGGAGGGCAGCAGAGAGTCACGGCTCCGGCCCTCAAGTCCCGGAGTTTGGGGGCTTGGAGGATTCCGGGCCCCGCCCTGCCACGCCCCCTCCTCTCCCCTTCCTCTCTCCTTCCTTTCCGCGGCTTTCCTTTTCTACCCAGTGACCCCGGGCTGGAAGAAATCGATCCACAACGATTTAGCACTCCCTTGCGCTACCCGCGCGTAGCACTTGGCATCCGCTCAGCTCTTTCCCACAGCCGGAAAGGCAGGCACCCGCCCCTCTTTGGGGAGGAGGAGGAGGAGGCGGCGGCAAGTCCGTGACTCGACCAAGGTCACGCAGCAAAGTCAGAATCTGAACTCAGCTCCATAGACTCTAATGCCAAAGCCCAACTCTCTCCTAAAGCCTCGAGCGCATGCGGGTTTCCTGAACTTTGGATACCAACTTTTCCATTTTCAGCGGGGGCCAGACGCGGGCCAAGTTCAATCTCGGGCCTTGGAATGATGGTTGTGGGAAATACCCTGGGGCGAGAGGGCTTCCCGGATCCTCCGAAGGCCAGCTCTGCGCTGGCCCGCCGGGCGGAGATTGGCGGTGGCCAGGCTCAGTGCTCCTCCGCCAGGAGAGGGGAGCCCCGACTCCCCACTGGGAGCGGCGCTGCGACTCCCTTCCTCTCCGGCCCCGGCCCCCTGCCCAGCCACTCGGCCCCACCCTGCACGGGCGGTTCAGTGAAACCGCCGACCGCGCGGCCTCCCGGGGGCTGGCCGGGTAGCGGTGGCTCGGAGCCAGACTCCGTCTGAGGGCTGGCCCGTGCGGGGCGGGGCCGCCTCCCTCCGCCCCTTCCCGGGCTGGCGCGGGCTGGGGGGGGCCGCAGGGGACTCCTCCCCGGGTGGTCGCCGCGCCTAGGCCAATGAGCGCGCCGGGAGCCGCGATGGAGGCTGGGGCAGCCGGGAGCGCCCGGGAGCGCTCGGGACCCCCGCAGACCCCGCGCCCCGGAGCCCGTGAGGCTGGAGAGGGGGCGAAAGAGGCGCAGCGCCCGCGCCGGGCATGGAGGCACCTCTGGCCCGCGCCGGCTGCCCGAGCTGCGCTCCGCGCCGCCGCGCCTCGAAGTTTGCCGGCTGACTTGGAAAGTTGCGCTCTGCTCGGCCGCCGCGCGGGGTCCAACCTCCTGGCCGGTCCCAGCTCGCCGCCGCCGCCGCCGCCCTCCGCGGGGCCCCGGCCCCGCCGACACCCGCAGCGCCGCCTGCCTGGGGCATGTGAGCCGCCGTCTCCCCTAGAGGCCGGGCAGGCTGCACCGGCCCCTGTGCCTCCAGAGGCAGCGCGCGGGCGAGGGGCACGCCCCGGCCCCAGGTAGCCCGGGCCGCCATGGGCATCCAGGGCATGGAGCTCTGCGCCATGGCAGTGGTGGTACTGCTGTTCATCGCCGTCCTCAAGCAGTTCGGCATCCTGGAGCCCATGTCCATGGAAGGTAATGCACGGCCACCCGCCCCTCCGCTGCCCTGCGCCGGGGGCCAGCGGTCAGAGGGGAGGGAACAGCACTTGCGCTCCGGGGTGCGGGTTCCCGGGTCCGGCGAGGAGCGGCCCTCAGGGACGCTGCGCTCCGCGGCCCTGCCCGCCTCGGCCGCCGCCCCCTCCCGGCTCCGGGGGGCTGGCCTGGGACTAAGGGGGCAGAGAAGGCTCGGGCTCTGAAGAGTTCCAGAGGGGATGGAGCCGCGGCGCTTGGGGTGGGTGTGAGTGAGATGCTGGTGACACCTTGAGAGGGCACCCCTGGCTGTCCTAGGCCCGCCGGTCTTAGCCGCCCCCAGTGAGCACGGCCGGCTTGGCCGCCCGGTGGTGGGGGGTGGCACAGGGTGAAGATTACAGGAAGGACCCTCAGCCCAGGGCATCAGGCTGCAGCAGCGAGTAACATAAAACCTCTGCTGAGTGATGGGCCGTTCCTTCGACTCTTAGCCCACAGTCCCCTTCCCCAGGCAAGGCTCAGGGATAAGTAACCAAACCCTCAGGCGCCACGTTTGGGTCTCAATAAAATATTAACTGAGGAGACAGACCTACTCTTAACTCAGCCACTGATGGCTTCCCTGAGACCCCTGACAGGGACCCTTAGAGTTGCTTCCCAACCCTAGGTACCTCCCTCCCACTTCTGGGCAGGTTAGAAGGAGCCCCTCCAGGGCACACCCATTGTGAAGGGGACCTTGACCCACCAGGCCTGTAACTTATCCTCTGCGCCCTGACCCTCTGGACTGTGGGGAAGGGCCAGCCTGTCCTGTTCCTGTCACCTGTGTGCCCCTGCTGTCCTCTCAGAGGAGGATGGGCATCCTGCCTGCCTCAGCACTCTGCTGACCTTGCCAGGCTCCAGCTCCTGGGACTGAGACCCAGAGGCCCAGAGAGGGGAGGAGGAAGAACCTGTCCTTGCCGCTGGACTACCCCACAACCCCTCTCTCTGGCCTAGGGATGCGCCCCAACCCCCTGCAAACGGCTGCTGAGGGCAGGAAGGGGCCCAGGGCCAGGAAGCAAGGCCCGGCTCCATTCAGAGCCCAGGGCTGGTTCTTTACCTGAAGTCCACGGCCATGTGCCCTTCAGAACCCACTGGGCGGCATCACACCTTTTGTGGGTGAGTTCAGGAGGCCGAGAGAGAAGGGACTTGCTCAAGGGGGTTCTGAGAAATGCCACCTTGAACTTCACATTTTAGTTGGGGAAGAAAATTGCCCAAACTGGGCCTGCACTTGGCTGGATGGATGCTGACCCTGGCAGGAGGAATCTATGACAGGTGACTCCATAGGCAATGCAGGTAGGGGTAGGTGGGCATCCCACACCGCTGTGCTTGAGGACCCATGTTTCCTGGGGGCACTAGCCTGCCCACTATCCCCTATCCTTTCCCCATCTGGAGACTGCAGTGGGGTGGTTGGTACTCGGGAAACCACTACATTGCTCTTTCCCCATTTCCTGGGCCCTCCTGGGACCACCAGAGGCCAGGGGGCAGCAGCCAGGCTCACTCTACTTAGTACTACAGACCCTTCTTAACCGAGCCCACCATGCTCACAGGTCTGGCAGCCTGAAGTTTCCCTTTGTGATTTCTAAGGAGAAGGGATTTCTTTACAGGGTGGATTGGATGTGCAAGACTATGGATGGTTTATTCAACTTTGCTAAAAAAACCCACTTCAGGCTCTAATGAGTTTGTCTTTTCTGGTATATTTGCCCATTTGTGCCCCTTGGAGTTCTGGGGTCTCGTTGCGGTGGGAGAAGCACAGAGCCTCAGAGTCAACCAGGTCTGAGTTGGGATCCCGTCACCCACACGTACTGGCCGTAAAGCTCCTTAACCTGTCTGAAACTCAGCTTGACTATCTGTAAAGTGGGGCCAATAACTCCTGCCCCGTGGGGCTGCAGCACACTTTCGTGAGTAGGGCTTTAATGGCCCCCAGGATTGTTCCTGGTGTGTAATAAATGCACAAACGTGTGCACCATTGCTATCACCAATAATTAGCAATAGAAGGATTACTCTTAATAGCAGAACTGATTCACAGATGAAAACATTCTCTCACTCAGGCCTCCCCTGCCTGCGTCAGAGGGAGGGAGTTATAAGTACCAGATGTTCCATGTTGATGGGGAGTGGTGCCCGCTAAGTGCCTGGAAGGACCCACTGGTCAGGCAGGGTCTAAGGGGCGCAGTCATGGCCTGGGAGCGGCCCAGACCCTTCGGGCCCAGCCTGGAGGTGAGCTGGCACTGAGGGAAGAGGGCTAGCGCCCAGCTCCCCTCCAGGCCTTCTCGTGTGCAATTGGATGTGCTCTTGTCCTCTCTGAGCCTCCGTAGTTCTCATCTGTAAGAGACCAGAGTTACGGTGCCCCTGGGGACTGTTAGGAACTAATGGATTTGAGTTCTAGGGACACAGGCTTCCAGAAGTAGATGCAGAAGTTGAAAGACCTTCTTCTCTCCGCCCTGTCAGTCTCTGTCTTGGGGCGGCTCCATCGGGGGGGAGTTCCAGCCGGGGTTGGCCACTAGCTCACTGGGTGACTTTGGTGCATCTAAGCTTCTGGAACCTCAATTTCCTCATCTGTAGAATGAGGAAAATAACAGAATATTTTCTGTTATACACCTCACAGGGGTGTGGTGAGCTGAAGCACTTTGAAAAAGTTACAAGCGAGACGCAAATCTAAGGGATCTCAGAAGTGCGGGCACACGGGTAAAAAGTGAGCCTGGGCTGGTAAGCCTGGTGCCTATTTGCAAGGCTGGCCCAGCCCTGACAGCAGACTTTTTCGTCCACATCTGTGGCCCAGGGCTTGACTTTGACTAATGTCTCTCTCATCTCGGTTCAGATTTCCCAAGTTCTAGACTAGTAGCTCTCGACCGAGGGCAGTTTTGCTCCTCAGTGGACGTTTGGTAAGGTCTGGAGGCGTTCGGATGTCACGGTTGATAGGGAGGGTACCACTGGCATCTAGTGGGCAGAGGCACAGGCATTCTGTGAGGCACAGGCAGCCCTCACCGTAAAGAATGGTCAGGCCCAACGTCAGTCGTGAGGGTGAGCACCCTTGCTCTGGAAGGAATTCTGACCTGGGGCTGGGAGAACTGCCTTTCAGCTCTGATGTGGTCCCTGACCTGCTGTCATTAACTTGGGAAGATCACTTTTCCTATCTGAGCTCTGCTTCCTTGTCTGTAAGTGGGAGGTTGGATTAGAGGCACCATCTCCCCTGGGAACGTTCCCTGACCCTTCTGGATCCCTGCCCCTCAGGTTGTATTAGATGACACTGTCCTGAAATTTTCTACGTCCCTGTCCCCACCAAATGTGAGCTCTCCAAGGGTGGCACGGACTTGTGTCCATACACTTGTGGCCCCAGAGTGTGTGCCCAGCACTGCCTGGCAAACAGCAGGTGCTGAGTCTGTGTAAACCATATGCCATTTTCAGCCACAGTCGTGGGGCACCCATTGTATGCCAGGTAGTGTGACGCTGCCAGGGATGCAAGCAATGCAGGATCTCGACCCTCCCTTTAGGGCAGCCCTGGGGGATGCCGTCTGAGGCAAGGGTCCCTCTGGCTGGGGTGGCGGCAAGGAGGCTGGATTGTGAGGGCCTGAGTACAGGTAGGTGTAGAGAACAGAGCAAGAGAGAGTAGTGCCCACGGCAGAGATATGCACAGCCTGGCCCACCACCCTGTTGCTCCCTCTGAGTGGCGGCCCCAGTCCTCTGCAGCTGCCCTCTGCACAGCTGCCCATGGGGGCCTGGCCTTGCAAAGGTGACCTGGGAGCCTGGTGGGTCCACAGGCGACTCTTGGCTTGGAGCAGGCCCACGGGTCTGCTGTTCCTCCTACCCCTTCTCCTGCTCTTCTTCCCCCCCGCACCCTCTGCTACCTTTGCTGAGGGCGTGGTGATGTTCTGAGCATCCTGGATTCCCTTCTCCTTGGCGGAGTCCACCACTCTTGGTAAACTGCAAGTCCCTCAAGACTCCTGCAGCCCCTGGGCAGAGTTTCCAGATCTGGGATGCTAATGACAGTGACAGTAGCCGGCATCTAGTGAGCGCTCTCTGCTCTAGGCACTTTATACACATCATAATTGGGTCCTCAACAGCAGGCCCACTTTACAGATGAGGAAACTGAGGCTCGTACCTTTTCAAACTCTGGCGCACCCGTCCTGGATGCATCTCTGACTCTGCACGGCTAGGGCGGCTTTGGACACAGCTCTGTGTCCTAGCCTCCTACACTGCAGGTGTCAGGAGTCCAAAGTGGAGGCAGCTGTCTGGGTTCATATCCCAAGTGGGAAAGGTCTCCCCCGTAGAGCTGCATGAATGTGCGCAGAGCTCATAAAGCAGGGCCTGGCATGGAGTAAGTGCTGTATGTGTTAGCTCTCGTCATTTCTTACCAAAAATGTCCCAGCCCGAATTCCCCCCAGGGTCACACATCACTAACCTGTGGACTAGAAGTTAGTGACAGGGGAGGATGCGCTTGACAGGCACTTCACCACGGCGGGTGTCCTTCACTGTGTGCTCTGTAAGGTCCAGGCTCCTGGGCCCCCCGGGCCCGGGAAAAGGAAGGAGAGAGGCAGGCTCTGTGTGGGTGGCGCCTGCAAGAAAGGGAGGTGGGCTGGAGCCCAGGCCTGATGTTGCTGTGGGCTGGGGGACTTAGGCAAGGCCCCCTCCCCACCTCCCCAAGTCAGTGCCTCGACGGTTGCACATCTAGACACGGTCAGAGGTTTCAAAGCAGCTTGATGGAACCTCAAAGGAAGCCTTACTTAGAAGCCTGGACCCCCGACACATAGAAAGGGCACTGCTCAGATTGAGAAGGGAGTCTTGCTACACAGGCCTCCCCTTACCCCACGGCAGTCCCTGGGGCTTCTCTGTGGGACCCCAAGATCTAGGTGTCACTTGACCAGCAGAGAGTGAGGGATGAGATCCGCCAACTGGGTTCAAGAGGGGCCGGAGCCATCAAGGGTGGACAGCAGCTTGGAGTTTTGCTGCCAAGGGAAGCAAAGCTGGGTGCTGGCTGGCAGGAGAAGCAGCCTAGTGGGAAGCCTCGCAGAAGTGTCGGGGCAGCCAGGGTTGTGGGAAGGCTCCTGCATGGGGGCAGGTGAAAAGCGCCCCTCACCCAGTACCTGGTGCCCTTGGCTCAGAGAATGAAAGACTCGGAGCCACCTTTCCCGAGCCCCTGCAGGTGGGTCCTGCGCAGAGGGGGCTGCGTGGAGTGGGGGACGGGAACAGGGACTGAGACTTTTACGCAGTGGGAAGAAAGCCTGGTTTGTAACCTATCAGGCTATGGTACGACCTTGAGACGTTTAGCCTTAAAACAATTCTCTTCAAGCCTCATGCTTTCACTCCTTTGACAAAATGCTTGTTTGACAGAGAGGTGAAATCTGTATTGCTGACCCTCTGGTTATCAATGAATACTACTTAATGGGGAGGGGATGGCCCCGGACTAGCCCCTAGAGAGGGGAGGGGAGGGCTGAGCGCAGGGAGATGATAGAGGCAGGTTGACTTCACAGTTTAGCCAAACAAGGCTCCTCGGCGTGTTGAGGAAAGCCGTGCAGGTGGCTGTTTAGGTCCATTCATTGCCGGCGCACCTGTGATTGCAGGAGGAGGGTGTGATGTCTTGGGCAGCTCCTAAGAGATCTGGCTGCGTCTCCACTGAAACTAACCAAAGAGGGAGGAACCTGTGGATTTCTCCTGTGCAAGAGCCAGGAGAGGCCTCCAGCGCCCCTGGGAGCAGGTAGGGTCCCTGGTACCCGGCCTGACGCTGTGGGCGTCAAGAAGGAACCGGGCTCCCTGCTCCTGAGACGACACCCCACAGAGCCCAGCGAGGCCAGCGGGCTGGGCAGGATGCTGTGGAATCGGGCTTCTGGAGGAAGGGGCAGTCAGCTCCACAGGAAGGAGGGTGGGGAAGGGTCCACAGAGCCTGGGAGTCGGGTGGGCGTAGAGAACTGGTAGCTATTTCCCAAACCAAGAAACAGGAGGGATTTCCTCTGCCTCTTGTATTCTGCCGGCCCAAGTGCAAGTGTCAAAGTTAAAAACTTGACTCTCACTTGTTTAGGGAACAAGCAGGAGAGCAAAGCTGTTTCAGAGACTGATGCTACATAGGAATCAAAACTGGTTGATGTCCCAAAGGGCAAATTAATAGCCAGTAACTTTAAGGGCCGTATTTTCCAAGGATGGAAATCATTCCGTCCCTAGCGGACACAAGTCATTTGCAACTTATCAGTCTGGTTGACATCTAGCTTCGCAGCACCTGGGCTCTGTTGGATAGAAAATAAGTCGAGCAGAGTTGCCTAAAGCAAGTGTTCTAGTGTGACGTTGAGAAGCCCTCGGCGATCTTCCTGCCTTATCTTCCAGTTCTGGGTAATTAACACCCGTGTCTTGGTGGAAGGCACCAGCAGTCACTTAGTCTCCCAGGTCAGAAACATGAGGTCATCCTTGGCTCTGCCCGCCCAGCCCTGGTCCACTTGGTAGCCAGGGGCAGTGGCTTCTTCCTTCCTGACACCTTCTGCAGGTCTCTCTTTTCTGTGTCACCTCATTTGACACCCAAGGCCAGAGTGGCCACTCTGGCCCTTCCGTGGCTCCCATGCCCATATATCCCTTGGCTCACCTTGGACCCTCTGCCCAGGGTGCCCTTTGACCGTGCTGTCACTGCACCTGAGTCTTGGAGTATCACCTTTCTCTCTGATTCCCCACCCACTCCCTGCCCAACAGGTGTGAACCACACAGCACGTTGCTTCAGGAGGTAAGCCTGGACTAGAGACGTTAAAATTGACCCCCAAGGCAATAATCCATGAACCCACCCAAGCAAACATAGCTGTGGGGGATCCGCCCGTCCAGCATGTGCTACAGAGCGTGCCCCACATACAGGTACTGTTCCAGGGTTGGGTGCAGCAGAGAGCCGTCTTGTTCTGCTCGGGCTGCTATAACAGAATAGCACGGACCAGGGGCCTTAAATAACAGAAATGTATTTTCTCACAATTCTGGAGACCGGAAGTCCCCGATCAAGGTGCCAGCAGGGTTGGCTTCTGGTGAGGCCTCTCTTCTTGGCGTGCAGATGGCCACCTTCTTGCCGTGTCCTCACATGGCCTTTCCTCCCCCTCATGTTGGAGGGGGAAATCACTCTTCTTCTTATAAGGTCACCATAACCTATTGGATTAGGACCCCACCTTTATAACCTCATTTAACCTTAATTACCTCCTAAAGACCTCATCACCTTGGGGGTTAGGGCTTAAGTATATGAGTTGGGGAGAGAGGGACACAGTTCTGTCCATCGCACCAGTAAACAGAGGAATATGCATATGCCCGGGAGTCATGGCCAAATGAAGAAAGTAAAGCAGAGACGGGGGATAGATAGGAACACGGGGTGTGTGTGACACCCCTGAGGAGGTTATGATAGATCAGAGGCCTGAAAGAAATGTGGGTTTCAAGGGAGGAGCATTCGAGCCTGAGAGAAGAGCAAGGGAGTGTGCCTGGTGGGTGTGAGGGGCCAGAGGGGCCAGCGTGGCTGAAGGCGGGGGAGCAAAGGGAGGGACCTGGGAGATGAGGTCAGAGCTGGGGGCGGGGGAGCACATTTATTGGCCATTTAAGGACTTTGGTGCAGGAGGTTGTAGCATGGAGGGGTACCTGAGGATATGTCTTCAGCAGCTTCCTCCAGCACGATTTCAAAAATAGACTGATGGGATCCAGGGCAGAAGCAGGGAGAGAAGCCAGGAGAGATGATGGAGCCCTGGAGCCTGGTGGGGGCAGTGGAGGTGGGAGAGGGGCTCAGAGGCAGGTGCAGGTTGAGGGTAGCGCTGGCAGGGTTTGCGTGGGGATTGAGCGTCGGGAGGAAGGTCTATGCCCAGGGTTTCGGCATGAGCACCCACAGGATGGAGTTGTCGTCCGTTCTTGTACCAGCCTCACAATTGTTATCTCAGTGATTATGAATGTGTGTTAGTATCTAATAGGGAACACCCCCTCTTTACTCTTCCTTTCTAGATTTTCATGGATTTTTTAATTCCTCGTTATACATTTCAGAGTAAATTTATCAAGGTCTTCAAAAAATCCAACTGGATTTTTGAGATGGTGTTGAATGTACGGTTTATTGCAGGAGAAATAGCATCTTTATAATGTTATTATGGTCCTATCTAAAATAGAATGTCTCGTTTATTCAGATTACCTTTCTATATAGCAGTCCTTCGAGTTTTGCTTAATACTTAGGTACTTTTAATTTTTATTGCTATTATGAATGTTATCTTTTTTATTATTTTTAGGTGGTTATTACTGGTGTAGAAAATTGCTATTGATTTTCATAAATTAATCTTGTATCTGGCACCCTTACTGAACCCTCAGGTATATTGATTCTTTTTGTCACTCTAGGGACCATACCATCTATAAATAGTGTTAGTTTTATCTTATACTTCCCAACTCTTACACTGTTTGGGGTTTTTTTTTGTTGTTGTTTTTTGGGGTTTTTTTGCCTTTTTCAAGATTTCCTTAGAGCATTGGCCAGACATCAATTAGTGGTGACTGTGGCCAACCTTGGCTTGTCCCAAATCTTAAAGAAAATATGTCTGAGCCTTTACCGTTAAACCTAATATCGTCTGTAAATAAATATATGCTTTGCAAATATAAGCTGCATCAAGTTAATAAAGTCCCCTTTGATTCTTAGCTTGCTAAGAGTTTTTGTCTATTTATTTAATTACAAATAGATGTGGAGGTTTATCAAATGCCTTTTCTGTATTAGGATTTTCATATGATTTTCTCTCCTTATACTCTTACAAATAAAACCTTCTTGATCCTGGTGTACTTAAAAAAAAATAATACAGTTGGATTCAGTTACCTGACATTTGGTTTAAGATTTTGCATCTATGTTCAAAAGTGAAATGGGCACATAATTTTCTTTTTGTTTATTTGTTTTTCCAGCTGTGTTGAGATATAATTAACACATAGCATTGTGTACGTTTATGAAATGATCACCCCAATAAAGTTAGTTGGTACATCCATCACCTCACATAATTACCATTTTTGTTGTTATCGTGGTGAGAGCAATTAAGATCTGCTCCCCTAGCAACTTTCAAGTATACAATACAGTTTTGCTAACTGTAGTCCCCATGCTGTACTACAGATCCCCAGAACTTATTCTTTTTTTTTTTTTGGATAGTTACATTTTTTTTTCTTTAAATTTATTTATCTATTTACTTTTGGCTGCGTTGGGTCTTCATTGCTGCGCATGGACTTTCTCTAGTTGCGGCGAGCAGTGGCTTCCCTTGTTACGGAGCATGGGCTCTAGGCACACGGGCTTCAGTAGTTGTGGCACACGGGCTCAGTAGTTGTGGCTTGCGGGCTCTAGAGCGCAGGCTCAGTAGTTGTGGCACACAGGCTTAGTTGCTCCGTGGCATGTGGGATCTTCCCGGACCAGGGCTCGAACCCACGTCCCCTGCCTCGGCAGGTGGATTCTTAACTGCTGAGCTACCAGGAAAGCCCCAGAACTTATTCTTGTACCCTTTGACCAACATCTCCCCATCCCTCAATCCCCACCGCACACACCCCCCACCGTCTCCTGGCAACCACCAATCTACTCTCTGTTTCTTTGAGTTTGGCCTTTTTTTAGATTCCACATATAAGTGAGATCATACAGTATTTGTCTTTCTATGTCTGACTTACTTCGCTTCACATAATATCCTCAAAGTTCATCCATGTTGTCACTACTTTTCATTCTTGTGTTGTCCTTGTATGATTTAGGAATCAAGAAGACTGTACTGATCACTGGATTAGCAATATGGAGATCACTGGTGATCTTAGAAAAGCAGTTTGCGTGGCGCGGTGGGGCAGATGCCCCACAGAAGTAAGATCAAGGGAGACTAGGAGGAGAGGAAGTGTTAAAGGACAGAAAAAGACACTAGCTTGAGGGGAAAGTAGGGTCAATGGAGTTTTGTTTTCTGGATTTTCGATGAAAGAAATAGCAGCTGGTTTGGGATTTTTGTCTTATTTTTTGGCCCCCAGGGGCAGAGGATTAAGTTAATTGACTATTAACTTCACGGGACAATATCAGTCTTGACCCACTTAAAACCCATCTCTTGTTTATTTATTTTTTCCCTTTTATCCCCTCCTTTCCCTCTTTGCCTAGAGGCAATTATTCTAAGTTTTATTTTATTTTTACTTTTTCTAATTTACATAGAGTACACTTTGCCTTTTTTTTTTTTGATGTCCAGTCCATGAATTTTGGCAAAAAGATAGTCATGTCACCGCTACCACAGTCAAGATATAGAACAGTTCTGTCACCACAAAAAATCTCCTCATGCTGCCCCATGTGTAGTCAGCCCCCTCCCTTGCCCCCCAGCCTCTGGCAGCCTCTGATATATCCTCCTTCCCTGTGATATTCTATAATTTTATCTTCTCCAGAATGTCATATAATTGGAGTCATACGTTACGTGGCCTCTTTTTTTTTTTTGCAGTATGCGGGCCTCTCACTGCTGCGGCCTCTCCCGCTGCGGAGCACAGGCCCCGGACGCGCAGGCCCAGCGGCCACGGCCCACGGGCCCAGCCGCTCCGCGGCATGCGGGATCCTCCCAGACCGGGGCGCAAACCCGAGTCCCCTGCATCGGCAGGCGGACTCTCAACCACTGCGCCACCAGGGAAGCCCCAAGTGAATTTTTTTTTTAGATGTTGAGGTTTTTTTCAGGTTTAGAAGTTCCATTTGGTTCTTTTTTTTTGTTTTTTTAAATAGTTTTTACTTCTCTGCTAAGATTCCCATCTGTTCACTTTTCTTTCCCTTAATACTTTCAATGTATTGGTAGTAATTGTTTTAAACTTAATAATTCTAATAATTTAAAAACCTGTTAATTCTGGTGGCTGCTTTATCTCTTGATCATTTGGGTTACATTTTCCTGCTTCTCGTGTCTTTTCATTTTTTATTATATGATGGCTACTATGGGTGATATATTGTAGGGAATCTGGACTATATTATCTTCACATAAAGTCATTGAATTTTAGTTTGACAGGCACTTAAATTCCTGGCAGATCCCTTCATCAGCACAGACTTTATTTTAGACTTTGTTATAATAGGTTTGTTTTAACTTTGTTCTTAGTTCTAGAGCATGGTGCTTTCTCCCAAGGCATGGCCTTTCTGGGGTTTCAGCTGAATGCCTGAAGTTCATAGGGAAGTATCTCCATTCTAGATGAACCAGAACTCCCAACTTGATTCATCATTGCATGAACTCTGATATGTCTTTTCAGGTCTCTGTCCTACTACCCCCCAACAGCTACTCACAGCTGGGCCTTACGGAGTCTCATTCAGAACACGTGTAGCCCAGCTCTTGGCCAAAGCCCCAAGGGAAATGCCACACAGACTTCTGGGACCCCGTCTCTGTGCAGTTCCCTCCTCTCCAGAATGCTGCTTTGCAAGTCCATCTGTCTCAGCAGCCCCAAACTCTGATCTCTACCTCATCAGCATTTCCCCACGTCACAGAAAGCATCCCCAGCCCATATCCAGGGTGAACGTGGAGCTCACTTCATATGTTTCCTTCCTCCCAAAGATTGTAGTCCTGTGCTGTAGTCCAAAGCCTGCTAATACTTGCCTCACATATTTCTTCCAGTTTTCAAGTTGATTGTGGTGGGAAGGCGAGTCTAACACTCACTACCCCACCATGACCAAAGTCTAGGCAGTATGTTTTTTTAATTGAGGTATAACTTACATACAATACAATGCACAGATATTAAATGTTCAGTTCAGTAAATTTTGACAACTGTATACACCCTTTTAACCACCACCTGCTGTACTGCTTTCTAATGCCATGCATTACTGTTACTTGTCCTGTAATTTCATATAAGTGGAATCATAAAGTATGAACTCTTTTATCTCTGCTTTTTTCTGAGCATAATTTTTGAGATGCATCCACGTTGTTGTATATATCAGTAGTTCATCCTTTTTTAAATGGAATATACTCTTCTGTTATGTGAATGTGCCACAGTTCCATTCTTCTGTTGATTGAGTAGTTTCCAGTTTGGGACTGTTATTAATAAAGCTACTATAAATATTCTCGTACAGGTCTGTTTGTGGACGTATGTCTTCATCTGTCCTAGGTAAATAGGTTATAAGGTTGATGTATGTTTGACTTTATAAGGATCTGCCAAGCAGTTCTCCAAGATGGTTACACCATTTTACGCTTTCCCCGACAATATATTATATGAGAGTTCCAGTTGCTCCACATCTTCACCAACATTTGGTGTTGTCGGTGTTTTTGAAATGATAGATCCTTGGGTATTGTGCGTTGGAATATCTGCATTTCTTTGACAATGAATGCTGTCAACCATCTTTTCCTGTGCTTATTGACCAGTTGTGTCTCTTTTGTGAAGCGGTCTAGTCTTTTGCCTATTTTAAAAATTGAGTTATTAAGTCTTATTTCTGTTGATTGGCAGGAGTGCTTTCTATATTCTGGAAATGAGTCTTTGCCAGATATGCGTACTGCAGATATATTTTCCAGTCTATGACTTGCCTGTTGAGTTTCTAAATGACCTTATTGCTTTTTCTCTATGTTTGCCTGTTTCCTTTTTCATTAATTTCTACTCTTATTTTTATCATGTCCTTTCTTATAACTTTGAGTTTAATTTGCTCTTATTTTTAGATTCTAGAAGCTTATATCACTGGCTTTACACCTATCTTCTTTTCTAATAAAGGAATGTAAAGCTAAAAATTTCCTTCTAAACACAGATTTACCTGCATCCAGAAAATTATGGTATGTTGTTTTCATTATCATTTAATTCAAAATATTTCAAAATTCTCTTTGTGATTTTTCTTCTCTAACCTATGGGTTTCCCCCCCTGGCAGTGCAGTGGTTAGGACTCTGCCCTCTCGCTCTCACTGCCTGGGGCCTGGGTTCAATCCCCAGTCGTGGAATTAAGATCCCGCAAGCCATGGGCTTCCCTGGTGGTGCAGTGGTTGAGAGTCCGCCTGCCGATGCAGGGGACACGGGTTCGTGCCCCGGTCCGGGAAGATCCCACATGCCGTGGAGCGGCTGGGCCCGTGAGCCATGGCCGCTGAGCCTGCGCGTCCGGAGCCTGTGCTCCGCAACGGGAGAGGCCACAACAGTGAGAGGCCCGCGTACCGCAAAAAAAAAAAAAAAAAAAAAAAAGATCCCGCAAGCCACGCAGTGCAGCCAAAAAAAAAAGTGTGTTTTTTAATTTCCAAATATTTGGGATTTAAAATATATCTTATTGTTTTAGATTCTAATTTAATATCACTGTAGTCAAAGTCTAGCACGCTGCAGGGTGAGCCCTGTGAGGCAGCCTCCCTGATGACCCACCCCGGGCCTGCAGAGCCTCACACACCTAGCCTGATCCGGCTGAGCCCTGTGCTGGGCCAGCTCCGTGCCTGGGCCTCTACCAGGAGCACTGCCTCTCAAGAGCTCTCTGCAAATTACCTGGCAATCAGGCTCTGTTGCCTTGGTCCATCCATGCATCCATTCTGCAAGAGAGCTGTTTCCTTCCTTCCTTCTCTCTAAATTTCCAGTACCTCCTCCCCGCCCCCTCCATCCTTACCCTCAAGTTGCTTCCTACTTCACAGAAGAGAATTTCCCCAGGCTCCTACCATCACAGAGCCTTGATTGCTAAGGCTGCGTTGCAGGGCTCACCCTGCAGTGGGAGCAAGCAAACAGCCGTGCAGGTAACCATGGGCTCACAGTTCCTTGGGGAAGAGGGGAGACTGGATGGTGACAGAGCAGTGGGGGTGGTGCTGCCCATTTCTGTGGGAAGTTCTATAATATGTGAGCCTGCTACTCAGCAAGGGGTAGGTATATCAATGCCGTTTCGTTTATAGCTTTGTTTTATATTATAAACTTGATATGTGCCGTACTCAAATAAATTAGGAAAATGTAAAAAAAAAAAAACCAAAAACCCATAAGTAAAAAATTAAAGATCACCTGAAATCTACCTCCCCTGCAAAAGGTAGCCATGGTTCGTTAATATTTTGATGCGTTGTTATTAAAAAATGATCTGGTCCCTGCCCTACAGACCCTTGAAGTCTGACCTCCTACTCAAATGTGAATAAAAGCCCCAGACCCAGCGCGGCTGGGCAGCAGCACGTGAGGCTGGATGACCCAAGAGGAGTGCCCTCCCAGTTCCTGGGGGAAATCGGGGCGGGGAGAGGCGCATGGAGGAGGTGGTCCAGGAATTGGATCTTGAAGGTCGAGGTCCCCTGTGCTTGTCTTCTGTTTTTTTCCCTCCCACCTCCCCTTGTTCAGTGTCTCTCCAGGACAAGACCTGCTCCCAACTCTCATCCCCATCCCACGCTCAAGGTGAGGCCAGCGGGCAGGGCCCACTCCCTGTGAGGAGCAGGGCAGCAGAGAGACCAGGAGGCACAACTCCTGAGTGTGCTGTTCCTCTGTAGCCTGTACATTTGTGCAGTGCACGGCCTGGGTGACTGTACATGGTAGTCGCTCGAAGAGAGTCCCTCCACCCCTTACACTGGAGCAAGATGGGGCGGGGCCGCATGTTCCACCCTCCTGGTCTGTATCCCCCTCCAGACAGCAGCGACAGTGAGCTGGAGCTGTCCACGGTGCGCCACCAGCCGGAGGGGCTGGACCAGCTGCAGGCACAGACCAAGTTCACCAAGAAGGAGCTGCAGTCCCTCTACAGGGGCTTCAAGAATGTGAGTGCCCCCCATCCCCCCAGGAGAAGCCCTGATCCCCCCGGCTTTCCTGTCCCTGGCTGCAGGGTGCAGGCACACCTTCTGGACGCTTCCCATGGCACAGTGAATATCCCAGGGCCTTTATAGGGCTCGTGTTTTGTGGGAGAGCTGTCTGGGGGGTGGGCCAGGTCCTAGAGTCAGTGTTCTGAAGGCATCACACCCCCTTCTGTGTGTCTCGATGCTGGTGCAGGGGAGGAACCTGCAGAGGGACCAACCTGGCATGAGGGGATTCACCACCCCCTCCCGCCGTACCCACCCCCCCAGGCTTTCCCCAGCACGGGGCTGGTGGAGCCCAGCGGTGCCTCAGGCAGCAGGTGTCCCCCAGAGGGAGGAGAGAGCCCAGGCCCCGTGGAGTCAGGGTGTGGGACGGGGGTGGCTGGGATTACTGAGAGGGGTGCCTTCCTGCTGCAGGAGTGCCCCACGGGCCTGGTGGATGAAGACACGTTCAAACTCATTTACTCCCAGTTCTTCCCTCAAGGAGGTGAGTCTGAGGCCAGGCCCCCAGTTCCTCCAAAGTTCCCGCTTCCCTGTGGCAGCCCTGCAGAGGGTGGGCGTCCCTTTTATGGGGAGGGGACCCTCACCCACACACACCCTCCCCAGCATCCCTTGCCCGGTGCTGCCTCTATCCGGCAGGCGGCGGGGGGGACTCCAGCCCAGGACTGAGCAGCAGTATACCGAGAGTGCTTGGGGTAGGGGCTCAGGCGGCCCGACACTCCCAGCCTTGCCCTTGGTCTCCCCAGATTCCACCACCTATGCGCACTTCCTCTTCAACGCCTTCGATGCAGACGGGAACGGGGCCATCTGCTTTGAGGTAGGTCCCTGTCGACCCCTCCCACGTCCCCTGGTCCTGCATCTCCCGGCCACGGTGCCACCCCCTCAGGGCCGCCAGAGGCTCAGACGTGACCCTGGTGTAAACGGTCCAGTGTGTCGCCCAGGGAACGAGTGGACTCTGCTTGGCTGGCCCTGGGCCTGACTGTGAAGTCAGTGAAATTTGATTTTGCTGTCTGGCTACCCTATTCTCAGCCTTTCCTTCCATTCCAGACCCGCCAAGCCAAGGGAGCTGTTAAGGCACACTGAGGCGGTAGTGACCCAACGTGAATTTGCATTTGAAAAGGGGGCAGGGTTTAACTAGAGGTCTGTGCTAAGGGGATCTGGGCACCCCGCCCTGGAACTTACCCCCTTGCCCGAAAACAGGCAGAGCATCCCTGCCCGAGCAGGCTCAGGGGTCGTCCCAGCAGCACTGTGAGCGAGCCTGCCTGTCCTCCCCCCGCCCCGGCCGCCTGCCCCCAGGAGGGCCCTGCCTGGGTTCTGTGCGGGCAGCACGTGGGCTCCACTGAGGCCCCAGCTGTGGAGCCCAGGCCCCTAAAAATAGCTGCAGGAGAAAAGCTGAAACCTCTTCGGAGAGGAAAACCTTGCTGAGAGCCGGACTTGATCGATAACCCCCCCAGCTCGGCTTCCAAGGCCAAGGGCGGCTGACGGGAAAGTGAGAGAGAAAGCCCCTGTGCCAGCTGGGGTAATAATAACTCGAGATGCTTCTCAGCTTCCCTTATCGCTCCAGCAGGCCCACTCACTGACCCTCGGCCGGGGTGGGGCAGCCCAAGGCCACCGCCAGCTCTGTGACCACAGGGGTCTCACCTTCCCCGGGCCACACTCTTAGTGGATTTGTGAACTTATAGTGTTTTCAGCCTTTTTGTTTTCAGTTCTGCCTGCACGTGGTAAAAATCCGATCAGTACAAAGGAGTAGACAGGGAAAATTCATTTTCCTTCCCTGGTCCCACCCCTGTGGCCAGTTTCTTGTGTGTCCTTTAAGAGGTACCTGAGGCTCCTGGGAATGAAGTGTGAGAAGCAGTTGTGTGACAGACCCAACCAGGACTTTGGTGATGGTTTCTCTTGTTCAGGAATCAGATGACCAGACAGCTTAGCAGGGCCCCCGCATAGTGGCGGGTGTCAGAAAGGTCTCCGTCACCCTCCTGTGGCCGCCTCTCTCACCATGGTCCCTTTAAGGTGGTCGATGGTGGGTCTTTGTTTGGGGAGGTGCGGGGGGTGCTGGCGCTGACCCCCTCCTGCTAGACACCTTCTCAGAAGGTCATGCTTCTCCCTTTTGAAATTAATTCCTCCGATTTCTTATGGGGAGGTTTGTTTACCTTGGGGACCTTCTTGTTTGTTTACCTTCGGCATCTTGATATCAATGCTCTGCTCTAGGAGGCCTTTTTCAGGAAGGGAGGGGGGCGTGTATCTCCCAGGGGCCTTCCAACGGGCAGGGCCTAATCCTGGGTGCACCATGGGTGGGGATCCCTGTGGTCAGGAAGGATCCAGAGGGGTTGGGGGGAGACACTCAGCCCTCCTCGCTACCTCAGACCAAACCTCTCAACGTGCTCTTAAAACGGAAAGTCAGGTCAGCTTATCAGTATTTACAATGATCCCAATCCTTTGTGTATATTCTTGGGATAATACACATACATATTAATTCGAGTTTATTGATATGGTGAAATATTGTAACTTCCCTGCCCTCACCTGAAAGAGTAAGTAAACGGCAGAACAAGCAAACCTCAGCCCTGGCGGCTACCCTGTCCATTACCTGCCCCTGCAGTACCTCGCTCCCCGTGCCACTGGCCAAATGATGGCTGTGGTCAGCGCCCTCGGGAAGGCCTGCAGCCCCGTGACCTAATCACCCCCGCCCCACACTGAGCTCCTGCTCTGCACTCTGGGCTGTCCCAGCCGGTGTCACTGAGGAGCCCCTCAGGGACAGCACAGAGCAGGGGCTGTGGATATGACGGGCTTCATACACCTCGGCATCGAGACCAAGGAGCTCCGACGAGCGACAGTCCCACGTGAAGCTGTGCTGTGTGCGGCTGGAAATTTAGAACCAGCAAGCACCTGGACGTGGGCTGACCAGACTGGGGGTCATCTGTGTGTGACTGGGGACGGGCCAGTGGTCTCGCAGGGGACATTCCGACCCACCTCTCTCCTAGCACCGTCACTATTATACTACACACCCGCTAAGGGACCCCGAGTAAGGACAGTCCTGAGTGTGGCTGAGTGTGGCTGCACAGCATCTGAGGAGACTGGATGGGAGGACAGTGGTGCCGGGGTTCCCCCATGCCCACGCGGGAAGAGTGGGTCCTGTGCGGGAGCCACTCGTTCCCTGGTGCCCAGCTTAGGAGTCCGAGCCTTTGCTTCCCACTGGGAAAGCCCGTCAGACCCCAGGGAAGCGGCGTGATGTGGCTTCAGGGATGCTCTGAATCTTCACTACTTCTGTAAATCATACACGAGCTCAGCTTCAGTGGTGGCATTCCTCAAACGCAGGCACATAAGAAATATCACACTGTTTCTCCCTTCGTATATCTTTATTTTCGTCACTTATACACACACAGGACTTTCAGGCTCCAGTAGACTTACAGGATGTGCTTTGGGACAACAGCAGTTACCACCCCCCAGATATGCCCGAAGAAGCAACCACCTCCCTTGTTTTAGCCGATTGTCACTCTGTCTTCTTGTCGCCTAACAGCATCGTGTTATTGCTCCTTCCCGACTGCCCAGCTTTAGATGCTGCCCGTTGACTCCCTGCGCGGGTGAGGAGTTGGGTCTTCTGCACACATGCCTTTCCCATCCCCTGGCTTTCCAGGACGATGGAGTTCAGATTGGATAAGCGCTCTCGGTTTACTCACGATGTGAATTTGTTCCCCAGATGAGCCCTGCAGTGAACTGTGATTACGTTCCCCTTCCCTGCACACGTTTTTATTTTGCCTTCAGTTAACTGTGGTCCCGATTTGTCGTTTGCCTGGTGTCCGTGACCTCATCAGTGATTCAACGCCGTCCTTCTCCAGTCATCTGAACGGGCATCTCCCTAGCCTTTGACCAGCTCCATCATCCTGGTGCTGGGTGCCCTCTGGGGACCTCTTCCCCTCTCTCCTGGTTTGGGTCTCCTGGTTCTGGAATCCTTCATCTTCTTCTCCCTTGCTTTACTCTCTCTTTTCAAAAGCATGTCTTCCAGGAGTTTCCTACAGAAGAGTACGTGGGAGGTAATTTCTGAGCCTTTGAACGCCCGGAAGGGACTTCGTTCCATTCTCACCCTTGCTTGATCCGTTGTGTGGGACCGGAGCTACGGCGGAAGCCGTCCTGCTGATTCCCGACCCTGTGTACAGGACCTGATCTTGTCATTGTTGTTGTTGTTTCTGTTTGGTTTTGTTTTCCTCTCTGGAAGCTTGTAGGATCCTGTCCTTGCACCTGTTTTCCGAAGTGTCTCGTGATACGTGCCTGCAGATCACACCGTGGGCTGTTTCCCTGCATCGTTAGGTCCTCGGCAGGACCTGAACACTCAGTCTTCCCTCATTGCCTCTTGGACACGCTTCCCTCTGTTTCCTCCGGCTCTTCCTGGAACTCCAGCTGGTCAAGTTTCGGTCCCTCTGGAGTGGACCTCTCATTATCCGCTTTTCTATCCTATTTTCCAGCTCTGCCTTTTCACGCTGCTTTATGGAAGATTCCACGTGCTTTTCCAGCCCTTCTTCTGAGTCTGTCATTTTGCTTTCTCATTTTTAATTCCCAAGAGCTCTTTCTTGTTCCCAAGTATTCCTTTTTTATAGCATCCTATTCTTATTGTAGGGATGCCAGATATCTAATCTCTGAATCTAATAGTTTATGTTAAGTATTTTTTTCTCCTGGAATAATTTTTTGTTTCATCCAAACTGCTTTTCTCTGTTTCCCTTAGTCTTCCTTTCTCATGATACAGGCTTCCTCTAATCCAGAAAATCTAAAATTTGAGTGGGGGGAATTCCCTGGCAGTCCAGGAGTTAAGGCTCAGTGCTTTCACTGCTGGGGCCTGGGTTCGATCCCTGGTCGGGGAACTAAGATCCCGCAAGCCACATGGCGTGGCCAAAAAGATAAAAAATAAAATTTGAGGGCTTCCCTGGTAGCGCAGTGGTTGAGAGTCCGCCTGCCGATGCAGGGGACACGGGTTCGTGCCCCGGTCCGGGAGGATCCCACATGCCGCGGAGCGGCTGGGCCCGTGAGCCATGGCCACTGAGCCTTGCACGTCCGGAGCCTGTGCTCTGCAACGGGAGAGGCCACAACAGTGAGAGGCCCGCGTACCGCAAAAAAAAAATAATAATAATAAAACTAAAAAATTAAAAATAAATAAATAAAATAAAATTTGAGCGGGACCAAGCCCCTTGGTGCAAAGCCCTGTCCCTCCCTGCTTGTCCTCCATTCCCTCCCATAGACAGCCCTTCTCTGCTCCCCTTCTTTCGGAGCAGCCTGAAAGGACCCCATGGGGCAGGGAGGGCTTAACCTGCAAACCTTCCGGAAGGGGCAGGAAAGACTTGCTTTCTACCGTTATAACAAAACAGTTGAAGTTTTCACACGGAAGCCATTCGAACGTTCATTCACATTAGTAATAAACTGTCTGTCACACCTGTGACTGCACACAGGTATGGCATGACCCCAGAGCTGAGCACTGTTAGTTTAGTTTTTTTTTTTTTTTTTTTTTTTTGTGGTACGCGGGCCAGCGGCCATGGCTCATGGGCCAAGCCGCTCCGCGGCACGTGGGATCCTCCCGGACCGGGGCACAAACCAGTGTCTCCTGCATTGGCAGGCGGACTCTCAACCACTGCACCACCAGGGAAGCCCCTGTTAGTTTAGTTTTTAAGCTGTAAGTTTTTAAGCACCTTGACATGCAGACACTTGGTAAGGTGAAAATAGAGCACCCCCTTCATTAAAGGAGCACTCCGAGGCCTTCTCTGTCAGCGGCAATGCATTAAATGGGTTTAAGACACCATACGTTTGAGTGTCTTTATTTGAGATGATCAGTTCCAGCCACTGTGCCATCCCCGCCACACACACACACACACACACACACACTCACACTGTATTGACCTGATGGACACCATCTGCCCGCTCTGTGTTGGAGGTGCCTCACCTATACAGGTGTGAATTTCAGTGGAAGCCACACCGCGAACTGGAAATAGAATCTGAGCGCTGGATCGTCACTCCTCCCCCTCCCCTTCCTCCACAGGACTTTGTGGTTGGTCTCTCCATCCTCCTGCGAGGAACAGTCCACGAGAAACTCAAGTGGGCCTTTAACCTTTACGACATTAACAAGGACGGCTACATCACCAAAGAGGTACGGGGGTGGCTGGGGAGGCTGGGAGTGACCTGTATGCCCCCCACCCCACTGCTCTATATCCCCAGCCTCTCTCCTCCTCTCTCCTGCTGCCCTGGCTTCCTGTCCCCACTCCCTGGCCAGAGACACAGCTCACAGCCTGGCCTTGGAGGGGACAGCAGCCAGGACCTCTCCTCCTCTCCCGGGCTCTCAGGCCTGGATACCTGGGTGCAGGGGACGTGGAGCTTTGGTGCCCCTCACCACGTGTCTCGATCCCGTTCAACAGGTGTCCTGGATCATCCTTTCTTACGGAGAGATCCCGAGGGAGACACAAGTGGAGAAGCTGGGAGCAGGGGTGGGAGCTGGCCTTGTCTCCCACCAATTGAGGGAGAGCAGTGTGGTCCCTTAAGGCAGGGTGCAGACGGGGGCAGGGGGGTCCCTCACCACACAGGCCCACAGTCTGGCTTCGTCTGGCCCAAACATTTTTCTGTCTCTGAAATAGTTGCTACAGTTTCAAATTCTGGAGGTTGCATTAAAAATCTAGCTCCAACTGCTCTTGGAGAGTTAGAAGCTTGCGCTGAGTGGACTGGGTGAGGGTGAGCTCGCCTCTCTCCAGCTCCCACAGCCCTGGCCACTCACTCACCACCGCCCCTGAGGTGCCCCCCACACTTGGATGCAGCCCCACCCCTCAGACCCTCGAACCCTCACCCCACCTCCTTACAGCCAGGCTCAGGCCAGCCCCTCCGGCCCCCCTGCAGGAGATGCTGGCCATCATGAAGTCCATCTATGACATGATGGGCCGCCACACCTACCCCATCCTGCGGGAGGACGCGCCCCTGGAGCACGTGGAGAGGTTCTTCCAGGTGAGCGCTCCAGCCCCGGGCTGCGCGGGGAAGGGTGGCTGGAGGAGGAAGGGGCTTCGGCTCTTAGGGCAGTGCTGGGCCTGCCACTCCCCTCTGTGGGCCTCCCCGCTCCCACGAGGAGGTTCAACTTGCATCCCCCATCGGGCTGGTTGTCCGGATCCCAGGGAGCGAATTAAAGCCATCCCCGCTCACTGATCTGCCAAACTGCATCTCAGAGCAGGCAGGGGCTCCCAGACTGCAAGGTTGCCGACACCCCCCAGCACTGTTCTTGTGCCTTCCAAGAGCTGCCCCCCGCTCCGCCAGGGACCTCTCTGCAGGAGAGGGTTGGGGTGACTGCTTTGTATCCATGGGAACTGACGGAACCAGGGCTCCGCCTCCCACTTGCTGGGGGTCCTTTAGACATGCCTCCATCCTGACTGCAGCTGCTCCGCCTGCCCTGGCTGCCTGTCAGCAAGGTGAGGGGTCCGACGAGCACAGGGCTGCTTTCTGGGGAGCAGGAGCCCAGGAGAGCTGGGGTGGGGGGTGGGGGACCTCTCTGGGAGGAGGCCAACGATGAGGGCCAAGGGGCCAGAGACCGGGTGGCAGGTCAACAGAAACTTCCAGGAGAGAGAGAGAGAGACCTCTGGGAGGAGGGAGACCCCAGAGAGGTCGGCTGCGTGGTGGGCGTGGCTGGAGAGGCCACTTTACGTGGCCTGGATCCCGGGGAGAGGACAGAGGGGACGGGTTGGGGTGGAAGGAGCCCACCACCCGCCCCCGGCACGTCCTCAGGCCTGGGGCAGGGGCCGGCCCGGTGGGACACAGACTCACTGAGGGCATGGCTTGACTTGCAGAAAATGGACCGGAATCAGGACGGGGTGGTGACCATTGATGAGTTCCTGGAGACCTGTCAGAAGGTAGGCGGCGTCAGGGCTTAGGGACCCCCGTGTGCCGCCCCTGCCAGCCCACAGCCCATCCGGGCACACGTCCCTCAGCGGCTCGCCTCAGAGGGGAGAGACGTGGAGCCCTCAGGACAGGGTCACACTGCGGGAAGGAGCCTGGAGCCCCCGGCATTGCTGCTGACACTCCTATGCAGAGCGCCTTCAGGGGGCAGGACGCTGGGCCTCCACTGGCCTCGGCCGTCGGCCCCGCCCCTCGGGTGCCCCCGGCCTCCATCTGGGTGCTCAGCCGGGGGTGGGACGGCTTGGTCCATCAGTGAGTTAACAGCTCCCAGACGGCCTGACCATCAGGCCATGGGGCTGGAGACAGGCTGTGCCTGACAGCTCCCCCTTCGCCCAGTGAGACAGGCAGAGTCCCTGGAGGGTTCCAGGTCCCTGACGAGAATCTGCGCACAGTGATGTTGGATTTGGGCCCTGCTAGCCCGGAGCTGACCGGGCCTCTCGTCCTCTCTCCATGCAGGACGAGAACATCATGAGTTCCATGCAGCTGTTCGAGAACGTCATCTAGGACGCTTGTGGGGGAGGGGTGTCCCTGAG
The DNA here is from genome assembly GCF_008692025.1 of Phocoena sinus. Taxonomy (NCBI): domain Eukaryota; kingdom Metazoa; phylum Chordata; class Mammalia; order Artiodactyla; family Phocoenidae; genus Phocoena; species Phocoena sinus. The sequence continues at coordinate 80,945,311 of NC_045775.1, forward strand.
CGGCTGTTACCACCTCTGCCCCAAAGATGCCAGGAGCAGCCTCCAGGAGAAACTTGTTTCTAATATATTTGCACAAAGTGAATAGTTTGCTGCAGACACACACACACACACACACACACACACACACACACATGCACATCCTTCCTCTGGGCTTGCAGGTGCGGGGGGACAAAGGTTAGGGAGGGGCTGAGTCTGGCTGGGACCTGGGTCCAGGTGACGAGAGCCACACAGCTCCCACCAGCCCCCTCCCAGGCCTCCGGGTGAGCAGCTGAAAGAGCCATGTCTTCAGGCCACTGGCCGCTGTGTGTTGCCTCCCCTGCCAAGGAGGGTCCAGTCTCTAGAGCAAAGGCTGCTCCCGTGGGAGCCCACTCGCCCCTCCTTTCTGCCACCCTCCTTTCCCACCACACAGGGGCCAGGCTCCGGAGGCTGCTCTGGCCTTCTTGTTCCCCAAGCCACTCCCTGCCCACTGACTACACTTCCAGGATGGCTCTGACCCCAGGACCCCGGAGGGGCAGCTGGGTGTCAAGGGAGTTCAGACTAGGAAAGAGTTGGTAATTAGAGGCAGCTGCTTTCTGGAAACGTTTCCCTGGGTCCCAGGACGCCAGCCAGTCCACGGAGCTGGTGGGAGCCCCGGTGGTGAGGGACCAGTGAGCTCTGTTCTCCTCCACCCCAGGAAGGGGGCTTTCTAGCTGGGGATGGGGTTTCTTGGTGGGGAATCTGAAGGGAACTTTCTGCCAACTCCACCTCCCCTCCCCCAGGCTGGCTCAGTGGGGATGCAGCAGGGGGCCTGCCCGCACCCCTCAGGCACCCAGGTCATTGTGGGTCCTGAGAAGAGGTCACATGGCTCAGAGCCTAGCCCCCAGGAAGCCCGGGCGGGCAGAGCAGGCCTGGGAAGGGATTTCTCCCTCCCTCTTTCCTGTTGGCCCCCGTCTCCCTGAGCCCAGCAGCCTGGATGAGCCCCCTCTTCCTGGTTAGGGTCCTGGAGCCTTGTAGCCGTGCTTCCACACAGACTCACCCCAAACCCCATACAAAAAGCACAAACGCCCCCAGCAGCTCAGGCCGCAGCCCACGAGGGGAGCCCATGTCCTCCTGCTGGGCTGAGGGCTGGGTGCCACCAGCCCCCATCAGGTGGCCCCAGGGTTCTCTGAAGAGTCAGTTCTGTGCCTCAGAGCAGTGGCGGGCTTGAAGCCCACCCCCCGCCCATCCCAGCTCACCAACGTTCAAAAGCACAAACCCCGGGGATTCTGCTTGGCTGGGTTCTGCTCTGAGGATGGAGGCCGGCGTCAGCCTGAAGCCAGCGCCAACAATGAGGGCCAAGGGGCCAGAGACCGGGTGGCAGGTCAACAGAAACTTCCAGGAGAGAGAGAGAGAGAGAGAGGCTGCTCCCACCTGCCCAGGCCGCCCCAGGAAGAAACCCAGCCCCAGGCAGTACGGACCGTCCCAGGAACATTCCCAAAGCATACATTCCATCGGCTGCCACCCCATCTCTGCCCAGGCCTGGCCCTAGGGTGACAGGGCCCTCAGAGGAAGGGCAGGGTGGCGGAGGCCATGGAGATCGGCCTGGCTCGGCCGCAGGGACCCCTTGGTACCCACACACAGGTGGTCCTCCCCCTTGGAGTTGCACTGACACCCATCTCCAGTCTGACTGGGGGCTCCCTCTCCCCTCCTCCAGGAGGGCATCAGCTTTCCCCGGCTCAGGGATATTCTCCCCCATCCCCATCCCCACCCCCTCAGCCCAGCCCTCCCAGCTGGTGTGGCTTTGCTTCTCAGGGGCCAAGGCCAAAGGAGAGGGTCACCACCATGCCCTGCCCACCCCAGCCTTGGGCCAGACTGGCTGTACGTCCAACCAGGAGGGGTCTGGCTCCCACTCTGGGATGCAAATTGGCCGCATGTCTGCATGGCAGAAAGTGTCTCCCTTGGAAGCAGCCTAGGAGGGTGGTGCCTGTTCTCAGCGCCCACCAATATTCAGTCCTGTATATTTTAATAAAATAAACTTGACAAAGGAGAGGGACTCTTGTTGGCTTTATCCCGGCTCTGAAATTTGGTCCAGCCCCTCCCATCCCTGCTATGAGGCATGGCCTCTGCCCAGGGCCACACTGGTAAATGTTTAACATTCCCCGAATTGTAGCGTTTGCCGATTTCCACACTCAATTTCAAGTTCCCAGTGTGCCATCAGTGAAGGCGGAGCGAAGAAGAGATGCCCGCGGTTGGGAAGCATTTATGAGAAGCTCCAGCCCTGCAGCCTGTACACAGAGCCACGAGGTAGGGTAACTCCTTGAGGTGCCATTTGTAGTTCGTTCCCAAGTCATTTCTCTCTGCCGGTTCCAGGAAGTCGTTTCTGCGTGTCCCCTTGGCTGGAGGGTGCAGGTCACAGGGCAGAAGCAGAATTTGCCTGAAGACATCTTCCTTTCCTGGGTCAGTGAGGGTTATGCTAGAGGAGGGGCAAGAAGTGGGAAGCTGAGGGGAGGAGAGGAAGGGGTTCCCCAACTCAGGGATGAGGAGACGGAGGTTCTGAGGGGTCCGCTAGTGCTTCAAGGGCCAGCGCCCAGGCCATGTGACGTCACCTCCAATGTTTGGCTGATGGGTGTGTCATCAGTAACCGGGAGGATAGATGGCGGGAGCCCCCTTCCACCACCAAACACACCGAAGGCTCCAGTCTACCGGAGCCCCAGGGCCTTGGCACAATCCAGGCAAGGGAGCCCTGACCTTGCTGCCTGGGATGGGATGTCCTGCGTTTGCACGGGCTGGCCACTGCTGAGAACGTTTGCCGTGGCCACAGCCTGTTGGGCACAGCCGGGAAAGCTGGGCTGAAAGATGTTGGGGCCCCCTCAGCCGTTAAAGAGTGGAGCCAGGACTTGGACCCAGGCGGGTGGCTCCAGGCCAGGTGTCAGCACTGAACTGCCCATTTCCCGATGGAGCTTTCTATTTCATCTTAAGCATGTCTTTACCTGGCTGAGCCTCCGTTGCCTTGTCTGTAAAATGAGCAGAACAATCTGATAGGATTGCTGTGTACTAGCCTCTCTGTAGAAGGGTGATTCATATCAATAAGCCGCCAGAGGAAGGACAGACCTTTCGGAAGGAGTTTCCAGGTGCTGCAAATGAATCTCTGATGGTCTCCAGTTGCCCTGGAAACCCCAAGGCCCATTTGGGGGCCAGCTGGCTAAGGCTATCCATACACCCCACCCTCCCACCACCCCTCACTGTGTGGCCGCACTGACCTGCCCAGGGCCAGGAGTAAGAGCTGAGCATCCCATGGGCCTGGCTTGACTCCTTCATTCTCACAAAGACCTATGGAGGAAGACCCTTGTCACAAACTTTACGGCCTCAGGTTCCCTGGAGGCAAAACCTCTGGGTCCAAGTGCTTTGCTTCCCATTGACCACCAGGGGGCGACGGTACCACACACCAGCCTTGTCACCAATTTCTTGCCCTAGGGTCGCCCCCCAACACACACCGTCCCTCGAAACTGACTTGGAAGGGAAGCTACTTGTCATTTCTTTCAAGACCTCAAAGACATTTTCATATTCCAGCCTCATTCTCCACTTGGTTTTCCCTCAGAAAATTATATCAAGTAATGATTCCACAGGCACACACACAGAGTCCACTGAGCTGGACACAGTTGCCAACCCAAAGTGGGTCCTGTGCCCCCTCCTAGCCCTCTCGCCAATTCACAGGGGCCCTGGCCCTTCGGGTTAGGGGAGCACCAGAGGCCAGCCAGCTCCGGTTTCACGTGATCAGCTATAATCGCGTGGACTTTGCCTGAACAGAGAATGTGCAGACTTTAGCTGCCTGCGGAGCGAGCTCTGTGGGGTTCAGAGACTGAAGAAGAGAGCGGGGTAGAGTCAGGGCCCAATCTGCACAGGGAGCAGTGTCTGTGGGCCGGAACCAGAGCCAGCCAAGATGAGGGCAACTGGAAGAAACTACCTTGCCGTTGGCCAGAGCCGCGAGGTCCTGGAGGGACCGTGTAATGGGAGTGGGCCTGGCAGGAAGGCCCGGTGTGGCCCTGGAAAGGATTCAGGGCCTCCTGAGCAGGCACCTGATCGTGGCCCTTTCTTGGGTGGTGGCACCAGCCGGGGAACCATCCTACCCACAGATCGCCCCCTGACAGCTGCCCCGACTGCCAAGGGCCGCCAGCCTTAGAACCGGGCTCCCTGCCAACTGCGGTGTGCCTTTTTGTTCCGTCTGTTCCTCTAGCAGGAAAGGCCACCTTCCCTCTAACTCTCCTGCCCCAGCCCTACCTGTCTTTGCTCTTACACAGCGACCCGGGCACAGGGCTCCCTCTGTTCAGCTTTCTTGGCTGGCTTTGCACATTATTGAACCCCTGTGGTTGCAGGATCTACGTCTGCCCATCCCCCTGCCTGACATGGCCTCCTCCATTCCCCTGGCAAGAAAAGGCCTTTGGGAGCTCCTCTCCCACCGATGTGGGCGCCATGGGGGCAATGAGGAAGGTCAGCTGATTGCACCTCAGTCTTCTGCCTCCGCAGCATCCTCCCTCTTCTCCTGGCAGCGCCTGAGGGTCCCTCTTCCACTGTCTATCCGTGCAGTCCTGGGGTCCACCCGACCTCCAAGACCAGGCCCAAGTCAACTGGTGCATTACCCACCCCTCTACTCCCCAGTCACAGTGGCTGGCTGGGGGGCGGGCAGCCAACCTGATTGCCCCTGATGAGGCCCAGGGAGACCTGTGCTGGGAATGCTGGGAAAGACGCTGCTCCCTCCCTATCTGAAGCTGAGGGGGGAGTCCTGGAGCTGTTGTTGCCGTTTGGCCACTATGAGGAGGCATGGGAATGTAGCCAGTGCAGAAGATGGCCTGATTGAGGGGTGAAGAGGAAGAAAACAAGACTGGGGGGGGGTCAGCCCTTGAGCTCAAAATCAAACTGCACCTCAAGCAACCCCCCACTCCCCAATCTCTAGACTCTTCAGTCATAAGAGTCACTAATAGGATTCACCCTCCCCCCGAAGCCAGTTAAAACTGGGTTGACTGGTACTTTCAGCTGAAAAATTCTCGACTGCCACGGCCACTAACGTCAGGCTGTGGTGGTGAACGTGCTTGGCAGACTCCAGCGGGCCGTGAAGGAAGGGGGGCCAGGGGCCGGCACGCCCGGCGCTGTCTCCCCTGCCTGGCTGCGGACATCTTGCAAGCATTCCCCCCTGGAGCCCCCCACAAGACGGGCACCCAAGACGGGTGGCACAGGGGGAGGGGATTGATCAATAAGGCTGCTGCACTGAAGGTCATAGGGAAGGACGCCATGGCGACAGCCTGGTGGGGGAGGAGGGAGGCGGGGGTGTGGGTGTCTCAGGCCCTGAGCCTGCAGGGTCAAGGGCCAGCTCTCAACGGCACCAGGGTCAAAATCTCTTTGAAACAGCTGTGCTGGCTGGCAGTGTAGGGCACCTCAGCCGGCCTGAGCAACATTCTCATAGCACCAACAAGACTATTCCTTAAAAGATAACACTCCTTCTTGATCTTGTAAGGGGCCACGATGACGCTTAGGTCTGGACTGTGTAAACTGTCAATAATGTGTCATTTAATGTCCAGCCCTCTGCCTCAAAAAACTGATAGAACCATGCCTTGACTTCTAACGAGTGGAACAGTTCTCAGAGCTTTCTGAGATGCTGTTCCCAGGTTCTAATCCTCCATTTGACTCGAATAAAAATTTTCATTTCTTTCTTAGATCGACTAAGTTTTTCATTGATATGCATGACATAGCCGGCAGGATATCAGAGACACCTGCCAGAGGGCACCTGGAGTTTACCCGGAACCAGAACCAGCATGGCCCATTGAGCCCCACCGGCTTCTCGGTACTCCTCAGGTGTTCCGGGGAGTTCTCCTGATATCCGGATCTCATTGTTTGAGTGATGATCCTGAAAATTTTGAGCTGCTTCGCTTAAGACTTGGAGTCTTTAGGGGCACCCGTGCATTTCTTAGGCAGGACCTAGGGGGTTTGGGTAAGAGGCCCAGGGAAACATAGGTGGCTTTTTGTTAAAATGGGCTTAAATCGAAAAACAAAATGAGTTGATATATGGTCTGAACAAAACTTTTGCTACTGAAATGAGAGGCTGAATTCTTCAGCTCTGAAGAATAAGGGAGACCCAGTCAAACCTTAAGTAAATACTGCTCGTCCGGGCAGACGGGCAGCGAGACAGAGGCTGGTAACCTAGCGCTCCGAGCACCCCTGATGGTTTTAGGCTGTCACACTGTTACTAAATTAAGTCGTATGGACCCTGCTCGGGCCCTAGCCTGCCTGAGGCTCTCTGCCTCTGCAGGGGAGGGTTCTTTTCCCCTTAGGGTTCAAGTAGGCAAATAAGGAAACCTAAGCTGAGATGGACACAGCACAAGCCGCATTCAGTGGCCAAAGACTGGAGAAGCAGGAGCTAAGTTCATAGATCAACTTCTCACCCACCTGGTAAGAGGGGTTTAATTAAAAAAAATAAAGCAAAGGGAGGAGGGATGAGGCTAATAATGGGAAGGCATATGCATTAGTCTACTGGGGAAGGGGCAGTGCTTTCTCCACCCCCTTTTTAGCCTTTTTTGGTCCAGGTGTGTCATTTACTATGCTAAAGTAGTGAAATCAACATGTAATGAGACTCAGGGTGTGTTGGAGGTCAGATTCATCACCATCTTGTGGTCCCAGCTGGTTCCATCTGGGGTTTGTTTGTAGCTTCCTTTCTTATCTCTGGACCGTTTAACTTAAAGGTTGACATTAACTCGGGCTAAAGGTGGGGTTGGCAGGTTTGAGCAAAGACCTGGAGCAGCTCTGGTAACACCAGGGAGACTCACCAGGCCATGTAAGTGTCCAACTGACCCAAGGGTAACTCCTCAGCACACATGCAGTCCACCACACTGTCCTCAGAAAGTTGTTCAGATCGTAACTCATATCTGAATTAGGCCGCAAAATTAATACTGGGAAATTATGCCTCAAAGGCCAGACAGCTTCCATGCAAACAGCCACCTGTGGGAATACCAGCTGGATTTATATATACTTGCAAGTACTTAATTGGGAACTAAAGGAAATCGGGCCCTAAAATGGCCAAGATGGGGTTCTTTGGGCACTCCAAAACAATTTTGAGCGCACAGTTAAAGCCGGCAGTCTTCTGGATCTGCGCCTGCAGGGTCTACTGGAAACAACAGTGGTAAGTGCTTTTCACTTTTCTAAAATTAGATTAGCAAGGAAAAATATTTGTAGGGCTACCTCCTTGGATCCTTTGAAGTGGAGAAACATCTAAATTGCTGAAATTTTAGGGAGCTCTCATCTTAAATTATTGTACCTTTTTAAATTGGTATGCAGAAGCCCCCAAAGGCCTCAAAATTCCCAAATAGCCTCACTGAAAGACTTGTACAGGCTAATCAAAGATTAATGGTATAAAAGGTGCCTAAAACTCTACTGCTCCCCTCTATCTTCCTTTATTGGGGTACTCAATTTTCTGTCTGAATTGCCTTTCCACTCAGAAGACCCTATTAAATCATTACCTTTAGAAATGGAACCACCTGAGGCTGTAGGCAAATCTCTTCAGATCAAAGGCTGAACCAGGGGCCACAGTTAGTTTAAAGAACTTCTTAAACCCAGGGAGGCTCCACAAAAGTGTTTGTAAATGGATTACCAAAATGAGAGGCTACCGGTCTGAATAAACTGACCATAGCTGAAGTTTAGAGCCTGATAGGAATTTTTTTTTGAGGGAGAGGGGGCTTTTCCCTTAAGCTAAATGAGGGAAAGTAAAACATCCCAGCATAGGAGAATGGGTATGTCAGTCCTTTGCTATCGTTGAGGAGGCCACCCAATTCTTTGAGGAATTAAAAACAACTATCCTGGGCTTCCCTGGTGGCACAGTGTTTGAGAGTCCGCCTGCCGATGCAGGGGGCACGGGTTCGTGCCTTGGTCCGGGAGGATCCCACGTGCCGCGGAGCGGCTGGACCCGTGAGCCATGGCCGCTGAGCCTGCGCATCCAGAGCCTGTGTTCCGCAACGGGAGAGGCCACAACAGTAAGAGGCCCGTGTACCGCAAAATAAAAAAAACCAACTATCCTTGTTTCACAAATCTAGTCTTTATAGGGCCGGAGGTCTGGCTCCAGAAATAATCCAAAGCTCGCCAATTCTTGTATCACACTGAAGAAAGAAATTCTATGAGAAGGTATATGTTTCTAGAGGTTATAAAATACATTCATAAGTGCCAATCAGGAAATCCTGATATGACAAACAGTTCACAATTACTTCTTGGTTTTCTCTAGAGGTTAAGGTTTTAAGGTTAAGAATTATAACATATGTAATAAAGCTACTAAAATAATCAGGGAAACATTTCAATATGCAAGGAAAATACGAGGCGTGTTTTCAGTGGAAGGAGGGTATAAAGAATGGAAATGCATTTTGTTCTGAGTTGTTGTTCCTGGGTTATAATCCTCAATTTGGCTCAAATAAAATTTTCCATTTCTTTCTTAGATCAACTGATTATTTTTTCATTGACAGATGAGTAGGAGTGAGTCAGGTAAAGGGGTGGAAGGGTGGGGAGACAGCCCTGCCCAGAATCAGGGGCTGGGTTGATGAGGCCAGAGCCCGGATTGTGGGCGCAAAAGCGGGTGAAGTGGGGAGGGCAGCAGGACGGAGACGCAGGCCGGGGGCAAGGTCCCCTGAAGGCTTCGGCCTGGTCCTGAGAACAGGAAGCCACTGATAAGGGTGCTGTCACATGAGTGTTTTGAAAATCCCCCTCTGAGTGAAACTGGATACCAGATTGGAGGAGGCCGAGTGGACGCAGGGACCCAGCTGAGGGGGCTGATGTGGTCTGTTATCGCTGCAAAGCTGTCGTGGATTATCATCACATCCCATAGTGATTCTGGTTCAAGGTCTTTTGTGCACTTGCAATCAGACAGTGGCTGGGGAAGGGGTCATCTGATAGCTGCAGTGTTTACGGCAAATCAGGGCGGGAAGTCACCACGTCGGACACTAGGACTGTGGAGCCTGTCCATACCTTCTTCTGAGATATCTACTCTCCTTTCGAGAAACAGCTCTGGCTCGCTCTTGGGCTTTGGTAGAGACTGAACACCTAGCCATGCTATCAAGTGGCCATGAGGCCTGAGCTTTCCGGAGCAACCTGGGTGTTGTCGGACCCCCTACCCGGAAGGTTGGATATGCAGCAGCAATCTGTCGTCAGTGGAAGCAGTAGAGAAGAGGCTGAGCTTCAGCAGGTGTGAGAGGTACAATTAAGTTATAGGAGCAGATGGCTCAGGTTCCTTTGAACCAACTCCAGTCACGCCGCCTCCTCTGCCTCAACCCGTGACTGAGGCTTCCTGGGATATTCTTTAGGGTCCATTTACTGAGGATGAAAAGACTAACCACAATTGAAAGATGGGTCTGCATGATATGGTGCTGACACCTCCCAAAAGTTATAAGCTGCAGCAGGACCATTTCCTTCGAGGATGACCCTGAAGGTCAATGGTAAAGAAAAATCCTCCCTGTGCATAGGACTTGGGCAGCCTATTTGATTTTCTGGAGCAGTAGATGAGCAGAAGTTTGAATCTACTGGTCATTGATTCATGGTCAGTTGCTAATGGTTTGGCTTCATGGTCAAGGGCTTGGATGGAACAGGAACGGAAGATCGGAGAATTAGTCAGGGTTCACCAGAGAATAGAACCAACATACGTAGATAGAGAGAGAGAGAGATAATTTAAGAAAATGGCTTATGTGATAGTGAAGGCTTTAAATGTCCAAACTCTAATGGGGTAGGTTAGCAGGCTGGAGATTCTGGGAAGAGTTGCAGCTTGAGTTGAAAGGCCATCTGCCAGCAAAATTCCCTTTTGCTTGGGGGAGATCAGTCTTTGTTCTATTAAGGCATTCAACTGATTGGGCAAGGCCCACCCACAGTATGGAGGGCAATGTTCTTCGCTCAGAGTCCACTGATTTAAATGTCAATTTCATCCAAAAAAACACCCTCACAGAAACATCCAGAATAATTTTTTTTTTTGCGGTATGCGGGCCTCTCACTGTTGTGGCCTCTCCCGTTGCGGAGCACAGGCTCCGGACGCGCAGGCCCAGCGGCCATGGCTCACGGGCCCAGCCGCTCCGCAGCATGTGGGATCTTCCCGGACCGGGGCACGAAGCCGTGTCCCCTGCATCGGCAGGCGGACTCTCAACCACTGCGCCACCAGGGAAGCCCCTCTGCTGATTTTTGATGGTTCTTTATAATATCCTAGATATGAGTTCTTTGTTAGATACGTAGTTTGCAAATCTTTTCTCCCGGTTCTTTCATACTCTTAGCATCCTTTTGCAGAGCAGAAGCTTTTAATTTTGATTAAGTCTACTTCATCGATCTTTTTCTTATATTATGTTTTTGGTGAACATCTATGAAACTTTCACGAAGATTATTGAACTAGCCTTGCATTCTTGGAATAAAGCCCACTTAGTCATGGTAGAGAATTATTTTTATATATTGCTGAATTATATTTGCTAATGCTTTGTTTTGAATCTATAAGAGATATTGGTTTGTAGTTGTCTTTTTTTTTAATACTGTCTTTGTTTTTTGTTACCAGGGTAACACCAGCTTCATAAAATGAATTAAAGCATTGTTCCTACCTCTTCTATTTTCTGGAATAGATTATGTAGAAATTGGTGTTTATTCTTTAAATATTTGGTAGGATTCTCCAGTGAAATCATCTGGGACTGGATAGTTCTTTTTCAGGAGTTTTTAAACTACAGTTTAAATTTCCTTAATAGATATAGTGTTATTCAAATAATCTATTTCATATTGGGTGAATTGTGATAGTCTGTATTTCAAGGAATTGGTCAATTTCACTGAGGTTGTCAAATTTATGTGTGTGTACTTGTTTATAGTGGCCTCTTAGTATCTTTTTGATGACTTCAGGGTCTATAGTGATATCACCTGTTTCATTCCTGATATTGGTAATTTGTGTTTTCTTCTTTTTTCCTTTGTCATTCTTGGTAGAAGTTTGTCATTTCATTGATCGTTTCAAAGAAACATCTTTGTGTTTCATTGATTTCCTCCACTATATTTCCGGTTTCTATTACATCGATTTTTTTTTTGCTCTTTATTATTTCCTTCTTTCTGCTTGCTTTGGGTTTATTTTGCTCTTCTTTTTCTAGGAGCTAGGAGGAGCTAAGCTTATTGATTTGAGAATTTTCCTCTTTTCTAAAATAAGAATTTGGAGCTATACATTTCCTTCTGAGTACTGTCTTAGCTGTGCCCCACGAATTTTGATATGTTACTTTTCATTTTCATTAAGTCAGCCTCCATGACACCCAGGGAGGAGAGGATCTTTGTTACTGCCCAGCAGGGTGGGAGCTTCAGTTCCCCACATGGCCTCCACTGTGAAGGGTGACCTTGCTACTGCCCAGCAGGGAGGACCGTTCAGGCTCCCCACTTTCCCTTCTCTGATCCACCCCGCTCACCACTCTGACATGGGGGAAGGGTTGAGGCACTTCATTACAGCCTGGCAAGGGTGAAAATCTAGGCTCCCTACTCTGCCTTGTTGGTGGGCATGGGACCACAGTTTTTTTCTGCGTCGTCTGGCTGGAGTACAGCAGTTATTATCTAAATTTTCTGTTTTGCTAGGCTGTCCCTTTGCTGGTCCTTTGACTCAAGAACAGGATTTTCTTGGGGCTTTTTGTGTCTGCACCCACTGGCATTTCCAGGCTGCCAGCTTCCTCAGGACCAAGTCTGGTTACATGAGAAAAAAGAACCCAGAGAACTCACTGCTGCACCATCTCACTGGTGTGCAGACCCCAGGCCAGTCTGCCTCCTCACCTCCTTTTCAGAGTCTTATGTTTGCCTCGTACAGGCTTTTAGCTGTACGTAGCAGGAGGAATAGGAACAAGTGTTTCTCCATTATTCTGGATACAGACGTCCTCTGGCTGATTTTAAGATTTTCTCTTTTTATCACTAGTATTGAACACCTTGATTATGCTATGCCATGGTGTAGTTTTCCTCATGTGTTTTGTGCTTGGGGGTTACTGAGATGCTTGGATAGTGGGTTTATAGTTTTCATCAAGTTTAGAAAAGTCTCGGCCATTATTTCTTCAAATATATATTTTTTTGTTTTCCCTTCCCTCTCCTCTACTTTAGGAATACAATTACACATATATTAAGTGGTTTGGATTTTCCCCGCAGCTCACTGATGGTCTTTTCAGTATGTTTAAATCATATTGTACTCGATTTCACTTTGGATACTTCCTAGTGCTATGTTCTCCCTTTTTAAAGAAAAAAGTTTGCTGGAAACACCTCTTTGGGGGAGGAGACACCACACTTCTCAATAAAGAGAAACATTTTTACAGTCTGGAGATCTTTTTTTTTTTTTTTTTTGGTAATACCTATTATGCCAAGAATTTATAGGGAATGAGTTCCAACAGCTCAGGCTCCTTTCCATGGTTCTCACAGGTGCAGAACCAATGCCTGCATTTCTCTGGGTGGAGCCGCCTGGGTTTCAGTTGAGCCCAAGTACCTTTTGCTCTGGCTGCCTTCTTCTTTCTGATCGTTTTCCTTCACATGTTTCAGGAAGCTGTCTCAGCTCCTAGAGTGCTTAACATGTTCAATACGTACGTTAATTTTCTTGGCAAGACTCTTGCCCTTGTTTGTTTGCAACAATGCTGGCAGCATGTTGGGAACACACCGTAGGCTCTTCCAGTTTTGCCGTGGGAACAGCGGTGGGCTTTTCTTTTTGAGTAGTGCCAATCCCCTTGATGTCAACATCACCTTTCTTGTAGATTCACATGTATGTGGCTAAAGGAACAACTCCATGTCTTCTAAAAGGCCTAGAGAACATTTATCTATCGGAAGCCTCTCCTCTTTCCTTTTGTGTTGGTCATTTCGGCAAATTATCAGAAGATAGAGGTGCCAGCCCCAAAGCTAGAGCTATGTTTCCAAATTCACTAATCTTTTCTTCTGCAGTGTTGAATCTACCATTAATCCATCTAGTGTATTTTTTATCTCAGATATTGCAGTTTACATCAATAGAAGTTTGGTTTGGGTCTTTTTTTTTTTTTTAACTCCCCTGTCTCTACTTTTTTTTTTTTTTAATATTTATTTTGGCTGCGCCGGGTCTTACTTGCACGTGCAGGATCTTTGTGAAGGCATGCAGGATCTTTAGTTGCGGCATGTGGGCTCTTAGTTGCAGCATGCGGGATCTAGTTCCCTGACCAGGGATCGAACCTGGGTCCCCTGCATTGGGAGCATGGAGTTTTAACCACTGGACCACCGGGGAAGTCCCTCTACTTAACATTTGAACACACGGAGTACAGTTATAAAAAACAGTTATAATGTCCTTGTCGGTTAATCCTAACATCTGTCAGTTTTGAGTTGGATTAAATTGCTTTACTATTCTGAGTCATGTTTTCCTGCTTCTTTCCAAGCTGGGTAACCTTTTTTTTTTTTTTTTTTTTGCGGTATGCGGGCCTCTCACTGTTGTGGCCTCTTGCGTTGCAGAGCACAGGTTCCGGACGCGCAGGCTCAGCAGCCATGGCTCACGGGCCCAGCCGCTCCACGGCATGTGGGATCTTCCCGGACCGGGGCACGAACCCGTGTCCCCTGCATCGGCAGGCAGACTCTCAACCACTGTGCCACCAGGGAAGACAAGCTGGGTAATCTTTGATTAGATACCAGATCTCGTGAAGTTTACCTTGTTGGATGCTAGATATATTTTTAAAATTTTCTATAAACATGATTGAGCTTGGTCTGTGATGTACTTAAGTTACTTGGAGACAAGTTTGATCCTTTTGTGTCTTGATTTTACGATTTGTCAGGCAGGACTGGAGCATTGTTTAGTCTGGGTTCATTATTCCCCATTATGGAGGCAAGATCTTTATGCGTACTCTACTCGATATTCCATGAATTCTGTGTCTTTCCAGTCAGACTAGTGGGAAGAGGCACTGTTCCTGGCCCTGTCAATCTCTTAACACTGTTCCCTCTAATTCTTTCTGATGAATCTTTCCCTGGTCTCAGGTCGTTGCCTCACAGGCATGCACTGCTCACCACTCTGCTGAATACTCGAGGGGGAACATCTGCAGATCTGTGTTCCCTTTCTGCCCAGGTCTCCTGCCTAGTACTACGCCAGGCTCTCTTTAGCATGTTCCCTCGATGACACTCACACCCCAGGTTCCATTTATGTCTCTATGCTGACCTCTATCTTCAAGCCAGACAAGAGCGGAAGCTCCAGATCCGTGTCTCCAATGGCCCACCCTGCAGAGTCCCCTTGAATGTCCCATGGGCACACTAAATACAACCCATCCAACACTAAGCTCACCATCCTCCCCCCAGACTTGCTGCCTCTCCAGAACCCGTCTCCATGAATGGCACTGCCATCTACCAGGCCAGAGACCTACGAGTCGGCCTTGCACCTCCTTCCACCTTACTCCCACCTTCTATCATCACTGAGGGCCATCAGTTCTGCCTTCTAAACATCTCTGGACTTTCACCATCTCTGCCACACACCAAACCACCACTGCTCTCAGCTGCACCACTCTTAACCCAGACACATTTCCTTGAGCAAAACGTATCAAGTAGCAAGTCTAACCATGGCACCCCCCACACCCCCACCCACCGCCCGCCCAGTGAGGACCTTCCAGTGGCCTCCTGTGTGCTTAGATAAGGCTCAAACTCCTTTCTGGGGCAAATAAAGCCCTTGATGATCTGCTCCTTGATTAAGTCTTGGGCTTCTTGCCCAGGGCCCCTCGTATGTCTTTATGCCTGGAGAGCTGGATTGTAACTGTTTAATTAAACCACCTCTCCACTAGAATGCCTGTTTTCTAACGATGGAGGTTATGCCTCCTACTACCCCGCGCACAGTCCATATAGTGCGTAACAAGACAGGGCTGTAAAAGGCTGTAATTTTGCTTAAGAATGCCGTCTTAAGGAAAATACTTCCGGCCGCAGGTTCCCCATATGTAAAATCGGTGCAATCATCACTCCTCTCTTCTCTGATATGGCACAATCAGTAGACAAAAAGAGCTGGCTTTGTCAACCAGCGCGCCAGAATTTGGTCTCCACGCATTTCGCTCAACCATCAGAGCAGGGCCTGGCCCAGATGCTGGGCCCGACGCGGGCGAGGCCAGCGAGGCGCCCAGGGCGCAAAATGTCAAAAAGCACCCCCTTTCGGGTTCATGCAAGCGCACGCCGCCCCGAAAGCGAGTGCCTTCGGGCATGTGGCGTCCGGGGCATCCGGCTGGCTTCGCCGGCTTCAGGTCCGCACCCACAGGCCTGCTGGAACGCGAGAGAGACTACCCTCCCTCGGCCGCTGGGCCCGCCCCCTATGCGACTTGGCTTCCGGCACCGAACTAGACGCCCTGCTATTGGCCCGTGACGTCACCAGGGAGCGCCCGCCTCTGCTGACGCCTTATTTAGAGAAGCCGCGCGGCGCCCAGTGCCGCAGCGTTAGAAGTCCCGGCAGGTTGCGTTGTCTGGGACGTAGTACCTGTGCTCAGGCGCCCGGTGACCTTGGCTTCTGGCCCGCGAGTCCTATCCCGACAGCACAGGGCGCCAGGTAGGTTAGGTTTAGGCCAGACGGCGGGGTGCACCGGGCCTCAGCCTTCCTCCGGGCCTCCGGCTGAGGGCAGGACTGGACTCTGGTGCCCGGCCGCTCCGACCACACGGACTGGGCTTGCGGGCCCTCGTGGGCGTCCACTGAGTGCAGGGGATGGAGCTGGTCATACAGGGGAAGTGGGGGACTGGCACAGGGGCCCAGGCGAGTGGATGGTGGGACGCGGTCCCAGGTGCAAACCTTTGTCTCGCCTGCGCCGTTGCCGCTCCATGTCCCTGCCTCTTTGCTTACGGACCCTTTTCCAGAGTTGGATTGAGCTCAGGCTCTGCGGCACAGTGGTTCCCGCAGGAGCAGCGGGGCCACTTTCAGGTATCTCGGCAGGTGACTTCACCTCCTTCAGCCTCAGTGCCCCTTCTGTGAAATGAGGCGCTCAGCCTGAGGGGATTGCTAGAGGGCGGAATGAGAACCTGCAAGGGCCTGTCATGTGGGAAGGGCAGTCAGTGGGGCCTGCGGTTATCTGGGAGAGCAGGTGACCAGCCTTATCCCTGAGGCAGTAGCCAGCAGGAGATCCAATTTCCCCTGGGGCATGCAGGGTATCGCTGGGCCTCCGGAAGATTTCCTGTTGGAGGTTCCTACTTCTCACCACCACCTCTGGGCTAAAGTGTCCAACTCCTCACCTGGACTTGGATTCAAGTCCCAGTTCTTTCCTGTCTTTGGGAACTTGGGCAAATCCCTTATCCTCTTCGAGCCTTAGTTTTTTCATCTGTGAAATGGGACCAACAGCCCCTACCGTCCACAGCTGTGAAGAGAATTAAATCAGCCATTGTAGGTAAAACAGAGTAACACCTGGCACGCAGTGGGATAATAATCTTAGTGTGTGGAGTATATGAGTGCATACACTTTAGCTTGAACAGCCCCTGACAGTGGCATGGTTGGTGCTTGTGTAAGACAGGAGGGTGGGAGGTTCAGAACTCCTGGTTTTCTGGTTAAACTCATTGGCCAGCACAGCGATCAGATCATTGACCTGGATCTAATGAGTGTTTAACTGAACAAGGCAGATGGAATCATCAGAGAACCAGGAGTCTGGGACGACCTCCACGTGCTTAAGCATAAAGGGCTACTTTTATTTTTTATTTTATTTATTTATTTTTGGCTGCACTGGGTCTTCGTTGCTGCACGCGGGCTTTCTCTAGTTGTGGCGAGCGGGGGCTACTCTTCATTGCGGTGCGCGGGCTTCTCGTTGCGGTGGCTTCTCGTTGCGGTGGCTTCTCGTTGCGGAGCACTGTCTCTAGGTGCATGGGCTTCAGTAGTTGTGGCACGTGGGCTCAGTAGTTGTGGCCCGCAGGCCCTAGAGCGCAGGCTCAGTAGTTGTGCGCACGGGCTTGGTTGCTCCGCGGCATGTGGGATCTTCCCGGACCAGGGCTTGAACCCGTGTCCCCTGCATTGGCAGGCGGATTCTTAACCGCTGCGCCACCAGGGAATCCCTAAAAGGCTACTTTTAAAGGCAAGGAACCATGAAGAGGAGGGACTGTTGGGGTGGAGGCCAGACTCAGAAACAAAAGAAGAGAATGGGGTTTGTCTTTGCGTGGAGCCTAGAACTCAAAATGGAACCTGAGCCTTGTTGATACTTTCTAAGTGATTTGAGGAGCGAAGGCACAGCTGCCCCTCCTGAGGCTGACAATCACCAAGCTTTCCCAAGTAGTGAAAAGTCAAGCCCCTGCTTCTGGCATTTGATCATTGAACAGAGAGTAGCTGAGAGCCTTCTGTGTGGCAGGCACAGTGCTAGGCACTATGGACTCGGCAGCAAAAGAGACAGTTGTGGCCCCAGAACCCAGAGGGGAGACAGCCCCGTGATGCCTGTCAGGCGTAGACCCCGCCCTCTGTCTGCAGCCTCTTTCCTAGGGCAGCCTGTACTCCAGCACAGGAGCCACTAAATAATTACTGCCTGGAGAGGCAGGTGGGGGCTGCTCCTAAAAGGCTGCGACAGCCTGGAAGGGGTTCTGGCTTGGTCATGTGAGCCGTGGAAAGCATTTTAAGTAGGAGGGTAACAGGATCAAATGGGCATTTAAAAAACTACCTGTGGCAGCTGTGAAGCCAGTTTCACCTGTGATCTCTTGCTCATGCTGGGCCCCACTCTTAACTAATTCCTAGCCCTGCTCATCTTAGCCCAGCCCACACTTCCTCAAGAAACAAAGACAGGGCCCTTGATCTACACAGCAGCAGTCCCAGTTGCAGAATCCTACTTAACGGCATCCGTTGTTAACATCAGTCTCCCCTGCAGGCAGGATGGCAGGGCTGAGTGTGTCTGACCTACATTGCCCGGTGCCCCAGTGGTGCCAGCTACAGTCTAAGCTTTCAGAAAGCACTGGTTGACGGAAGGCTGGAATCCCTGGGACCTAGCTCAGTGCCTGGCATGAAGTAGTTGCTTCTCTAGAAATGTTTCATTTGAAACACGTGAAATAAGTGAAAACCTGGACCACTTCCCATGTGGTGAGCCAAGAATGGCTCATGGGGCAAAAGGACCTGGGCTGCAGCTTGAGGAGCTTTGGGCACCCCAGTGATGGTTTGGGACTGTCTCCATCCCCTAGGACCCACGTTTTTCTCCATAGGCTCCGATGCTGGTCTCTGGTAGAAGGCGGCTCGCGGCTCTGCTGCAGGCTCAGCCTTGGCCCTTTCAGCCCTCCAGAGACATGAGACTGGTGCAGTTCCAGGCACCCCACCTGATGGGACCTCATCTGGGCCTGGAGCCAGGGAATGGTGGAGGTGTCATCAACCTCAGCGCCTTTGACCCCACACTGCCCAAGACGATGATAGAGTTCCTGGGGCAGGGAGAGGCCGCGCTCTCAGTGGCAAAGAGGTAAGTCAGCAGGCGGCAGTGCCCTGCCGCAGCTGCCCCATTCCCCCTCCCTCCTCCCACCCGCCTCCTTTTGCACCCCAGCCTTCGTTTCTCACCTGTTCTCTTAGTGAAGAGCCTTAGAAATCTTTTATGACAACATCCTCAGTTTACAGAGGGGGAAGCCGAGGCCCAAGGAGGATGATTGACCATCCGAAGGCCACACACTTGGTGGTGGAGCCAGAATTCTACTTTGTCACACTGCCTTCCCTGGGAGATTAAGTCCCTGCTTGCCTGAGGGGCTGGAACCTGGGATCCTAAGAGGCATCTTGGAAAGCTCATTAGGAGAGAGGACTGCAAAGAGGTTCTTAAAGATGGTTCTCGGGTTTGGGCTAGATTAGGTAGAGGCCTCCCTGAAGCCAGGAGTCCTGTGGAATCTGGTCTAAAGGTGTTGATGAACAGTAAATTAAAAACCGCTTTGAGGCGACTTCCCTGGCGGTCCAGTGGTTAAGACTCCACGCTTCCACTGCAGGGGGCGAGGGTTTGATCCCTGGTCGGGAAACTAAGAGCCCGCATGCCGCATGGTGTGGCAAAAAAACCCTCAAAACAAAAAACCACTTTGAGGTATCATTTTCACCTGTTTAACTGACAAAAAATACAGATGTTTGACAGCATACAGCGTTGGTAACAGTATTTTTCCCCTACTTTCATATTCTCGCAAGATGAGAAACTACTTCTGTGTCCCTCACTAGAGAATTGGGTGTATCTCTACTGTGCAGTAATAGGCAGCCATACGAAAACAAGGAAGCTGTATACTGTTATGGTGAGATCTCTAAAATATATATATTTTTAAAAGGTATATATAATTGTGCTATCATTTGCATAAAAAAAGATGGGAGGGCTTCCCTGGTGGCGCAGTGGTTGAGAGTCCGCCTGCCGATGCAGGGGACACGGGTTCATGCCCCGGTCCGGGAAGATCCCACATGCCGTGGAGCAGCTGGGCCCGTGAGCCGTGGCCGCTGAACCTGCGCGTCTGGAGCCTGTGCTCCGCAATGGGAGAGGCCACAACAGTGAGAGGCCCGCGTACCGCAAGAAAAAAAAAAAAAAAGATGGGAGAAGAGTATACATAGAGTGGCTGTGAAGAGCTACATAGGACACAGTGGTTGTCTCCAGGGCTGGAGCAGCATGACGAGGAGAAGGTGTAGAAGAGAGACCTTTCCATTATTCCCATTTGCACCTTTTGAATTCTCTTACATGGACATGTATTACCTAATGGGGGAGAGGAAATCAACACTGGATGAATATAAACAGTGTTCTGATATCAAAGGACAGTAACTGGGCTTGATTTTCCTGCTGACTCTGATGGTTGATCTAGAAAATACATTTTAAAAACTTGTAGCTGCTGCAGGATCTCCCCAGAGTGCCCTTCTCTCTTGCTCTGGTCTCTGCAGAGCCCTGGCTGCCCAGTTGCCAGTCCTGCCACGGTCAGACGTGACATTCCTGGCCCCAGTTACACGGCCAGACAAGGTGGTGTGCGTGGGCATGAACTATGTGGACCACTGCAAAGAGCAGAACGTGCCCGTGCCCAAGGAGCCCATCATCTTCAGCAAGTTTTCCAGCTCCATCGTGGGGCCCTACGACGAGGTCGTCCTCCCTCCTGAGAGTCAGGTTGGTGCCTCCCCACTGTGCCCCCGAGTCACTGGGACCCATCACACAGGTGCTCAGCCTCCAGCCTAAAGGAACCATCTGTTGCTCATTAGTGCATTAAACAGAAACTCCAGGGGATTATACAGTAATAAGACTGCTCTCGGGGGTGGGGGGGGAGAAGTTAATTTATATCTTTTCCTGATTACAAAGGTAATATGCTTGCATTATAGAAAATTAGTAAAATACAGATAAACGTAAAGAAAAGTCACCCATGTTCCCACTGCCCAGGGCTTGCAACATTTATGTTTTGCTGTGTATCTTCCCAGTGTTTTTCTGTTCCTGTTTCTACTTATACTGTACATATGCCTACCATTTACTTAAGTCTCCAGCAAGAACATTCTTCATGCCATTAAATATTCTCCCCTGACATTTTTTAGGTTACTGCTTAGTTTTCTATTGTATCAATGGCCATAATTTATTCAGTAGTCCTCATATTGCTAGATAGGTTGTTTCCAGTTTTTAGCTTTTATAAGTAGTGTTGCAGTGAACCTCCTCATAGAAAGGACTTTGCACATCCATGAATGTGTGATTATTTCCTTTGAATAAACTCTTAGAATTTGAATGTCTTTGTCAGAGTGTAGGCAGGGTTTCAAAAATCAGCCAAAGTGACCTTAAGAAAAGTTGCAAAAGCAATTTACATGTCTACCAGCAGTGTATGTACCCTTACTAATACTTTCAAATTTTTAGTTTAGGAATATTTTGGAAATTACAGGAAAGTTGAAAAAAAGTACAGTGACTACCCAGACTCTTCACCTGGATTCACTGTTAACATTCTGCCGTATTTGCTTTTCCTCTCCCTCCTTCTTCCTCCCCCTGTCCCTCTTCCTCTCCTTCCCTCATGTCCCACAGGCACACACACACTTTTTTTGGAGGGGGAGTGGGAAGAACCTTTGAAAGTAAGTTATAGACATTAAGACAGTTCACTCTTAGAAACTTCAACATGCATCTCCTAAGAATAAGGACAATGTCCTACATGGCCATAATACCATTATCACAACTAAGAAAGTTAACATGAGTAATATCTGATATACAGTCCAATTGGGAATATTCCCAGTTGACCCCCCAAAGATGACTTTTAATTTGGGTCCTGTTTTGTTTTTTGGTTTTGGTCCAAGATCAGTCAAGGTCATACATTGTATTTGGTTATGTCTCTTTAGTGCCTTTTATCTACAACAGGGATCCACAGACTTTTTCTCAAAGGGCCAGTTAGTAAGTATTAGGCTCTGAGTGCCAAATAGTTTCTTTTGCAACAGTTCAGCTTTGCCATTGTGAAATATGAAAGCTGCATAGCTGATACGTGAATGAATGAACATGGCTGTGTTCCAGGAAAATTTTGTCTGCAGTAACAGACAGCAAACAAGCAAGGATTTGGTCTGTGGGCCATAGCTTGCCGACCCCTGATCTCAAGCGGTTTTTCCCCCTGCCCTTTTTTGTCTTTAATGACACTTTTTTTTTTTTTAATGACACTTTTTGAAGAAACCAGGCAAGTTGTCTCATAGCATGTCTCACACTCTGGATTTGTCTGGTTGGTTCTTCATGATTAGATTCAGGTTAAACATTTTTGTCAAGTTCTACATAGGTCTCTTAACCTGTTCAGGCTGCTATTACAAAATACAGAATGGATGGATGGATGGCTTATAAACAAGGCATTTAATTCTCACAGTTCTGGAGTCGAGGAAGTCCAAGAGCAAGGTGCCAACAGATTTGGTGCCTGGTGAGGGCCCACTTCCTGGTCCATAGACGACTGTCTCTTCACTATGTCCTCACATGGTAGAAGGGAGCTCTCTGGGATCTCTTTTTGTAAGGGCACTAATCCTCTTCATGGAGGCTCTACCCTCATGACCTAATCACCTCTCAAAGGTCTCACCTCCTAATACCATCACCTTGGGGGTTAGGTTTCAGTATATGAATTGGGGGGTGGGGGGGGTGGGACACAAACATTCAGTCTGTAGCAACAGGTGTGTACTTGTATTGCATCCCACTGGGAGACTCTTGTTGGGCCCTAAAGTTTGATCCCTTAGTTTACTTGATGCTCACGTGACCTCTCCATTGTAAAGGTACATTTCACTGTGGTAATTAGTAAACAATCTGCAGGGTAGACATTGAAACCATGTGACTATCTTATTGCCTCACAATTTTTCATCCAGGGATCATCTGGTCATCCTTACCCGAATCCATTATTGCGGTAAGCGTTAGAAAAAGGTGATTTTTTCTGTCTGTGCACTTTTATTAGCTGGTACCCTGAAGAAACACTGCTTCCCTCCTTTTTTTTTTTTAACCCATGTCCCTTTAGTATCACTGTAAATTCCTGATTTTTAGTTTTATTCAATATGTCATAGTCCATCATTTACATTCTTTTTGATACTCAAAGGGTCTTAATTTGGCCAGTGAGGGCCTTCAAGGTGGCCCCCATCTATATCACTTTCTGAGTACTTCCTTGCTGTGGCCAAGCTATTGCAGGCTCATCTTGTACTCTGTCTCAGACTTGGAATTAGCCATTTCCCCAAGGAACCCAGTTCTTTTTTGTGTTTCTGGTTGTCACTGTTAGGAAGAGCAGTCAGTTTGAAAGGCTAGATTGTTATCTATTTTATAGGGCACTTTGTGGTTTATGGAAAGGGCTGAGCATGTTCTCCTTTTTGTGGCCATGTGTGTGTATTTCTTTTTGTGAATTGCTTATTCAAGCCTTTGGCCCACATTTATTTTGGCATGTTGATCTTTTTCTTGTTATTATTTGAGTTAGTGCATTAAAGCACTTAGAGTAGTGCCTGGCACACAGTAGGGTTAGCTGTTGTTACTTGGTATGCATCCTTTTCTGGAAGTATCAAGAGTGACTCTTAAACTCCCTCCCCGGACAAAGCTGCTCTTCTGCAGTCGCTCGGAGAGCTCTGCCTGCCTCTAGGGGTGCTGCCTGCCACTGCCCAGTTGATGGGTCTGCACTTGATACCTCCCCTACTGTTTACTCCACTCTGGCTCGAGGTCTTACAAATGGGGACCGGCAGCCAACCCCACTGTTAAGAGGCCCTGGCCCCGAGGCAGTGTGTAGCCCCTCGGCAGAGGAGCGGTGCCCAGAGCCCGGCAGCTCACTGCTCCTTTCCCGCTCTACAGGAGGTGGACTGGGAGGTGGAGATGGCTGTGGTCATTGGAAAGAAAGGCAAGCACATCAAGGTGAGGTGGAAAGGGCAGTGCCATCTGTCCCTGGCACTGGGAGGCGGTTGGCATCTACCTGCTCCTGACCCTGCCTTGCCTCTCATCCACCACCTCTGGCCACTAACGTGGGACCAAGGCTTTGGGATCCTTTGTTACAGGGGTTGGTGTCATCATGATTTAACCTCCAATCTGGCCAAACCCCCTGCCCCCCATAGGCCACAGATGCCATGGCCCATGTGGCTGGCTTCACTGTGGCACATGACGTGAGTGCTCGCGACTGGCAAATGAGACGCAATGGAAAGCAGTGGCTGCTGGGAAAAACCTTTGACACCTTCTGCCCCCTGGGCCCTGCCTTGGTGACCAAGGACAGTGTAGCAGGTAGGTCTCTGACAGCCCACTGGGTGACTCCTGTTGCTCTTAGATACATCAGTGAAGAGAAAGCAGCTTTCCGGGAAATGGGAGTGAGGGGTATGGCTCCACGTGGGCCCCCTATCCCCAGCTGCCCTTTCGTTGATTGCTTATATTAAGAGCAAATCTCTCAACGTGGGCCATGAGTTCTCCACTGGCATCCCCCTGTCCCCTCACCCCACAGAGAGCTGTAATTGCAGACGTGGTGAATCTGCATTCATGAAGTGAATAACGAAGCAGTGCTCTCAGGATGGGTGGGTCAGGCTTCCTCTAGCTGCCACCATCTGGGAGAGTCTTTAAGTTGGAAAGCAGCAGAGCTGCCCTTTGAGCATCACAGAGAATGGCTGTTCCAGAGCCCCCTGCACCTTCACTGTGCCCTTGCTGCTTGTACCTGCTGCTGCCTGCCTACACAGTGGCTGAGTGAGGTCCTGTGAGAGCCAGGAAGAGAGACAGTGCTTAAGAGGACAGCGCACAGCCATCTGGGTAGGGCCACGTCCATGCAGTTCAGCCTTACGCCACCCCGTGCAGTCAGTCATCAGAGAAGTTAAATGGTGATCCCTTGGCGGGGGGCAGGGGGGGGCGATTTGTGAATGTGTAAAACACTGAAAAGTTAAAAGTACTGTCTACTCGGGACAGTATTACAGGTAAGCCTTCAGGTGCAGGAGTCTTCACTACTCCTGCTTGTGCCAAGTCAGCCTCTGCTGTGGGTAGACATCTGTTTTTTAAGGCAGAAACAGCCATTTTTCTCTCCTCCTTGAGTCTGGAACATCCCCTCCTTAACCCACCCAGGGGACCACTGGCAGGCACTCTGCTCTGTGGTGGATACAGGGAGGCCTGAGGAGGCCAGTGTCCACACACAGTTCCAGGGTAGGGAGTGCCAGGACCAAGCACAGGGAATCCAGCACACAACCCTCTCACCTGGCGAGTCACAAGGTCTCCTTGTGCTTTCATCTTCTAGCTGATTGGGAGGGGTTTGAGGGAAAGAAGGGAGAACCCCCAAGTGTTGTTTTTGCATTTCAGATCCACACAACTTAAAGATCTGCTGCCGAGTGAATGGGGAGGTGGTCCAGAGTAGCAACACCAACCAGATGGTGTTTAAGACAGAAGAGCTAATAGCCTGGGTCTCCCAGTAAGTGGGATGGAGCCCTGCCCCCCAACACCCACCTGGAGGCTAAACCGAGCGCTCCATGGCAGGCTACAGCCACCTCGGCCCCTGGTCTCACCTGGCCCTTTTGCCCTAGGTTCGTCACTCTTTTCCCAGGGGACGTCATCCTGACCGGGACCCCCCCAGGTGTTGGTGTATTCAGAAAACCTCCTGTCTTTCTCAAGGTAGGTTGGCTAAATGAGGAAAGGAAGAAGGCCTGGCAGGGTGGGCTCAGACTTGAGAAATCCAGGCCTGTGTATGTGCCACACCAAAGGACTGACCGCCTCACGGCCCACTGTTGCAGAAGGGCGATGAAGTCCAGTGTGAGATCGAGGAACTAGGTGTCATCGTCAACAAGGTGGTGTGACGGCCTCTACCGCGGGCCGTGATCTTACGACGAGGTGGGGGCATCCGTTCCTACTGAGCCCAGCACAGGAAGAGGCCCAGTGCCAGCCCCCCTGAGTAGCTCCTCTTCCAGGTAGATGGGGAGGAGATGGTGCTCTCCTCAATAAACTTCTTTTTGGCTTCCTTTAGGATTTGTTTCAAGGAGTGAGATAGGGCATTCTCACACAGTGGGGAAGGAAAGAGCAAATACCCACAGTCACACCAAAAAGAAAGACACTGCTGAGCTTGGGAGAAGAGGACTCATCCAGTCCTCTCGTTTATCACACCAGAGGATGCAGAAAGCAAGAGAGGGCGAGGGGCAGTCAGACCTCAAAGATGTTATAGTCCAGCTGAGGGTTTGCAGCTCCTCCCAGGCCAGCCTTCTGGCTCCAGGGCACAGCTGTGCTCTGGGGCTGGGAGGTTTTAACGCTGGCCCCTTCTCCTAGTTCTAGGCACAGATGAACTGCCGGATGAACCGTTCCAACTTTTCCTGATTGTCCCGGCTGGCAAAGGTGGGGGACAGGTGGAGCATGGGGCCTGCAGGGCTGGGCATCTGCTGCAGCACCTGGGCCACAGAGAAGGGCTCTGAGCGCTCGCCACGGGCACTGTGCCCCTCCCCTGGAAAACTGCAGTGAGACCTGTGGCCCTGTGAGCCTCGGTGTTTGAGGGCAAACGCTGCCTCTCAAAACACCCCCAGGGCCCCACCCGGGAGCAGAATGACCCAGGGGTCTGGGAGACTGAGAGGGAGGGGAAAACTGTCCTACCTTCTCCAACAACTACTGTCACCACACCTACTCGTGGGAGACGCTGCGGAAATCCCAGGGTGGGTACAGCTGGGGCTCCCCTGAGCAGCTCTTTCAGGGTATGGGAGTGGGAGGCAGGGGGACAGAAGGGCGGAGAGACTGGCCCCCTCACCCCCAGGTCTCTGAAGGTCCAGACGGCACTGATGGCGAGATTTGGGTCCACACACTCTGGAGGAAAGAGAAGTGAAGGCTACGGAAGGGAGCCCTGGGGCCCAGCTCCCCTCCTCTTGTCTAAGGACAGGATAACCAAAGATAGGGCTCAAGCTGGACCCAAAGGCCTTCTCTGTACCCCTCAGCCGGCCTTCCTGGAGTTGGGCTTTCACTGCCCACTAGGGGGAGGCAGCCACCAGCAAAACTTCCTCGCCTCCCAGGGCCTGGGCTGGCTGCTCGGGACTCACCGAAGAACCCTTCCTCCTGGGCGGTGGCCTCTAAGAACCGCAACAGCTGCTCCGCGTAGCCCGACTCTGTGGGAGAGAGAGGTCTGAGGCCTGGGGCCCCACGCAGGCAGGGCCCCCACCCTGAGCGCTCAGCCTCTCCTCAGGACGGCCGCAGTCGCGCGGGCCTCACCAGTATCTGGCAGCTGGCCCCGGTGGAGGAAGGTGGCAGCCTGCGCAAAAGCCTTGAGCAGCGGGCTGAGCAGGCGGCAGAGGAAGAGGAAGAAGTCAGGGCAGCGCGACTGCTGGCTGAGCTGGAGGGGGACAGGCCAGGGTGAGGGCAGCTCCCACTGCCTCCCTACGGCCCCCTCACCTGATTGCTTTTCCCAGCGCACCCTGAAGTACCGGCCCTCCGCCTCCTCGAAGTCGTCGCTGTCACTGTCGGTAAAGTCCCCACTTGGTTTCCACAGCAGTTTCGCACTCAAACGCCGCCGCCCGGTGTCGCAGGCTGGCCGGGAGCCTGGGGTCTGAGGGCCATGGGAGCCGTTGGTCCCTGCCAGGCTGGCCAAGGTTCAGCCCCGAGGCCCCCAGGCCGGGCACAGGGCCAGCCAGGGAGGTGAAACCAGCACACGCAGACCTGGGGAGCCCAGGAGGATGCCCCAGGCCACACCAGACCATCACAGCTGCGGAGCCAACTTGTGGGGTGAGAGGAAGTGAGCACCCACCCTCAAGGGCCACAGCCCCTGTGGACAAGAAATGTGGAGGGCGGGGCTTATGCAGAAACCCTCAGGTGCATTTGTCCAGTCCTGTCACTGTAGCTACACACGGGCCCAGGGCAGATGTGCTCTGACAAGTCCCGTGGCGGAGAGTGGCGAGGCGGGGACCAGGCTTCTCTCTGCTAGGCCAGGGGCTGTACACACACACACACACACACACACACATGCATGCACGCACGCACCCCACACACACAAGCCAGAGGAGAAGCCCGGGCCGCCGTCACTCGGTGGGAGGCTGAAGGAGGCCAGACCCTGGGCAGGGACTTTGTCTCCAGCTGCCCTTCCTACCTCCTCAGCAACTAGGAGCCCACACTGGATGAGGCGGTCCAGCACCTCCTGACAGTAGCAGTAGGAAGACTGGCAGGGCTGGGGAGAAAGAGGCACCCATGTGGCCTCAGGAGAGCCAGGCAGGGGCCTGGCCAGAGACAGAGACCAGACCTACCGCCGCAGCACATCTTAGGGTCAGGGCTCGGGCAAGCATGGGCCCTCTCCCACGGCCAAGAAGGGGAGGCCCAGGACTGAGCCGGGCTGGTGGGAGAGGCCTGACCTGCAGCAGCAGCAGGTCCTGCGGCAGCAAGTGCAGCAGCAGCAGGATCTGGTGGTACAGCTGGTTCTGGCTCAGCAGCTCGATGCCCTGCAGCTCCCAGGGTCCCTCAGGCAGCACCCTGCCCACCAGCAACCCCCACACGGCACAGGCTGGGGGAGGAGGGGCCGGACGTGAGGAAGGAAGCCAGTTCCCTCACCCCTACACACATCCCACCCATCCCAGGCCCTAGGGACTCACCACCCACAGCCTCGCTCAGGAAGGCGGGCAGCACCTCGGAGCTCAGGCGTGCCAGGTGCGCGAGGCCTGGGCCGGGCCGCAGAACCACCAGCAAGTCCCCCTGCTGGACGCGCAGCAGGGCCACGTGCGGCCGCAGCAGGCTCAGCGTGTGCTGCACCAGGCACTGCAGCTGCCCTGAGAAGCCCACGTCAAAGCCACGCAGCAGCGTCTCCTCTGTCAGCCAGGAGAACTCCCCCAGGAGCTGTGACAGGCACACGCCCTGGGTGGGCAGCGAGGGGCTCAGCAGCAGGGCCACGCCTCCTCCCCCAGGCCCCCACCCCGCCGTGCCCTACCTTCTGGTGCTTGAACAGCAGCAGCGTTGCCATGATGGCCGTGCTCATCACCGCCGAGCTCGCCACGCAGGCTAGGGCCAGGGGTGCAGGGATGCCGCTCAGGGGCGGAGGCCCGACAGCCCGGGCCCTCCGTCACCAGGCAAGCCTTCCCAGTCCAGCACACACCTCCCTGGCAGCAGCCACATACACACCCCCATACGACTCCACCCCTGGGAAGGGGAGAGCAGACTCGGTCCTTGGGTGCCACCCTCCCCAGTGGAGAAGTGGCATTTACCAAATACATGTTGAGAGCCAGGCTGGGAGCTCAGGGACCGTCCCTGCTTCTTGCAGGTCTACTACCCACCAACCCACAGTCTCTGCCACAGAAGGGACACTTGAGAAGATGGTAATAACAGTGCTGTTAAGAGCCCCCTCTGTGCCAGGCACTGTGTTTCGTCCCTTACATACATTGTTCGGTTCAGCTAATGTCACCTCAAGAGAGTGAAGTGACGCACCTGAGGCCGGGCTGGGCGGCCGCCTGTGTGCCCTCGCTTAGCGGCTCCATCATGTCCTCCCTGACTGACCCCCTCCTCAGGGGCAGGGGAAGGTGTCCCACTCTTCTTCACATGTCCAAAGTGGGCCACGCAAGAGGGGGCAGGTGCAGAAACCCACCTGGAAAGGAGGGCCCTGACGACTGGCCAGCTCTGAGAACAGAGTTCAGGAGCCTCCCTCAAAGGCCAGACCGAGGTTCCCCTCACCATTCAGGACGTGACAGCTCAGCCTCCTGACCAACAGCTGGTCCTCTTCCTTGAGGGCCAGAAGGGGCCTGGTTACTGGGGTCCACTCCTGCACCTTCTCAGTGTCAGGGATGACGGTACTGGGATAGAGACACAGATCACAAGATGAAGGGACCAAACCTAAAAACAATCATGGGGGAGCCCAGAGCTTTCTCAAACGTGAGGGTGTTTCCCATCCCCGAAAGAGGTGGGAAACCCTAGTCCTTTCCAGGCCTGTGTGCCATAACCCACACTCAACTTACAAGCAAGGAGGGGTGCCTGGCATGGTTTGAGATGACCCAAGTTATTTGGTGGGGGAAGGCTGGAGCTGGTGATGTGTTTGTGGTTCTGGGAGAAGAGGGTGCCAGCTCACGAACTAGGGCCTAAGAGCGGCCTGCCTTGCCCCTGAGACCCTCATCTTCCTCTGCCCTTACCACTGGCCCAGCACGATGGGCTGCAGCAGCTGCTCCAGGGTCTGCCTGCTGCCCCAGCAGCTTCTGGCGTTGACGGTGTATTCCTGCCCAGGACAAGGCTCTTAGGTGGTCTGCCCTGGCCCACCAGGAAACCTGCATACAGCCCATCTGAAGTAGGTAACACTACCCCTGAAGTGGCCTTGAGGGCCAGGCCGCCAGAAGCCCTAGGACAGACCCCAGGTACTCCCAGCCTTGCCCAATGGGGTCCATACATGCAGGGAGAAGGGCTGGGCCAGATGCACACGGACGCAGGCTCGGCGGCTGCAGCCCCAGCCTCGCAGGCTCCACAGGACAGCCAGAGCTCCGGTCCACAGCCCCAGTGGGGCCGAGGCCTGCAGGGAGAAAGGGGCTGGGGGAGCCGGCTTGCCTGGAGCATGCTTTCTGCTCAACTTCATCTTGGGCCCAAACTGCTATATGACCATGACCTCTCCAAGCACATTTTCTCCCCTGTGGAACAGGAGAAATCCCTCCCTAGCAAGGTCTTTTGAGTATGAAATGAGAGGATGACTGTTAACAGCCTTAGCAGGTGCCACAGGAGAATGACCGTGGGGCTGAAATTCCTTTGCACTCCCCGCTTAGCCAAGCCCTGAGGGGACTCAGCCACACACACAGTATTGTGCCTCCTCTCTGGAGATGGCGTCCACTTAGGTACCCAGGGCAGGGGGCTCTCACGTGGTATGTGTCACGGGGTGCATCTGGAACCAGGTCGTAGGTCATGGCCACTGGCACCAGCATAGCATCTGGGACGATGCCCACCTGGACCGCCTGCACCACCAGTCCCAGCCACGTCTGACCCAGGGCTGACAGCCGAGGCCCCTGAGCCCCAGGCGGCTCCTCCAGGAAGATGAGCAGGGGCTGCCCGCTGACCAGCAGCTGCTCCACAGCCTGGAAGTGGGTGGGGGGAGGCAGGTGTCAAAGCCAGCACAGCAACAGGCCCCCATACCCTGGCCTGGCCCCATAAACAACCACTGGGCATAGCACTCACCGCATGGACTACAGCCCTTGCAAGGACCCCCTCAGAGCTGTCCAGGGAGAGGTTGGCCTCTGGGGGCAGGAAAAGTCCCCCAAGTTTCTTCAGCAGAGCTCTGTGGGGCACAGGGCAGATGAGGGAAGGTGCTCAGGAGATGGGACCAAGCAGGAGGCTAGTGGGAGCCTTGGTCCACACAGGGCCAGCCTGGGTCCTGCCTGAACACTCTGAGGCCAGGCATGGTCCTAGAGCCCATAGCTGACCCTCCGTCTGAGCCCCACAAACTGGGGTGGCACAAAGTTGAGAGCAGAGGGGCCAGGAAGAGGGCCTCCGGGGAGCTGCTGCCAGAATACCGCCTGACATCCCCCACACCCCTGTCCCGGCCTGGGGACCTCTCCCTTGTATGTCTAAAGGCACAAGACTTTTACCTGAGGATGGGGGAACAGGTGCGGGGATCCCAAGCCACACGGAGCACGCCCAGGCCCTGGGAGAGCAGCACAAAGGGCAGTAGGATCCCATCCAGGAGTGACTTGTGGGTAGAGAGGAGGACGAGCGGCGAGCCCTGCTCCAGGGAGAGCCAAAGGGAAGTGCCAATCCGCCCCCCACCCTGAAGATGCAGGGAGCCAAAACCTAGTGCCTACAGCCCCAGGGCAGCCCCAGAGGGAGGGAGGGAGGGTTCAGCTGAGCAGTTCTTCCTCTGAGCACATCTCCCAAAAGCAGAGGAGCTCTGTCAACAGCTTTTAAGGTAATGCATTGACGTACTGGTTGTTAAGACCATGATGAAAAGCCGTTAGAGGAAGCCTCGTGGGAGCAGGACCGTGAGACACATAGAGAAGGTCGTCAAAGAGCACTGGATTTTTCCCACCAGCTGATGGGGCTGGTCCCGACTCAGGGCTTGGCCTAGCCTCTGCTCTTCTGTCCCCGCCATCCCATCCCCGTCCCAATGGAGGGGGGGCCTTACTGCCTGGGCGGCCTTGTGGACCATCTTCATCTGGCCCTTGTGCAGCTGTACGTTCAGGAAGAGGCAGTTCAGGATCCGGAGCAGTGCCCAGCTGACCAGCCTGGAGAGCAGCGCCCAGTCTGAGGCATGGCAGGGCGCGGCCCACGAGGCAGCCCACGGCAGCCCAGAGGGCCGGCCAGAACTCCTCTACAGTGGGCACTACTACTGTCCCCACTTTACAGAAGAGGAAAGTGAGGTTCAGAGAGGTCACAGAAGCTGCTGGATAAGAGAGAAAGCTAAGTGCGGGTGCTGGGACCAGCAGGGGGGCCTGACAGCAGAGCCTGCGCCGGCAAGGTGCTGCCGTCTCCCAAGATGACCTCATGGCGCAGCTGCCTCGTATCAGCCTCCGAGCATCTCCCTGCCTCCTTTTACCCCAAAGGTGACCAGAGAACCAAGACTCTCTCCAGGCATAACCCGGCCCTGTCTCTGCAAACTGCTGGGAAAAGTAAACTAAAAAGGGAGGAGTTAGTGATACAAGAAGGAAAGGAGCTAGCTGAAGGGGCAAAATCTCCGGGGAGCGGCTGTCCAGAGGCCCAATGTGAGGACCGGCTTTAAATGAGGACAGAAGCGTAGACACAGGCAGCATGGAGATGTGCGGGACACACAGCATGTCCTCATGTGATGGCTTCCGGTTCTCCAGGAAGCACGAGGTGGTGGGTCGACAGTGGGTGAGTCAGAGCAGGAGCAGTCTAGCTTGGAGCCCTGGAGAGTGCAGTGTGCCCCTCTGAGAATCACACTGATACAGGAAACAGGTCCACCCAGTGTGTTTCTCTAGTGACATCTGGCTGCTCAGGTGCAGAGAAGGCACGCAGCGGGGTTCAAACACAGCCGGGTTGTGCCCAGTGACTCCTTCACAAGAGCACTTTCCTCACAAGGAGCCCCGGAATCGAGGCTAGGCCTGGAGGGCAGGAAAGACAGGAGGGGGGACTGATGGCTGGTGTAAAGGTGCTCAGGTCAAGGGACTGGAAGTCTCGAAAAAGCCGAAGAATTGTCACATGGAGGGCTGGTCGTAGGTCACCAACAACCTCTACTTCCTGTCCTTGCTCAGTTGACCTCTTAGCACTTTCAACACGGCCGAGCCTGACATGTGCAGCCCTGTGCCCTCCTTCCCTCAATGACTCAAGCATCCCCCCGCTTGAAGCATCACCTCTGTGCTAAAGCTCTGCAAATACACGTTACTGGCCCCAATCTCTCTTCTGAGCTCCAGACTCATATATATAAGCAGCTGCCTCAGTGTCTCCACCAGCATGTCAGGTATCAGAAACTCTTTATGTCCAAAACACCTTTTGTGGGCCAAACCTGCTCCTCCCCAAGCCTGCCCCCTCTCCTCCAACCACACCACCAGGTGCTCAGCCAGAAACCCAGCTCTCCTGCAGCTTCCCCTTTCCCCCTCACTGCTCCCACTGCAACCCTCCAATCCATCAGTGAGTCCTGATAATTTCATACTGGTCTCTCCATCGTCTTCCTAAGTTCTACTGTCACGCCCATCCCCCATCATTACGTCTCACCTGGACTAACAAAACAGCCTCCCCAGATGATCTGTTCTCTACTCTTGACCTCAATTAATCTTGTTGTCATTTTCTGCTTATAACCTTTCCATTGGTTTTCACTGCACTTGGAAGTCAAATCCAAACTTCTTGTATGGCCCTGCATATCTGTCCCTTCTACCTCTCAGTTTTGTCTCCAACAACTCTCCCCGTCACTTGCTAGCTTCCGACCACGTCAGCTACTTGAGCAAACCTGGCCCTTTCCTGCAGCCACAGCTCATGCTCTTCCCTCTGGTAGAACTGTTCCCTCACATCCTCACCTCCCCAAGGCTGGCTCCTTTCCCCCTTTTGTCCCTGGCTTACAAGTCCCTTCCTCCCCTCCAGGTATTTCCAGTCCTAGCCCTTGTTCTGTCCTTCTTGCAGGCGTGTGTATCTCTCCTCACTCTAACCTGTGCATCCCTCCATTTCCCCAGAAGAGTGTCCTGCATCTAAGAGGAGCTCAGACCTGTGCAGGACAGATCAGGAGGGAGCAGGTAGTGACAGCAGGATGAATATGGGAGGGAAGAGGAGGGCCTATAAGATGGAGGAACCAGCCACCTCCTGTCTCTCTCCACAAGAACCTGACCTGGGGAAAGGTGGAAGGATAGAGGAGGTACTGGAATCTAGGTCTCAACCAGGGGTTCCTGGGGTGACCCCCAGGCCCCAACCCCCAGGACAGATACACACCACCAGGCCGCAGTGGTGAGAACGTGGGCTGGAACCTGGGGGCTGGCTCAGATCAAGGCCCCTGCCCCTTATCCAACTGGTCCCACTGAGAAGGCAGCTGTCTTCAAAAGGTCTCACAGTGTCCAGATCAGGGGCTTACTCAGAATGGTAAATATAACACCCAGCTCCCCAGGAGGGGAGTCTAGTCTTTACCCAAGCCCAGCCAATGCTCCCTCCTAAAGGGCAGAGGCCCCAGCCCAAAACACCCTTCAGTACAGAGTTACCTGAGCAGGAAGGGGCGGGGTGGGGCCTGGATGTGGCCCAAGATGCGCTGTACCTCTCTCTTCACGTGGCTGGGCACCTGGCCTTCCCCAGCCCCTCCTGGGGCCCTCCCTGGGATGACATTCTGAACCCTGTGGTGTGAGAGGCAGTGGTGTCAGGCTGGAGCAGGCCTAAGTTCACTTCCCTCAGCCCCACAGAAGCCCCAGGGCACAGCCTCCAGTCTTCACCCTCCATCTTTAAGGAAGGGCCCCAGACCAAGCTAACACTCTAGAAACCAGCCCTTTCAATCAGCCCTGCCTACAGCCTTTGTCATCCCTTCAAGGATCCCAGAAGTACCAGCCAGACCCCAGTCCCTGCCTCCTCACCCAGTGCTTTCCACGACCTTCTGTGGGGCATCCTGGCAGGGGGGTATGTGCTGCTCCAGTGACCACAAGAAATAGCAGAGCCTCCGAACCAGCCAGCCCCGAAACCTGGGCACAGCCCCCGAGCAGGGGGTAGATCTCTCAGCGGGCCCGCCCCTGACTAGGGCCCACAGAGGGCATTCCATCAGGAAGGGGTCACCCTAGCCCCACGGACTGGGAACACCTGAGCCTGGCTTATCATGGAGCAGGAAGAGGAGGCACCTGCTCACCTATGGCCTATTCCTACCCCTCCCCCCAGTGAGCAGGGTGCAGGCCCAGGGCCTGAAAGCTCACAGAAGGAACTGCAAGAAAGCTCAAGGCCTGCCTGTCCCCACCTGTGGGTTTGGAGCAGAGGAAGGAAGAAAATGATACCACAAAGCAGGGCCCCAGCAGCCCTGCACCCAAGGGCCCTGCCCACCACCCTGCCCCACCCCCAGCTCTGACTACCTGGTGTTCTCCTCCTTCACCTGGATCACATTGCAGAAGCCTAGATCCATTATGCTTCTGTGGAAGAGGGACTCCTGCCCAAGAGGGGCAGGGACAGCATGTCCTTGGGGGGGCCTTTGCAAACCCGCAAAGGAAAGCCCCTGCTCTGTCTTCTGCGGTCTTTGCCTGATGGACTATAGGGTTTACCAGGAGACAGGATTATAGCACAGCAGTTCCCAAAAGATGTTTGACCCCAGATCCTGAAGCTCACTTAGGATAGAGGGTCCCATGGTCAAAATGGAAGGGCTGCATCCTCTGTAGAATCACGCTCTTGGAGAAGAGCGTATTGAAGTCTCTGAGAAGTTCTCTCATCCATAGCAGAGAACACATAGCCCAAATCCCCACCAGAACCCTGGGTCCCATCAGCACCAGCACAGGGCACCGACACACAGAGGTCTGCAAGCGTGTGCTGAGTGCTCACTGACTCTGCGTGGGCAGTGTCCCCAAAACTGGACAGCAGGACTCATGCAGGCATAGTCAGACCCCAGGCCTCTGGCCGTGCTCTACACCTCCTCTCAGGCCCGTTTACACTTCCCCACCCAACTCTCCCAGGCCTGGGAGCCAGGAGCCAGCCCCAGACCAACAACCAGCCAACACTAGTGCGCCCATTCCGTGAAAGACAGCAGAGGCAGGTGCGGGGGAGGGCTGAGGTTGGGAGACATAAAGGAAGCTGCTGCCCAAGGCCGTGGGAGCCGTGGCTCCCAGAACCAAGCTTCACAAGGTAGGGCCTGGCTCTACCATCACTCACCCAGCTCTTGGGGGTGCAGGTCTGGCAGCAGCGACCCACAAAGGGGCGGTATTTCCCCAAGAAAGGGGTGACAGCCTCCAGCTTCATCCCAAAACCTGAGGACCACAGGCTGGTCTGGAAAAGGGCCACAGGGAGAGATGAGAGGACTCAAAGTCCTTGGCAGAGGGAGGGAGGCTCCAGGAGTGAGAGGCACAGGACGGGAGGTGGGAGAGCAGAGGGTGTCCTGGGAATGGAAAGGCTACACTACCTCCCGACCATTCTGGCTGCTTCTCTGCTGGCTTTGGAGTCTGGCTTCCAACATGGTGTCCACGGGGTCTATAATATCTGGGAACCAGCCGCCTCTGCCTCTCTCTCTCTCCAGAGGAACCTGACCTGGGGAGAGGAAGAAGGATGGAGAAGGTACCGGAATCTGGGCCACAACCAGGGGCTCCTGGAGTGAGCCCCATCCCCCCACCCCAGGACAGACAGACAACACCCAGGCCGGCAGCGGTGGGAACCAGGGCTGGAATCTGGGGGCTGGCTCAGATCAAAGCTTTCCCCCCCAACACCCGACTGGTCCCACCAAAGAGCCAACTATCCTCAAAAGGTCTCAGAGTGTTCAGATCAGGGCTTCCTCAAGCTAACATGAAGGAGATGTTTTGTCTCACCATCCACACCCACCCTGCCATCTCACGGCACAGATGGGCCTGTACTAGAGACTCAGACCCTTTCTGTGCACAAGGAAGGAACAAGGCTGGACTGGCAGGAAGGAGGCATGAGACTGCCAAAGAGGAACAGGACCATTGTCACGAGACCACCAGGTCCTGCTCAGATGGCCTTCCCCTCGGCACCAGAAGACAGCCCTTTATCCACTTAATCATTACAGCAATGGGCCTAGGGTACTAGATGGGGGACAGGTGGGGGGTCAGAACACAGAGAGATGCCACACGGACCTGTTCCCAAGGAATGGCCTTCTGGCTGGAGATGACAGACTTTTCCACAACTGGTGTCCTCTTACATAGCACTCTGAATAGAAGACCCCACTTAGTATCTCCTCAGCCTCCTCCTTCCTACCACAATATAACATCTATCTTCTATAAGACAGCACTGAACCCCTCCCAGCCCAGAAACTGGGCCCTAAAAACCCTTCTACCCGGATCTCTCACCACGTCCCTGATGGGTAGGCTGATTCAGTTATTTATGTTATCCCTAACCCCACTACAGCGCACATACCTACCTTAGGAGTGCCTTCTCCCTTCCCTACCACTTCCCCAAATTGTGCCCACGGCTCTAAGTCCGTGATGCCTCTGCATCACCTTCTAGGTTTTTCCTCTCTTCCTTGGTTCCCCCAGCCCAAGCTTGCCAGGCAAGAAGCCTCCTCCAGGGCTGAGACTTCATGTCCCCACATCATCTGAAAGTATCCTGAGGGCAAGAGCTGCAACTGACCATCTCTGTATGCCCAGCAGCTTGCCCTGCCCAGAGGAGGGACCCAGGAAATTCTAGATGACTGACTGTAACTCCCTCTCCCAGAGTTCCTCTGGGTCTCTCCTCCTCTCCCCAGTCAGCAGTTTAGAACCATGAGGCCAAAGCAGTACCAGGATCACAAATTCCCCAGTGCACGGCTCTGGTAGCCTCCTCCCAAATGCACTTCCTCCTTTGAAAATGTTCTCACAGCCCCAGTCACAGACACTTGGCACAGGGAGTCCCCAAGCCTAAGCTGCAATCTGAGGAGTCCTGCCTGCTTTGCAAGGAGGATGTCTGCTCCCCAGCCTCAGAACACCCCTACTCTCAAACCTAACCCCACTAGATCCGTGCTAACCCTAAAAGACAAGGCAAGGGGTAACTCGCAGTCGCCAACCAAGTCAACTACTCAGCTCACATAATCCAGAGGTCAGTTCTGGGATAGATCTTTCTAGCACCCAAGCCCCACCCCCCCCAAATGGGGATCTCTCTATCAGTCTGTAGCTCTTGCCTGGACGCCCCTCCCCGCAGGACATCTACAGCAGAGGCGGCAAACTGGCTGCCTGAGGGCCAAATGCAATTCACAGATGTATTTTCTTTGGCCCTGCAATATTCTAAAATGCGATAAATTAACCTCAACATTTAAAAATAAAAAATAAACCAAACCGGGTCTCCAGCGGCTGTTGTTAAAATACCCCTGCGACCTGACGTCTCTGGCGTGCACCCCACAGGGCCTCCGCTGGCCGGAGCCCAGCGTCACTGTCCCCATGTCCCTTTGGCCCCGCAGCACTTGCCCTCCCGTGTGCCGCCGCGTCAATCACACCTGACGCCCGGCCCCTGTGCGCATCTGAGCTTGACCAAAGAATCACATCCAGGGCTTCCCTGGTGGCGCAGTGGTGGAGAGTCAGCCTGCAGATGCAGGGGGCGCAGGTTCGTGCCCCGGTCTGGGAGGATCCCACATGCCGCGGAGCGGTTGGGCCCGTGAGCCGTGGCCGCTGAGCCTGCGCGTCCGGAGCCTGTGCTCCACAACGGGAGAGGCCACAGCGGTGAGAGGCCCGCGTACCGCAAAAAAAAAAAAAAAGAATCACATCCAAACCCCTTCCCCTGTCTGGGACGTCTGTTCCCTACAAAGAACCATGGCTTGAACATGACCTCTTCACCCCTCGGCCCGCACCCGGGGGGAGGGGGAACTCAGAACTCGGGGCCCTCACAGACCTACGGCGAGAAGAGCTGCCCCGAACTGCCCCGAGACGGAAGAAAGGGCGTCTGCCGCACGGGCCCTGGGTCCAGGGTGACGAGAGGCCAAGGACCACGCACAGCAGGGCTCTCTGAGGGGCTGCCCCTCAGGCCACGGACCCCACAGTGGGGCTCACCTGCGCAGCGAGGCCTACAGGGCCGGCGCTCCCTCCAACCCTTGCCAAGCCCCAGAAAGGCCCTCCGAGTCGGCGCCCGAAGCGGGAAGGCCCCTGGGTGGCCCTGGGCCTTGTGCGAGACGGCACAGTCCCGGAGCGAGCCCAGCAGGTCTCACCTCACACCAGCCGCCGACTCCCGCCAAAGCAGCCGCCGAAAAGCGCTAGCGGAAGGCCTCTGAGCGCTGTCTGAAAGGCAGCTCTGAGAGCCAATTGGGATGCGTGCTGGGCCCGAAGCCCCGCCCCTGGCGTGCTGCCGCGCCGCACGCTGCGTGGCCACGCGGCCTTGACTGTGGACAGGCGGGGCTGCCTGTGTGGGCGGGGTTGGGGGGCAGCGTGACCGGCCTTGGCTCCTGAGTGAGTCCCAAGCTGTGTGCTGCTCGCCTTCCCATCTGGACCCCCACGCAAGTGCGTGGGGACCCCTGGAGTCGTCTGCGAGACCCAGGGTACCCGAAGGATAAGGACGCGTGGGCCTCCAGGTTCTAATGAAAGAGGTTCCCAGGGTACACGTGCTGCCAAGTTGGAGTGTAGGCTCTCGCAAAATCCCAAACTGGGGACACCTGGAAAAGAGATCACCAGAAGTCACTTTTGGTTCGTGAAAAACAAGTCAGGCCTCCTCTGTGTCATTTCCTTTGTTGATTAGAACCCTAGACCACAGTCAGGAACTTACTGCAGTCACGAGGTGCCCGAGTTTCAGCTGGCCCTGTGACCAGTGTGCTAATTCGTGTGGTTATTTGATTAATACCCTGTCTCCGCCCTAACTTCAGGTGAACGAGGACTGCGTAGGTTCGTTCATCTTTTGATTGTTCCCAGGACACAGCAGGGGACCAGCAAGTAGTAGGCAAGGTGTACAGAATAAATGAAGGAGGGGATGATTGTGCTTTGTTCTTACACTGCCCTCCATGTAATGACAGCCAGAGAATCCCACAGTTTCAGAACACTGTGACACTGAGCAAAGTCACATCGGAGCCTGGCTGGGTTCACACCCCCACCTGCTCTCTGACTCGACAGCCCTGATCTGACTGCCCTCACCCTTCCCCTCCAGGGTGTGGCCATTCCTCTACCTTCTTTGTGCGGTTTTGTGTCTATCTACGCAGGCTATATGTTTCTGTCCGTTCCCTTGAACCCAGGTTGCAATGTCCTTTTAGCATTTTCAGAATCCATTTTGTCCCCCATCTTACCCTTCTTTTGTATCAGTTTCAGAATCTGAAAAAAAAAAAAAAAACCCAAAAAACCCAAGACCACATTTAATTAGAAGTTGCCTCCTAAGAGTACAGACTTGCATTGACCTGAGGCCCCTTTGTTCTGGGAACGCCATCTGTGTAGGCAGTTGAGTTTCACAGCTGCCAGTAGGCCCCCACCATTCCTTCTTAGGGAAACTTAATGCTCAGAAGTAGCCCCAGACGGATGCTTCAGACTTGAAAGTTGCACGGATTGTGATGGCAGAGACCAGGTCTGTCATCTAGCAGAGTTTCTGTCCTCAGTCCTGTTGCTTCTTTGGAAGAAATGTGTTTTGTTTGTGTTGTTTGCTGCAATTTGGACATTTAAAAAGAAGCACATCTCTCAGACCTGCATCTTGGTTGGGATACTGAGAATTCAGTGTGCTCATCAAGCAGTGCGCAGAAAACATGGAGCTGCGGTGCAGCAAGACCAGCAGGCCGGCTGCCGTGCAGACTGACTAGCTGACCAGACCTCGGGGGAAACAGAGAAACTCACTGGGGCTTGGCCCTCCCTGAACTGGACCTCGGGAGCCCCACCCTGGGCTCAGGCCAGGCCGAATCACCCAGAATGTGCTGACACACGCAACTGGGTCCCTGGGCCCAGAGGCCGGCCCTGTGGTTGGGGGCCAGTGTTCCCTGAATTAGATGGGCTTTCCTTCTGTACGTCATCTGGAAAAGAGGACTTAGGCTGGCATTCATCTGGGCAGAGGGGCTCTGGCCCCTCTCTCTAGGGCTCAGCAGGGTGTGTCCTCCCTGTTGCCTGACTTGGCTGAATAGAGGGAGTTGGTGCTGAGGAATATTCCAGGCCCTCTCTTCCTTCCCCCTTGGAGATTTCCTCCCTAGCACTGATTTGTCAAACAATCTAGTTCCTGCTAATTGCTGGATGGGCACAAATTGGGGGTGCAGACACTCCCCAAGTAGTCATCCCACACTCTTGGGAGGGGTGGCCCAATATATGACGATGTCAGTTCTCCCTCAATTAATCTAAACTTCACTGTAATCTAAATAACAATTCTAGCTATGTAAACTTACTCTGAAATCTGTGAGGAGAAATAAAGGTCCACAGATGCCTAAGTGAAATGGGGGTGGGCAGGAAACTCACTCCCATAGATATTCAGGTATACTACAATGACATCATTTTTAAAACAAACAAACAGGGCTTCCCTGGTGGCGCAGTGGTTGAGAGTCCGCCTGCCGATGCAGAGGACACGGGTTCGAGCCCTGGTCCGGGAAGATCCCACATGCCGTGGAGCAACTAAGCCCATGCGCCACAGCTACTGAGCCCATGTGCCACGACTACTGAAGCCTCTGTGCCTAGAGCCTGTGCTCTGCAACAAGAGCAGCCACCACAATGAGAAGCCCGCGTCCGCAACGAAGAGTAGCCCCCGCTCACCGCAGCTAGAGAAAGCCCAAAGCTTCGCAGCAGTGAAGGCCCAAAGAGGCCAAAAATAAATAAATATTTTAAAGAGGTATGTTATTTTAAGCCACTTAGTTTGTGGTAACTTGTTACACAGCAGCAGAGAACTAACACAATCTATAGACAGGTCAAACTTAGCTGGATAAAGTCAAGTGGTTGTGTTGGATGGAGATGTGGGGATGTTGGTCAGGGTAGACTGGAGAGGCCACTGTGGAGGTATTTTAGTCAATAGTCCACCTCGCCTACAACCTGCAATTTCATTTCCAGGTGTAGATGCGAAAGAAATTGACGCAGACCCATAGGCATGCATCTCACGATGTTCACTGCAGAGTTCTGGCCATGGAGGGGTGGGGCAAGGGCTGTTGGAGGCAACCTAGGTGCCCACCTTGGGGAGAATGGAAAGAAAAGTGGGCATGATTCACAGCATGGAGAGTTATGCTGCAACTAGAAGAGATTTAATGCACACATAGCAACGTGGATGAGTAAACGATGCCGAGTTTAAAAAGTAAGGAACAACATGAGAACCAAAACATTACCATTTGCATAAATTAAAAACCACGTAAAGACAGTAGGCATTTTGCAAGAACCAAAACATTACCATTTGAGTAAA
Organism: Phocoena sinus; assembly: GCF_008692025.1. Classification (NCBI taxonomy): domain Eukaryota; kingdom Metazoa; phylum Chordata; class Mammalia; order Artiodactyla; family Phocoenidae; genus Phocoena; species Phocoena sinus. The sequence continues at coordinate 80,986,869 of NC_045775.1, forward strand.
TTAAAAACCACTTAAAGACAGTAGCCGTTTTGCAAGAACGTATACAGTGGGGGGGCAAAAGATCCATTCGCATGTATCCTGTGCAGAGGAAGGGAATGAGCGAGAGATACAGAGCTAAAAGAGAATAAGTAAAACAAGAGAGGGGTTTTATGTGGACCAAAGATGAAAATATGCCAAGGAATTTAACTCAACTCGAGAGTATAATGAGCCGCACCTGAGGTCCAATGACAGCTGAGGCGGCAGCAATGTCCACTCCTTCAAGAGGGACGGTTCAGTTGGGCAGGCAGAGAAAGAAACAGCCAATGCTACCCAAGTGGGTAAGTGCTGTGAGAGCTGCATACGGAGAGCAATAAAGGAGGAATTAATCCTGCCTGATAGGGCGTCCTGCCTTTCTCTTCATAATGAATGACTTTAATATATATATATATATATATATATATATTTATTTATTTTATTTTGGCTGCACGGGGTCTTAGTTGTGGCACGCGGGCTTCTTAGTTGTGCCATGCATGCGGGATCTAGTTCCCCGACCAGGGATTGAACCTGCATTGGGAGCACCAAGTCTTACCCTGGTACTGGACCACCAGGGAAGTCCCATAATGAATGACTTTTAATGTGAATGCCCGAAAGCCCAGCTCAAATTGTTTTTTGTTTTTTGGTTTCTTTGAACAAAGGGAATTTCTTGACTCAAGTCACTGAAAAGTCCAGAGGTAGCTTTCAGGCATAGATGCATTCAGGTGCTGCAATAATGTCATCAGGATGTCCCTTAAAACTTTTCCAATCTGCTTCCCTCTGGGTTGGTGTCATTCTTAGGCTGAGCCCCTTGGGGGACAAAGATGGTCCCTGGCAGTGCCAGCTGTTTACTCTCCATCTGACAAACGTAGAGGTGTGGGCATCCCTCTCCCAGAGTTTCCCACAGAATCCCCAGGACTGATGCTCTTTGGCCCAGAAAGAGTCACATATGCCCATGCCTGAACCAATCCCTATGACTCTGATGGCCACACTGGGGTGGCACAACTGTCTGGGTCGGTAAGTGGATCATGGCATGGGGACTGGCACAAGCAAAAAGCCCAGCAACATGAAGCTAGACCAGCAGAAAGTGAAGTTCCCTGCTGCCCGGCAATTCCAGGGCAGCGGGCACCATCAGAGTCTTGGACGGGGGGGAGGTATATCAAATTTGCAGGCTTCACTTGGCAGCTGGTTGTGGGTGGCATGGGGGAGCAGTGACATTAGGGCCCTCTAGCATTTCCTCCAAGAAAGAAAGTGCCTCAAGAAATACCTCCCTCTAGGCCCTTCTTCCTGCCAAAGAGTCCCTTTCCTAGAGAGCAAATAGGCTAACATGCTGTGTTTCAACACAAATGGCTGGGGGAGGGCCCTCGTGGGGTCCTGGGTCATTGCAAGAGAGTCCACGTGGAAGCAAATCTATATAATCAGTTGCCAGAAAAGTACTTAACTGGCCTGTATTCTTCCTGTACCAGGCAAGCTGCGGGGACAGAATGGTCACACTCCCGCCACAAAAACCAATTCTGGGCCAGCCCCAGGGAATTCTGGGAATTCTCCAGCACTTAACCACCAAGCTTTCTGCCCCACCCCGCCCAGGAGCAGCTGGAAGGTGGCTGCTGGCATTGTCTTCAGAGTCACTGGGGGCCAGGCTGGGCTGGGCAGGGCCATGGTGGGGTTCTGAAGGTCAGGAATGACCTTCTTTTATGCAGCCCCCATAACACCTCTCCCCAAACCACTCCTGCCCACTGCCTGGGGTTTTCAATGCAGTTCTCAACCTCTTTCTGGCTGTGGTGGGCAGCGTGGTTATGTACTGCACAGCTAGACGCACGAGGCTGAGCTCCAGCTGTGTGGGCAAAGAACGGGTAGTAGCTGCTTGGTGCTGGTCTGCACCTGCCTCTGGAGCAGGACATGGAGCAGGACATGGAGCAGAGGCAAACGGGTGGATTAGTTAGAATGCTTTCAGCCGCAAGGAACAGAAGGCCCAGCTAGAAGGGGCTTAAACAATAAGGGAGATGGGCCTCCTGTGCAAAGAAGCCCCAAGGTAGGACAGCCTGACGCTGCTTAGCTCAGCGCTGCAGTGGTATCAACAGAGACCCAAGCCTCTTGCACCTTTCATGCTGCCCGCCCGCCTCAGTGGGCCAGCTCTGTTCTCAAACCAGCTTCCCTCATTATCACAAGAGGGCTGCCACAGTTCTAGCCATCACATCCAGCAGGGGATAGCACCCAGGAGAGGACACCTCTTCCTGGATATGTCTTTTTAAGAGTAAGGGAACTTTCCCCAGAATCCCCGTAAGCAGTTTTTCTGTCATAGCTCACTGACCAGAATGGCATCACACACCCATTCTTGGTCAGTCTCCAGCAGAGGGCCCAGGAAAACCATGACGGCTTACATGGACTCCCCCAATAGCACAGAACTCTAATACTCTACCGGCATCTGCTGCACCAGAACACAGAGGTTCTTCCCACTCAGAGACCGGTGGAGAGGAGACTGGAGCTCTAGTCCTGTTTTCTCCACCAGTCATTGTCTGACCCTGGACAAGTCAGGTCCCCCATCGGTCCCCCACCTGCAGGCATTCTCTCCTCACGCCTTGCCGACACAACTCTGATTTGGCTTGGTGGCGATGTGTCCAGCCAGGGAACGGATCATGACTGGAAATGGTTGTGGAGCACTTCTGCCCTTTGTTAACTACTTGCCTGGGCAGCCTCCAGTGCAACTAGGGGTAGCCACGTGACCTACTACCAGGCAAGGAAAAAGAAGGAGGACTCTGCTGGGATCCTTCTGGGAGATTGTCTTCTATAAAGAAAGCCTCCTCCTCTTTTCTCTCCTCTCTCCTCCCTTCTTTCCAGTTTTGTTTGCCATTAAATGAGAATGTGATGTTTGGAGCTTTGGCAGCCATCTTGCAACAATGAGGGAGATACCAAGAAAATCTCAGACTTGCCAACCTCATGCTTTGGCTTTTTGGGGGCTGTGGGACAGTCCTGCGATCACATAGATTTGTTATGTGAGTAAAATAAACTCCTGTTTAATTAAGCTCCCATTACTTGAGTCTTCTTTACTTGCAGCCAAACATACCCTAACTGACATAGAGCTCAGTTTCTTCATCAGTAATGTGAAAAGAATGGTTCTGATTGTGGCCACCCTCCTTTGGGCTCTCATGCTCTGTGACGAGGGAATCCTCCTAGAATTCACCCACCAGTCCACTGAGGAAAACTAGGTTCCTGCTAACTTTCTGTCTGTCCCTGCAAACTTGAGAGGACAAATGGTGAGATTTGAGATTCCCTGAGCTATTTCCTTTCCTACCAGTAAATTCTGCCCATGACCAAAACTCCCAAAGGACACGGGACAGGATCAGTTAGAATTGCATATAACAAAAACACAGAAACCTGACAGCAGTGTCTTAAACAAATAGGGTTTGGGTTTTTTTTTCCTGAAGTAACAAGAAGTCTAGAGGGTCAGGAGGCCACGGCTAGTCAAGTTGTTAGGGTTGGAGTGAGGTCATCAGTGACCAGGGTCCCTTCAGCTCTGCCATCCTCAGCAGGTACCTCATCCTCATGGTCACAAGGTGGTTGATGCCTCAGAGAAGAATAAGTGGCAGGTGAAGGGCAAAGTTGAAGAGCCATTAGAGCTGCCAGGAGAGCAGTAGCCATCTTGGAAACCCCACTCAGAGGACATCTGTCATCAGTCATCCTGGGCTGTATAGCCATTGTCAGCTTTAAGGGAAAGGAAGGGGAGGGTGGCTTCTGGGTAGACAACTAGTCACATGAGCCAGAAGACCCGGGACTCGGCCCAGCACTGCTTCCTGCTGCCCTCTGTGAGCCTGGCGCTCAGTTAATGCTTTGAGTCTCAGCAGTCTCATCTGTCTGACACAAAGGAAGGAGCCACATTTCAAGTGCCCAAAGCCACATGTGGCCACCGTGTTGGACAGCGCAGGCCTGGTGGCCGTACCTCTGACTGTTAGGGTGGCAGCTGCCGGCATTAGCCAGAACAGGGATTCATTTGTGAGAGAGACGAGGGAAACTGCCAATCCCTGCTGATCTGTGGCTGTAAGACAGCTGAGAGTCAAGTGCTTTCCTGATCAAGATGCTCCATGGACATGAGGTCACCTTGACTGTATTTGTGCATCTCAGAGTCCAGACCTGTGGGCTCGGTCATGGTGGGCAGCAAGGCCCCAGAGAAGAGGCATTGTGGCTGCTTGTTGGGGGATATGGCAGCTTCCCGGGTTGAGAGGGGAAGAGCCCCAACGGAACATGCTCAGATTAAGAAGGAAAATTTTAAAGCCTGTGCCTGGAACATTCTGCCTCTAAAGAATCAGGTGAGCTCAGAGCAGGGAGCCAACTACAGAGAGAGGGCGAGAAGGCTTCATATTTGGAAAGTGCACAGAAACAGTTGTTCAGGCTTTGGACGCAGAGCATCAGAAACTCCAGGAGGAATGAGATCAGCTGAAAAAAAAAGGGTTTGATCTTGTAGACCAAACTGGAACAGTGGGGAATAGGCCAAAAACGGAGTGGAGAACAGTCAGCCGCTTCCTGACTGTTCCTGTAACCTGGCTCCTTTTCTATGGAGGAAAGTGGGACCAGCTCAGGAACAGGCTGAAGGGGATGATGGACAGGAGAGGCAGGGAAGCTGGGGATGCTGTAGGAGAGGGGGCAGAGGGAAAGCCTGTGCTGCTGGCACTTCCCTAGGGTCACACATGGCTTGAGGCCTTTAAGAACCAAGGGAGGCCCGTCTGGGTCCCAGAAGCTCAGGGAGAAGCACTTACTCGTCCAGCCAGCCCTCCCCAGGCATGGACAAGGGCAGCAGCCATCAGCCTCTCTCCCCACAATGCAGAAAAAAGAGAGCTGGAAAAGGCAGACAGGGAGGGACCTGGCCTGGTTTCCCCCTGGGAGGGTCAGCCCAGGCCTCCAGCATCCCATGGACCTTGCCCATCCCCATGTGGGCTCAACCTTTAAACTCTTTGCTCAGCGCTATAAAAGTTCCAACCACTAGCAGTGGCCAAGCAAATGCCCCTGGCCTTTGACCTTGGCACACGGCAACATTCCTCTTTTTTGGAGGAGGCCTGCAACCCAGGAACTGAGAAGATCTTTCAGCCAACTTATATATCATCTCACTTAACTTCCCAATAATCATTCAAGGTGAGTATCATTCTTGCTCACTTTATAGATGAGGCAACAGAGGCTCGGGGAGGTGAGGGTCACCCTGTGGAAGAGCCAGGATAGGCTTGGTGACGCTGCTGTAACAAATAGCTCTGAAATCTCATAACTTAAAACAGCATTTCTCACTCCCACCATATGTCTCCTCGAGGCTGGGAGGGGGATCTGCTCCACGCAGGCCACTCAGGGATTCAGGATGATGAAGCCTCCACTCTCCGGAGCAGTGCCCTTCTCAAACTCCCTGTCGGGGGAAGATACAGCCGGAGGGTCCACACGCTGGCTCCTCTATGCTTTGGTGTGACCCTGCCTAACTGGAAAGGAGCTGACGAGTCTGGGAGAGTCTGGGATATCTGATGAGCTACACCTGGTTAGGAAGTGGAAGCAAGATGAACTCAGGTGTGGCTAATGTCAGTCTCTGCTCTCATCCCCGCATTATGCAGCCTCAGGTGACTGCGAAAGCTTGCTGTGAGCTGCATGGCGATATGCAAATTCAAGGGGCGTCAACACCATGACCCCCGGACATTCTCATCAACTCCCTCCTTAGCCCATCTCCAGGCAGAGACAGCTCTGCAAACCACCGGCCCTTGCAGGCCAGGGGGACAGTTCAATGACACCACCATCACCACCCCAACTCCCGGCCTGCCCTCCCACCCTCCAGCCTGTACACTACATCCCTGCTGAGTCCCGCGACCCTCAGCTGCCCTCAGGTTCCTGAGCCTGAAGTTGCCTTTTCATTCCTGTGGAATCTGGAGCCCCAGTCCCACCCCTAGTTCCCCATGCCCAGGCACCTGCCCGTCCTCACTGGCAGCAGCCTTGCTAACAGCCTTGCCAATCTGTTCATTATCTACTGCTAGCAGAGGTGCCTGGTAATTGATAACTCAGCCCCCACCTTTAATTGCTTGCCTGTCTTGGGGCGGTCTCAGTTTCGTCGGGGCTTCCTCCTGGTTCTCTCCATGCCCCCTGGGCCCTTGGTGTTCAGCCTCTGGGCTCCTGACTTCTTCCTGCTCAATATTGGTGTTTGTTTCTACCTTCTGCAGAGCTGGGTTTTGTTGCTTCTCAGGCCCCGGATGCAGGAGTTGCAGCTGCAGCCAGCAGGAGACGCTGCACCCCTGCCTGATCTACCGTGGGAGGCTGGGAGGCGGTTAAAGAGATTTGCCCCGGAATGAATGGAAAGTACTGGGCCAGTGGGAGGACTCAGAGGGGGAGCAGATTTCATTTTAAACAAAAGGCCAAGCTCCTCTGGTGCAGAGCTGGCCAGAGGAGCTGCTGCCTCCAGGGCTGTTGGGAGCCTTGAAAGGGGCGGAACCAGGTGCCTGGAAGGTTCTGCCCAGACTCTCTCCCCACTCTCCCCACCCCCAGGGTTTTCTGACCTGATTCCCTTGAGTCTGGGCCCTGACCTCATTCACCACTTCTCTCCCTGGCATATCACCAGATGGGCCAGGTACAGACAGAATTTGGAAGTGTCAACAACCTGATGAGTGAAAAAAACAAATTTCAGAAAAATGGGTGTAATATCCCATTTTTCTAATAAAACTCTTTGAATGTGGTGTACCTTTATTTGTAAATATATGGTTTTTAAAAGTTTGGTAAAATGCCCACCAAACTGAGGAGTAGTTAATTTTGGAGAGTGGGATTGGGAGAGCGAGAAGGGAAGACTAGCATTTTATCTTTACTGTTTGAATTATTTTACTAAGAAAGGGAGCAAGTGAACATTTGCCCTCAGTGGCTCTATAACCTTGGACAATCCACTTAACCACTCGGACCCTCAGCTTCCTCATCTGGAAAATGGAGGCTTGTCCTGAATCCCCTTTCGCTCAGTATTAGGACTCTTGGTTGAGATCAACCTACATCAACCCAAGCTTGTATAATAAAGGGGGAAGTGTTTCATAAAAGGACCCAGGGGACTTTTACACATCTGCATCTTAGGCAGGAAATGGAATGCTGGGGATGTGTCTCCACCTCTCCTCGATGTGTGCCTTTTCTCTCTTTAAAAAATTATTTCTCAGCTCCCACATTCCCCTGGTGGAAAATATAGCAGCAAGGTTTATGAGTCCAGCCCACTAGAAAGGCCTAGGTCCTAACTCTAAAGTCCTGGGCAAGGTTCTTATTGACTAGCTTGGTGATTGTATCAGTCCCAATAGGCTGGGCTATGCTGTAGCAACAAACAGCCCCTAAATCTCAATGACTCAAACGGTAAATGGACCTCTTGCACATGCAACATGTCCACTGTGGGTCAGCAGGAAGGCTCTGTACATCATAGTCACTCGGGACCCAATCTGATGGAGGCTTCATCTCAACAGGTGCGTCCAGGACCTCAGAGACAAGGAAAGAGACAAGAAGGACCACTTAATGCTTCTGCCTGGAAGAGCCCACACCCTGGGAATTCCATGCTTTGGTGTGACCCTGCCTAATTAGAAAGGAGCTGACGAGTCTGGGAGAGTCCGGGATGTCTGATGAGCCACACCCAGTTAGGAAGTGGGAGCAAGGTGCACTCAGGAGCGGCTAATGTCAGTCTCTGCTCTCACCACCGTATTATGCAGCCCCGAACGACTGCGAAAGCTTGCTGTGAGCTGCATGGCGATATGCAAATTCAAGGGGTGTCAACACCGTGGCCCCCAGACATTCTCATCAACTCCCTCCTTCCTGCCTGGAAGTTATACCCACATCACTTTCTATTGGGCACAATTTGATTTATTGGTCAAAGCAAGTTGGATGGCCAGGCTGAATTGAAGTGGATAGAAAAGTCATCTCCTCCGATGGGCCTGGGATAAAAGAGACCTGAACGTTTGTGATCAGCTCCAGTGGCTACCATAATGACCTGTCACCAAGAGCCCCTGCCCACTCTCCTTTCACCTGACTGTCACCACAGGAATTCCCATTATGTAAATGAAATGTTGCCAGGAAAGAAGCAAGAGATTCCTGAGTAGGGTTTAGTCTCTAGCTATTGTTAGCTGGTTTCTTTTTCATGGTGGGGAAAAAAACTCATCATGGCAGAGAGCTAGGAGTCCAACAGATTCTGAGACTCCCTCTGAATCCCAGAGAGTTGCCAAGTCCACCCCCTGGGACTTGGGGTCCCAGTAGGACAGCCTTCTCCCCAGTCTAACCTTTCTTCTCCAGCAGGAAAGACACACTACTGAGGGTGGAGGTTAGGGTCGGGGTGGCGGGGAACCTTTGGCAAACCCTGCCTGAGGATTCAGAACATAAACTGCAACTACTGTTTGCTTCAGTGGACCCAACCCTGGCTTCATCTTCAGAAACAGCATCTCCATGTGCTCATTTAGCAGGAGGTGCCAGGCAGATGGGAACTTGAGGACCCAGAGGCCTGGGTTCAAGCCCTAGCTCTCCCACTAACTGGCTCTGTGACCTGGGCAAGTCAGTTAACCCCTCGGAGCCTGTATCCTCGTCTGTAAACTGGGTTAATTACAATGCCCACCCACCTGATGGTCCTTCTGGAGGACCTCCTTGTGAGGACTGGCTGTTATGATGGGTGTCACGGCTGTTCGTGAGGAGTGACACCTGGGCAGACATAAAAGTCATCTTGGTTCTTGTGGCCCTTCCTGGGATCCTGGCCCTAAAACCCACCCTATCTCATGCCTCCCCGCCCAGACATGAAGCAGTCATTCTGCCAGCTCTGGAGACGAGCTCATCTCTGAGATTTTAGACAGAATAATTTCTTCTCCCTCTCACGCCTGCCTGTCCTTGAAAATCACACAGCCCTCACAGCCCCGCCATGGGCACCCACACGCTCCCACAACCATTGTTCCCCTCATCAGCCAGTTAAAAGCTCCCATTCTCTGAGAAGCAGGGTGAGGTGTGGGAAACGGAGGGGGAAGCTGAAGAAAGCAGGGCTGACGGCCCTAATCCCAGAGGGGCCCCTAGCTCCAGGCCAAAGGTGCCACCGAGAGGCAGGGACCAGCTTCCTCCCGGATTCCCACCCCACCTGGGTTGCAGCCACGTGGCCAGCTCTGTTGCTGGGTCAGCCGCCCGCCAGGCTCACCGTGCTGAGGCCTTGACCCAAGCCGCCCAAGTCAGGAGTGAGTGTCTGCACCCTGGCGTTTGTTACAGCTGAGGACTGAGAGGGCAGGGGGCCCGGATCGCACAGCCAGTTAGGGACAGAGACAGGATGAGAGCTCCCAAGTCCTGTGCCCGTTCTGCACTGCTTCCCAGAACTTGCCCCTGGAGACCTGGGAGCCAGAAGGACCAGGGGAGGAGGTACAGGGAGAGCCTGCTCACCGCTCTAGAGGGGAGAGCCTGGGGACTCGGGGCCTCACTGCTGCCCATTGCTGCTTGGGCTGGGGCTCGGCCAGCTCTCAGCAACAGCGGGCCCCTCCTGCACCGCACTACTGTTCCCAATACACGACGCCATCAGTGGAGTGAAACCTCAGAGGTACCCGTTAAATGCCAGCCAGGCCGACACCCCAAATGGAATGAGCCTCCCCGGTACAGGGAAGGTGTGCCTGAGATGGGGTACACCCTGCCCTCCTCTCGGCTCTGGGGCAGGGCCCAGAGGGGCTGATGTAGGCTCTGGGTGCTGATGATGGGTTAAGGGGGCTCGGGGAGCTGAGGAAGTGAGGGGTGGCTGGAGGCACGGGACCGGGAGGAAGGCAGACAGAGCACGTTGGTGGAGACGGGATCTCAGACCCAGTTTTTACAATGATGCAGACTTTTTTTTTTTTTTTTTTTTTGCGGTACGAGGGCCTCTCACTGTTGTGGCCTCTCCCGTTGCGGAGCACAAGGCTCCGGACACGCAGGCTCAGCGGGCATGGCTCACGGGCCAGCCACTCCGCGGCATGTGGGATCTTCTCGGACCGGAGCACGAACCCGCATCCCCTGCATCGGCAGGCGGACTCTCAACCACTGCGCCACCAGGGAAGCCCGAATGCAGACTTTTAATTCAAAACCAGCTTCCATATCTTCTGTTTCTCCACCCAAGGGCCTTGAGGAGGGAAGTCAGGAATAGCTGTGGCACCAGAGCCCCCCTCCCTTCTCCTTGTGTCCCTCCAGGTGAGGACTGTTCCCCCCGCCAAGGGCTCCAGGTGAGGGCTCCAGGAGGTGAGGGCTCCAGGAGAGGAGAGAGCTGATCCGAGAGAAAGAAGGGGGTCCGGGAGAGGCAGTGCCTTCCTGGGCCCTCAAACAGGGCTCCTGGCCCCAGAATCTGGGGGACACGCCTCATCTGCACTGTCCCCACAGCTACCTCCCCCTGACCCCTCCACTCAGCCCCCTGCCAGCACCCCCTGCCCCTGCGCCTGGCCCCCAGCTCGTCAGGAGCCAGAGGGAGCACCCCTGTATGCCGGGGTCACTTCTGGCGCCAAAGGAAAGGAACATTTGTGGGCGTCACTCAGAGACAAACCTTGGGGACAACAGGGCTGGCCTGGGGGCTGAGAATTAGCCAGTCCCACCGTATCCAGGGCCATAAATATGCCATGTTCTTTGACCCAGTAATCCCACTGTTTGGAATTCCTCCCAAAGACATAATTGCAAAAGGAAAAATAGTTGTATGTGCACAGCTGTTTATAGCAACATTATTTATGATAGTACAAAAGTGGACTCGGCCAAAATGCTCTGTAAGTGGCGGAGGGGGGGGGGACAGAATGATGTGTCAGTAAGGCAGGATGTTTATCACGCAGCCCAGAAAAACAGCAAACTTGGAAAATTCTCCGTGAAATAATGTTAAGGGAAAAGAGAACAAACTTTTACATATTCATTCTGTCGGCAGACGGTGGCTGAGCACCCTGTCTGGGCAACCGCTCTTGGCACTAGAGACACCACGGCAAATGGACCAGGCGCCCCGCCCCCATCTCCTGGAGGGGCCATTCCAGCACTGAGCCGCATGGTAAACAAGGAATCACAGCATCGTGAGGTGATGTCCCCCGTAAGACAGGAGATGGACAGACAGACAAGTGTCTTCACCCTGGTCCTCTGCTATCCACTGTGGGGTCCATTCCATCTGGCTGGTGGGTCAGCAGAGGGCCATGGACCCCCTAGGGGAAAAGCCTTTCGTCATGCAGAAGCTGAGCCCAGGAGCAAAGAAGCCAGGGCCGCCGTGAGGGCCGCCGTGAGGGCACCAGTCCGAGGGCACCAGGCCAAGGACTGTGGGCACAGCCAGACCAAAGAGTCTTCTCCCCACGGAGGGGAATATGGCAGGCTGCTTTTGGGAAGTCCATGAACCATTAAGGGTTGCAGACCAGCCAGAGGAGGAAAGCCCCTGAGACTGTGAGCTGGATTTTCTACTAACCTAGCAAGTGAGAGCTCAGGAGTGATGGGGCCTGAGGGGCTGGGGTCCGTCCTGCTCCAAGCGTGAGATGTGTCCCGTGGTGGCCTGGGGGAGGTAACGGGGTTGCAGGAAGGGGTGGAAGTGTAATCTGAAAGTGGGCTGGCCCCAGTCCCGCTGGTCCATGAGACCCAGTCTGTGCAGAAGGACCCAGACTTGGTCCTGCGTGGAGATAAGAGATCCATGGAGCACTGAGCTTGGAAGGCTGGGGCACCCAGGTGTCCAAGACCAGGAGGCCCTTTCCACTTTCCCAGAGCCTGAAGGGAGCTCCCTGGGGTGGGGAGGGCCGAAGCACAGAAGTGCAGGGGGATCCCCGAGGTCCCAGGTGGACCAGGGCTGGGGAGCAGGCAGGCCCCCTTTGTCACAGCTGTCCCGCCCCAAGCAAGAGCTAAGAGATTCCCAGCTCTGGGCCCGTGGGAGGCACCAGGCAAACAGAGGAGTCGGCAAGCTAAACATGCTATTAGCAGCGAGGGAGAAGTGCTGATGATCTGCACAGCTGTCAGAAGCACCTCCCTGCCCCCTCACGCCACACTTGGGGAAGCGCCGCTGCCCATCTGCCTTCCCAGAGACGCCCGACCAGGGAGAGAAAGGTGAGAAGATTCGGAGCAGCCGCCCCTTGCTCTTTGCCCAGGCCTTTCCCTGATCTGGCCTTTCTTCTGGTGACAGGGAACCTGGAGGTGAGACCAGCCCTTGTGCCGGTCCCCCTGTAGCTGGGCCTTTGTTTCTCAAACTGTAAGTGTGGGGCGGGGGTGGGGGCTAGATGAAAGCATCACCACCGCTCAGGGTCCTTGGGAGCGCCCCCATGAGATATTTTGCATGAAAACACCTTGCAGCTGGTAAAGGCCTATGGGGTCACTGGTGTTACGATTCTTCCATCAAAAATCTCACCTTCGGGCTTCCCTGGTGGCACAGTGGTTGAGAGTCCACCTGCCGATGCAGGGGACGCGGGTTCGTGCCCCGGTCCGGGAAGATCCCCCATGCTGCGGAGCGGCTGGGCCCATGAGCCATGGCTGCTGGGCCTGCGCGTCCGGAGCCTGTGCTCCGCAACGGGAGAGGCCACAGCAGTGAGAGGCCCCCGTACCACAAAAAAAATCTCACCTTCGGGGGCTCTCACTATCTGTTTCCTCCACACAGAATGAAATTGAGGCTGAGGAAGGTCAAGTGATTTGACCAAAGTCACAGCTGCAAACAGAGGTGGGTCTTGGTTTCTGATGTAGAAACAAAAGGAAGCTCAAAGAACACCCCTCCCCCCCCACGCTGTAAAAGGGGACCCGAGGTCCAGAAAGGTGGCCACAGAGCAGGATGGAGGGCAGGCAGCAGGAAGGCCGGCTCTACCTGCTTCCGCCAGGCACGCTCCCCCGGCCCCTGCCCAGCGGGGCCTTGTGATGAGCTGGGGGCAGGTGGCCAAAGCACCTGAGGAGTGAAGTCATGGCCAAGAACGGAAAAGGCCCTGCCAGAGCTGAACTTATTCATCTCGGCGGGGTCTCTTGGAGACCCAGTGTATGGCCTGGAGGGATACACCTCTAACGGTGGAAATGTGGGCTCCATGCCAGCTAAAGTGAGGCTGGGCCTGCAGCAGGCCGCTAAGAAGCTGCCCAGGCGCCTTGGAGGTCACACCTTCTGAAACTTCTCCATCCGTCTGAGGCCCTTGGGCACCCAGCACCTTCCCCAAACCCTGGCCCTGCACTCAGCCCTCCAACTCGGTCAGTCTCCCCACCTGACAGGAGACAGCCCAGGAGAAGGCCCAGAAGACGGCCCGGGAGGTGAGAGGCAGAGTGAGCGCCCTGCCTGCCTGACGGCCCACCTTCCATCAGCCTTTTGAAAGCGCCGTGCAGAAAGAGTGGGCTGGGGGAGCGGGGATGATGATCGCACTGTGTGGGCGGGATGCTGAGGGTGGAGAGGTGACTCACAGGACAGTGGGGCACAGGAAGCACCTCAGGGGACCGAGTGGAAGGGAAGGGTGCTGGTGACTCAGGGACGACTGGGGAGAGGGCGGGTGGGGAGGACGCTCATCTCCGGAAGCCACTAGGTTTGCACCCAGCAACGTGCACGTGGGATCCTCTGCCTCGTCCTAGGCCTCTCAGAGGCTCTGGCGTAGCCGGCAGAGACCTGTGCTCACAGCTGCCACCAGGCTCTCGCGGTAGACTTGCTGAGAGGGCTACGGGCTGCTGCGGGCACCCACCTGAGATGACCCCCCCCCAACAGTAAATGCCTCACCCCTGGGCCATCTGGCTCCCTGGCGCCCTCTTCACCCCTGCCCTGTGCTGGGCTCTGTGACCGGTGGCCTGACTCATCCTCACAACACCCCGTATCCCCCGAATGCTACAGCGCTTGGCCATGGAGGGGCACGGGGGACAGCCGCGGCTCAGACCGTGGGATCTCACACCCACCGGATGGCAGGAGAGAGGCAGGCCGATGAGGTCGAACCTCGGCCTCGGCCTATGGCCTCCCTACCCGTGTCCCCAGCCGCAGGGCTCGGCTCCCATCCTCCCCACCCTCCTCCCAGACCACCCTCCCTGACACCCCGCCCATCACCAGATCTGCCCCCCTCAGCGTAGCTACTGTCCCCCGCACCGCCCTGCCTCCGTCCAGGCCACTGCCCCTTCCGTCCCCATATGGAAGCCCATGGCTGGAGCCGCCCTGCGGGGTCTGCCTCTGGGCAGGCCACCTCACTGCCCTGGGCCTCAGTCTTCTTACCTGCCAAGTGGGAACACTCAGAGAATCCCACAAAGGAGGGCAGGTCCCAAGGGAGATGATGTGGTGACCGCTCGTGGCCACTGAGCAGGACTCCAAAAGCGAAGGGCTCGTGTCCGACGGGATTCATTTCTGCTGCATCAACAGCACCTGAACGAGATGAAAGTTTGTTTCTCTCTCACACCTGTCTGTGGGGAGCCCGGAGCCAACTCAGTGGCTCTGCTCTGAGGTCGGGGGAGCCCCTCCCCCAGCCCACAGCCCCGAACCTCCCAGCAGCAGCAGCGAGAGGAGGCACGTGCAGAATCCTGCCTTTCTTCCCTCTGCTCGTGCATGTGCCGGGCCTCTCTGGGCCTCGGTCGCCTTGTCTGTAAGGAGGACAGAATGACAGTGCCCTTACTCTCAGGAGAGGGGCCTTTCTCACAGGGACTCGGGGGTGGCTGAAGGCCATGAGGCTTCTTCCTCTGGTCCCACTGCTCCCCAACTGACCCATCCTCAGCCTGGGCCTCTGGGGCCACAACCATGATGGGGGCCTGCTGCTTCTTCCTCAATGGTAGAGTGAGGGCTCCAGAGGAAGGACAGGAACACCCAGGAATGGCAGCAGTGGTAGTCCTGGGCGGCCCCTTTCTCACTCTTAGAGTCTTCCCCAGCCAGCTGCCCTGGGACCTTCCTGGGATAACGATGTTACCGTCAACTTGCTCCCATGTGGTCTTTGCCTTGCTGGGGGTATTTGTATTGTAAAATAGAGGAAGGTAGGGCTTCCCTGGTGGCGCAGTGGTTGAGAGTCCGCCTGCCGATGCAGGGGATGTGGGTTCGTGCCCCGGTCCGGGAAGATCCCACATGCCGCGGAGCGGCTGGGCCCGTGAGCCATGGCCGCTGAGCCTGCGCGTCCGGAGCCTGTGCTCTGCAACGGGAGAGGCCACAACAGTGAGAGGCCCTCGTACTGAAAAAAAAAAAAAATAGAGGAGGGTAATCCTTAACCAAAGGCATAAAGCTTTAATGGTGGGATGTTAGGCATTGGTGGGGAAGAGTTTGGCATGGGGCCCCCTGCCCTTCCATGTGTCCTGAGCCTGGCCTGGACTCCCAGGCCCCTCCCTTCTCCACTGCCATCTGCAGATGCCACCCCCCCCCCCGCCCCCGCCCTCAAGACCACCACCTTCAGGGAATCACTGAGCAAGTTAGGTTACTGCTCTTTGGGAACTGGGTGACCCCCTCCCAATTACCCTTCCTTCCTCTGGAGAAGTGTGTGTGTGTGTGTGTGTGTGTGTGTGTGTGTGTATGAGAGAGAGAGAGAGAGAGGGAGAGCTCGCCAGCACTCAGCCTACACCACCACTGCCCTGGCCACAGGCTTCTGATGGCTGCCCCATTGCTTCATCATGGTGTCCTTACTCATAAGCTTGGCATTCAAGACCCTGGTAGACTCTCTGGTTCTCTAACAATGGCCATTGCCAGGTCCTCTACTTCCACCCTTCTTCCTTACTGGCCCACTCAGCCTTCCATTAGAGAGAGAAAATGTCAGCTGCCTTTTTTCCAGACCCCTTTACAGCCTAAGCCTTTTCATGTGACCCAATCCTAGATAAGGGGACCTGGGGGCACATCTGCCGAGGCTTCTAGCGAAACTACCCTTTTGTGTCTTTGGATGTGTGTGGGCATGTTGTCTAGTGCTATGGCAACCATTTTGTGACCATGAGGAGACCAGCCCAAGGTGGAAAACAATGTTCCTTAACCATACCATAAGTTTGTTTTTTTTTGGGGGGGGTGGGGGGCTTAAGGAGTTTTATTTATTTTATTTTTTAAAAATTAAAAAAAATTTTATTGAAATAAACCCACAGACATAGAAAACAAACTTATGCTTACCAAAGGGGAAGGATATATATATATATCTATAATATATATGTATTTATATATCTATATATATATAAAATAGATAACCAACAAGGACCTACTGTATAGCACAGGGAACTACACTCAATATTTTATAATGACCTATAAGGGAAAAGAATCTGAAAAAGAATATATATATATATATATATATATATATATATATATATATATATATATGAACCATACCATGAGTTTTTAAATTAATGCCCTGCCTCTCTTTGTTATGTGACATAATAAGACATTACGTGTGTTTACACACTTTAAGTGGGCAATTCTTTTACTTATCTAGTACCACCTGCCTCTTCAGCTTCGTCTTCTACCACTGCCCTTCTAACGCATCTCTAGGAGAAACACGTTTTGCTTTCTCTTCGTTTTGCCTGCTGCCTACAAGGCCCCTCTGTCCTCTTCTAATTGGAGAACGCTTAGCCATCCTTAAGAGCCCAGATCAAATGCCCCCTCCTCTGCAAAGCTTCTGAACTCCTCCAGGCAGACCTCAAGGACTGTCTTGCTACTTCAAATGTCTTCATGTAGAATTTCCACATAATTCTCTGTCCACTTGTCAGCTGGCCACCCCACTGCACTGTGAGCTCCTCGGTGGTAAAGACCCTCTCTCCTTTATCTGGGTCTCCCCTAGCATTGTACCTGATATCCTGGAGGTGCTTCGTAAAAGCTGAGCATCGAATGAATGAAAACATTGCTTCCTCTGCCTTCTCCAGCCCTCAGCTCTCCTAATATTCTTGCCCTATGACGCAGGAAAGTGGCAAATCTCTCACTCCCCAGGGAAAAGGAGATCCAAGGTCACCAGACTGGTTGGGGCAGAGTGAGGACTCCAAGATGGGTTTCCTGGCTCCTGTCCAGGGCCCTTTCCAGAACCAAGTCGGGGAGATGGGTGTGTTTCAGAGCTGGCATAACAATTTGGGAGGCAGGAGCTGACCTGCCAGCCACTGAGGAGCAGAGGGAGTGAGGAGGGGGAAAGGAGTTCAGTCCTGGGAAGGGACCTGGGACCTCCTCCCCAAGCACACACCCCTCCCCCAGCCCATGCTGGATCAAGCCTCACTCTGGACAAAGGTGTGGACCCTTGGGCTGGTGGGCTCAGGGACCACCAGGGCCCCTTGGGGAACCCAACGAGGGGGACTTGGAGGGCTTTAGAGACTGCAATGGTGTTTCACCCATGCAGTGGGGCGGGGACCATCCATTTCTGGGGAGCTCTGCTGGGCTCGTGGGTCCAACCCTGCTCCTCTGAAGCTGACTGCAGGATTGGGTAAGTTATGTGACCTCTGAGCCCCTCCTAGAGCCCCATGGAGCTGGGATCCTGAGTGCTGAGCTGCCCTGCCCAGAGCACACAGCTTCTCTGGGCCTGGCACCTGCTCGAACCCAGCCAGTGAGGCCTCTGCAGGCCTTCTTCCAGCTGCAAAGATTTACCTTCCTAAGACCTGAGCTTCCCAAGCGGAGTGGGAGTAAAAGAGGTACAGGGTGGGGGGAGCTCAGAAGCCACAGCCAGAAGTTTTATTTTTTATTTATTTACTAGGTTTTTAAGATGTATTTAAATTGCTCAAGAATATCTTTGTTAAAAAAAAAAACTTAAATATTCCAGGCAATGCTAATGTGTCTCTCAACTACCTCCCCCTCCCCGAAACATGTTTCTGTCTCCACAGGTAATGACTAAAGCTAGTTCCTTTTTTTAACGAAAGTAATACACCGTAAAAAATATATACATGTTCATGTTAACAATTCAAGCAAATACCAAATGTCTGTGATGAAACGTCTCCCTTGCCGAAATAATCATTATTAACAATTTGGGGGCACTCCTCTGAATCTTTTAAAACTCACATACAGGGCTTCCCTGGTGGCGCAGTGCTTGAGAGTCCGCCTGCCGAAACAGGGGACACGGGTTCGTGCCCCGGTCTGGGAGGATCCCACATGCCGCGGAGCGGCTGGGCCCGTGAGCCATGGCCGCTGGGCCTACGCGTCCGGAGCCTGTGCTCTGCAATGGGAGAGGACACAACAGTGAGAGGCCCGCAAACCGCAAAAAAAAAAAAAAAAAAACTCACATACAGGCATAAGAGGTTCGTCGTTTCCTCATAAAATATACATTCATTATTTTTCTACACAAATGAGGTCATATTCAGCATATAGTCCTGCCTCTGGGTGTTCTCACAAACGCTCTCGGAGGTTTTTCCTTGCACGTCGTGCGTTGGCGCCCGCACTTTGTTTAACCCTCTCCCTGGGGTGGACCACTGGGGTGTTTCCAGCTTCCCCGGCACCCTGGGGAGGAGCACAGGGACCCTGGTTCCAGGCTGCTGTACCAGGCGCCATTAGCGCTCGGGGTTCCGCGATGGGCATTCAGAGGGACCCGGGCCACCAGGAAAGCGAGCTGCCTTTGTGGGGACCTAGGGCAGCCCCAGGAGGGTCCTGCCACCTCCTGGATGCTGGTGACCTCAGGCCAGCCACCGGCCTTGAGTTTCCCCACTGGAGCTGGGGGATGAGGGTGGTGGGTGGAGTCTACCTGTCCCTTCCAGCCTCCCCAAGGATGGGCAGGGGGTCACATCGGCTGTGCCTTTCCTAGTAGATGGCCCCTCCTGCCAGAAACCCACCAGCCAGAACTCCAGCCAGGGCACCACTACACCTGTCCCCCCTTCACGTCTCTATTCATTCTAATGGCATGAGGCCCGTAACAATGTCACACAGAGACCGGGAGTGTGTGAGCCCTGTGTGGCCTGCAAGGCCCAGTAGAGCGGGCTTGGGAGCCACCCATGTGCCACCCCCAGTCAAGGCAGACACCGCAAACCAGTTTTGCAGTTCCCCCATTTCTCCTTCTGCTGCTGCTGTTACTGGTTCAACAAATAAACACCCCCTCCACCAAAAACATAAAAAATAAAAAGGAACAATAAAAAATTTAATACTCCTGGGAGGTAGGTCTTCTCAAACAGGAGGCAGCTGCTGTTAGAGCCGAGTATAGCAGAGGCAGGGGCGGGCTTTTTTTTTCTTATTAGTATTTTCAGTTCTTCCCCGGGAGGTGCCTCTAGTTAAGATACATTCCTAGAATGTGGTCTCCATGTGCTTTGCTGGTAATTAAAGTTGCTGTTTGTTAGTGTTCCCTTGGCCTATTCGCCTTGTTTGTAATGATTGCTGAGGGCTTCTGAGTGATGGGATGTTACAGTGGAGGTCGCAAAAGGGACATGAACGTGAGGTCGCAAAAGGGACATGAACGTGAGGTCGGGGGATGCTGCCCCTGCAGCTGGGAGCCAAAAGGGTGGACCAGCCGGGGAGGTCAAATCCGCCCTGGAGCCAGCCGTCTGCTACAAGAACCTGGCCAGACTATCTGGTAAGTGGGATAGAACGCTGAAGACATTTTCAGACATAACTTCCTCTTCTGTGCCTTTTCTCAAGAAACTTTTGGAAGAGATGTTCCACCAAAATGAGAAACTATATAACAAGAAAGAATCACCATATTGGCAGTGCCCAGACCTGTCACTGGCCAGTTTCCTGAAAGTGGCGACTCTTCCTCCGTCTTTGTTCCACAAGCAATGCCAAGGCTGGGCTGGGGGGCACCGGGGAGAAGCTGGGTTGGTGAACACGATACAAACCCAGACAGCCTGGCTCGAGTGGTCCACAGAGAGAAGAAGAGCATAGGAGTGAATTCAGGGTTCATGTTCCCAAGACCCCTTGGCTGTGCCATGTGTTGGCACACGGCAAGGGTCCTGTTGTACAGATTGGCCACTGCACAACCAAAATTGGCAGCCTGCAAAGGCCAGCCTCACACCCATGGAGCCTACCCACTGCATGCCCAGTGCTCCGCACCCCCTCACATCACTGCTGTGGAATAAAAGTGTAGCCCAGATATTGCCCCTGCCCCTTGACCCCAAGAGCTCAGTGACACTGCCTGGAGCCCCTCTCTGTCCCCCTGCCCTCGGCCTGGGGTGGGGAGTCCAGGGTTCTTCTCTAAGGGCAGCTTGGGACTGCCTCCTCCTGGCCAACCCTGCTACCCGGGCTCAGGGGACAACTAGTGAGTTTCAGTCACGTGACTGAGGACCCAGGGAGCCTCGCAGAAGGCCTCCCACTGTGGTGTGTGCAGTCCCCTCCCCTCTCTTTCCTCTCTCTGTCCCTCCGCCCCTCCCTCCCTGCCTCCTTGGGGGCTCCTACGTGGCCTCCTCACCTATGGCCCCAAGACATGCATCTTCCCTGCACCTGTGACCTGTATTATACCCCTGGGGGTGTTTGCACTCCTACCCCTGTTCAACTCTACACAGAGGGGCCAGCTTCCATTCATGGGACCAAAATGGGACAAACCCTACCCTTTCGATGCCTCAGATCAATGAGGAAAGACACAATGGGGAGAAAAGGAACTGAGGTATGGTACCCTGACTCTCCCAGAGCTTAAGACCGGAGCTCCAGCTAACCCTGACGTGCACTTGCGTGGACTTTCGGCAACATGAGGACTCAGTGCATCTCCCGGCCTGAGCCAGGGGAAACAGGGCTCAGGACGAAGATGTTAAGCATCTGTCCGGGTCCCTCAGCCAGGTCTAGGTCACCGCTTCCTCCCCATGCAAAACAAGCTGTGGGATGGATCCACCCACACCAGGCTGCACGGGCCCTGGGGTCTGGCTGTGGCTCTACAGGCCTCCACTCACAGGCCAACTGGACGCGGCAGTCTGAATGGCACTTTAAGAGGAACCCCGAGGCTGCCCCCAGGCTCAGCAGGGACGGATGTGTGATGGGCACAGGAATGGTTACGCGTGACCAAGAATTTGCAAAACCTAGTCCAGATGGCCCCTGAGATCCTGTCCTGGCCCATGTTCATCTCATCAGATGGCAAGTGCTACAGACACGGCCACAAGCCACCTGAGAGGGCTCTGAGGGGCCAGACAAGGAACTGATGCTTCTGACCCTTTCTACCTGGAACCCCATTTTCCGGAGCAGGATCTGCAGCCCAGGGGTGGGGCTTGGGCAGGCGTGCCTTCCAGGCTGCCCCCCACGGTCCCCTCCCCTCCTCCTGGTCCCTTGAGGAGTGGCACCAGGATTCTGACAGTCGGCACTGGCAGCTGTGAGAGCTGTCTCACTCCCTGAGCGCACCTCTTAATGAGAGCCCATTAAGCCTCCTTTTATTACCGCATAATTACTGCCGTCAGAGGGGCTTTGTTCTCTTTATTCTGGAAATAAAACAGTTTTAAATCCCCAGAGCAAGAGAAGAACATACCACCTTGGGGGTCTTTCTGGGGAAGGTGTGGGGCTCCGGGTCCCCAGGCTCCTGTGGACCTAGTCAGTGAGCAAACACGGCCGGGAGGCGGCAGGACAGCAGCTGGTGCTTCTGCGGCCGGAGGGGAGCAGCGGGGCCGCTCATCTCTGGGCCCAGAGCTGTGGGAAGCGGCCACGGGCCCCATCCGGTCCTCCTCACTTCTTCTGGCCCCCTGACTACCGTCATCATCCGAACTGCCTCTAATGCACACCAGGGCCTGGAGAGGCAGGCAGTGCTGGGGCCGTTATTCCCTTCACAGGGAGAAAAACAGATGGTAAGTGGCCTGCCAGGGTCTCACAGGTGGACAGTAGGAATAAGAATAATCATTAATTGAGCATCTTCCTTCACATCACACCATTTTGCTTACCCATCACCGCGGCCCGTGAAGGAGGCACTAGCGTCTCATTTTATGGTGAGGCTCAGAGGCATTAGGCAAAGTGTCCTGGTTCACCAGCTCCTGTGTGATGAGCTGGGATTTGAACCCAGATTTTTCTGCCTCTTAGCTTCTCAGCCTGTCCTTTCCTCAGTCTCCCAAGAATGTGCCTGGGCTGGGCCAGGACCTCAAGTGTGCTCAGGGCCGCTGTGCTACGCCAGCGTACTGAGGGGAGCAGAATGCGTGTCTCCAAACCCCAAAAGGCACTGTGCACTGGGGAGTGGGTGGACGGGAGGAAGTCGTGGTCCTTCCCCCAGGGAGTCCCCTGAGAGCAAGGGAGACCCCTGAGTAAGCTAGAAATGCCTGTCTCCGCGGTCATCATGCACTGCACCCTGCTAGGGGAGCCACCTCAGTGAGAGCATGGCAGACAGAGAAGGCGAGAAGGGCTGCCGAGGCGGAGGGGACGTGTGAGCAAAGGCACAGAGGGGCAGAGGGTGAGGGGCTGCTGGGAGTCGGTGAGGGCGTTCGGGTGGCTGCAACGCCTGATGCTGGGGAGGAGCTGAGCAGGAAGAGCCCCTCTGGAAGGGGTCCCCTACTTCTCTATGGGGCCTCGAGTGGGGCTGGCTTCCCACTCCACCCCCACCCCTGTCCAGGGAGGGCACTGCTGCCTGGGGCTGGCCAGAGAGGCAGCCAGGGTTCAGGTGTGAAAAGAAGGCTACCCCAGCCCCTTTCATGAGGCAGCCGGGGGGGGCGGGGGGGGGGAGGAGGAGGGAGGAACTCAGAGTCCACCCAACAGAATGATCTTCCTTCTCTGCCCTGCAGATCCCCCCATACCTGAGGCTTTAATCCTCTAGGGCGGTCATGAGAGCCAAAGCTGATAACAAGACCACCCCTGTGAAGTGAACACACTAGAAGGATGTGAGTGAAAGGGCCTTGGATGTCAGAGAGGAAGGGCTCCTGAGCTATCTTTGTGTCCAGCCCTCATTTTATAGAGGAAGAACCAGGCGCAGGGAAGCCATATCTTGTGCCCAGGATGGGACACAGTGGAGATGGATCCCTGCCTTCCCTCCTACCCTTTGCTGCCTCCAGACTGGTAACTCTTCTCACTTTCTTTGCCTGCCCCTGACCCAAAATATTCCTCCTCAGCCTGCCATGCTGAGTGGGATCACACCATGAGGATGGTTTCTTGGAGGTGGTTAATATACATGCCCTTTCAGGCAGGCTTTAAATGGGTATCAGTCACTCATACTATAGTATGAATTAGTTTCTTCAGCTGCTCCCCCCTGAACTAACAAAGCAAGGGCCTTGATGGAATGAGGATTTTTAAGAAAGGGGCAGAGAAAGGGATAACTGAGGATCCTCTAGCTTTGTTCAGGCAGGACAAGCTTAAATGGGCCCAAGGCAGCTGTTATAGTACAAAGAGAAGGCCCGGTTTCAAATCCAGTTTCTCGAATTTATTCACTCTGAGCTCCAAGTCCTACCTCTGTAAAACGGCATCAGGGAACTGACCGAATCAGAAGTCTCTTCCAGGCTGACATTCTAGTTTTCCTCACCACAAACAAGAGGGTCCCAGGAAGGAGACAGGCTGTCTTCCAGTCCCCCCAGCCCCACCCCCCGAGTCCCAGGACAGGAAGGCCAGGCCTCAGGGCCCTTTGTGTCATGGGTCAAGTCCTGGTGCATCTCTCCATGAAGACAGGAAGACGGGCTCCAGCAGGGCTCCAGTCACAGAAAGAAATACCTGCCTTGTCAGCACAGCAGGAAGCAGACTGAACCTCAGCCCAACTCCATCTTCGCCTTGTAACGACCTCTTCCAGGGAGCAGGACCTGACTCCCCCGTGACAAACATAAACATCTGCTCTATTTGTGAGTCCTGTACAGCTGACAGAGCTCTGTCATGTCCATTATTTCTCTCTTTTTATGTATAGTGAAGTACAGTATAATTATCATATGATGAAGTACCCAAATCTTAACTGTACAGCTCCGTGAATCTCTACAATTATATACACACCCCTGTATCCATCACTCACATCAAGATTATAAATGAACCTTGCAACGGTATAATTTACCGTCTTAGTCTTTTGTGCTAGTGTTACCATATACTTTATTTCTACATTTTTATTATTTTTTGCTTCAAACAGCCCAAAGGCTTTTGTTTCTGTTGTGAAAAAAAAATTCGTCTCTTCTATTTGTCTACATGTTTACAATGTCTGATGCTCTCCATTTCCTTCTGGTAGTCTAGACTTCCGCCTGGGATTCTTTCCCTTGGCCTGAAGAACTTCCATTAGTATTTCTTGTGGTGTAGGTTTCCTTACAATGAATTCTCCAAACTTTTATTTGTCTAAAAATGTCTTAATTTGGCCTTTATTTTTGAAGGAGATTATTATTGGATGTAGACTTCTAAGTTTGCAGGTTTTGTTTCCTTTAAGCCCTTTAAAATTGTTCTTCAATTGTCTTCTGGCTTCCTTAGTTTCTAATAAGTTAGTGGGACTTCCCTGGTGGTCCAGTCGTTAAGACTCCATGCTCCCAATGCAGGGGGCCTGGGTTCGATCCCTGGTCAGGGAACTAGATCCTGCATGCTGTAACTAAAAGATCCCACATGCCTCAACAAAGATCCCACATGCCACAACTAAGACCCAGCACAACCAAATAAATAAATATATTTTTTTAAAAGTCAGTTATTGTTCTTACTGTTTTTCCTCTGAATGTAATATGACTATACTTTCTGGATGATTTTAAGACTTTCTCTTTACTTCTGTTTTCTAGCTTGATTATAATGTTCCTAGAAATAGCCTTCCTTGTATTTATCCTACTTGTTTTACTGAGATTATTAAATCTGTGGGTTGACGTCTTTCATCAGTTTTGGAAAATGTTCAGTCATTCTTTCTGCAGCTGCTTACTCTCCCCATTCTCTCTCTCCTTTTCTTCTGGGACTCCAATTATACATATGTCATACTATTTAATATTGTTTCATAGGTTTTGTTGCTCTATTCCAAGGGCTGGCAAACTTTTTCTCTAAAGGACCAGAGTGTAAATATTTTAGGCTTTTCAGGCCATATGGTCTCTGTCACAACTACTCAGCAATGCCACTGTGGTACTAAACCAGACATAGACAATACTTAAACAAATCGGAATGCCTATGTCTCAATAAAACTTCATTTATAAAAATAAGCAGCAGGGGACTTCCCTGGTGGCACAGTGGTTAAGAATCTGCCTGCCAACTCAGGGGACACAGGTTCGATCCCCGGTCCGGGAAGATCCCATATGCCGTGGAGCAACTAAGCCCGTGAGCCACAACTACTGAAGCCTGCGCTCTGCAGGCTACTACTCAACCTGGTGCTCTGCAACAAGAGGAGCCACTGCAACGAGAAGCCCGCCCACCACAACCAAGAGTAGCCCCCACTCGCTGCAACTAGAGAAAGACCACATGCAGCAGTGAAGACCCAATGCAACCAAAAATAAAATTAATTAATTAATTTAATTTAATTAATAGATTTAAAAAATAATAAGTAGAAGGGTAGATTTGGCCCATGGATCCATAGGCTGCTGATTTTTACTCTAGTCTGCTATTGGTGGTGGTTTCTTTCTACGCTTCAGTTTGGATAATTTATTTTGACTGGCCTTTAAGTTTTCACTGATCCTTTCTTCTGTTGTATCCAATCTGCTACCAAGCCTATTAAATGAATATGTCATTTCAGATATTGTATTTTTTAATTCCAGAGTTTCAATTTGCTTATTTTTTAACAGACTTCGTTTTTATAGCAGTTTTATATTCACAGCAAAATTGAGCTGAAAGTGCAGATTTCCCATATTCTCCCTGTCCCTACTGTCAACATCCCTCGCCAGAGTGGTACATTTTTCACAATTGATAAACCCACATTGACACATCATTATCACACAAAGTCTATAGTTTACATTAGGGATCCTTCTTGGTGTTGTATATTCTATGGGTTTGGGCAAATGTATCATGACAGGTATCCACCACTGTAGTATCACTGTAGCGATGCAGTATCACTGAATAGTTTCAGTACCCTAAAAATCCTATGTTCTCTACCTGTTCATCACTCCCCCGCTAAACTCCTGGCAACCACTGATCTTTTTACTGTCTTCATAGTTTTGCCTTTTCCAGAATATCGTACAGTTGGAATCACAGTACATAGCCTTTCCAAAATGGCTTCTTTCACTTAATAAAATGTGTTTAAGATTCTTCCCTGTCTTTTAATGGCTTGATAGCTCACTTATTTTTAGCACTGAATAATATTCCATTGTCTGGATATAGTGCAGTCTATCCATTCACCCACCAAATGACAAAACTGCTTCCAAGTTTTGGCTATTATTAATAAACATTCATATGCAAGTTTTTGTGTGAACATTAGTTTTCAACTCATTTGGGGAAAAACCAAGTAGCACAATGGCTGGATTATATGGTAAGAATATGTTTAGTTTTGTGAGAAACTGCTAAAGTGTCTTCCAAAGTGGTTGTACCATTTTGCATTTCCACCAAGAGTGAATGCTAGCTCCTATTTTCCCACGTTCTTACTGGCATTTGGTGTTGTCAGTGTTTTGGATTTTGGCCATTCTAATAGGTGTGTAGTGGTATCTCATTGTTGTTTTAATTTGTAGTGCCTTAATGACATATGATGCTGAGCATCTTTTCATATACTTATTTCGCCATCTGTATATCTTCTTTGGTGAAGTCTCTCTTCAGGTCTTTTTCCATTTTATTGAGTTGTTTTTTTTTTGGCCGCACTGGCAAGTGGGTCTTAGTTTCCTGACCAGGGATTGAACCCACGCCCGCTGCATTGGAAGTATGGAGTCTTAACCACTGGACTGTCAGGGAAGTCCTAGAGTTATTCATTTTCTTATTATTGAGTTTTAAGAGCTCTTTGTATGTTTTGGATAACAATCCTTTATCAGATAAGTATTTTGCAAGTATTTTCTCCCAGTCTGTGACTTGTCTTATTCTCTTGACAGTGTCTTTCACAGAGCAGAAGTTTTAAATTTTAATTAAGTGTAGTTTATCAAATAGTTCTGTCATGGAATCATGTCTTTGTGTTATATCTAAAAAGTCATTACCATACCCAAGGTCATGTAGAATTTCTCCTATGTTATCGTCAAGGAGTTTTATCATTTTGCACTTTACATTCATGCCTTTGATCCATTTTGAGGTAATTTTTATGAAAGATGTAAGGTCTGTGTCTAGATTAATTTTTTGCATGCAGCTGTCCAATTGTTCCAGTACCATTTGTTGAAAAGACTGTCTTTTCTCCATTGTATTGCCTTTGCTCCTTTGTCAAAGATCAATTGAATATATCTGTTTGGACTTATTTCTGGGTTCTCTATTTTATTCTATTAATCTATTGTCTATTCCTTCACCAAAACCATACCATCTTGATTGCAGCTGATTTATAGTAAGTCTTGAAGTCAGGTAGTATCAGTTCTACAACTTTTTTCTTCTCCTTCAGTGTTGTGTTGGCAATTTTAGGTCTTTTGCCTCTTCGCATAAACTTTAGAACCAGGTGGTTAATATCCACAAAATAATTTGCTGGGATTTTGATTGGGATTGTATTGAATCTACAGATCAAGTTGGGAAGAACTGACATCTTGACAATATTGAATTTTCTTATTCATGAACATGGAATAACTCTCCATTTATTTACTTATTTGATTTCTTTTGTCAGAGTTTTGTATTTTCCTCATATATATCTTGTACATATTTTGTTACATTTACACTTAAGTATTTCATTTGGTGGCGTGTTAATGTAAATGGTATTTTTTTTCAATTTAATTTTTCTCTTGTTCATTGCTGACATATAGAAAAGCAATAGACTTTTGCTTATTAACTTTCTATCCTGCAACCTTTCTACAATCACTTACTAGTTTTAGGAATTTTTTTTGTTGCTGTTGTCAATTTTTTGAGATTTTCTACACACACAATTATGTCATCTGTGGACAAAGTTTTATTTCTTCCTTTCCAATCAGTATACATTTTATTTTATTTTATTGTCTTATTGCATCTGCTAGGACTTCCAGTATGATGTTGAAAAGGAGAGATGAGAGGGAACATCCTTGTCTTCTTCCTGATCTTAGCAATAAAGCTTCTAGTTTCCCACCATTAAGTTTGATATTAGCTGTACATTTTTGGTAGATGTCCTTTATCAAATTGAAGAAGTTCCCCTCTATCCCTAGTTTGCTGAGAGTTTTTATCATGAATGGGTTTTGGATTCTGTGAATGTTTTTTCTGCCTCTATTGATATGATCATGTGATTTTTCTTCTTTGGCTTGTTGATGGATTACATTAACTGGTTTTCAAATGTTGAGCCAGCCTTGCATACCTGGAATAAATCCCATTTGGTTGTGGTGTATAATTCTTTTTATACATGCTGGGTTCAATTTGCTAATATTTTGTTGAAGATTTTTGCATCTATGTTTATGGAAGATAGTGGTCTGTTGTTTTCTTTTCTTGCAATTTCTTTGTCTGGTTTTTGTTTTAGGGTAATAATGGCCTCACCAAATAAGTTAGGGAAGTATTCCCTCTGCTTCTATCTTCTGCAAGAGATTGTAGAGAATTGGTATGATTTCTTCCTCAAATGTTTAGTAGAATTCACCAGTGAACCCATCTGAGCTTGGCACTTTCTGTTTTAGAAGGTTATTAATTATTGCCTTAATTTCTTTAATATATATAGGCCTATTCAAATTGTCTATTTCTTCTTGTGTAAGCTTTGGCAGATTGCATTTTCAAAGAATTGTGCATTTCATCCAGGTTATCAAATTTGTGGTCATAGAGCTGTTCATAATATTCCTTTATTATCCTTTTAATAAAGGATCTGTAGTAATGTCCCCTCTTTCATTTCTGGTATTAGTAATTTGTGTCTCCTCTCTTTTTTTCTCTCTTAGCCTGGCTAAAGCCTTGTCAATCTTATTTACCTTTTCAAAGAGCCAGCTTTTGAGTTTGTTGGTTTTCTCTATTTCTTCTTTTCAATTTCACTGATTTCTGCTCTAATTGTTTTCCTTCTACTTACTTTGGATTTAATTTACTCTTCTTTTTCTAGTTTCCTAAGGTGGAAGTTTATATGATTGATTTCAGATCTTTCTTCTTTTCTAATACATACATTCAATGCTATAAATTTCCTCCAAGCACTGCTTTCACTGCATCACACGAATTTTGATAAGTTTATTTTCATTTTTATTTAGTTCAAAATATTTTAAAATTTATCTTGAGATTTCTTCTTTGACCCACATATTATTTAGAAATGTATTGTTTAACCTCCAATTATCTGGGGATTTTTCCAGCTAGCTTTCTGTTATTGATTTCCAGTCTAATTCAATTTTGGCCTGAGAGCAGACGTTGCATGATTTCTATTGTTTTAAATTGTTAAGGTATGTTTTATGGCTCAGAATGTGATCTACATTTGTGAATATTTCATGTGAGCTTGATAAGAAGGTGTATTCTGCTGTTGTTGAATGAAGTAGTGTATACATTTTGTGCCTGATGGATCTGTCCATTTCTGATAGAGGCGTGTTCAAGCCTCTGACTTTAATAGTGGATTCATCTATTTCTTCTTGCAGTTCTACCAGTTTTTGCCTCACGTATTTTGATGCTCTGTTATTATATCCATGCACATTAAGAATTGTTATGATTCTTAAAGAACTGACTGCTTTATCATTATGTAATGCCCCTCTTTATCCCTAATAACTTTCATTGCTCTGAAATCTGCTCTGTCTTAAAACTGATATAGCTAAAACCACTTTCTCTAGGTTAACATTAGCATGGTATACCTTTCTCCATCCATTTACTTTTAATCTATATGTGTCTTTATATTTGAAGTGGATATAGTGTAGACAACATATAGTGATGTCTTGTTTTTTGATCCACTCTGACAATCTTTGTCTTTTACTTGATGTATTTAGACCATTAACATTTAAAGTGATCATTGATATAGTTGGATCAATATTTACCATATTTGTTACTATTTTCTATTTGTTACATTGTTCTTGGCTCCAGTTCTTTTCTTCCACTCCTTTTTTGCCTTTTGTGGGTTTTTTTTTTTTTTTTTTTGCGGTACGCGGGCCTCTCACTGTTGTTGCCTCTCCCGTTGCGGAGCACAGGCTCAGCGGCCATGGCTCACGGGCCCAGCCGCTCTGCGGCATGTGGGATCTTCCCGGACAGAGGCACGAACCCATGTCCCCTGCATCGGCAGGCAGACTCTCAACCACTGTGTCACCAGGGAAGCCCCCTTTTGTGGTTTTAACTGGGTATTTTTTATGATTCCATTTTCTCTCCTTTCTTCGCATATCAGTTATATTTCTTTTTTTTTTTACACTTTTTTTTTTAGTGGTTGCTCCAGAGTCTGCAATATACATTTACAACTAATCTAAGTCCACTTTCAAATATTACTATACCACTTCATGGGCAATGTGAGTACCTTATAATAACAAAATAATCCTAATTCCTCCCTCCAGTCCATGTAACATTGCTGTCATTCATTTCACTTATATGTGTGTATATTTATATATGTATATACACAAGTATATATATGTACATAATTGAATACATTGTTGCTGTTATTATTTTGAACAAACTGTTACCTGTTAGATCAATTAAGAATAAGAGAAGTTTTGTTTTACTTTCATTTAGTCCTTCTCTGATGCTCTTCCTTTAGTTATATAGATCCAATTTTCTGACCTATATCATTTTCCTTCTCTCTAAAGAACTTCTTTTAACATTTCTTGTAAGGCAAGTATCCTGGCAACAAATTCCCTCAATTTTTATTTGAGAAAGTCTTTATTTCTCCTTCACTTCTGAAGGATAATTTCACAGAGTACAGAATTCTGTGTTAATGGATTTTTTTCCTTCTCAACACTTTAAGTATTTCACTCCACTTTCTTCTTGATTATATGATTTCTGAGGAGAATTCAGACATAATTTTCATCTTTGCTCCACTATAGGTAAGTTTTTCCTCCCTCTGGCTTCTTTCCAGATTTTTTTTATCTTTGATTTTCTACAGCTTTTATACGATACGCCTAGGTGTAGTGGGTTGTTGTTGGGTTTGTTTGTTTGAAATTTATCATACATAGTGTTCTCTGAGTGCTATGGTCTGAGTGTTTGTATTCCTCCAAAATTCATATGTTGAAACCTAGTGCCCAGTATAGTGTATTAGGAGGTAGGGTCTTTGAGAGCTGATTACCATGAGGGCAGAGCTCTCATGAATAGAATTAATGCCCTAGTAAAGGAAGCTCAAGAAAGCTCCCTTACTCCTTCCACCATGTGAGGTTATAGTGAGAAGACGGCCACTTATGAACTAGGAAGCAGGCTCTCACCAGGCACAGTACCTGATCATGCTAACACCCTGATCTCAGACTTCTAGACTCCAGAACTGTGAGAAACAAATTTATGTCACCCAGTCTGTGGTATTTTGTTATAGCAGACTGAACTAAGACACTAAGCTTCCTGATTCTGTGGTTTTGTGTCTGACATTAATTTGGAGAAATTCTCTATCATTATTGCTTTAAACATTTATCCTCTTTCTTTTCCTTTCTTCTCCTTCTGGTATGGCCTTTATGCCCATATTATAACTTTGGTACTTGTCCCACAGTTCTTAGATATCCTGTACCATTTTTTGTCTTTTTGCTCTTTGCTTTTCCATTTTGGAAGTTTCTCTTGATGCATCATCAAGCTCAGAGATTCTTCTCTCAGCCATGTCCAGTCTACTGATGAGTCCATTGAAGGCATTCTTCATTTCTGTTGCAGTGTTTTTTATGTCTAGCATTTCTTTTCAATTCTTTCTTAGAATTTACATCCACCTGCTTACATTGCCCATCTGTTCTTGTGGACTGTCTACTTTATCCATCAGCACCCTTAGCATATTAATCATTGTTGTTTTAAATTTCTAATCTAATCATTCAAACATCTCTTCCATATCTGAGTCTGCTTCTGATACTTGCTCTGTTTCTTCAAAACTGGGTTTTTCTCCTGGGCATATTCCAGAGAAAACTCTAATTTGAAAAGATACATGCACCCCAATGTTCACAGCAGCACTATTTATAATAACCAAGACATGGAAGCAACCTAAATGTCCATCAACAGATGAATGGATAAAGAAGATATGATATATATATATAATGGAATATTACTCAGCCACAATATTACTCAGCCATAAAAAAGAATGAAGTAATGCCATTTGCAGCAACATGGATGGACTTAGAGATTATCATACTAAGTGAATTAAGTGAGACAGAGAAAAACAAATATATAATATCACTTATATGTGGAATCTTAAAAAATGATATAAATGAACTTATTTACAAAACAGAAATAGAATCACAGGCATACAAAACAAACTTATGGTTATCAAAGGGGATAGTGGGGGGTGGGGAGAGATAAATTAGGAGTTTGGGATTAACGTAGACATCCTACTATATACAACATAGGTAAACAACAAGGACCTACTGTATACCACAGGGAAATATATTCAATATCTTGTAATAACCTATAATAGAAAAGAATATATATATATAAATGAATCACTTTGCTGTACATTTGAAACTAACACGACACTGTAAATTAACTATACTTCTATTTTTTTTTTTTAAAGAATCATCTTTTTTAAAAAATTTATTTATTTTTGGCTGCATTGGGTCTTCATTGCTGCATGCGGACTTTCTCTAGTTGCGGGGAGCAGGGTCCACCCTTCACTGCGGTGCGCGGGCTTCTCATTGCGGTGGCTTCTCTTGTTGTGGAGCACGGGCTCTAGGGCGCACGGGCCTCAGCAGTTGTGGCATGCAGGCTCAGTAGTTGTGGCTCGCGGGCTCTAGAGCACAGGCTCAGTAGTTGTGGTGCACGGGCTTAGTTGCTCCGCGGCATGTGGGATCCTCCCGGACCAGGGCTCGAACCCGTGTCCCCCGCATTGGCAGACGGATTCTTAACCACTGCGCCACCAGGGAAGTCCCTTCAATTTTTAAAACTTGTGTTTTTTGCCTTTTAGTGTGCCTGTAATTTTTTTTTCCTGAGAGCTGGACAGGATGTACTGAGTAAAAGGTACTGTGGTAAATAAGCCTTTAGTAATGTGGTGATAAGGTGTCAGGGGAGGGAAAGTATTCTGTAGTTCTATGATTAGATTCCAGTCTTTTAGTGAGCCTGTGCCTCTGAACAGTTAACTTTGCACATGCTCCCTAGTTTTTCCCTGCTAGGTGGGCCAAGATGACTAGAGTGGACCAGGATATTTTACTTCCTCCAAGTCCATTAGACAAAAATCCGTTTAAGCTCTGGCAAAACAGTTTCTCTTGAGGACAGACCTTAAGAACAGAATTCTCTAGCATATTTCAAAGTGGTTCCTTTAACCACCTTCTGCCAGAAGCATGAGACGATTTTTCTCTGATATTCTCTGTGAGAACCTAGTCAAGATCAGACTTGTTCACACTGACCCTCCAGCAATTCATTAATTACATTTTAGGTTTCCTACCCCAGTCCTTGATCCCATAGAGCTTCCTGCTCCAGCATGTTTTTGGGTTTTTTGTCTTGTTTTTATTATGGGTTTACTTTTCTTTTTCATTTCTTTATATATAATTCTTTTAAAATATTTATTTATTCATTTGGCTGTGCCTGGTCTTAGTTGCGGCATACGGAATCTTCATTGTGGCATGCGGGATCTTTAGTTGCGTCATGCAGGATCTTTTGTTGCGGCATGTGAGATCTAGTTCCCTGACAGGGATAGAACCCAGGCCTCCTGCATTGGGAGCGCAGAGTCTTAACCACTGGACCACCAGGGAAATCCCTGCTCCAGCATGTTTTGATTCTTTGCACTTGCCTGTCTGTCTCTTCAATTTTGGGGACAGCAGTTTGCCCTGTGGCCTTACTTCTCTAACCACTCTAAGAAGAGTTGTTGATTTTTTCAGTTTGTTCAGTTTTTTCTTTGTTGTTAGGATGCAGTAATGACTTCCAAGCTCCTTACATACCAGATTGGAAATGGAAGTCCCATCTGCTTAATTTTTTTTAGCATTTCCATTTCTCTAGTTTGTTCATTTTATTTCTAAATGCCTTAAGATGTTTAGAATTGTTATTTTAAGTCTTTGTTAATTCCAACATCTGAGTAATATGTGGCTCTTCTACTGGTTACTTTTTCTCTTGATTGTGAGTTAACATTTTCTTGCTCCTTTGTATGTCTAATAATTTTGTACTATATGCCAGACATTGTGTATAAAAGAATAATAGACACTGAAGTAGGTATACCCCCTCACCAGCAGAGGCCACACCCTTTCATCTGTCAGAGGGCTAGCATGAGGGTTTATCTCACTGATCTTATAAAGAGTTGAGCTAAAAACCCAGAATTGCCAAAGCAATCCTGAATAAAAAGAACAAAGCAGGAGGCATAACCCCCCCAGACTTCAGACAATACTACAAAGCTACAGTAATCAAAACAGCATGGTATTAGCACAAAAACAGACATATGGGTCAATGGAACAGAATACAGAGTCCAGAAATAAACCTACACATCTATAGTCAATTAAGGAGGCAAGAATATACAATGGGAAAAAGACAGTTTCTTCAGTAAGTGGTGTTGGGAAAGTTGGACAGCCACGTGTAAATCAATGAAGTTAGAACACACCCTCTCACAATACACAATAAAAAACTTAAGATGGCTTTAAAACTTAAACATAAGACATGACACCATAAAACTCCCAAAGAGATCATAGGCAAAACATTTTCTGACACAAATCATACCAGTGTTTTCTTAGGTCGGTCTCCCAAGGCAATAGAAATAAAAGCAAAAATAAACAAATGAGACCTAATCAAACGTTACAAGCTTTTGCACTGCAAAGGAAACCATAAACAAAACAAAAAGACAACCTACAGACTGGGAGAAAATATTTGCAAATGATGCAACCAACAAGGGATTAAGTTCCAAAATATACAAATAGCTCATACAACTCAACAAAAGAAAAAAATAATCCAATCAAAACATGGGCAGAAGACCTAATTAGACATTTCTCCAAAAAGGACATACAGATGGCCAATAGGCACATGAAAAGATGCTCACCGTCGCTAGTTAAATGCAAATTAAAAATACAATGAGGTACCACCTCACACTGATCAGAATGGCCATCATTAAAAAGTCTACAAATAACAAATGCTGGAGAGGGTATGGAGAAAAGGGAACCCTCCTACACTTTTGGTGGGAATGTAAATTGGTGCAGCCACTAGGGAAGACAGTATGGAGGTTCCTCAGAAAACTAAAAATAGAATTACCATATTATCCAGCAATCCCAATCCTGGGCATATATCTGGACGAGACTCTCATTCAAAAAGATACACACAGGGCTTCCCTGGTAGCGCAGTGGTTGAGAATCTGCCTGCCAATTCAGGGGACGCGGGTTCAAGCCCTGGTCTGTGGGGGTCCCACATGCTGCGGAGCAACTGGGCCCATGGGCCACAACTACTGAGCCTATGCGTCTGGAGCCTGTGCTCTGCAACAAGAGAGGCCACAACAGTGAGAGGCCCACGCAGCGCGATGAAGAGTGGCCCCCACTCACCACAACTAGAGAAAGCCCACGCACAGAAACGAAGACCCAACACAGCCATAAATAAATAAATAAAAAATTTAAAAAACTGATACACACACCCCTATGTTCATAGCAGCACTATTCACAATAGCCAAGACATTGAAACAACCTAAATGTCCATCGACAGATGAATGGATAAAGAAGATGTGGTACGTATATACAATGAAATACTACTCAGCCATAAAAAGGA
The DNA here is from genome assembly GCF_008692025.1 of Phocoena sinus. Classification (NCBI taxonomy): domain Eukaryota; kingdom Metazoa; phylum Chordata; class Mammalia; order Artiodactyla; family Phocoenidae; genus Phocoena; species Phocoena sinus. Next base: position 81,022,225 of record NC_045775.1, read on the forward strand.
CTGAAATAATGCCATTTGCAGCAACATGGATGCAACTAGTGAAGTGAAGTAAGTCAGAAAGAGAAAGAAAAATACCATATGATATTACTTATATGTGGAATCTAAAATATGACACAAATGAACTCATCTATGAAACAGTAGCAGAATCACAGACATAGAGAACAGACTGGTGGTCACCAAGGGGGAGGGGGTTGGGGGAGGGATGGAGTGGGAGGTTGGGGTTAGCAGATGTAAGCTTTTACATATAGAATGGATAAACAACAAGGCCCTACTGTATAGCACAGGGAACTATATTCAGTATCCTATGATAAACCATAATAGAAAAGAATATTAAAAAAAGCATGTATAGGGCTTCCCTGGTGGCGCAGTGGTTGAGAGTCTGCCTGCCGACACAGGGGACACAGGTTCGTGCCCCGGTCTGGGAAGATCCCACATGCCGTGGAGCAGCTGGGCCCGTGAGCCATGGCCGCTGAGCCTGCACGTCCGGAGCCTGTGCTCCACAACGGGAGAGGCCACAACAGTGAGAGGCCCGCGTACAGCAAAAAAAAAAAAAAAAGAATATATATATATATGTATACATATATATATATCTGAATCACTTTGCTGTATAGCAGAAATTAACATAACATTGTAAATCAACTGTACTTCAATTTAAAAAAAAAAGAGTTGCGCTAGATGGGAGCTGAGTTAGTTTTATTTCATGGAGGTTTCAATATTTCAAGGGTGAGCTCAGTACCTTCCCCTCCAGGGCTTTGGATCTAAGTACTGTCTCTGTCTCTGTCTCTGTCTCTCATTCTCCTTCTCTTTGCCAGACCTGCCTCCAGTTGATGCTTATTCAGCCAAACCCCATGGAAGAGAACTAGCAGGCCAGCTACTAAGGAGTGGCTTTATATTGGGGGGCTCGTCCAGATTCTAATCTGCCCCATAGGTTTACCCAGTTGTTGAGAGTTTGGACGTTTTCTCCTTTCCCAGCAAAGTCCCTCAACCTGTCAGGCCTGCTCCTCCACTACCCAGTTTAGGAGGCCGCCCCCACTAGGCAGTATGAGAGCAACTGCCAGTCTCTTCTCTCCTGGAAGGGCTTGATCCTCTCTGTAACGTATTTCATTTATACTCTGCATGTGTGTCCAGAGCTTTCCTATGGCTTTAAAGAAAGCATTTATTTATTTATTTATTTATTTTTGGCTGTGTTAGGTCTTCATTGCTGCTCACGGGTTTTCTCTAGTTGCGGAGAGCAGGGGCTACTCTTTGTTGCAGTGCACAGGCTTCTCATTGTGGTAGCTTCTCTTGTCGCAGAGCACGGGCTCCAGGCATGTGGGCTTCAGTAGTTGTGGCACGCGGGCTTCAGTAGTTGTGGCTCGCGGGCTTAGTTGCTCTGCAGCATGAGGGATCTTCCCGGACCAGGGCTTGAACCCATGTCCCCTGCACTGGCAGGTGGATCCTTAACTACTATGCCACCAGGGAAAGCCCTGCCCCACTTACTGACTGGTGAGCTTGGGCATTTGTTTTCCACTTTCCTGGCTCCCCGAGAGGACCAGCCAGGGCACGGGCAGCAGATGCGCCAGTAACGAACACAGAGCTCACTTCCAAGCCCCACGTCCCTGCTGACCTCAGTCAGGTCTGGGTCCTCCTCAGTGGTAGCAAAGCTTTCCTGCTGCTCCAATGGAACAGTGTCCCCTCCCACCGATAAACAGGTTTGAAGTTCATAACTGGTACACAAGGTCACCAAAGGGCTCTTGAGAGTGTGTAGGAGAAAGATCTGAGGTCAAGCAATCTTTGAAATCCTAGGTCTGCCACGGATCAGTCCTGTGACCTTGGACCATCCCTTGACCTCATGGAGCTCAATTTCCTTATCTGAAAAGGAGGATGATAATAGCAACTGAGATGAGATGGTCCATGTATAACGCACACACAGTGCACTGACGTGTTCAATAATATCCATTGTCTGCCTCCCTCCTTTCTCTCCCCTGCCCCAGGCCCGAGGAGCTACAGAAACCTGCAGACATGATCAAGCACCCCCCATCAGTGACCTCTGAAAAATCAGAGTGACGTGAAATGTGCCAATGGATAAGTGATGGAGAAATTTGTGCCCATTTTCAAAGAAGGGATTCAGGAACCTGCACACAGATACGCCTAAATTTTATCTCTAGCAAGATTCTTAAATTATTCAACAGCTTTATTTACAAGAGCTGAAAACAGCATCTGCAGTCTTGTCTAGAGGAAAGCGATGGTCCCCTTCCCCACTTTGAAATTTGACTGGCACTTGGAGGAGGATGTTAGAAGCACAGCATTTCTCGATTTGACAGACTTATCTCATGACTCCCCGGAGGTGATGTTTACAGGTTATAGCACAATTGCATATTTTCATAGGTGACTGAACAACTAATTATTCACAGAGTGGGCCTCTGATACTCAACCACAGGGGACCATCCTGCCCAAAAATCTAGGCAGTGAGTTGGATGGGCCACAGTATGCATATTAATCAACCTCGAGGATCACACTGGCTGGAAAGGATGGTGCGCTCATTGAATGATGGGATCCAGATTCAAAAGTAACCCAAGAGTGTGGAGCAGGGACTTCCCTGGTGGTCCAGTGGTTACGGCTTTGCCTTCCAATGCAGGAGGTGCAGGTTTGATCCCTGGTCGGGGAGCTAAGACCCCACATGCCTCAGGGCCAAAACACCGAAAACATAAAACAGAAGCAATAGTGTAAGAAATTCAATAAAGACTTTAAAAGTGGTCCACATCAAAACTAAAAAAATCTTTAAAAAAAAAGAAGTGTGGAGCAGTGGATACACTCAGACATTGCCACTTTGGGAAAAGATCTGTTCGTTTCTTATAAAATTAAATATATATCTTCCTATGAGTCAGCAATTCTAATATTAAATATTTACTCAAGAGAAATGAAGATATATGTCCGCACAAAAAAGCTCGTACACAAATGTTCTTAGCAGGTTCATTCATAATAGCCAACAACTAGAAACAGCCCAGGTATCCATCAACAGGACGACAGATAAACACACTGTGATATAATCATACAACACTATTCAATGACAAAAAGGAACAAACTACAGGCATAGGCAAC